>NC_143029.1:61670000-62270000 GCF_057628025.1 Oncorhynchus mykiss
AAACAGTACTGTTGAAAAGAGCTTGGTACAGCACTGGGTTGAGGTATTGAGATAAATCCCTTCCGCTACTCCATGTGTAGATGGATATGTGGGTAGGATGGTGCAGCAGGGCTCCCCAGTAGCCCCCCACCAGCTGAGAGAGAGAGCGGATTAGAGAAACAGACACAGGCTGCTCTTGGACAGCTGCCTCCACCCCTCCGCCATAAAGCATGGCTATGGAGAAGTTCCAATGAAACGAGCCAATCAAAATGTCAACCTCTGTTATGTCAAAATAAAATCAATCAATGCATTCTCCCTCTCTCCCTTTTTCATGTTTGACCTGATATTGGTTGGACTTGTGTTGTGTGGTGTTGTGTTTCCATCCTAGCATTCAATGTAGGGAAAGACATCTCTTGGTGTTGTATAACCCCTGATCCCACCCATAGGTCCTTGGCTCCAGTCCACCGGGCTATTCAGAGAGAGATGTATGAGGGCTGCAGCCACAATGGAGATGCCCTTTTACAAGGACGAGCGTCAACTCTCCGAATGCTCCACTTTTAACAGCAAACAAATTCGCTTCCACAACTGGTAATGGAAAAACTTAGGACCAGGAGTTTGGATATGGAACTGTTGTGTGTGTTGATGTGAGTAAGTCAGAGAACAAGATAATGGATTTGTGTCTGATGAAGAAAGAAAGAGAAAAAGAGGGTGTTAAACGGGTGTGGGCTTCGCTGCGTGAATGAACAAGCAAGTAAAACTAAACAAAAATATGTATTGTCACATACATCAGAGAGGTGCAGTGAAATGTGTTGTTTTACAGGGTCAGCCATAGTAGTACAGCCCCCTGGAGCAAATTAGCAGTGGTGGAAAAATTACCCAATTGTCATACTTGAGTAAAAGTAAAGATACCTTAATAGAAAATGACTCAAGTAAAAGTGAAAGTCACCCAGTAAAATCCTACTTGAGTACAAGTTTTTAAAAAGTAATTGATTTTAAATATAATATCAAAAGTACATGAAAAGTAAAAGTATAAATCATTTCAAATTCCTTATATTAAGCGAATTAATGGATAGCCAGGGGCACACACTCAGACATAACTTACAATGCATTTGTGTTTAGTGAGTCCGCCAGATCAGATACAGTAGGGATGACCAGGGATTTTCTCTTTAAGTTTGTGAATTATACCATTTTCCTGTCCTGCTAAGCATTCAAAAAGTAACAAGTACTTTTGGGTGTCAGGGAAATTGTATGGAGTAAAAAGTACATTCTTTTGTTTAGGAATGTAGTGGAGTAAATGTAAAAGTTGTCAAACATATAAAGAGTAAAGTAAAGTACAGATACCCCCCAAAAAATGTCATAAGTAGTACTTTAAAGTATTTTTACATAAGTACTTTACACCTCTGCAAATTAGGGTTAAGTGCTTTGCTCAAGGGGACATCCAGATTTTTCACCTTTTTCACCTCGGCCCTGGAATTCGAGTCAGCGACCTTTCAGTTACTGGCACAATGCTCTAACCGTTAGGCTACCTGCCACTGAGAGTACAGAGGTTGTGTCTGCGTGCACAAGGCAGGACTTGGATAGAGAGCGAGAGAAAAAGTGGGGAATATTCTGTAGAGGAAAAGGGCTGCATTCCAACTTCCAACATCTGCACAAGGTCCACTCCCACACCGAGGGAATTCCTTCAGAAATGTACACTATTTGTCTGAGGGAGGGGTGAGGGGGTGGGGGCGGATGCAGGGACCAGCCCTTCTGAATCATTACAGCTAGCTAACGGGTCCAATATTTGGCTTGCGTCCCAAATGGAACCCTATTCGCTATATAGTGCACTACTTTTGACCAAAGCCATATGGGTTATTTTCAAAAGTAGTGCACTATATAAGGAATAGGGTGCCATTTGGGACGTGACCCTTGTGTTGTTTCCTCAGATGCGCAGCACTCTGCACAGAGGAAATGAGTTCCAGCACTGACAGCAGTATAGGGGAATGCTTTTCATTTTCTATTGTGATGTTGTGAGTCATGACGGAGATACCAAGGCCAGAAATTAGTCGCCAGCAGGGAGAAATTAGTTGACTTGTCTACTTGATACATGACAAATTTATGGACAAAAGATGAGATTGAAAATTTGATTTTCCTTTGTGTGCCTCAACGATTCCTCACTCCCTAAGAAAGGTTGTATAGATTGCAAAAGGTGTGAATAATACTGCGTTGCATGTGGTATCGTAGACTGAGGAGATAGATAAGAACTTTTCACCCAGATTATGCTTAAAATGGCACCCTATTCCCAACATAATGCATTATTTTTGACCAGGGTGCATGGCTTCTGCAGAAAGTAGTGCACTATATAGGGAATAGGGTGCCACTTGGGATGCATACCTATTCTCCCACTGCAATAAAAGGCATTGGAACCCAGGGGAGAAGAACGTCTCCCCTTGATCTCACATCTCACTCAAACACTGACAAGCTGAGCCAGTGGGAAGAAAGGGAAACCAACTCTTTCCTGTAGAGAGAAAATAGCTGCTTCCTCATTTCTGTTGCTTAGCATAAAAATATAGGAAAAACTTGAGTAACCACCACATCCCCTCACCTCAAAACATATTATAGAGATCATCTGTTTGAAATAAAACGTTTGTCAGAGCAAAATTCAATAACAAGCAGTATTGAGTTTATCACCGTGTTGATGAAGTGGGGTTTGAACCGTGCAGTCTGGTTCAGCAGTGTTCACGTTCCTCTTCTGACACCTCTGTCAGAGAGTGACCCCAGTGGAGTCTGGGATGGGTAACATCTGTTTGAAGACCCCACTATGCCACACCACTGCATGTTTTTTGGAATTTGTGTGTGTGTGTGTGTGTGTGTGTGTGTGTGTGTGTTTCAATGACAGGGAGCCCTGCAGCTCATAAGTTGCACCTCAGCACACAAAAGAAGGGACTTAGAAGCAGCAGCTTGTCAAAGGCTGTGGTTATTCCACTTCTTTTGTAGGATCGACTGACTCAACAATGTAAAGTTCTGTCCTGTTTTTAGAGAGGGCGTCGTCTGAATATGTTTTCTGTTTAAAGGTTTCTCATTCCAGTGAAGACATTAACTCTGCCCTTATCAAGGTTGAATGTTTGAATGAAATGGTTTGAATGAATACCCAAACACATTTCGCAATTGTTGTGAGAAGACAGAGAGTCTGTTCCCATTCTGCTGACTATGTTGGTTAAATGTAGGCTCGTCAGTACATATGTTTACAGTGCTCGTTAATAGCACAGTTCGTGTATACCTCAGCTGTGGCCCACTTCTGGATGTTTTGTGCAGCGGCAGTCTTACTCCACGTCTACGTCCCAAATTAAACCCTATTCCCTTTATAGTGCACTACTATTGACAAGACGCCGTCTGAGTCTGTTGAGCTTTAACCTACTGTGTTGAGATTCATCTACCAAAAGCAGAACCATCACACTGAGCACGTTGTGTTTTCCTTTTCAATCGTCATTATTATTATTATTATTATTATTACGTAACAAAGCATGCAATATACAAACAGGAATACAATATCCTGAGAAATGTTATCTATTTGATCCACCATATTTGAGGAATTCAACTGTCCCTTCAGATGTTTTACATTGTTGTCAGGAACACTGAGTTGCAGGCATGTTTTTTTTTATTTTTTTTTTTATTTTACCTTTATTTAACCAGGCAAGTCAGTTAAGAACAAATTCTTATTTTCAATGACGGCCTGGGAACAGTGGGTTAGTGTGACTGGATAGGAAGAGAGAGGTGGGGAGTAGGGAAGGTAGGAATGCCAGAAAACAGGCTAGTGCCACACCCAGCCACACACACACACATCGACAAAGTGAGCTATTGTTATACATATCTGTCTCTGTGGTTGGTTCTTCAAAGGGAGGATCGAATGATGACATCAGTTGTTTGGCTGCAATGACTTGACTTGAGGCCTATATATGGAAAGGCACAGAAAATGGTCTGATGCAATATTCTCTGTGCTGAATGCTCAAGCAATATCTACATCTATAGCTATAGCTACAGTGAGGGGGGGAAATTATTTGATCCCCTGCTGATGTTGTACGTTTGCCCACTGACAAAGAAATGATCAGTCTATAATTTTAATGGTAGGTTTATTTGAATAGTAAGAGACAGAATAACAACAACAAAAATCCAGAAAAACCCATGTCAAAATATTTATAAATTCATTTGCATTTTAATGAGGGAAATAAGTATTTGACCCCTCTGCAAAACATGACTTAGTACTTGGTGGCAAAACCCTTGTTGGCAATCACAGAGGTCAGACGTTTCTAGTTGTTGGCCACCAGGTTTGCACACATCTCAGGAGGGATTTTGTCCCACTCCTCTTTGCAGATCTTCTCCAAGTCATTACGGTTTCGAGGCTGACGTTTGGCAACTCAAACCTTCAGCTCCCTCCACAGATGTTCTATGGGATTAAGGTCTGGAGACTGGCTAGGCCATTCCAGGACCTAAATGTGCTTCTTCTTGAGCCACTCCTTTGTTGCCTTGGCCGTGTGTTTTGGGTCATTGTCATGCTGGAATACCCATCCACGACCCATTTTCAATGCCCTGGCTGAGGGAAGGAGGTTCTCACCCAAGATTTAACAGTACATGGCCCCGTCCATCGTCCCTTTGATGCGGTGAAGTTGTCCTGTCCCCTTAGTAGAAAAACACCCCCAAAGCATAATGTTTCCACCTCCATGTTTGACGGCGGGGATGGTGTTCTTGGGGTCATAGGCAGCATTCCTCCTCCTCCAAACACGCGAGTTGAGTTGATGCCTAAGAGCTTCATTTTGGTCTCATCTGACCACAACACTTTCACCCAGTTGTCCTCTGAATCATTCAGATGTTCATTGGCAAACTTCAGACGGGCATGTATATGTGCTTTCTTGGGCAGGGGGACCTTGCGGGCACTGCAGGATTTCAGTCCTTCATGGCGTAGTGTGTTACCAATTGTTTTCTTGGTGACTATGGTCCCAGCTGCCTTGAGATCATTGACAAGATTCTCCCGTGTAGTTCTGGACTGATTCCTTACTGTTCTCATGATCATTGCAACTCCACGAGGTGAGATCTTGCATGGAGCCCCAGGCCGAGGGAGATTGACAGTTCTTTTGTGTTTCTTCCATTTGCGAATAATCGCACCAACTGTTGTCACCTTCTCACCAAGCTGCTTGGCGATGGTCTTGTAGCCCATTCCAGCCTTGTGTAGGTCTTGTCCCTGACATCCTTGGAGAGCTCTTTGGTCTTGGCCATGGTGGAAAGTTTGGAATCTGATTGATTGATTGCTTCTGTGGACAGGTGTCTTTTATACAGGTAACAAACTGAGATTAGGAGCACTCCCTTTAAGAGTGTGCTCCTAATCTCAGCTCGTTACCTGTATAAAAGATACCTGGGAGCCAGAAATCTTTCTGATTGAGAGGAGGTCAAATACTTATTTCCCTCATTAAAATGCAAATCAATTTATAACATTTTTGACATGCATTTTTCTGGATTTTGTTGTTGTTATTCTGTCTCTCACTGTTCAAACAAACCTACCATTAATATTATAGACTGATCACTTCTTTGTCAGTGGGCAAACGTACAAAATTAGCAAGGGATCAAATACTTGTTTCCCTCACTGTATGTATAGCTGATGTTGAGTTACCGCAGTTCCCTTTACAGATAGCAGGGAGAAACTGAAGGCAGAATGCATGCTAAGTAATGCAGCACAATCACCTTCTTTCTCCTGTGACTGTTCAGCATACAGTAAATACTGTAGATAGTAGAGCCAGAGAGATAGGCCTACCTCACAGTGTATGACCCTGTTTCACTATCTTCAGTTGAAACAAGTTACTTCTGCTTGGAAATGATACTTTTGTGCACTTCAGCACTATAATACACTTGCCCTGACCTGGCTTTGAGATGGGGAAGTGATCCACTAGAAAAGTGTCCACCATTCAGATGATGTATGACTGCACTGCTGGCTCACCTCAATGCCCCTGTGTTCTCAGGTCTCTCCCTGGAAGGTAAAGTCAAATGCTTCGTCCCTTTATAGTGCACTACTTTTGACCAGGGCCCATTGGGATCATAGGGATATTTTGATCAAAAGTAGTATGGGGTATAGGGCGCAGTTTGGTACCCAACCAAAGCATGATGGCCAGACTCCCCATAGAGATAAAGGCCTGGTTGGTGATTCCTCTGTAGCACAGAGAGTTGGACACTGAGGTCAACCTGCAGCTTAGTCAAGTGCCAGTAACTCAGCCAGAGTGGCCCAGATCACTGACTGAGTCTGCATCCTAAATGGCACCCTATTCCCTACATACTGCACCACTTTCGACTGGTCCCCATAGGGCTCTGGTCAAACTCAGTGCACTATATAGGCAAAAGGCAGCCATTTGGGACAGAACCTGAGACATGAGAGGGGCTGCAGCTGGATTAAGATGTGCTTATTTTTCCTTTCAACACATGTTTTTAATTTGGGCTTCACTTCAAGGGGTCAGCTCTGTCTGTCTGAAGATGACCTAGTACTAAGCCCTCCCATGCATCTGGTGTCCTTGTTATGGACAAATGTCACTTTTCTAGGTCTCTTGTGGTGATTATGAACGATCCTACTAGATGTTCAGTTTGGTTTCATGTGATAGAATCGGATCGGCATGTTATGAGCAGCATTTTGACACCCCACCATGTTGTTGTGAGAGTTCGAAATATTTCCAGAGAGAGCTAGTGCTAACATTGATTTGTGTGCTTGATTTCACCAGGATTGAAGTAAACCACCTCACCATGTTGCTGTAATAGTTAAAAAATGTTTTGGAGACAAGAAAAGCTTCCACCACAAGCTTAATTTCACAGTAAGCACCTAGAGACTTGTGTGACGCAACAAAATGTGTTTTTGTGAGAATTACACACCATGAAACAGTTTCCCTCATATCTTACATTTTACTGGCTTTCCACTTGTCACCTTTCTCCCACTGAATGAAAGAGGGGGATTATGTGAATCTTGGAAACGTGTTATGTTGTTAACATTTCTTCTTCATTCATCCCATGGAAAATAAAAAATACATTTTGTGCTGTTCCGCTATAAACACCCAACCTCCTCTTTAACTATGAACAATTTGTCACAGACAAAGGTAAAAAAACAAACAAAAAAAACCCATTGCTGGTCCTTATAACCTTCTGGCTGGCGCTGCATAAAATGACAGGTAATATATGAGCTTTGTATTTGTCATAACTTTCCTCTCTTCTCTCTCCACTGTGTGGTCTCTCTCTGCTTCCCCTACGTTTTCACTGACAATACAGTATACGGGTAAAGAGTAAATACTGTACTTAGCATCTAAATTGTTGCACCAAAGTGCCCAGCTGACAGTGATTAATCCACTTACTGCCAGACTCCTGACCTGAATTCGACACACGCCCGCACACACACGCACGCACGCATACGCACACCCCTTTTCTCCACTATTATTTTGATGAATCACATATATATATATATATATTATCGTCCGGTATGTTATTTCTTATGAGAGTAGTGGCCTATTTCTCCAGACAGTGTGCACACAGGGAAATGTACATTGTAAAATAACCAACTGTTTTCATTTTCCCAAATCTAACAGCTGCTATGAGGAAGAACTATGACTCTGCCACTCCAGTTTGATCCCAGGCAGGGAGATCATAATTAGACGACTCATGGTCAATCGCTCCAACCAGTAGAACGACGCATGTACCACTAGTAACACTTACGATCGATAGCCTTTTTTTTGGGGGGGGGATCCATTACTTTGATACGGTCTCACAAGGTCTTGCAGAACAACACAGAGTCGTCTTCACCAGTTATAATACATAAACTCTCTATAGAACTTTGAGATTGAGACAATCGGGATTTGTTCCAGGCTGTTGCGCGTAGACCTGTTTTTTTTGGACACAGTCTTTACATGTCTGTTATGAGCTGTCTCCCTATTGAATGCAGATCTGTGAGTGTTTCATTCTGGCTACATGCCAGCCACTTTCTGGCTATGCTGCCTTGTTCTGGGATCACACACACATTCACACACATGTTCACACACACACACACACGTACGTTCACACACACACACACACACATTCACTGGGGACATACTGTAGCTGTGTGATTTCTCACCACTTGGGAATCTTGGCTCGGTATGCAGCGTTGCCTTCGTAGGGGTCCCAAATGGCACTCGTTTACCTACATAGTGCACTACTTTTGACCAGGGCCCACGAGAACAGGGTGCCATTTGGGAAGCAGGCTCTGTCTCCCTGTCTGGCACATAGGCAATCTTAGCAGAGGGAAATGGCTCGCATCCATGTTTGTGAATGTGCCGATTGTTACTGAGTCGGAACATAGCTCAGAGATTGAAGAGGGTGGTGCCTCTGGCATTGTAAATAGGAGTGAGCCCCTCCTATTTCTCACTGCCTGCTAGGGGTGGGTGAGTATCTGGACCCCAGACAGAACAAGAATGAAAGAAGGGACTATTTAGGATGGTGATAGTGGTGGGGGTATTTATTGCAAGCACAGCTTAAAATTGTGCAGACACACAGGAATACAACAGTGTCCAAGCTTCTCGTTTCTCCTGCAAGAGGAGACTGAAACATGCAATGAAGCTTTGAGCCTTTAGTCAAAACATGTTATTAATCAAAATGATATTCATATTTACCTTGGCCAATTACATAGTGGAAAAAATGCAACTCTATAGGACAGAAAAGGTTGGGTCACGTCCTCTAGCTATGACCAAGAGCAGAGGTTGCCTACTGAACATCAAACTGATCTCATACAACTGAAGAACGAGAATCCAAAAACTGCATCGCTACTATTGTATACAGAAGGTTTAGAAACAGTAAAGCAACATCAACAAGCAAGAGCATTTCGGAGATCCTTCCACACAGGACATCTGGCTTCTCAATGTCCTGGCTGGACGATTTGATAACACAGCCCTAGGTGTTTAGGATGTGCTATTCACACAATCACTGAAGTACAGAAATGGCCATGAACAATTAACAGTGATAATGCATCCCAAATGGCACCCTATGGGCCCTGGTCAAAAGTAGTGCACTGTAAAGTGAATAGGGTCCCATTTGGGACATATTCCAATTCCACTCACTCCACTTCACTCCCCAAGAATGTGGCCTATGAACTGGTTGACACGTACAGACACAAGCCCATCTCTGTCTGGGATGGAGACCATTGAAATAGTTTCTGGGTGGGCGGAGTTGTATTCATTTACAATGAATGGGCAACAGGGCAGCATAGTTTCCCACATGAGGCGAAATCATGCAATTTGATGAAATGTGTCACCTGTGTCATCTTGTACTTGCCCCACCATCTCTGTTTGAGGTCCATCTTTAGAACAGCCATGGCCAGGGTCATTCAAAGCAGTAACGCATTGGGAGACAGGGACAAGGAGTGCATGTCGCCCATGTCGTTGCGCCAAGTCACTCACAGCCTGTTTTTGTCCCTCTCCTCTTTGAACACTTTCGTTGAAGCAATAGATGCATTGTGTCAAACCCAGGGCCGGATGCGAGCCTCACTGACAACAGACAGCCCATCTAGGATCTCTGAGCTCTGTACGACTGGCAGAGATGGATCAACAACAGGGAGTCTGTGGCTCCATCCCAGAAAACAGATTAGTGTGTGTGTGTGTGTATATGTGTGTGCGTTCATGTGTTTATGCCCAGCTTCGAGGGGTATAAGAGACACATTCACTTTCTTTTGTTGATTAAATGAGACATTTACAATTTGCAATATACTATAGCCAAGCTATAAATCCATTCATTTTATTTGATGGACTATTGCAGTGGTTTTAACCAACTATATCATCTGGTGTGTGATTCCAGGGGTGAATGATTGGTGATTTGAATCCCATTGGGGAAAACCACTATAAAACTGGACAAACAGAGCTTGAAACTGTGCTGGACTCTTTTTAATAAGATGTTTAAACAAACCTTGCCACATCTTATGAGCCCTCTAAGCTTTTTTTATATAACCATCACAAGTGTTTTCTGGTAATTCCATTCCACAACTTCATCATCGTCTTGTATAAGACGAGTGGTCCACAATGTGTTTTTAAAGCGGCTTCATGTATTATCCTACACTTTATAAAGCCACATGTTCAATCAATAAAATGTAAGAATATTCTAAAACGAATCGCCATCAGATTATACCGTTATACTTTGTTTTAACCATCCGTATTGATCCAGAGTGGTTAATGAGAGAACAATTATATCATTTGGGCCAATGCTCCCTGTAAGCTGACCCCAAAACATGCAGGGCTTCTTCATCTTGTTGTCCTGACCAGTCACCAGTCTGCTATTGATTTCCTCTAAACATAATGACTTTGATCTCTGTAATATAAAGAGGATATTTGATATGGTCTGTATGTTCACCGTGGCCCATTTTCAAGGGACGTGGATGGAGGAATATTGAAGCTAGGGGACCAGCAACAATATATATTATAATAGTCTGTCCCTACCCCTAAACTACTTTGCAGTGTGCACTTACCATTCTTTACCTTTCTACCGTGTGTTACAATTTTAGACTTTAAAATGTTAATGTTGGAAGTGTTGTTTGAATGTCACATCCCTGGTACTGAGTCATTTTAAATGAGTTCAATAAGCAAAGCAGTAGTTTGTTTCAAGTGGAAATGCTACGATTTATAGCAGTTTATATGCAAATATATAAACCTATCATGCCATTCCTTTTCGTGCGGAGAGAGAGGACATATTCAACATCCCACACCGAAGTCGGTGGAAAATACAACATACTGTACAGTGGTACTGTCTGACATATACAAGGTCATCTCTTTTTGATCTTTTAAAAGGCAATGGGGCTGATAGTATCCGCCCGCAGCGCGGCGCGGCGCTGGGAGAATTAGCTCCAGCAGCATATGGGTAATGATGATCTTGGATTGGAAGCGTGCCCACAGTGGAGAAAGGCAAACATCTCGCAGGGTTAATGGAGGGATCCAATTTTTTCTTTCCCCTCTTCCAATTTAGCTCATACTTATTGGCATTGCCCTTTCCCCTTTATGTTCCTGGGGGAGAGAGGGGGGAGAATGGGGGGAGGGGGACACATGAGTTGTAAATGGGATTTCACAGACGTGAAGCATGTACAATTTGTGATGATCATATTACATTTGGTCAATATCCAAGAGAAGGCATTGCGTCAGCTCCAAAAGCATGAGTAGCTCGAGTAGCATCAGATACTTCACCTCTGACCTATATTCTACTTGGTTAAACTGCACAAACAGACAAATGGACATGTTGGTTTTCTATGTCCTTTTCTCTTCCTGGAAATAATAGTTCAATCAAACCATACAATTACTGTATATGGCCTTATGGTTCATGGATACAAAAGTTGTTTGGTAGGCCTTCCTCTATGAATGTTCATTTAAGAGATTACTTTGAAGGAAATGGGAAATACAGTGCATTCGGAAAGTAATCAGACGCCAAGATATTTTTCAAATAAAAAGACAAAACTGTTTTTGCTTTGTCATTATGGGGTATTGTGTGTAGATTAATGATGTAAAATGTTTTAAGTAAAAAAAAAAAAATGAAAATGTCAAGGGGTCTGAACACTTCCCAAATGCACTGTAGATGTGATCAAATAAATGAAGATGTGTTATTCTATGTTATACTACTTTAAGGAATATCAGTGAAGCACAATCTCCTCCCCATTTCAGATAATTGATGAATGCCTGAAACTCAGTGGCCAATTCGCCTCCCAGAATTGTGGCAATGGGACCAGAGCATACATACAGCACATATTCCGATACACTGCATCAACCAACCAGGTGACTCATCCTATGAAACGTTGATATGATTAGCTCATCTGTCATGATGTCATAAAGTACTGGTCAATTTACACATGCAGAGAGCATAGGCTCTATAAAAACATAGGCCTCCCATACATGGAAAACGTAGAAGCGAGCAAAAAAAACTCTGAATGTATGATGTCACCTTCCACACTTCATTTCCAGTGGCCTTAAATCCACTCTTAGACAAGTGGAAATGATTATGACAGGACCAGGACGGTAGGTAGGCTGCGCTATGAGAGTACCCTTCAAAAGCACTTAGTGATTATGTCATAGTGAAGTAGGTGGAACGTTACCTCTGGGTCACAATATCAGGCGCACACTCAACAATACATGGCACTGAAATTAACACTGTGTGTACAATGTAGTAGATATTACGTGCATACTTCAATGTGCCTATTTGGGTTAAGTTACGCGGGATACATTCTTCATTGAATCTCTTTTGTTGGCAGCTCATTACCATAGGCGTAGCATGAGCCATTGTGTCTACTGTCTAAGGTCTGCAAGCAGCTTAATTTAAGCGGCCGGCAGATCTACCACAACACCACTCTAAACAGGAGTCCTTGTTCACAGTACAAAGTACTAAACGTGGGCCTCCACTTCTTACTGTGTACAGTAAATACCTGCTGTGAGTCAGCATCCAGTTCCTAAGGCCTAGTCATCTAGACAACAGGAGTGTTTGGGGAAAATCCCTAAAGCCCAGAAGAGACTGCTGATCTCATCCACTCGTCAATTCCAGTAACAGTGCTTTTACAGTCAACATGTACTATGACTACGGTTGTGACCCAAACTGCACCTTTTCCTCTACTTTTGACCAGAGCCCTATGGGTCCTTGGTCAAAAGTGGTGCACTATATTTGGGCATTTGGTATTTTATTAGGATCCCCATTAGCTGTTGCAAAAGCAGCAGCTACTCTTCCTGGGGTCCACATAAAACGTAAAGCATAATACAAAATGACATAATTCAGAACATCAATTGACAAGAACAGCTCAAGGACAGAACTACAAGGCACACGAAGCCGACACATCAATGCATAACACAAACTATCTAGGTCAAATAGGGGAGAGGCGTTGCGGGGAACAGGGTGCCATTTGGGACACAGCCAGAGTTTTACAGTGAAGATGTACTGTAAAACGGCTGTGAAGGACCTGGCTACAATAGAGACACGATTCCACAGAAGTATTATTATGATTTCGTCATACTGCACAACAATATTATAATGAATGACTGGATTCCGTGTAACTATGGCAGCATTGTCTATGTTTCATTCCAAAACTCAGCTTAAAATGACTCTGCTGACATTACAGCTGCACTGTTGTAACTGACCACATAGTCCAGTGATTACCACCTGTACACAGAATCTATTGGAGAAGACCCAGAGCCTGCAGTAATGACTGGGTCATTGGGTGAGGCAGGCTACTTTGAGATGATGCAGGGTTCCCATAAACATAGATTAAACACTGTAAATTAGTATGTGTCCTAATTGGCACCCTATTCCCTATATAGTGCACTACTTTTGAGTCTTGAGTCACCAACACAAAAATACAATTAGGTCCATCTGAAAAGTAGTGCAGTATGTAGAGAGTAGTGTGCCATGTGGGACGTAGTCTTAGTCTTCCTAGCTCATCGAGGACGATGAGGAGCCTCCCCAAAGGCCTGTTCTTTCTACAGTGTTGGCCCAGACAAACACATGTAATTGGGTGTGAAATACAGCAGATAGTGGGTGGGGCCTGCCCAGCCGTCCAGCCACCCCAACCGCCCAGCCACCCCGGCCACCCCAACTGCCCAGCCACCCCGGCACCCCGGCACCCCGGCACCCCGGCCACAACACTGGAGGCCAAAAGCAGATAGCCTTAAGTCACTAACACAAAAAAAACTATTTGGTCCAAATTAAAATTGGTTTTCACTCATATTGAATGGATGTTAAAACAAAGCACATAAAAAATGCAATCTGGAGGCATGCTAGAGTGGAATGTGGTGGAGCCCCTCCACTCTCCAAACACACACACAACAGCCTTCCCCTCCTTGTTAGTCTTCAAAGCATTAACTATTGATCTCCCAGTGACAAACTCAACAGTAAACGGGGAGAAAAGATATACAGTATAATTCAATAAAACATACTGTATCAGCACCTCCATTGCAGGCATCTACAGTATGTATGCATCCCAAATGGCACCCTTATCCTCCATATGGTGCACTACTTTTGACCAGAGCCCTGGTTAAAGATAGTGCACTATATAGGGAAGAGGGTGCCATTCGGGACGCAAATGTGTAGGCCTATATACACTGATGCATTGTATAACGTGTGTGGGGCTTCACCTACATTCACATAAGGGATGTATTCTTTAGGGAACAGCAAGGGGTTCACACACCAAGGTCATGCTGTTCTTTCTTTTTAATAATACAAGACTTAGTGGGTAGCCTAGTCATAGAGAGCATCCCAAATGGAACCCTATTCGCTATATAGAGCACTAGTTTTAAATTGGGCTCTGTTCAAAAGCAGTGCCCTTTAATAGGGAATAGGGTGCCATTTGGGACGCATATCATAAAGCTAATTTTTGTATCATGACTGACAGTCCTAACGGAGTGACATTTAGGGATGTTTTGCTGTTAGAACTTTATCAGATGACATTCATCCCCAGTTTAATTCTACAGACAAAAAGCTGCTTTGCTGAGACTCATTGTCGTACTGCCCACAGCCTTCGTCTCACTACCTCCATTGAAATGGTCTCTTTGAGAATCCTTATGGCTCTGAATCTGAATGTGATTTCCCCTTTCAGGCGATACAGAGCTTGATACCATCACCAATCTCAGAGCTTTGTATGCCCATTGCATACCTCAGTAAATCATGAATATTGATCCAGATAAAGAGAAAGAGAGAGGGGGGACAGACAGGGAATGAGAGAGAGAGCCAGAGAAGAGGGGAGGGCGAGCGACAGAGGGAGAGGTAGAGAGAGAAAGAGACAGACACACAGCGACAGATAGAAAGAACACATTTGATGAATAGTGCCATTAAGCATGTGTGAGAGTGTGAATTTCAAAAAGCCATTGGAAAAAATTGGCCCATTTTAGTTAGTGCTACATAAAGAAACAACCATCTCCTTTTGTCTGAATAGAGTGGATGTATCTCTTTGTGCTGGGAAATGGATGCAGAAGCGGACATGTCAAATAAAGGACAGATTGCTACTTGTTTGTAGGAGAATAGATAGGGCCGATTCTGGCAGACTGTTCTGCTATTCTGCAGTTCCATCAAATGTTTACCACATTTTCCAAAGGAGATATTGTTTACACAACATGCATTACATACATTAGATGCACAGCTATCTACATGTGACCGTTTTTTTTATTGAGAAAGCAAAGGACCATGTTTTTTAGAATAGGCACAAGACAGGTCATTAGCCCCAGTCTCCTACTGTATAAGAGAGTCTGTCCCCAGGGTATCCTCTGAGTACCAGCGGAAGTCTGTCCCCAGGGTATCCTCTGAGTACCAGCGGAAGCGACTTGAAATCCCCACAGGAACGAATGACAGTGATACGGCGTATAAGATAACATGTCAGAGACAGAGACTGACAGCTACAACCACAGGGCATGTGAGCCTGTCTCACACCATAAACACACTGCAAAACACAACCATAGATCATGCCCTTCTCACATTAGGATATCTCACTGTACATGACTGACTATATGAGCCAGTAGATATGAGACCTCAGCACAATTTTATTACACAATATACAATTGTATTATATTATTTATCACACAATATTCTGCACAATATATTTTAATTTGTATTGCGTTTTTATGTGAACAATTAAAATTGTCTCTGCTTTTTGCAACATACAGTGTATTGTTGTGGGAATGTTTTTACCCATAAGAGATCAAGCCATGTATAACCAGGGAGAGGGGGGTTCAACTAAGCTATATTCAATGGTTTTAAGGTCACACCAAGGATCATTTTGCTATTTGATTTTGAATTTTAAGACCCTTTCAAGTATCAAAGAAAAATGATGAAAAATTGTATTTGGCCTTACTGGTATTAGCCCATACAAACGCATTGAATAGCAGATTCACTACATGGCACAACAGATATCCCCCCCCCCCCCAAAAAAAATCAAAAGGAAGTTTATTCTGAAGTGTCTGTCTTACATCTAAGAGATATTAGAATGATCAGGAAACATTTAACTCCTTTTTTGGGACATAAAAGTCTCTACACTACATATACAGTGCCTTCGGAAAGTATTCAGACCCTTTGACTTTCCACATTTTGTTACATTGCAGCCTTATTCTAAAATTGATTCAATAATTTTTTCCCCTCATCAATCTACACACAATACCTCATAATGACAAAGCAAATGTGTAACATTTACATAAGTATTCAGACCCTTTATTCTGTACTTTGTTTTAAGCACCTTTGGCAGCGATTACCACCTCAGGTCATCTTGGGTATGACGCTACAAGCTTGGCACACCTGTACTTGGGGAGTTTCTCCCATTCTTCTCTGCAAATCCTCTCAAGCTCTGTCAGGTTGGATGAGGACCGTCGCTACACAGCTATTTTCAGGTTTCTCTAAAGATGTTTGATCAGGTTTAAGTCTGGGCTCTGGATGGGCCACTCAAGGACATTCAGAGACTTGTTCACAAAGCCACTCCTGCATTGTCTTGGCTGTGTGCTTAGGGTCATTGTCCTGTTGGAAGGTGAACCTTCGCCCCCAGTCTGAGGTCCTGAGCTCTCTAGAGCAGGTTTTCATCAAGGATCTCTCTGTACTTTGCTCCGTTCATCTTTCCCTTGATGACTAGTCTCCCCATCCCTGCCGCTGAAAAACATCCCCACAGCATGATGCTGCCACCACCATGCTTCACTGTAGGGATGGAACCATGTTTCCTCCAGAAAGGGCATTCAGGCCAAAGAGTTCAATCTTGGTTTCATCACTGCAGAAAATCTTGTTTCTCATGTTCTGAGAAGCCATTAGGTGCCCTTTGCCAAACTCCAAGCAGGCTGGAATGTGCCTTTTACCGAGGAGTGGCTCCCGTCAGGCAACTCCAGTGCTGCAGAGATGGTTGTCAATCTGGAAGGTTCTCCCATCTCCACAGACACACTCTGTAGCTCTGTCAGAGTGACCATCGAGTTCTTGGTCACCTCCCTGACCAGAGCCATTCTTCCCCGGTTGCTCAGTTTGGCCGGGCAGACAGCTCTAGGAAAAGTCTTGGTGGTTCCAAACTTCTTCCATTTAAGAATGATGAAGTCCACTGTGTTCTTGTGGACCTTCAATGCTGCAGAAATGTTTTAGTACCCTTCCCCAGATCCGTAGCTCGACACAATACTTTCTCGGAGCTCTACAAAAAACAATTCCTTCGACCTTATAGCTTGGTTTTTGCTCTGACATGCATTTTCAACAGTGGGACCTTAAATAGACAGGTGTGTGCCTTTCCAAATCATGTCCAATCAATTGAATTTACCACAGGTGGACTCCAATCAAGTTGTAGAAACATCTCAAGGATGATCAATGGAAACAGGATGCACCTGAGCTCAATTTTCATGTCTCGAGTTTCTTTTTTATATTTAATAAATTAGCAAACATTTCTAAAATCCTGTTTTTGTTTTGTCATTATGGGGTATTGTGTGTACATTGATGAGAATAATTGAGATTGAGAGGCATTGGGATTGGGATTGAGATGCAGCCAATGCAACAAAAAAACTGATTGCTCTAGTATAAACTGACAGATTTAGATGTTCTTAGGGGGTTAACAACATGTGACTTCCAAATAACTTGTTGTTGTTGTGGTCAATTGCTCAATCTTTAGAAAATGAGATTTTTACTGGAAATCAAGAGATCAGATTCAGATCTTTGTCTCTTTTCTACAGTAAAACCTTTATGGCGGCTCAGAACATTAAAAGTGGAAATTACCAACAAGGTCTGTGCCAAGTCAACAAGTCACAACATATACCTCTGAAACCATAACGGAAAATCCATTGTCCCTGCTGCTTTGAGAGTCAAAAACAACCTAAGGAACATTTTCCCATGAAGATGCGATTAGTAATACCAATGACACAGAGTCTGCATCCCAAATGGCACCCTATACCCTATATAGTGTACTACTGGTCAAAACTAGCGCACTATACAAGGAATAAAGTGCAATTGGACATACAGTAGCCTATGTGTGAAGGCAGATCACAGGTCCCTCAAGTCCTGATTCATAAACAAACAGTAGGGCAAGTATGTACTCTTCATTCAACCATAAGACAACCTTACCCCGTCTTTCCATCAAAGTAGTCTGCGAATGTGAGTGAAACTGTCAATATCTTGTGATCACTGTGACGTGGGAGAGTTACCTTACCTCTTCATTAAATTATACTACACTGTCCTAACATCAAGTTAAAGAATTCTATTCCCTGGAGCGAAGAAATAAACAGTACATTTGACAACATCTCTAGTGAAACTGTCAATAGCGCAATATGAGTCAATATCTTATGATGTAGGAAAGTTAATAAGCAGCACTAACATTTGTGTTATGTGACCTACTCTGTTTTTACAATACGTTTACGAAGGGAAAGCTTCTGCTTTGGTCCCAAATGTCACTGGTTCCCTACACCCTATTCCCTTCTTTTGACCAGACCCCTATGGGTGCACTATATAGCAGATAGGATGCCATTCAGGACGCAGACATCCACAACAAGGAACCATTAAGCAGCTTATAATGTTAGTAACACTAAACACATTGCACTGAGGATGATCGCTGGTCTGTTACAGGTCGCTCAATGTCTTTGTTTCTCCATGAGCCACATGGGATCAATAGATCTCTGAGAGCGAGGCATCTATTGGTGTGTGTGTGTGTGTTTGTTTAACTATATTTGTGGCACAGGAGGTTGGTGGCACTTTAATTGGAGAGAACGAGCTCGTGTTGCTCCGTTCCAGCCATTATTATCCTCCCCTCAGCAGCCTCCCCTGACTTGTGGGTACCAGAAATTCAGACAAGTGGGGAAATGTGGCTGGTCCCCACAAGTAAAATGTTTATTTTAGGCTTGGGGTTAGGTTTAGGGTTAGGGTTAGAATCAAGGTTAGGAGATAGGGTTAGGTTAAGGGTTAGGTTTAAGGTTTGGGGTTAGGTTTAGGGTTAGGGTTAGAATCAAGGTTAGGAGTTAGGGTTAGGTTAAGGGTTAGGTTTAAGGTTTGGGGTTAGGTTTAGGGTTAGGGTTAGAATCAAGGTTAGGAGATAGGGTTAGGTTAAGGGTTAGGTTTAAGGTTTGGGATTAGGAGATAGGGTTAGGTTAAGGGTTAGGTTTAAGGTTTGGGGTTAGGGGATAGGGTTAGGTTAAGGGTTAGGTTTAAGGTTTGGGGTTAGGGGATAGGGTTAGGTTAAGGGTTAGGTTCAAGGTTTGGGGTTAGGGGATAGGGTTAGGTTAAGGGTTAGGTTTAAGATTTGGGGTTAGGGGATAGGGTTAGGTTAAGGGTTAGGTTTAAGGTTTGGGGTTAGGGGATAGGGTTAGGTTAAGGGTTAGGTTTAAGATTTGGGGTTAGGGAAAATAGGATTTTGAAAGGGAGTCAATTTATGGTGTGTATGTACGTGTGTGTGTGTGCATGCTTGCATGCTTCCATACCTGTGTGTGTGTAGTGTGTGGAAAGTAATTCAAGAAAGTAGGTGACGGGTGGCAAGATGGTGAGAAAGGGTGACAGCATAGCCTCTGGCAAGCGTTCAGTAGAGCAGAGCAACATGACATTGCTTGCCTCACAAGTCTACACAGAATAACTGGTTCTGTGTCTTGGGGTTGGGTGCATCCCTGAGGTGACAGCTTGATTCGTTTTTGAAAAATGTCCTTATCTGGTTTCCCACTGCCCCACAAACGACACGGCAGCTCATATACAGATCTACTACTGATGTGCTGGAAAATACGTTGCTCTAGCAACGTTTCAATGATTCATTCATTCATTCATTCACATGGGATACACGTACAGTGTTTACATACTTTTGTAAGTTGCAAATTGCTACTTTGATGAACAACTTTTTAATCAAGATCCAACTCAAATCATGTGCAAACTGTTTTAATGTATTCTATGATAAGATTAAATCATCAAAGGTGCTGTTAACATCAATCAAATGTGATTTAAATAGTGCTTTTTATAGGATAACTAATCCATCAAAACACATTGTATGAAAAGCAGCCCACCTAGCTACAGTAAATGGAAACATTCAACAAACAATGGTTAGGCATTACTGTACCCATGAAAGAGTTAGGTAGTCATGCAAGTGACAAACCAATCTGCATCCCAAATGGCACACTATTTCATATATAGTGCATTACTTTTGACCAGGGACCATAGGGCTCTGGTCAAAAGTAGTGCACTATATAGGTAATAGGTTGCGGTCCCAATGGCATGTCAGGTCCTGCACGGGTCCTTTCTCTGAACAACACCTCATATTTAATTTCTCAGGGTGACAGAAGCGGGCACAGGCAGAGATTTCAACATGTTAATGAGGGAAGCTGAAGCCGAGCCATGGGAAAAACAAATGTTACAAAAACAGCCAGAATGTGCATTCCAAATGGCACCCTATTCCCTATTTAGTGCCCTACTTTAGACCAGCCCCCCTCAAGCACCCCAGGGGAACTAAGAGTCATAGAAACGTGTTACTTGGCAAGGCTTGGTACTGTTTCATTACCATTAACGCAGGGGTGAGGCATTTCACAGAGCATATCGTAAAATGCTTTGTTGAAATGCATTTTGATAGAGTAGTAAGTAATAGGAATACAGAAGTAGTAATACAAATCGGATTACTTTTCTACGTCTTTTAAAATCTAGTGTGAGATATGTACCTGCGTGCATACCTGTAGATTAAACACTAACCACACCCATAGCTTTGTTGAGGACCCATGGTTCTCAATGCTTTCTGCAGCTACAGTATGCACGCTGTCAAAATGACATCAATAAACCGACTCAAGATATATTATCTTTCCCATACCTTTCTGCTAGCCTGACTTTGAACCCAGTGACTAACGATAAACAGACACTAATCCTGTATTCAGACAGAAACTGAGATAGATCTGTTTTCTTTAACTATATTAAAGGGGCAATCTGGGATTGATACATACATGTTCTACTTTTAAATGAATGATACATAGCCACAATTTGAATACCAAATGACCCTTTCAAGCAAACTGAGAAATGTAATAATGCTTCCATAGAGTACATGCTGCCATACAGGCTGCTTTCCAGAAGAGGCCTGTTATGCTGAGAAGAGGAAATGCTGCTTGCAGTTATAAATAGCTGGGTATTGCATGGTCACACCATCGCCAGTGCTGCCTGCCTACCTGCAAGCCTGGTGTCTTCCCACACGTCTCCAGTGTGTGTCTGCCTCTGCACCCTAACTGATCCAGGCTGGTGGAGGCATCTGTAAGAGATCCATCTCTTTTACAGGCAGACAGCACCACACATGCACACATGCTCGCACACACAGTGACTGAGTCCCAAATGGCAACCTATTCCCTATTTAGTGCACTACTTTTGACCTGGGGCCCATAGGGCTCTAGTCAAAAGTAGTGCACTACAGTATATATGGAATACGGTGCCATTTGGGACGCAGACACAATCAGCTATGCAGATGGAGCACATGGCTTGAGAGAACTCATGTGACTGACCGAATGGCCGAATGGTCTGATGCTTCTCCTCACCACCACAACCAACGGAAGGCGCAAATGCATCGAGCAACGAGATTGTCTTCTGATTACATTTTTTTTTTTATCGAATTAGTGTCGAAAATGGCAATTCTCAGCCTGCGTTTCGAAGGCTTTAAAACCCTCATCATAATTAGCCTCATAAAGTGCTTAGCACATGGCCGTCACAGGACATTGAGCGGCAAACACATGCCTTGATGCAATGAGTATTGTGAGTATTTAGCATGGAAGAACAAAGGCCTTGTGTTCACCCGTAATGTTTAAACACTGGAAATATACTGAACAAAAATGTTCCATACGCAAAAAAAGCTTATTTCTCTAAAAAGTTTACATCTCTGTCAGTGAGCATTTCTCCTTTGCCAAGATGATCCATCCACCTGACAGGTGTGGCATATCAAGAAGCTGATTAAACAGCATGATCTTTACACAGGTGCACCTTGTGCTGGGGACAATAAAAGGCCACTCTAAAATGTGCAGTTTTGTCACACAACACAATGCCACAGATGTCCCTATTTTTTAGGGAGCATGCAATTGGCATGCTGACTGCAGGAATTTCCACCAGAGCTGTTGCCAGAGAATTGAATGTTAATTACTCTACTAAAAGCTGCCTCCAACATAGTTTTAGAGAATTTGGCAGTACGTCCTCACAACCGCAGGCCTCATGTCACCATGCCAGCCCAGGACCTCCACATCCGACTTATTCAACTGCGGGATCGACTGAAACCGGACAGCTGATGAAACGGAGTATTTCTGTCTGTAATAAAGCCCTTTTGTGGTGAAAAACTCATTCTGACTTGCTGGGCCTGGCTCCTCAGTGGGTGCGCCCATGCCCTCCCAGGCCCACCCATGGATGTGAAATCCATAGATTAGGGCCTAATGAATTCATTGCAATTGACTGTTTTCCTTGCATGAACTGTAACTCTCAAAAATCTTAGAAATTGTTACATGTTGCGTTTATATTTAATCTGGTCATGAAAGCATATTTGAGGTTGCTTGGATGACTTGCTGTCATATTTCATATTCCGTTGTTTTTTTTGCTACATTTCAGGATTCCTCTTTTTCAATATGAGGGATACAGGCAATGACAGTGTATGGCCCTTGGCCTGGAGATGTATTGCCTTGTTGATTAGCTTGACGACATGAAGGAGCAGAAAGCAGGGCCTTTCTGACAGACTACACCACTAACTAGCATCATATTTACCACACTTCTCTTACTGTAAATACCACATGCCCACAGTGTGTTTAGAATGCTATTTAGACTCTAATACCTTTTGACAAGCTCGTTGATTGTGTAAGATAGAGATTGCTAGCCGTTGGCGGTTGCAGTTCTCAAAACAAGCTGCAATACAGTAACAGATCGTCAAAACATAAGCACATAAAACATTAACAGGTCGCTACATGTAAGACTGATTGAGTGGCCTTCTGTTATGTAATACCCGTGTTGCATTCTGCAAAACCATTGAGTAACCACTTTTGGGGCAGTACAGTAGTAAAACGGGCTCTGAAGGAATGTCCATGTTATGGTGCCAGTATGTGGTTGCATCTGAAATGGCACACTATTCCCTATATAGTGCACTATTTTTGCCCAGGGACCATGAAGCCTATTTCTATGGGCCCTGGTCAACAGTAAAGTGCACTCTAATAGTGAATAGGGTGCCGTTTCAGATGCAGCCAGTGTGTGTTTCACCAAGATCCTAATCAATTCTATTCACAGTGAGGTTGTTACACACAGCAGGTCCTCAACAGCAGTGAGAGCTGCCAAAACTCTGTTTGGCTTCCCCTGGAGCCAGTCTACTATGGCAGTGATTTTCTCATGGAATAAATTAAACGGGGCTCACGGTGAGGATGACAGACGCAGATCCTGCATCCCAAAGTGCTCTGGTGATTAGAGGTGCACTACATGGGGAATAGAGTGCTATTTGGGACACAGCCATGGAGTCCACTCGCCCACTCCCCTCCCACAAACACCGTGTGGTCAATACTGGCAAATGTAATGCGACGTAATATGACAACGGAGATGTGTCTTACAGTACACAGTACTTTAACTAGCTGCAATTAGGACATTATATTTTTAAAAAAACGTGCTTATTACAGGAACACCAACGAGGATCTAATCAGACTGCGTTTTCCTTCTGATGAGAAACAGTTATTCTTCTCAATGTTAATAATGTCAACTGAGTGGAGGGAGAAGATGTACAGCAGGTGTGAGAACAGTGTCATTGTGCTCAGGCCATGAGTGTCACTGGGCCAGTCACCAGTGCTACAGCCTAACTCTGCTACTGAAGGACCAACTATCTCAGTGCCTGTCTATTGGGCTGCCCGCCTGTCTATCTGCCCGCCTGTCCATCCGTCTGTCCGTCCGTCATTCCGCCTGCGTATCTCTCTGTCTGTCTGTCTGCTTATCTGCCTTGCTGCATTCCTCTCTGCCTGCCTGCCTGTCTTCCTGCCTGCCTGCCTGTCTTCCTGCCAACTTGCCTACCTGCATAAACTGAACTTTGAGTACAATTTGGTCTGAATTATGTGTATATTGATGTATGTAATCAATAGGCAGACTGTTTATCTACATGAGCTCAATCTTGTGAAAACAGAAATGTTTTGTCCGTACAAACCCCTTGGACTACAGTCGTATCCTCAGACAATCACATACAGTATCATTTCCGTGTTGGTCCTGGATCAAGCAGGGTCCTGACACCACCATCTTACCAGCACAGCAGCTAACAGAGCCCATCTGTCTGCCATGGTGTGTGTGTGTGTGTGTGTGTCTGACAATGTGCTTCTGAAGAGAGTCCCACTGTACTGCTTGCCCACTGGCTACGATAACAAACAGGCCTCACCGTGTACTGTAACCTCAACACAGAGAGGCCCATGATCGTCGACTACATTTTGCTGCACCAGGCAAGTTGTCACAAACAAGCAGACACGGAAAGCACTCTCATGTTACAGATCAAAGGCTCACACATGCACGTGAGTAGACGTACACGCACATACACCAATTACTGCGCCCAATTTGGAGCCCCTTTCTGTGGCATGCAATAATGCCCCTATCTAAACATGGGATCCGAATAGACTTTGTTGCTTAAAGATTGGTATGACGGGCCTGCTGTGAGTGACTCAGACAAGAAACGAACAGTTGGACATGATTACATGGTAACCGATGTGGCTGCAGCAGCTGCATGTTTGACAAATGACTCATACAGTGCCTTCAGAAAGTATTCGTACCACTTGATTTATTCCACATTTTGTTGTGTTACAGCCTGAATTCAAAATGGATTAAATCCATTTTTTCTCACCCATCTACACACATTTCAGAATGGCGCTGGAGGGAATAGCAGGCGTTTTAAGGGATCTTGGTCAATTTAGTTATTTTGTGTCTTGTTTTGCGCTGATCGTAACTTTTTTGGTATATAAAGTTTCTGCCATCGTTTCCCATGAGCAAAAAGAGCTTCTGGACATCAGAACAGCTATCACTGAATTCAATTTGGATGAGTACTTCTCATTCAATGAGTCGGAGGCGAAAGACATATTGATTATCCCAAATCCCCGACACTCTGAGAAGGAGGAGGCGGTGTATAAAGGGCCGGCATGCGGGATACCTTACGATAAGTGGATAAACCACTTCTGCCCTCTGTTCTATGCAATAGCTGGGGAATAAACTCCATGGTAGACTATCCTATCAACGTGATCTGAAGTACTGTAATATCCTATGTTTCTCAGAGTCATGGCTGAACTAGGATATGGAAAATATAAATCTATCTAGGATAGACTGGCAGCATTGGGGAATCTCAGGGGGGGGGGGGGGTCTCTTTGTTAAAAACAGCTGGTGCGTGACCTCTACTATTAAGGAAGTGTCAAGGTTCTGCTCACCTGAGTTAGAATACCTCATAAGCTATAGACCATATCATTTATTTTATTTTAACTAGCCAAGCCGGTTAAGAACAAATTCTTATTTACAATGACGGTCTACACCGGCTAAACCCGGACGACGCTGAGCCAATTGTGCCGCTCTATGGGATTCCTAATCACGGCCAGTTGTGATACAGCCTGGATTCTAACCAGGGTGTCTGGTTAGAATCCAAGCACTGAGATGCAGTGGCCTATATTATTTACCAAGAGAGATTTTATCTATATTTTTCGTAGCTGTCTATTTACCACCACAAACCGATGCTGGCACAAAGTCCGCACTCAACGAGCTATAGAGGGCCATAAGCAAACAAGAAAATGCTCACCCAGAGGCGGCGCTCCTACTGGCCTGTGATTTTAATGCAGGAAAACTGAAAGCCGTTTTACCTCATGTCACCTGTGCAACTGGAGCAGGGGTGGGCAATTCCAGTCCTCGAGGGCCTGATTGGTGTCCCAGTTTTGCCCCAGCCCCAGCTAACACACCTGACTCCAATAATCACCTAATCATGACTTTCAGTTTAGAATGCAATTTGATTAATCAGCTGTGTATGCTAGGGATAGAGAAAGTGTGACACCAATCAGGCCCTCGAGGAGTTGCCCACCCCTGGACTAGAGGCACATTTTTTGTATCATCTTTACTCCACACACAGAGATGCATACAATGCTCTACCTCGCCCTCCATTTGGCAAATCTGAACATAACTTTATCCTCCTGACTCCTGCTTACAAGCAAAACCTCGCTCAGGAAGTACCAACCATGAGTGGTTTGATGAAGCGGATGCGAAGTACAGGACTGTGGCGCTAGCACAGACTGGAATATGTTCTGGGATTCATCCAATGGCTTTGAGGAATTTATCACATCAGTTACTGGCTTCATTAATAAGTGCATTGACAACGTCATCCCCACAGTGACCGTATGTACATATCCCATGGATTACAGGCAACATCCACACTGAGCAAAACTATCGGAGAGGAATACTAATCAGGGCGCTTAATAGAAATCCCACTATTCGCTCCGACGAACCATCAAACAGGCAAAGTTTCAATAACCAAAATCTAATCCTACTACACCATCTCGGACGCTTGTCGGATGAGGCAGGGCTTGCAAAGTATGGGAAACTCAGCCGCGAGCTGTCCAGTGACGCAGCCTACCAGACGAGCTAAATACCTTCTATACTCGCATTGAGTAAAGCAATACTGAACCATGCATGAGAGCACGAGCTGGTTCCAGATGACTGTGTGATCACGCTTTTCGAGTAAGACCTTTAAACCGGTTAACATTCACAAAGACGGATTACCAGGACGTGTAGTCAGAGCATGCGCTGACCAGCTGGCAAGTGTCTTCACTAACATTTTCAACCTCTCCTTGACCCAGTTTGTAATACCTACATGTTTCAAGCAGATCACCATAGTCCCTGTGCCCAAGAACACCAAGGTAACCTGTCTAAATGACTATCTGTAGTCATGAATTGATTTGAAAGGATGGTCATGACTCACATCAACACCATCATCCCAAACACCTTGGACCCACTCCAATTCACATACCGCCCCAACAGGTCCACAGATGACACAAGCTCTATTGCGCTCCACACTGCCCTTTCCCAACTGGACAGAAGGAACACCTACAGAGCCTTCAGAAATTATTCACACCCATTGACCTTCTCCACATTTTGTTGCGTCACAATGTGGGATTAAAATTTATTTAATTGTATTTTTTTCAATGATCTACACAAAATACTCTGTAATGTCTAAATGGAAGAAAACTTCTAACATCTGTAAAAAAAATTTTGACAAATAAAAACACTAATATATCTTGATTAGATAAGTATTCAACCCTGTGAGTCAATATTGAATCACCTTTGGCAGCGAATACAGCTGTCAGTCTTTCTGGGTAAGTCTCTACACCCTTATTGTGCAACATTTGCCCATTATTCTTTTAAAAATTCTTTAAGCTCTGTCAAATGTGTTTTTGATCAGTGCTAGACAAGCATTTTCATGTTTCGCCTTGGATTTTCAAGCAGATTTAAGTCAATACTGTAACTCGGCCACTTCTTGGTAAGCAACTACAGTGTAGATTTTGACTTATGTTTTAGGTGATTGCCCTGCTGAAAGGTAAATTTATCTCCCAGTGTCTGAACAAGACAGAACAAGGTTTTCCTCTAGGTTTTTCCTGTGCTCAGCTCCATTCCGTTTCTTTTTATCCTGAAAAAGTCCCCAGTCCTTAATGATTACAAGCATACCCATAACATGATGCAGCCACCATTTTGCTTGAAAATATGGAGAGTGGTACTCAGTAATGTGTTGTATTGGATTTACCTCAAACATAACACTTTGTATTCAGTACCATGCAGTTTGATGCCAGGACAACAACCTCTCCATCAAAGTCAGCAAGACAAAGGAGCCGATCATGGACTACAGGAAACAAAGGGGACGAGCATACCCCTGTCGACGGGGCTGCAGGTCACTAAGGATCTATGATGGTCCAAATACACCAACACATTCGTGAATGTGTTGAATGTGCCTCCCCCTCAGGAGACTGCTTGGCATCTGACCGCAAGGCGCTAAAGAGGGTAGTGCATATGGCCCAGTACATCACTTTAACCTTGTGTAATACCCTAGATGCAGTCGCACCCCTAAAAACAAAAACATTTGTCATAAGAAACTAGCTCCCTGGTATACAGAAAATAACAGCTCTGAAGCTTCCAGAAAATTGGAACGGAAATGGCACTACACCAAACTGGAAGTCTTCCGACTGGCTTGGAAAGACAGTACCGTACAGTATCGAAGAGCCCTCACTGCTGCTCGATAATCCTACTTTTCCAATTTAATTGAGGAAAATAAGAACAATCCCAAATGTATTTTTGAGACTGTCGCAAAGCTAACTAAAAAGCAGCATTCCCCAAGAGAGGATGGCTTTTACTTCAGCAGTGATAAATTCATTAATTTCTTTGACGAAAATATCATGATGGTTTTAGACCCCATGATAGCACTGAGACTGCACTTGTGAAGGTGGTAAATTACATTAATGGAGTCAGACCAAGGCTCTGCATCTGTCCTCGTGCTCCTATACCTTAGTGTTGATTTGATACCATCGATCACCACATTCTTTTGGAGAGATTGGAAACCCAAATTGGTCTACACAGACAAGTTCTGGCCTGGCTTAGATCTTATCTGTCGGGAAGATATCAGTTTGTCTCAGTGGATGGTTTGTCCTCTGACAAATCAACTGTACATTTCAGTGTTCCTCAAGGCTCTGTTTTAGGACCACTATTGTTTTGAATATATATTTTACCTCTTGGTGATGTCATTCGGAAACATAATGTTAACTTTCACTGCTATGCGGACGACACACAGCTGTACATTTTGATGAGACATGGTGAAGCCCAAAATTTCTCTCCCTGGAAGCCTGTGTTTCAGACATAAGGAAGTGGATGTAGGCAAATGTTTTACTTTTAAACTGAGATGCTAGTTCTACGTCCCAAGAAACAAAGAGATCTTCTGTTGAATCTGACAATTCATCTTGATGGTTGTACAGTCGTCTCAAATAAAACTGTGAAGTACCTCGGCGTTACTCTGGACCCTGATCTCTCTTTTGAAGAACATATCAAGACTGTTTCAATTACAGCTTTTTTCTATCTACGTAACATTTAAAAAATCAGAAACTTCCTGTCCAAAATTGATTTAGAAAAATGTATCCATGCTTTTGTCACTTCTAGGTTAGACTACTGCAATGCTCTACTTTCCGGCTACCTGGATAAAGCCCTAAATACACTTCAGGTTAGTGCTAAACACAGCTGCTAGAATCTTGACTAGAACCAAAAAATGTGATCATATTGCTCCAGTGCTAGCTTCTCTGAGCTGGCTTTCTGTTAAGGCAAGGGCTGATTTCAAGGTTTTACTGAAAACCCACAAAGCACGACATGGGCTTGCTCCTACCTATCTTTCCGATTTGGTCCTGCCGTACATGCCTGCACGTTTGCTACGGTCACAAGACGCAGGCCTCCTTACTGTCCCTAGAACTTCTTAGAAAATTCTCCTATAGAGCTCAATTTTTATGGAATGGTCTGCCTATCCATGTGAGAGATGCAGACTTGGTCTCGACCTTTAAGTCTTTATTGAAGACTCATCTCTTCAGTAGGTCCTGTAATTGAGTGTAGTCTGGCCCAGGAGTGTGAAAGTGAACGGAAAGGCACTGGAGCAACGAACCGCCCTTGATGTCTCTGCCAGTTCCCCTCCCTCCACTGGGATACTCTGCCTCTAACCCTATTACAGGGGCTGAGTCACTGGCTTACTGGTGCTCTTCCATGCCATCCCTCGGAGGGGTGCATCACTTGAGTGGGTTGAGACTGACGTGATTTTCCTGTCCGGGTTGGCGCCCCCCTTTGGATTGTGCCGTGAGGGAGATCTTCGTGGGCTATACTCGGCCTTGTCTCAGGATGGTAAATTGGTGGTTGAAGATATCCCTCTAGTGGTGTGGGGGCTGTGCTTTGGAAAAGTGAGTGGGGTTATATCCTGCATGTTTGGCCATGTCCGGGGGGTATCGTTGGACGGGGCCACAGTGTCTCCCAAACCCTCCTGTCTCAGCCTCCAGTATTTATGCAGCAATAGTTTGTGTCAGGGGACTAGGGTCAGTCTGTTTTAACTGGAGTATTTCTCCTGTCTTATCTGGTGTTCTGTGTGAATTTAAGTATGCTCTCTCTAATTCCAACTCTCTTTTCTCTCTCTCTCTCTCTCTTTCATTCTTTCTCTCGGAGAACCTGAGCCCTCAGACCATGCCTCAGGACTACCTGGCCTGATGACTCCTTGCTGTCCTCAGTCCACCTGGTCGTGCTGCTGCTCCAGTTTCAACTGTTCTGCCTGCGGCTATGGAACCCTGACCTGTTCACCGGACGTGCTACCTGTCCCAGACCTGCTGTTTTCAACTCTCTAGAGACAGCAGGAGTGGTAGAAATACTCTGATTGATCAGCTATGAAAAGCCAACTGACATTTACTCCTGAGGTGCTGACCTGTTGCACCCTCTACAACCACTGTGATTATTATTATTTGACCCTGCTGGTCATCTATGAACATTTCAACAGCCTGGTTCCTCTCTAGTTTCTGGACTATCTAGCGAGTTTTTTCTAGCCACCATGCTTCTACACCAGCATTGCTTGCTGTTTGGGGTTTTAGGCTGTGTTTCTCTACTTCACTTTGTGACAGCATCTGATGTAAGAAGGGCTTTAAAAATACATTTGATTGATTGATTGATTGGTACTAGAGTCTGGGACCAAAAGGCTCCTGAACAGCTTCTACCCCTAAGCCAAAAGACTGCTGAAATAGCAGCCATAAGACTGCTATTTCATTATGAAAATGAAATACAGAAATTTCTAATTTACATTAGTATTCACATCCCTTTGCAATGGCACTCCAAATTGTGCTCAGGTGCATCCAATTTCCTTTGATCATTCTTGAGATGTGACTAGAACTTGATTGGATTCCATCTGTGGCTATGTCAGTTGTTTGAACATGATTTAGAAAGAAACACACCTGCTGAAAGGTAAATTTATCTCCCAGTGTCTGAACAAGACGGAACAAGGTTTTCCTCTAGGTTTTTTCCTGTGCTCAGCTCCATTCCGTTTCTTTTTTATTCCCCAGTCCTTAATGATTACAAGCATACCCATAACATGATGCAGCCAACATTATGCTTGAGAATATGGAGAGTGGTACTCCGTAATGTGTTGTATTGGATTTGCCTTAAACATAACACTTTGTATTCAGGACAAAAAGTGAATTGCTTTGCAGTATTACTTTAGTGCTTTGTTGCAAACAGGATGCATGTTTTGTAATAATTATGTTCTGTACAAGCTTCCTTCTTTTCACTCTGTCAATCAGGTTAGTATTGTGGAGTAACTACAATGTTGTTGATCCATCCTCAGTTTTCGCCTATCACAACCATTCATCTCTGTAACTGTTTTAAAGTCACAATTGGCCTCATGGTGAAATCCCTGAGTGGTTTTCTTCCTCTCTGGTAACTGAGTTAGGAAGGACACCTGTGTATTTGCAGTGACAGTGTGTATTGATACACCGTCCAAAGTGTAACTAATAACTTTACCGAGCTCAAAGGGATATTAAATGGTGCTTTTTCACCCCTCTATCAAGAGGTGCCCTTCTTTGTGAGGCTTTGGTAAACCTTCCTGGTCTTCGTGGTTGAATCTGTTTGAAAATCACTGCTCGACTGAGGGACCTTATAGATAATTGTATGTGTAGGTTACAAAGATGAAGATTGCAACTCTGCCTTGAAGGCCAGCATCCCTAGAAGGCCTCTTCACTGGTGATGTTGAGACTGGTGTTTTGCGGGTACTGTTTAATGAAGCTGCCAGTTGAGGACTTGTGAGACGTCTGTTTCTCAAACTAGACACTCTAATGTACTTGTCCTCTTGCACAGTTGTGCACCGGGGCCTCACACTCCTCTTTCTATTCTGGTTAGCGCCAGTTTGTGCTGTTCTGTGAAGGGAGTAGTACACAGCATTGTACGAGACCTTCAGTTTCTTGGCAATTTCTCACATGGAATAGCCCTCATTTCTCAGAACAAGAATAGACTAACGAGTTTCAGAAGAAAGTCTTTGTTTCTGGCCATTTTGAGCCTGTAATCGAACCCACAAATGCTGATGCTCCAGATACTCAACTAGTCTAATGAAGGCCGGTTTTATTGTTTTAATTAATCAGAACAACAGTCTTCAGCTGTGCTGACATAATTGCAAAAGAGTTTTCTAATGATCAATTAGCCTTTTAAAATGATAAACTTGGAATAGCTAACACAAAGTGCCATTGGAACACAGAAGTGATGGTTGCTGATAATGGGCCTCTGTACGCCTATGTAGATATTCCTTTTCCAGCAACAAAAGTCATTTACAACATAAACAATGTCTACACTGTATTTCTGATCAATTTGATGTTATTTAAAAAAATTTAATGGCAAAAAAATTGCCTTTCTTTCAAAAACAAGGACATTTCTAAGTGACCCCAAACTTTTGAAAGGTAGTGTATGTAAATGAGATATTTCTGTATTTCATTTTCAATAAATTAGCAAAATGATCTAAAAACATGTTTACACTTTGTCATTATGGCGTATTGTATGTAAATATCAGCATTTTTTAAATCAATTTTGAATTCAGGCTGTAGCACAACAAAATGTTGAATACATGAAGGGTATGAATACTTTCTGTAGACACTGTAGGAGCCTAAGAATACTGTGACATTAAAATACACAGCTTGAGCCATACATTTATTTTATTTCGGAGCACACTAATTCACTGTTTGTGGTCTGGTGATTCATCAAAGCAGCACGTAATGAAAGATGAGACTCACACTGTAAACATGTTGTCAGACAGTTACATGTGGTTTTCAAATGGGGTAAATCTGAGGTTTGAATTAGCTCTGGTGTTTTAGTTATACGGGTGGTTCTCATATGAGTGAGTCAGTTGGGATGAATGAGGAATTTAGCCAGGGAGGAGGCTTGCCTCTGCGGACGATGAGTATTCCAGGGTTGCGTCCCAGCGGCACCCTATTCCCTATATAGTGTACTACTTTTGACCCGGGGCCATAGGGATCTAGTCAAAAGTAATGCACTATATAGGGACTAGGTTGGCACTTGGGATGCATTCCAGGTTTGGGATGCAGTGGGAAGAGGTCACATTCCGGGAGTTAATGTATGGATGTGGGGATCCTCTGGGAACAGTCCTGTTATCATCACATTCTCAGCTGCTCTCTGTCGCTGCCTGGCCTTGGAATGGGAGGTCATGACACACACACACGCACATGCATGCGCGCACGAATACACCCCCCCCCCACCCCCATGTATTTTTTCCGAATGAACCTGGTCGGACCCCCCCGTAGCCATGAAGGGATGAACCTGGTCAGCAACAATGTTCAGATACGCTGTGGTGTTCAAACATTGCTGAATTGGTATCAAGGGACCTCACGGGTACCAGGAAAACATTCCCCACACCATTACACCACGCCACAAGTCTGTACTGCTGACAACAGGCAGGATGTGGCCATGGACTCATGCTGCTACGCCAAATCCTGACTCTGCCATCAGCATGACGCAACAGGAACAGAGATTCGTCAGACCAGGTGATGTTTTTCCACTCCTCAATTGTCCAGTGTTGGTGATCGTGTGCCCACTGGAGCCACTTCTTCATGTTTTTTAGCTTACAGGAGTGGAATCCGGTGTGGTCGTTTGCTGCAATAGCCCATCCGTGACAAGGACCGACGAGTTGTGCGTTCCGAGATGCCGTTCTGCACACCACTGTTGTACTGCTCTGTTATTGGCCTGTTTGTGGGACGCTTGTTAGCTTGCACAATTATTGTTATTCTCTTTCTACTGTACCTGTTTTTGCCCACAGGACTGCTGATGACTGGAAGTTCTTTGTTTGTCACACCATTCTCTGTAAACTCTAGAGACTGTCGTGCGTGAAAAGCCCAGGAGGCCGGCCGTTACTGAGGTACTGGAACCGGCGCACCTGGCACCGATTATCATACCACACTCAAAGTCTCTTATGTCACTCGTTTTGCACATTCTAACTTTAAATCGAACAGTAACTGAATGCCTCGATGCCTGTCTGCCTGCTGTACATAAAAAGCCAAGGCCAAGTGTTTCACTGGGGTGGTGTACCTAATAAACTGACCACTGAGTAAAGATAATCATGTGTATACAGTCATTTAAAGCTATGCCTTTGCTCTCAAGTAAAATAAATGAGTTATGAACATTCAAGGACAATTTCTGTGAAATTTAGTCTGAACATTTTCTATATAACGTATCCGTAAAACTTTAAATAAACACTGAGTCTCAAATAGCCGCCTGTCTCTTTTAATAGCCAGGCAATGGCACATATTTCAGCAAATAAACAGCTGTTTCAAATAAACTCCAGGTCTAAATGAATTGTTTACAATTTTACCATGAATTACCATGAATTGTTTACGAGATTTAATGTTTGATTTGTTACATTAAATAATTCAGCAATGACTAGAAAGAATTTATGTCAATCTTCCATTTTTATCGCCAGTAAGAAACTGCTAGCCATTGGCTGTTAACAGCTAATAACTGCTAGTTTACTGGCAAGCACAAAAACTGTCAACAACTTCAGGAGCACAGACCCCTAGAAATCTTCTGATTGCGCTCCAGTAGCGAAAGTAAGAACTGCCGAAAATGCACAGTCAAAGAGGAGAATAATTATTCTGTCAATGAAAAGTTTTTAGTTTTTTTAGATTTAAGAAAATAAATGCCTGGGCTATTAGTTGAAGTTATACGGTACATTGCTGTCATATTGGGTTACCTTGCTCTGGTGATGTTTTCCAAAGGCCTACAGTATCTATCCTTTTTCCCATTTGTGGCTTCAGAGTGGCTTCCTTCCTGATCTTAAGAACATGGGATGCATGTTACCCTGGCCTACATGCAAGGTCCACAACTCTATGGTTTTATGTCTGTAAGTAGTTAGTAGCTGTTTTCATTATCTACCAAGAGAATTCTCTTCGATTATAATCACAGCCGTATATATCCCCCCCCAAGCAGACACATCGATGGCTCTGAACGAACTTTATTTAACTCTCTGCAAACTGGAAACAATTTATCCGGAGGCTGCATTCATTGTAGCTGGGGATTTTAACAAGGCTAATCTGAAAACAAGACTCCCCAAATTTTATCAGCATATCGATTGCGCAACCAGGGGAGGAAAGACCTTGGACCATTGTTACTCTAACTTCCGCGACGCATATAAGGCCCTGCCCCGCCCCCCTTTCGGAAAAGCTGACCACGACTCCATTTTGTTGATCCCTGCCTACAGACAGAAACTAAAACAAGAGGCTCCCACGCTGAGGTCTGTCCAACGCTGGTCCGACCAAGCTGACTCCACACTCCAAGACTGCTTCCATCACGTGGACTGGGAGATGTTTCGTATTGCGTCAGATAACAACATTGACGAATACGCTGATTCGGTGTGCGAGTTCATTAGAACGTGCGTTGAAGATGTCGTTCCCATAGCAACGATTAAAACATTCCCTAACCAGAAACCGTGGATTGATGGCAGCATTCGTGTGAAACTGAAAGCGCGAACCACTGCTTTTAATCAGGGCAAGGTGTCTGGTAACATGACCGAATACAAACAGTGCAGCTATTCCCTCCGCAAGGCTATCAAACAAGCTAAGCGCCAGTACAGAGACAAAGTAGAATCTCAATTCAACGGCTCAGACACAAGAGGCATGTGGCAGGGTCTACAGTCAATCACGGACTACAGGAAGAAACCCAGCCCAGTCACGGACCAGGATGTCTTGCTCCCAGGCAGACTAAATAACTTTTTTGCCCGCTTTGAGGACAATACAGTGCCACTGACACGGCCTGCAACGAAAACATGCGGTCTCTCCTTCACTGCAGCCGAGGTGAGTAAGACATTTAAACGTGTTAACCCTCGCAAGGCTGCAGGCCCAGATGGCATCCCCAGCCGCGCCCTCAGAGCATGCGCAGACCAGCTGGCCGGTGTGTTTACGGACATATTCAATCAATCCCTATACCAGTCTGCTGTTCCCACATGCTTCAAGAGGGCCACCATTGTTCCTGTTCCCAAGAAAGCTAAGGTAACTGAGCTAAATGACTACCGCCCCGTAGCACTCACATCCGTCATCATGAAGTGCTTTGAGAGACTAGTCAAGGACCATATCACCTCCACCCTACCTGACACCCTAGACCCACTCCAATTTGCTTACCGCCCAAATAGGTCCACAGACGATGCAATCTCAACCACACTGCACACTGCCCTAACCCATCTGGACAAGAGGAATACCTATGTGAGAATGCTGTTCATCGACTACAGCTCGGCATTCAACACCATAGTACCCTCCAAGCTCGTCATCAAGCTCGAGACCCTGGGTCTCGACCCCGCCCTGTGCAACTGGGTACTGGACTTCCTGACGGGCCGCCCCCAGGTGGTGAGGGTAGGCAACAACATCTCCTCCCCGCTGATCCTCAACACTGGGGCCCCACAAGGTTGCGTTCTGAGCCCTCTCCTGTACTCCCTGTTCACCCACGACTGCGTGGCCACGCACGCCTCCAACTCAATCATCAAGTTTGCGGACGACACAACAGTGGTAGGCTTGATTACCAACAACGATGAGACGGCCTACAGGGAGGAGGTGAGGGCCCTCGGAGTGTGGTGTCAGGAAAACAACCTCACACTCAATGTCAACAAAACTAAGGAGATGATTGTGGACTTCAGGAAACAGCAGAGGGAACACCCCCCTATCCACATCGATGGAACAGTAGTGGAGAGGGTAGCAAGTTTTAAGTTCCTCGGCATACACATCACAGACAAACTGAATTGGTCCACTCACACAGACAGCATCGTGAAGAAGGCGCAGCAGCGCCTCTTCAACCTCAGGAGGCTGAAGAAATTCGGCTTGTCACCAAAAGCACTCACAAACTTCTACAGATGCACAATCGAGAGCATCCTGGCGGGCTGTATCACCGCCTGGTATGGCAACTGCACCGCCCTCAACCGTAAGGCTCTCCAGAGGGTAGTGAGGTCTGCACAACGCATCACCGGGGGCAAACTACCTGCCCTCCAGGACACCTACACCACCCGATGTCACAGGAAGGCCATAAAGATCATCAAGGACATCAACCACCCGAGCCACTGCCTGTTCACCCCGCTATCATCCAGAAGGCGAGGTCAGTACAGGTGCATCAAAGCTGGGACCGAGAGACTGAAAAACAGCTTCTATCTCAAGGCCATCAGACTGTTAAACAGCCACCACTAACACTGAGTGGCTGCTGCCAACACACTGACACTGACTCAACTCCAGCCACTTTAATAATGGGAATTGATGGGAAATGATGTAAATATATCACTAGCCACTTTAAACAATGCTACCTTATATAAATGTTACTTACCCTACATTATTCATCTCATATGCATACGTATATACTGTACTCTATATCATCGACGGTATCCTTATGTAATACATGTATCACTAGCCACTTTATACTATACTATGCCACTTTGTTTACATACTCATCTCATTTGTACATACTGTACCCGATACCATCTACTGTATCTTGCCTATGCTGCTCTGTACCATCACTCATTCATATATCCTTATGTACATATTCTTTATCCCCTTACACTGTGTACAAGACAGTAGTTTTGGAATTGTTAGTTAGATTACTTGTTATTACTGCATTGTCGGAACTAGAAGCACAAGCATTTCGCTACACTCGCATTAACATCTGCTAACCATGTGTATGTGACAAATAAAATTTGATTTGATTTGATTTGATTTGATTTTAAAACCCAAACCCACATTTCATACACACAGTTACTTTTAAACCTCAGCTCTGAAATGTTTATCAAGTCTTGTCAGGTCAGGATTTTAATGATTCGACTCGTTAAATAGAGCCCTTTTCCAAGTGCTGCGCCAACAATTGAAATGATTATGCTTGTCAAAAATTATGCTTGTCTTTAAAGACTATAGTCTGAGGAAGCAAGGGAGAAGCACTCAGCTGTATTAGGTTGGGTGCACTTACATGCTGCAATTAGGCACATCCACCACTGGGTACTAGCAGTATCTGACAACATAGAAAATGTTAGGAAATCACCAGGATTTTTTTGTCACTGATGAGAAAACATATATACAAATCTGCTATAGATTATTTATATCCTACACTACTGAATGTTTGTGAATAAAACAAAGTAATATTTTTTTTACATAAATTATAACATGTTGATGATAGTCATGATGAAGTTTTATTTAATTATTCAGGTTTCAAGGTGTTATAACAGTAGTGTAGGTTTGATTGCTGCAAACAGTGGTAGCTCTGTTTGTGAAATACTGTGAGGAAATTAAATATTTGTATGGGAGTTCAGGATTTATGCATATCCCAGATATGCAGAAACATTCAGGATGACACATTTGGATATAAATGAATAATTGAGAATAAAATGTTGTTGACGATACAGAAAACCTATAAATCAAGTTCTATATGTGATTCAGTTAACGACTACAGTCAACCGCCAATAGGTGAAAAAGAGGGACGAACTGATCAAACAACAAAATGAAATATTCAAATCCACAGCAACTGTAAGATCAGAGATATCAATGCACCATCTTAGCTCCAATATTTCCTATAGGATACCAACATGCTGCATGTTGTTTTTCATGCCCTAAACCCAGGAAAAGGTCTTACATTGACATATTTCATGGTTTATTGGTCAAGGTAAAGTGAAGGCATCTGTTTCACTGAGAGCCTGTTATGAGACACTGTGAGTCATACTCTCCTCCTGAACACAAGCCACTGCCATCCATTCAACTCAGTATATGGCTCTGAGATTAAAGTCTATACACACAGAAACAATGTGGTCTGCGTCCAAAATGGCACTCTATTCTGTAGATAGTGCACTGCTTTTCATCACAGCCCACATTTAAAGTTTAGTCACTTAGCAGATGCTATTATCCAGAGCGACTTACAGGAGCGATTAGGGTTAAGTGCCTTGTTCAAGTGCACATCGGCAGATTTTTGACCTAGACAAAAAATATTTTGGTTACTGGCCCAATGCTCTTAACAGCTAAGCTATCTGGCGCCCAGCTGTAGAGAATAGGGAGCCATTGGGGACGCAGGCCTGGAGAGTTCCTCAGCAGAGACCTCATGTTCTATCAAATCAAATCAACATATTTGCTGTCTGTTATCCAACTTGAACCCACCATGAACATGTTTTGAACTTGTCCTTTCTGCAGAGTTTGGGTTTGTAGTTTGATGAAAATATTTTCAGAAAGGTTCATTAAGGGCTGTTCATTGTGGCAGATTCATTGGATCGTCTACTTTTATTGGGTATTTAGTCGCAAGCAAAGGCTGTTCAGACTCAAGCTCTTTTACTTGTTCATCTCCAAAACAGACGCTGACATCTGATCCATTCCAAGCAGATTATACTGGTCTCATGACACAAATAAACTGTACTCCTTTAAATGTATTTATCCTGTCAGTTTCATGAGATTTTTAAGACGGGTGAATTTCATTCTTTAACCGATTGAAATATGGAACATAAAATCCGACTCTACATACTGAATGTATGAATGGGGCGGTGGCTGGACTGAGACAACTCTTGTACCAGATCAAAGGATGATGTAGCGAGGTCTATTTCCTCTTATTGCATTTGATAACACCAATAAAGAGGACATTATCAATCTGACATCACCGCACAAATGACGCGGTATTGTGGTACCAAATTACATTGGTATTATATACGATATTACTTTATTTTTCGATATTCAGTCACTATTAAGACTAGTCAATATTCAGTAAATCCCTAAAACACCGGCTTATGACAAATTCTGATGCTAAGTGTTGCAAATGCCTACAGCTGAGACTGACTAAAGAGACTCAGTAGGGCAGAGGGTATCAGGCAGCAGACTGACTAGGCTGGTGGATAAGACAATGGGGTTCTGTTCCAAAAATGTTGTTTGGTCGCAGCTTTCTTTAATCAATGTGCTTGTTTGTTTCCCGTGGAATTCAACTCTATCCCAGATCTTATGCAATTCTCTGGATGCATTTTTCACCCCTACAATGTTGCAGTATTTATCTGTAAACATTTGTATTAGAATTGTATTAAGGAAAAATATGAATAGCTGTTCTATTCTGTTGTTTGTTGGGACATAGGCTAATGTAGGCTACCACCATGTTTATGAAATCATCCCACTGTAGACACAGCAATAAGCTTGTACAATATGCAAAGGAGAGCAACGCAAAACATACTTTTTGGAGAAATGACAGGCTATGTATGACTGTCATTCTAGAACAGTGAGAGAAATCTGTTAGAAATGTTTATCAAGCTTAGTGGGTGTCCTGCCTAGCTAGACTATAAATATACTATAATAATATAATAATAATAATTATTATTATAATAATAATAATTTATTTTACCTTTATTTTTTTTAATTGAACCTTTATTTAACTAAGCAAGTCAGTTAAAAACAAATTGTTATTTTACAATGACGGCCTACCCCGGCCAAACCCTCCGCTGACCCGGACGATGCTGGGCCAACTGTGCGCCGCCCTATGGGACTCCCGATCGTGGCCGGTTGTGATTCAGCCCGGGATCCAACCAGGGTCTGAAGTGATGCCTCTAGCACTGACATGCAGTGCCTCAGACCACAGCGCCACTCAGGATATTTAGACTACTATAGTTACGATCTCTCTCCACAACCTATATTCAATTTGATAAAATTGATAATTAAATAATTAACAAGTTGGAATTATAGCGGTCTGATATATGGACTATTTTTGAAAGCTTCCATGCACGCTATTAACTTTTCTATATAGACTGAACCACAGGTGAATGAGCAACATCAACTGGGTCTGGGATAATCCCAATAATAACCTTATAAGCAGGGACTGCTATTCAATCAAACATGCACTCACTCACTGTTCAAGCCCTGTAAACTCATGTTTACAAAGTTGTTGTAAACTGCTTTCCACAGTGCCTCTTTCCGGAAGGGGTGTTTGATTGAATACCACCCCTATATTCCGTCCCATAGGCTGGTGTTCCAAGCAGTGTAAGATAGATAAAATCAGTTCAGTCACAGACATAAGTAGGGGACACCAGGGTATTGTTTTTTTTTATTGGCCCATCTACCATCACTCCTCTTCGGAGGACAAAAATAACTTTGTTTTAAATGTTGGCTTCCACACCTGAATTGTGCAACATTTGCCCATTATTCTTTTCAAAGTTCTTCAAGCTCTGTTAAATTGGTTGTTGATCATTGATAGACACGCATTTTCAGGTATATTTAAGCAAAAACTAACTCAGCCACTCAGGAACATTCACTGTTATCTTGGTAAGTAACTCCAGTGTAGATTTGGCCTTGTGTTTTAGGTTATTGTTCTGCTGAAAGGTGAATTCATCTCCCAGTGTCTGGTGGAAGCACACTGAACAAGGTTTTCCTCTAGGGTTTTATTTTACCTGTGCTTAGCTACATTCTATTTATTTTTATCCTGAAAAACTCCCCAGTCCTTAACGATTACAGGAACACGCATAACATAATTGTAACCGTTTTCGTTGGTGGAAGAAGGAGTAGACCAAAACGCCCCTGGGGGGTTTCCTTCCTCTCCGGCAACTGAATTAAGAAGGACGCCTGTATCTTTGTAGTGACTGGGTATATTGATACACCATCCAAAGTGTAATTAATAACTTCACCATGCTCAAAGGGATATTCAATCTGTTGACTTGCTATGAGGTTATATTTTATTAATATTGATCCTGACATGACCTTTGACCCTAGACAGCAGTTACTGCTTTCTTGCTTGGTAAACCCACTGGAATACGTTTCCATGCCAATACATTTGTATACATTTTTATTTAGATGTATTTTTATGTGTCATACAGTGTCATATAGTTTGATACTTGTATCAGCAAAGAACAATCAATAATACCAAGGTAAACCATAGTAACTGCAGCCCAAAGCTCAGCGAAACCAATTACTGCTTTTTTCAGCTTTTTTCCTTGGATTCACTGTAACTTTTTGCAGTTACTGCAAACATGACCCCCCCATTTTCTCCAAAACACAACACAGTGGAGACAGGATATTTGTCCACATGATAAAGCATGTGCACAATTTTTTGACCAAATGTGCAGTTACCGCTCTTTTGCTTTGTAGGGCAGTATAGAGATAAGGTAGTCATTAAAAAATCATGTTAAACACTATTATTGCACATAGAGTGAATCCACGCAACTTATTATGCAACTTGTTAAGCAAATTTGTCACGCCCTGACCTTAGAGCCTTTTTATTTCTCTATTTGGTTAGGTCAGGGTGTGATTTGGGTGGGCATTCTAGTTTTTCTATTTCTTTGTTGGCCGGGTATGGTTCCCAATCAGAGGCAGCTGTCTATCGTTGTCTCTGATTGGAGATCATACTTAGGCAGCCTTTTTTTCCACCTTTAGTTTGTGGGATCTTGTTTGTGTGTAGTTCCTTTCTGCACTGCATGTAGCTTTACGGTCGTTTTTGTATTTTGTTGTTTTTTCGGTGTCATTTAAATAAAAGTAAAATGGACGCATATCACGCTGCACCTTGGTCCAATCCATCTCTAAACGACCGTGACAATTTTGATTCCTGAACTTATTTAGGCTTGCCGTAACAAAAGCAAATCATTTTTTATAATAATAAATAAATAACATGTTCACATTATGGGCTATTGTGTGTAGGACAGTGACAAAAACATCGAAATTGAATACATTTTAAATTCAGCCTGTAACACAACCAAATGTGGAAAAAGTCAAGGGGTGTGAATACCTTCCGAAGGCACCGTGCATGGTAATTTTATACACAGTTGTTATTACATAACAAAAACACTGATTTATTTAACATACACATTATATGTCGGATAGATAGTACTCAGACATCTCCAGTGTATATTAAATATAGTGTTTTCAGTGATAACTATCACAGATCTTGAGCTTTTTAATCCCATCCCTCAGCTACTCTTCAGTCCATCCCACCTATCTCCGTAAATCACCATCTTTTGATTTTCATGTGCCGTATATGTTTCAACTGTGACTTTTCAACCTTTCCAATGGCATAGTATCCACAGAGTGTAAGTTAAAGATCCATATTTTTCCAGAGAGTACGTAACGGCATTCTTCCTCCTCTTCTGAGGAGGAGTAGCGAGAAGGATCGGAGGACCAATGCGCAGCATGGTAAGTGTCCATAACGTTTATTAAAAGACATAAACTGAACACTATGAAATACAAAACAATAAATGTGAACATGAACGAAAACCGAAACAGTACCGTGTGGCAACAAACACTCACACGGAAACAAACAGCCACAACTCAAAATTGAAACCCAGGCTACGTAAGTATGATTCTCAATCAGAGACAACTAACGACACCTGCCTCTGATTGAGAACCATACTAGGCTGAACTCAAAACCCCAACATAGAAAAACACACAGACTGCCCACCCCAACTCACGCCCTGACCATACTAAATAAAGACAAAACAAAGGAAATAAAGGTCAGAACGTGACAGAGTATTATATTTTGATTGTTGACTATTGTTTTCCAAACCACAGAACACTGCTATTTGTAGTGTTCATTTGTATAAATGTCCAACATCACGACTCTGGACGGCTGACTTAGAATATGTGGACAACTACAAATACTTAGGTGTCTGATTAGACTGTAAACTCTCCTTCCAGACCCATATCAAACATCTCCAATCCAAAGTTAAATCTAGAATTGGCTTCCTATTTCGCAACAAAGCATCCTTCACTCATGCTGCCAAACATACCCTTGTAAAACTGACCATCCTACCAATCCTCGACTTTGGCGATGTCATTTACAAAATAGCCTCCAATACCCTACTCAACAAATTGGATGCAGTCTATCACAGTGCAATCCGTTTTGTCACCAAAGCACCATATACTACCCACCATTGCGACCTGTACGCTCTCGTTGGCTGGCCCTCGCTTCATACTCGTCGCCAAACCCACTGGCTCCATGTCATCTACAAGACCCTGCTAGGTAAAGTCCCCCTTTATCTCAGCTCGCTGGTCACCATAGCATCTCCCACCTGTAGCACACGCTCCAGCAGGTATATCTCTCTAGTACCCCCAAAACCAATTCTTTCTTTGGCCGCCTCTCCTTCCAGTTCTCTGCTGCCAATGACTGGAACAAACTACAAAAATCTCTGAAACTGGAAACACTTATCTCCCTCACTAGCTTCAAGCACCAACTGTCAGAGCAGCTCACAGATTACTGCACCTGTACATAGCCCACCTATAATTTAGCCCAAACAACTACCTTTCCCTACTGTATTTCATTAATTTATTTATTTTGCTCCTTTGCACACCATTATTTTTATTTCTACTTTGCACTTTGCACATTCTTCTATTGCAAATCTACCATTCCAGTGTTTTACTTGCTATATTGTATTTACTTTGCCACCATGGCCTTTTTTTTGCCTTTACCTCCCTTATCTCACCTCATTTTCTCACATCGTATTTAGACTTGTTTATACTGTATTATTGACTGTATGTTTGTTTTACTCCATGTGTAATTCTGTGTCGTTGTATGTGTCGAACTGCTTTGCTTTATCTTGGCCAGGTCGCAATTGTAAATAAGAACTTGTTCTCAACTTGCCTACCTGGTTAAATAAAGGTGAAATAAAATAAATAAATAAATAAATAAAAATTTTGTGATTATTCAGCCATTCCTGAACTTGTGACCAGAATCAAGCTACATGGGGGCAAAACCAGAATAAATTATTTAATAGTTGCATTGCCGAGATTGTTGTATGCCCCATGTACTGTATATAACATTCTGTTGGTGGCAAGAATTTTGTATAATAATTGAAATAGAAAAACATGAAGTGTTGAATCAAGCTTTGTTTTGTGTATCAGTTCATAAACCATGTGCCATAATACCGGTACATTGAACATCTTTTCCCAGCTTTTTTGCAACCTGTATGTGCAGCTGTCAGCATTTTTGTCCTTAAATGAAACTGGTATATTTTTCTAATTATATATTTTTCTTTTTCAGTTAATTTGGGTCTTTAATATATGGCAGACAAACAAGTTCCCTACCTTCTCACTCTTCCACTTGCTTCCTCCATTTCTGTGGTAATGTTGCAATCAGTTTGTTGTAACTTTCGATTCAGTAAACATATTTTAGATAGCTGCATTTTTATACAAATCTGTACATTTGAGTTTAACCATAATATTTGTTGTTATGTTTGTTCTGTCTTTTCTGGAGGATCACATTTCTATTGTAACCAGCTTTGTGTGGCTTGTTTAAGAATTGGTGATACGTTGAACAAGGTTTCATTTTCAATGAACCCGAAAATGACAAGTTGTAATCTGTATAACGGGGAGACCGGCGGTGGTTGTCACTCTTTTGAGTCTTGTGTGTATTTTTCAGCACCAGTATATCTTACAAGACTCTTCAAATCAAAGTTTATTGGTCATGTACACATACTTATGTTTCTAATTTCAACAATACCGACCATACACAAGGAAGAAGCCACTGCTACAAAACCACCATAAAAAAAGCCAGACTACAGTTTGCAACAGCACATGGGGACAAAGATCGTACTTTTTGGAGAAATGTCCTCTGGTCTGATGAAACAAAAATATAACTTTGGCCACTTCACAAAATAGATGGCATCATGAGGGAGGAAAATGATGTGGATATATTGAAGCAACATCTCAAGACATCAGTCAGGAAGTTAAAGCTTGGTCGCAAATGGGTCTTCCAAATGGACCATGACCCCAAGCATACTTCCAAATTTGTGGCAAAATGCGTTAAGGACAACAAAGTCAAGGTATTGGAGTGGCCATCACAAAGCCCTGACCTCAATCCTATAGAACATTTGTGGGCAGAACTGAAAAAGTGTGTGTGAGCAAGGAGGCCTACAAACCTGACTCAGTTACACCAGCTCTGTCAGGAGGAATGGGCCACAATTCACCCAACTTATTGTGGGAAGCTTGTGGAAGGCTAACTGAAACATTTGACCCAAGTTAAACAATTTAAAGGTAATGCTACCAAATACTAATTGAGTGTATGTAAATTTCTGACCCACTGGGAATGTGATGAAAGAAATAAAAGCTTAAATAAATGATTCTGATATTTCACATTCTTAAAATAAAGTGGTGATCCTAACTGACCAAAGACAGGGCATTTCTACTAGGATTAAATGTCAGGAATTGTGAAAAACAGAGTTTAAATGTATTTGGCTAAGGTGTTTGTAAACTTCCGAATTCAACTGTATATGATGTTGTGTGTAGACAGTATGGACAGTATGTGATTAGAAAAGGTGTGTACAGCAGAAGTTACAAAGGATAAGCCTTGACTAGAATACAGTGCCTTCAGAAGGTTTTTATAACCCTTGACTTTTTCCACATTTTGCTACATTACAGCCTTATTCTAAAATGTATTAAATAAATAACAATCCTCAGCAATCTAAGTACAATAACCCATAATGATGTAATGAAACAAGTTTTTTGAAAATGTTACTAATGTATTAAAAAATAGAAATACCTTATTTACATAAGTATTCAGACCCTTTGCTATGAGACTCGAAATTGAGCTCAGGTGTATCCTGTTTCCATTTATCATCCTTGAGATATTTCCACAACTTGATTGGAGTCCACCTGTGGTAAATTCAATTGATTGAAAAAGCACACACCTGTCTAAATAAGGTCCCAGAGTCAAAGAAAAAAACAGGTCATTAGGTCAAAGGAATTGTCCGTAGAGCTCCGAGACAGGATTGTGTCGAGGCACAGATCTGGGGAAGGTTACCAAAAAAGGTCTGCAGCAGTGAACTCCCTAAGTGGCCTCCATCGTTCTTAAATGGAAGAAGTTTGGAATCACCAAGAACCTTCCTTGGGATGTCGGCCTGGCCAAACTGAGCAATCGGGGGAGGAGGGCATTGGTCTGGGAGGTAACCAAGAGCCTGATGGTGACTGACAGAACTCCAGAGCTCCTCTGTGGAGATGGGAGAACCTTCCAACCATCTCTGTAGCACTCCACCAATCAGGCCTTTATGGTAGAGTGGCCAGACGGAAGCCAGTCCTCGGTAAAAGGTACAAGACAGCCCAGATTGTCAAGATTGCCAAAAGACACCTAAAGACTCTCAGCCCATGAGAAACAAGATTCTCTGGTTTGATGAAACCAAAATTGAACTTTTTGGCCTGAATACCAACTGTCAGGTCTCAAGGAAACGTGGCACCATCCCTACAGTGAGGCATGGTGGTAGCAGCATCCTGCTGTGGGGATGTCTTTCAGCGGGCAGGGACTGGGAGACAAGTCAGGATCGAGGCAAAGATGAACGGTGCAAAGTACAGAGAGATCCTTGATGAAAACCTGCTCCAGAGTCCTCAAGACCTCAGACTGGGGTGAAGGTTCACCTTCCAACTGGACAACTGGACATTGTCTTGGCACACAGCCAAGACAATGTGGGAGTGGTTTCGGGACAAGTCTCTGAATGTCATTGAGTGGCCCAGCCAGAACCTGGACTTGAACCTGAACGAACATCTCTGGAGAGAGATGAAAATAGCTGTGCAGGAACGCTCCCATCCAACCTGACAGAGCTTGAGAGGATCTGCAGAGAATGGGAGAAGGTCCCCAAATAAAGGTGTGCCAAGCTTGAAGCGTCATACCCAAGAAGACTAAAGCCTGTAATCGCTACCAAAGGTACTTCAACAAAGTACTGAGTAAATGGTCTGAATACTTATGTAAATGTAACATTTCAAAAACCTGTTTTGTTTTGTCATTTGTCAATTGGTCCAGCGTCATCTGGGATTGGCCGGGGTAGGCCATCATTGTAAATAACAATTTGTTCTTAACTGACTTGCCTAGTTAATAACTTCTTTGGTGTCCCTTCCTAATGTAGGCTAATGCGATTAGCATGAGGTTGTGAGTAATTAGAACATTTCCCAGGACATAGACATATCTGATATTGGCAGAAAGCTTAAATTCTGGTTAATCTAACAGCACTGTCCAATTTACAGTAGCTATTACAGTGAAATAATACCATGCTATTGTTTGAGGAGAGTGCACAATTTTGAACATGAAAAGTTATTAATAAACTAATAAGGGACATTTGGGCAGTCTTGATACAAAATTCTTAACAGAAATGCAATGGTTCATTGGATCAGTCCAAAACTTTGCACATACAATGATGCCATCTAGTGGCCAAACTCTAAATTGCACGTGAGCTGGAATAATACATTATGGCCTTTCTCTTACATTTCAAAGATGATGGTACAAAAAAGGTACAAAAGAAAGGTTGTTTTTTTCTTTGTATTATCTTTAACCAGATCTATTGCGTTATATTCTACTACATTCTGTTCAGATTTCCATAAACTTCAAAGTGTTTCCTTTCAAATAGTACCAAGAATATGTATATCCTTGCTTCGGGACCTGAGCTACAGGCAGTTAGATTTGGTTATGTCATTTTAGGCTAAAATTGAAAAAAAAAGGTGCTAATCCTTAAGAGGACAAAATAGGGTGTGTGAAGATTGATGAGGGAAAAAATCTATTTAATACATTTTAGAATACGGCTGTCACTTAACAAAATGTGGGAAAGTGAAGGGGCCTGAATAATTTCCCAAGGCACTGTAAATATACAGTACCAGTCAAAAGTTTGGACACACCGACTCATTCAAGGGTTTTTATTTATTTTTGCTATTTCTAAATTGCAGAATAATAGTGACTTCAAAACTATGACTTCAAAACTATGAAATAACACATATGTAATTATGTAGTAACCAAAAACGTGTTAAACAAATCAAAATATATGTTATATTTGAGATTCTTCAAAGTAGCCAACATTTGACTTGATAACAGCTTTGCACACTCTTTTGCACAATTAGTTGTGTTGTGACAAGGCAGGGGTGGTATACAGAATATAGCCCTAATTGGAAGAAGAAAAAAATCCATACTATGGCAAGAACAGCTCAAATAAGCAAAGAGAAATGACAGTTCATCATTACTTTAAGACATGAAAGTGAGTCAATCTGCAAAATGTCAAGAACTTCGAAAGTTTCCTCAAGTACAGTCGCAAAACCATCAAGCGCTATGATGAAACTAGCTCTTATGAGGACCGCCACAGGAAAGGAAGACCAAGAGTTACCTCTGCTGCAGAGGATAGGTTCATTAGAGTTAACTGCACCTCAGATTGCAGCCCAAATAAATTATTCACAGTTCAAGTAACAGACACATCTCAACATCAACTGTTCAGAGGAAAATACGTGAATAAAGCCTTCATGGTCGGATTGATGCACAGAAACCCCTACTAAAGTACACCAATAATAAGAAGAGACTTGTTTGGGCCAAGAAACATGAGCAATGGACATTAGAATGTCTTTTGGTCTGATGAGTCCAAATTTGAGATTTTTGGTTCCAACTGCTGTGTCTTTGAGACACGCAGAGTAGGTGAACGGATGATATCCTCATGTGTGTTTCCCACCATGAAGCATTGAAGAGGAAGTGTGATGGTGTGGGGGCACTTTGCTGGTGACACTGTCAGTGATTTATTTAAAATTCAAGGCACACTTAACCATCATGGCTACCACAGCATTCTGCAACAATACACCATCCCATCTGGTTTGCACTTAGTGGGACTAGCATTTGTTTTTGAACAGAACAATGACCCAAGACACCTCCAGGCTGTATAAGGGCTATTTGACCAAGAAGGAGAGTTATGGAGTGCTTTATCAGATGACCTGGCCTCCACAATCACCCGACCTCAACCCAATTGAGATGGTTTGGGATTAGTTGGACCGCAGAGTGAAGGAAAAGCAGCCAACAGGTGCTCAGCATATGTGAGAACTCCTTCAAGACTATTGGAAAATCATTCCTCAATGAAGCTGGTTGAGAGAATACTATAAGTGTACAAAGCTGTCATCAAGGCAAAGGGTGGCAGCTTCATTAAATAGTACCCGCAAAACACCAGTCTCAACGTCAACAGTGAAGAGGCGACTCCGGGATGCTGGCCTTCTAGTCATAGTTCCTCTGTCCAGTGTCTGTGTTCTTTTGCCCATCTTATTTTTATTGGCCAGTCTGAGATATGGCTTTTTCTTTGCAACTCTGCCTAGTAGCCAGCATCCCGGAGTCGCCTCTTCACTGTTGACGTTGAGATTGGTGTTTTTTCCGGGTACTATTTAATGAAGCTGCCAGTTGAAGACTTGTGAGGCAACTGTTTCTCAAACTAGAAACTCTAATGTACTTGTCCTCTTGCTCAGCTGTGCACCGGGGCCTCCCACTCCTCTTTCTATTCTGGTTAGAGCCAGTTTACGCTGTTCTGTGAAGGGAGTAGTACACAGCGTTGTACGAGATCTTCAGTTTCTTGGCAATTTCTCAAATGGAATAGCCTTCATTTCTCAGAACAAGAATAGACTAATGAGTTTCAAAAGAAAGTCTTCGTTTCTGGCCATTTTGAGCCTGTAATCAAACTCACAAATGCTGATGCTCCAGATACTCAACTAGTCTAAAAAGGGCCAGTTTTATTGTTTCTTTAATCAGGACAACAGTTTTCAGCTGTGCTAACATAATTGCAAAATGGTTTTCTAATGATTAATTAGCCTTTTAAAATGATAAACTTGGATCAATTAACACAACGTGCCATTGTAACACAGGAGTGATGGCCCTGATAATGGGCCTCTGTATGCCTGTGTAGATATTCCATAAAACAATTATTCAGTTTACATCTACAATAGTCATTTACAACATTAACAATGTCTACACTTATTTCTGATCAATTTTATGTTATTTTAATGGACCAAAAAATTGCTTTTCTTTCAAAAACAAGGACTTTTCTAAGTGACCCCAAACTTTTGAACAGTAGTGTAAAAACTATATCCCGTGCCGAAATGGAAAATACAAAATGGCAATACTGTAACCACACAGAGTTGGCCAAAATACCATGTACAATGCTTAAAGTTCTTGGTCGTCCACATCCACGTTAGTTAACAGCTGTATTCCAGACTCTGACATTGCTCTTTCTGATATTTCTTAATTTCTTTATTTTTGGGGGGGAGATTGTGTGTATGGTTTTGTATTGCTAGGTATTACTGCACTGTTGGAGCTAGAAACACAAGCATTTTGCTGCACCTGTGATAACATCTGCAAATCTGTGTATGCAACCAATAATCTTTGATTTGATTTTATTTGATTTAAAGCGCCAGGATTAAGTGACTAAAGGGGAAGTTAACATTGGTGATGCGGCACAATTTTGGGGGGTTCTTGCATTGGAATTATATTGAAAGCTGCGTATATCATGCTATACCACAATAAAGTTAAAATGCCGAGACTCCCGAGACCATTGAGAACTTTTGAACTGACAGGTTGGTGCGAAATCTGTAGCTCATCTCTGTTGCGCTGTATTACCACAATGGACATCGCCGTCAAACAGTAAAGCAAGGCCTATTTGGCAAGAATATTGGCTAGTAGATAGATGAGGTAATTCACCTATTACAAATAGCCTATGTGAATGACGCCATACATACAGCTGTCTTACAAAAAGAATGCAAACTAAATGCAGAAACTAGTAGCCTAGTTATTCACGCATAACAAAAATACTGAATAGCAGTTTGGCTTAGAATGCCGACACAAGTGTGAATGTGAACGAATGAATGCGAACAGAACAAAACTGCGGTAGGCCTACTATAAGCCTATAAACAAAATATCAGATCAATAAAGAAATGTCAGTCTATATTTAGGCTAGTTACATTAACAGTGAACAAAAGAAGTAAACAAAAAGGCGTATGCAAATAACCAAAACATAGCCAATAGTTTACCATAGTGAGAGGCAGCCTTGCAAAGCTGTCTTGCCAACTAAATACGCCTATAGGCCCGCTTCAAACATGGGAAATCCTGCAGTTCACGAGTTCAACAACGCGTTGCGATATGGCACAATATACTTCCGTGGTTCAAATTCGAACCACCCACGTAATAATTTAAGCATAAACACGAGAAGCTAGCTGGACCTCGACAGCATCATCGTGCTGGGCTTGGCGGTGGCCTCGTGGTTTGATTTCTGATATTCATCGTGGCAGTGGTAGATTAGCTGGTTTGAGCTAAATAGGCTAATAACACTTTTACCGCTAGCTAAGAAGCTAACTAAAATCTGTAGTGGTGGGGCGTGAGGCAGAGTTAAGTGCAACGGTTTCAACCGTAAACTTGGCATCTTCCTAATAAATCAAAATCCAATATTACAGGCGGAGGCATATCTCCTTATTCACGCAGCCTACCACGTTACTCACGTAGCCTACCACAGATGAGAAGCGTTTTTCCTGCTTTTTAAGGAAATGCAAAGGAGTCATACCTACTGCCCAGTGACTTTCCATGGCCCCCTTACACACACACATTATGTGGCTCGCTCTGTCCATGGTGCTGATACAGCGCAGCGGAGATACAGATTTCGCGCCAACCTGTCACTCAATCACTTGAAATTGTTGCTATTATTTTATAGGGACATCAAATTAAAACTGAGGTGGTACAAGTTTCAACTGAGGGGGATAAGTCCCCTTTTAACACCCCCACCCCCTCCCCACCCCCTGGAGCCGGGCCTGAACTAACCCTTGAGACAACCATCCATGTCTCCCCTATTGTATTTAGGAAACTAATGCATAAGAATGGTTAAAATATAAATTCAAACCCAAGCATAAATGTTAAGATATTATTCTATTTCCCAACTTGTGCGTGCCATAATAATAGTAAACTGTAAGCAATACTGCTGCTCAGAAGGTAGACTGAAACCATACTAGGCCGATAGAGACGTGGTTCTTCGCTGTAGTAAGCGGTGAACACTTTATATAGCGCTCTAAAAATAGAGCCCACATGGTCCAATGGAAATGAAGGAGACTTAGGTCAGTTCACCAACCAAATCACAGAAGATGGTCAAGGTAGGCGGGTGTTACACTTTGGCGCACCCATTGGTCGGCATCACGACAGCGTATTGCAATCACGTGGGGGGAAGGCCGTCTGTAAGACATTGCATAGTGAAGTTTACAGAGCGTCGACGGACTTTCAGCGAGTTCACTGTTTGCTATTAGAGCAAGCAAGGAAGATCGCTCTAGGAAGAACACTTGCGCTATCACTGCTGTAAGGTGATAAACATACCTACTATTCCCAACTGCTTTTCTACAGCATATTATACATGCAAATACATCGAAGTCGCAAGTTTTCTTGAAAAAGAAAACAAGACAATTGAACTACCTTGATTTTTGGTTGTAATTGCAGCGGCATTTATAGGAGTGAGATGGATGTTATTCCTATGTGCAGCATCTTTCAGGAGCTCCAGATAGTACATGACACCGGATACTTTTCAGCTTTACCATCTCTTGAGGAGTACTGGCAGCAGGTATTTATATATGATCATTTATAAATAGTCATATTTAGATATAGAAAACACTCTAAAATGAATGAAAAATAATGCTTACGTAATATACATCGACATAAACTTGTCCGCAAACCCAGGTTGCTGTCAGTGTCCCTGCAAGCTGTCAGGAATGCAGAACGTGACTAAGTGATGCAGAACAACAAAAAAGTTGAGCACATTCTTGACACATAGTTTAATTGACGTAAGACTGTTATTGAACGCATGTTGCAAATATATACAGTCGTTACAATGTAATAGCCTAATCGAATGAATGAACCAAGACTCAACATTGTTTATATTCAGTTCTGTAGACGGATTATGCCGTTCATTCTAGTGAAGAGAGTTGTTGTTTGTACGTGCGTGTGTTAGAGAGCAAGAGAGACGATCGTATTCGATATTACCGGAGAAGAGTAGTCTATGTGCGTCTTTTTCAACAGATTTTGTTCAAAATTCCCTCTAACTCGCAGTCATTTTATAAGAATTACATAATAGTCGAGAAACTAGGTTTGTTTTTTTGAGGGTGATTGAAATAAATAGGCTTCACTACACAAAGTTTCCCTTGGATATGCGGGCTTGGGGCCAAATTCCCTCTCCATGCCCTGAGGCATTCAAAGCTCGCCAGAGATGCATTCTGCCCTATTGAAAATAAATGTTTGCAATGAATACAAAGTATTGGCTTACTAATACCGTTTTTAGGTTCGCCATAAATATATTACAAAACAACTTACACTGTAATGAATATTTGTTTTAATTTGTATTCTATACCCATTATAGTTTGGAATTCATTATTTTGAATGCTAGATGCATGTCATAGCTTTTAATATACTGTAGTTAGCGTCCACTCTCTGATTGTCAAGCTTTCAGGAAGTGTCCTTTACTTCCTTTTTAGAAGCTGAAAATAACTCTTGCAGTATGAAACTCTTGCAGTATTCATACATAAAGCTTTTTGTGGACCTGCTTGAACCAGGCCTACCTCCTCCATTCCCTTGTGTGCTATGTTATTTCTAGCTATGCCACTGGATGCATTATTAAATCCAACTTATGCTGAATAATTGAAACATTTAAAATATCTACAAGCACTTCCCTAACCACCAGGGGGGCTCTGTAGCATATGTAAATGTAATCACTGCGCATGACGACAGCTATGTCGTGGAAAGAGCACGCCATCAACTGAGGAAGTGTGTTTACATGTAACCTTCCTTGATCTAATCTACTTCTCAAAAGGTAACCTATTCCCTATATAGTACAGTACTTTTGACCAGAGCCCTATGGGCTATGGGCCCTAGTCAAAAGTAGTGCACTATAAAGGGAATAGGGTGCCATTTGGGAAGCAGCAGCCTTACAGTCTCGGAGGACACCCATTACATCCACTCCACTGCCCTCAGAATAGTACATTGTGTATATGTACCGTATACTGTGGGTAGTTTTTATTCCTAGCTCCTACATGCTGTACTCATTATTTTCTCCTTCATCAGACATGTCTGGAGTTGGAGCGGTACCTCCAGAGCGAGCCCTACGTCTCGGCCACAGACATCAAGTTTGAGACGAGTCAAGAGGATCTCTGGAGCAAACTGATCCTGGCCTGCGGGGACAAGGCCGAGTCCGACCCAAAGATCCACACTCACATTAAGGAGGAGGACAATCAAGAGGCCAACAGCTTTAACTCCGACGCCAGCAGTGAAGCGTCTGACAGCTCCGAGGAGCTCTCACCTCCCCTCGACTTCACCTCCAACCCACTAAGTGACATTATGGGAGAGGGAGAGGACCTGAGTTCCATGGTTATCAGCACTCCGCCATCTTCTCCTGAGGTGAACAAGGAGGCCCCCTCCATATCCTCCCAGGTGTGGAGTGGTATACAGACAGTGATGCACTCGCCAGGGAAAATACGGACAGGGGGCATTGGTGGACGAACGGTTGAGAGGGGAAGCTTAGCCAATGGGGAGGCTTCTCCAGACGGGAGGAGGCGGGTCCACAGGTGTCATTTCAATGGATGCCGAAAGGTTTACACGAAAAGTTCCCACTTGAAAGCACACCAGCGTACACATACAGGTAAATAGTTGATTGTGTACAGGTAAACTGCATAACCCCACATCACCTCCTCCCAAACAAGTGTATACTGTATATGTATAGAAAAAAGCAGAAGCTCTGAGCTATCCGACCAGACCCAAGTCTTAGTAGTAATATCATACAGGTAAAGCAAGCTAGTCCAAAGAGTGGAGGTGGGTGTTGTTACCCACATACTAATGCTGCTGTCACAGCAGAGAGGCCTTGGGAAAGACATCCAGACCAGCTGGTTATGATGTCATCAGTGTTCTGAATCTGCAGGCATTTACTTTACAAAGAACATTCAGAAGATGATTCCGTTTCGGGGGGACTAAATTTAAACCTCATCAAACAATTACATTTTAATATGTTAACAAGAGAGTCTTGTTTTTTAAAAGTTATTTTCATGAAATTTCTCTCTGCATTCTTGGAATAGTTCGCTAGTACTTAGTGTCTAAACTGTGACCTAATTCACACAGTAGCAGCAGTGACTTCACGTTGAATGGGGGAGGGGCGACATAAAAACCTTTTGTGGGCATGGCCAAGCCAGCCACAGAGGATGTGGACTGGATCTTGAAAACAGATCACATTTCACAATGGGAAAAGAAAACGACTGAATCATTTACATTTAAAGTGCGGTGGGAATTTTACATTTACTGTTATTCGTTACCGAGTTATGCCAGCAGTTTCCCTCGTCACCTCTGACCTCGGCTTGCCAAGCTGTTTACAGCTGTCTTGCACATTAGCCAGGCTCCACATTCCAACCAAACTGTTACCAGAGCTAATGGAATTTTCACCATTAGAAAGCCCCTACATTTATCCCTTCTCACCCAGCCACTTCTTTAGCACTATGTCTGCTTATTCAACTACTTTTAAGCAGTATACCACAGCTCATATTTACAAGTTGTAGTACTCTATCTTCTAATATGTAGCACTTATAGTATGTTATGTCTATTTCTAATTTGGAAACAATGGAGCACAGCAATAAAATCATTTGTTTTCTGTTTGCAGGTGAGAAGCCTTACAGGTGCTCATGGGAAGGCTGCGAGTGGCGTTTTGCACGCAGTGATGAGCTAACCAGACACTTCAGGAAGCACACTGGGGCAAAGCCATTTAAATGCAGTCACTGTGACAGGTAAGATAAGTGTTTAGGGATGGATGTATCTATTGTTTGTTTTCATTATTTTATTGAGGAAGATTGTGAAGGTCATGAACACTTTTGAATGTTTGGGCAACTAAAGGTAAATCCATGCACCTGAAATACTGACTTAGGGGACTTGAATATCAATGCTGTTATATTCGTCTTTTACCTATTCTAAAAACACTGTGCCTGATATGCTTTCTTTCTCCTCGCAGGTGTTTCTCTCGCTCGGACCATTTGGCGCTTCACATGAAGAGACACATCTAAGCGGTGGGCCCCGGGGCAGAGGAGAGCAGAGCGGTGTTGAGCGATGGTCCTGACTGTCTCCTAACCTGTCTGTGGGGAGGCTGCAGTGCCCTGAGAGGGGAGGAAGGCTAGCGAGGGGAGCGTGCTCCAGTGAAAAGCATGCAGGCCATTTTTGCACCATACTTAGTGCCTCCAAGACCTCTCAGAGGAAAGAGCTCTGAAAGGTCGACACATTCTGAAAAATATCACGAAAACCACCATGGATGAAGGAGAATTAAGAAAGTCACTAGAGAGAGGAGAAAGAAAATATCTGAGAGGACAAGAAAGAACGTTTTTTTCTCTGTATGGTGTCTGTTTGCGGAGTTAGTTCCTAGTTTGAAAATATGCAGTGGTACTACTCCAATAAACGTGTGTTGTTTTCTGTGAGCATGTGGACTGACTGACTGTGAGCCTGCTGTCAGACTGCCTGTGACTGGGTGCCTGTCTTAGAATGCCTGTAACTGGGTGCCTGTCTTAGAATGCCTGTAACTGGGTGCCTGTCTTAGAATGCCTGTAACTGGGTGCCTGTCTTAGAATGCCTGTAACTGGGTGCCTGCCCTGTGGATGTACGACTCCTGAGTAGATGGCTTGTGTTGTGACCTGAATGGCATTGAGGGGATGATGAGTTTTTGACTGAGGTTTTATTGTCTCGTGGTCATGAATGAATGCAAGCAAAGGAGTTGTTGTGCTCTTGTGAGGAGCGCTGGTTGAGTCTAGGCTGGGTTTGGCAGTGTGTGTGCGTCTCAGCCGTCAGTTTTGAGGTTTGAGAGAGAGAGCATCACTATCCGAACTGAGGTGGTACATGCTCCTAAACGAGGTTTGGGGAGGGGAGGGGGGTTGATGTTTGGTGCAGCTATTAAATGTGCAATGTATTAAGTAGCTTGTCTCAAAGTACATGCTACAAAGCTAATTTGTTGTCCATTGTGTAAGCTCAGTATCTAAAGGCTGTACACAACATTGATATATCATTATACCAGAAGTTGCATGATCTTGGGTTTGTTTGTCACTCGATTAGGCCTACTTATAACACAGGCAAATCCCAATAATGAGCAGCTATGCATCCATTTTACTCCGTAGATACCACAGTATTGTACAGAAACATAAAGCAGTGATGTATTTGTTTCCTTCTTTTCTTTTCTATGTTTGGAGATACCACTATTGCTTGGCAACTGTGTTGATCATGGGATAGTTTTATTTATATTCAGTTTAATAACTAATTTCTTTATTTTTGTCCTCTTGCTCTTCTCTTTTTCTATATCTGTAAATACACTGTGACCTTAATGATGCCTTATGTAAGTGGCCTTGTCCAGATAAATAGATCACTCACGGAGGGGGGGGGGGGGGGGGGGTTAAATGCGGTAGTGTGTGATTGAATAGCTTTATTAAGGCTCCGATTCATATGGTTGCACCTTTTTCCCTTTGTCTAGAAATGATGGTTGGTCTGAAGACTCTTGAATAAAAGTTAAGCTTTATACTTATTGACATTTCTGTGTTTTATTTGTCAACATACATACTGTATCTATCTATTCAGACAAAAATCCTGTTTTGAAAATTATCCTTGATCTGAGACAGAATTCTAGAAGCAGCTCAAACAATTCCATTTTAAAAGGTTTACTACTGTGTAGTAGTGTAATGTGGTACGTTATGCACTTCAAATGGAATGTGTGACGGTGAATTACTTTTGAAAGAACAGATTCTATCGGTTGGTTATGGGGTTGAGTTCTCGTGACGTGATCTGCTCGGCCACCAAGGCCATGATAAATTAAGAGTTATTACAAATAACCCATTCTGGTCAGGCCATGGCATGTTTGTTGAACTGTTAAATGCTTACCTGACATGAGTGCTCTCAAACTGACAGTGGATGTGGATGCTTATTTCTTACTGACCTGTATGGACTGCCATGTTTTAACCCCATAACAATGTACAGTACCGGCGATCTGGTCAACATCGCTGTCGAAAGGTCCCCTTTTAAAATATACATTGTGGATATCGAAACCATGCTAAATATATAAGTGTTGTTTAAAAATAGAGTTTTTGTAAAGAAGCTTATATTTTTCAGGGTACAGGACCCCAGTGTACATTTCTAAGAAAAACAATAAAGACAAGACTACCGATTTATCTTGGGTGAGTATTAATGGCCCAATAAACTGAAAACAAATGACATATTGTTCACTTCTACAGTGTCGGAGAAAGATTGCATTTTTTTTTTGCTTGAATTGGGAATGATTCAGCAGAGAGAAATGAAAAACTCTGATTGTTGAAGAGATTACACACTGAACAGCTTTTTGTAATCAAAATCAAAACAGCAGTTTTGTCAGCCTATATTACTTCAGCCAATGTTAGGTGTTGGACAAGCCACATATGTTATGTAACCCACCCAATCTTTAACTAAAGAGTATCTTTATTGAAGAAGAAAAAAAAGAAATTATTATGTTTGATTTTTGTTTGATTTATGGCATAACAACCTTTTTTTCATTATTTTGTATTATTGTTTTGTAAAATATTTATCTCTGTATGAATGTATTTTTATTGGAATAACGATTAAAAAAATGTGATCAAACATTTTTGTGTTTTTGCTTCTTGCATCCTCATAGTGGGATCTTGACATAGGACAGTGATATTAACATATTCCTTCAGGTTCCTGTCATTTTCATCGGATCCACCTCACTTTACAGACGGGTGGGTTGTTTAAATGTCAATTGAAAACATAAACAAATTTGCCCAATAAGCACTTGTTGTCCCTCAAATGCATTGTTACAATTGTTCGTTAGCTAGCCTAATTATAGCCATATTAACATAGACGTCTCCGGGAGCATTGCCTTTAAAATGTGCATAGCTGAAAAGGAGCATTCGGATTGAATTCGGACCTTAGTTGAGACTGAGCTGCATACAGTAACATTTACGTTTGATTTTTTTGTCATTCAGCAGATGCTCTTATCCAGAGTGATTTACAGGAGCAATTAGCGTTAAGTGCCTTGCTCAAGGGCACATCAACAGATTTTTCACCTTGTCAGCTCGGGTACTGGCCCAACCTCTTAACCGCTAGGCTACCTGCAGCCCATCATAAATATGATCAATGTTATCCTTTTAATGTGAAGACATACAGGTTACAACAAATACCAAATACCAGTACGCCATACAGCATTGCGGATAGCGATGGTTCAGTATGTTCTCCTTTCATTATCATGCAGTTTATAGCACATAGAATTAGAATGGTCAGAGGTTCCAAGCCCCTTCTACACATTATATTTCTATGTCATAGCATTTCAACACATCATTGTGCTCTAACACTAGCAAAACAGCACATTCTTATGCACATCAAACCAGATCTTCCCAGTCAAGGTCTACTGGTACAACGAGAACATCCACCACAGGCCCCTGCCTGGTTTCAACAGACATACAGATACGCCTCCCCCACCCATCACATCACAGCTCATCTCATATGACCAGGGGGTTAGGGGGCGCCTTTTAAAACCGGAGTAAACTGAAAGGTCATTGACCCCAGCATGAGGATGGTAGACCATCAACTCAGTGGTATCGTAGAGACCTCCAGACGGTTCACATTCAAACACACAGACTAAGCGGAATGGGGGAACAGGGGGAATAGGCATCGAGACCTGCTGCTCTAGCTGATTATATGGAAATCTACATTTACCTCCAAATGGATGCCTGCGTCTCAAATGACACCCTTTTCCCAACAAAGTGCACTACTTTTGACCTATGGGCTCGGGTCAAAAGTACTATATAGGGGATAGGGTGCCATTTAGGACGCAACCTACAGTTGAAGAAGGAAGTTTACATATACCTTCCCTGTCATGGGTCAGTTAAGATCACCACTTTATTTTAAGAATTTGAAATGTCAGAATAATAGTAGAGAGAATTATTTATTTCATATTTTATTTCTTTCATCATATTCCCAGTGGGTCAGAAATGTACATACACTCAATTTGTATTTGGTAACATTGCCGTTAAATTGTTTAACTTGGGTCAAAAGTTTCGGGTAGCCTTCCACAAGCTTCCCACAATAAATTGGGTGAATTTTGGCCCATTCCTCCTGACAGAGCTGGTGTAACTGAATCAGGTTTGTAGGCCTCCTTGCTTGCACACACTTTTTCAGTTCTGCCCACAAATGTTCTATAGGATTGAGGTCAGGGCTTTGTGGTGGCTATTCCAATACCTTGACTTTGTTGTCCTTAAGCCATTTTGCCACAATTTTGGAAGTATGCTTGGGGTCATTGTCCATTTGGAAGACCCATTTGCGACCAAGCTTTAACTTCCTCAATGATGTTGCTTCAATATATCCACATAATTTTCCTCCCTCATGATGCCATCTATTTTGTGACGTGCACCAGTCCCTCCTGCAGCAAAGCACCTTCACAACATGATGCTGCCACCCCCGTGCTTCATGATTGGGATGGTGTTCATCATCTTACAAGCATCCCCCTTTTTCCTCCAAACATAGCAATGGTTATTACAGTTCTATTTTTGTTTCATCAGACCAGAGGACATTTCTCCAAAAAATACCATCTTTGTCCCCATGTGCAGTTGCAAACCGTAGCCTTTCAGGTTATGTCGATATAGGACTTGTTTTACTGTGGATATAGATACTTTTGTACCTGTTTCCGCCAGCATCTTCACAAGGTCTTTTGCTGTTGTTCTGGGATTGATTTGCCCTTTTCGCACCAAAGTACGTTCATCTTTAGGAGACAGAACGCATCTCCTTCCTGGGTGGTATGACAGCTGCGTGGTCCCATGGTGTTTATACTTGCGTACTATTGTTTGTACAGATGAACGTGGTATCTTCAGGAGTTTGGAAATTGCTCCCAAGGATGAACCAGACTTGTGGAGGTCTACAATTTGAAGGTAGGCCTTGAAATACATCCACAGGTGCACCTCCAATTGACTCAAATGATTTTCTGGAGTTTTCCAAGCTGTTTAAAGGCACTGTCAACTTAGTGTATGTAAACTTCTGACCCACTAGAATTGCAATACAGTGAAGTGTAAGTGAAATAATCTGTCTGTAAACAATTGTTGGAAAAATTACTTGTGTCATGCACAAAGTATATGTCCTAACTGACTTGCCAAAGCTATAGTTTGTTAACAAGAAATTTGTGGAGTGGTTGAAAAACAAGTTTTAATAACTCCAACCTAAGTGTATACAAACTTCCGACTTCAACTGTTTATTTACCTTGAATTGTTTGTTTGGACTGAGACGTTACACGGTTTGAAAGCACATGGTGCAAATTACATGTTTACATCACGTTTATTGCAAACATCTTTAAAGTCATCCATTAAATTGGTACCTCTCTGCACTTCACAGCACAGTCTTTTGGCTCTTTGCTCTTTCCCTGAGGGCTGAACGTCAAGGGTTAATTCACCACTCTTTGTACAGGCTACAGGCAGTGGGCCAATGGGGGTTGAGGTTGGGTTCAGGCCAGACCCGGGTTCAAATACAATTTGAAATCTTTCAAATGCTTTGGAAAGTTTGCTCTAGTCTTCCTGGAGTGACAGGTAGGCAGTGTTTACACTTTTTACAATTGTCTATTGATTCCATTGCACTGGTTCAGGGCCTGTGATTGGTCTGATGTATGGACATTTCTCAGCTGTGGCTGGGCTCACTGGTTCCCCCCAGTCCTCCTCTCCTCTGATGTACAGCAGCTCATTACAACGGCCTGATAAAAGGGCCTATTATCCATTCACACACACATCGCACTTTGAACTCCAGAGGAATCTCCCTACATCTCTTTATAGTGCACTACTTTTGAACAGAGCACTATGGGCACTGGTCAAAAATAATGAAGTAAATAGGGAAAAGGGTGCCATTTCAGATGCAACCTACTGTCTTACCGAACTGAACCCATAGCAGCAGCATTGGAGAACAAGCAGGCAGTATTTGTCTCTACCAGTTCGCACAGTGTGATAGGCTGCACTGGATCGCTCAACGATGCCACACAGGTTTGATTAGTGTGGTTGAATGTTAGGGATGCAGGGAAGAATAAATGGTGGTGTCGTCAGCAAGCCTGGTGATTTATAGTGTAGGCTGCAATGTTGGATGAAAACAGATCACCGCACAGTTTTTGTGGATTAAACATCCACACGAAAATATTTCAACAGCCAATACAGACTTATTATACAGATACACTATACAAAAATATAAAGGCAACGTGCAACAATTTACAGTATTACAGTATATATAAGGAAATCAGTCAATTGAAATGAATGCATTAGGCCAAAATCTTTCAACTAAATATGTGTATGTGACCAAAAACATTTCTTTGATTTTGATTTGATTATCCCGTCACGGTATCTCTTTGTGTTCGTTGTCCGTAGCTTATGCCTGCCCATACCATAACCCCACCGCCACCATGGGGCACTCTGTTCACAATGTTGACATCAGCAAACCGCTCGCCCACACAATGCCATATACGCTGTCTGCCATCTGCCCGGTATAGTTGAAACCAGGGTTCTTCCGTGAAGAACCCACTGAAGAAAGTTATGATGCCAAACTACATTCAGGTCAAGACCCTGGTGAGGACAACAAGCATGCAGATGAGCTTCCCTGAGACGGTTTCTGACAGTTTGTGCACAAATTCTTTGGATGTGCAAACCCCCAGTTTCATCAGCTGTCCGGGTGGCTGGTCTCAGACGATCCCACAGATGAAGAAGCCGGATGTGGAGGTCCTGCACTAGCGTGTGTTACACGTGATCTGCGATTGTGAGGCCGGTTGGACATACTGCCAAATTCTCTAAAATGACATTGGAGGCGGCTTTTAGTAGAGAAATGAACATTCAATTCTCTGGCAACAGATCTGGTGGAAATGCCTGCAGTCAGCATGCCAAATGTACGCTCCCTCAAAACTTGAGACATCTGTGGCATAGTGTTGTTTGACAAAACTTCACATTTTAGTGGCCTTTTATTGTCTCCAGCGCAAGGTGTTTAAGATGTTTAAGGTGTTTAATCAGCTTCTTGATTTCCCACACCTGTCAGGTGAATGGATTATATTGGCAAAGGAACATGCTCACTAACAGAAATGTAAACAAATTTGTGCACAAAATGTGAGCGAAATATGATTTTTGTGCCTGTGGAACATTTCTGGGATGTTTTATTTCAGCTCATAAAACATGGGACCAGCACTTTATCTATTTATATGTTTGTTCAGTATAGATGTAAAGGAATAGCAGTTGTGTTGTGGTGCACACACATAGTGCCACTGCATTATTTTTGTTGAACATATGGGTTTGATATGTACAGTGACAGAAAGAGAGAGAATAAGATGGATTCTGTCATAATGAGATTGAATAACATATCTCCATTATTTGACAACTTGTGCCAAGTTAAGAACTTCATTGTGTTACATAAAAAGGCAGTTCAAACTTAACTTCTGGGAGCATAGATTATCGAACGGCTGTAAAGTCATTTTCTATATAAAATACAAAATCCATTGCCACCTTTTTTCTGGTAGGCTAGCTAACTCTATTTGACTCAATTTGAATGTCACCATGACAACTACTTGCTTTTGACTTGTCATGCCTGTGGGAGGTTTCACACAGAATTTTCTAATTTCACAGTATGTGAATTTCTCCGTTCAGTAATTAGAATCCCATCCATTCTAATTTTATATGTCCAGAAAATGTTGATAAATATACAAGCTCAAAATGTCCAAACAGCCCCCTAACCCTGTTTCTCTTACACACACACACACAAACACACACAAAGCCTGAGTAAAAGGCCCAAAATCCAATTATCTGGAAGGATGAGCTGAGATCTTTTTTTAACTCTACCTCTAAACAACAAGGGAGGGGAATAGGAAGTAGCCTAGTACCACTTCCATTGCTCCTTTAAAGGGTAAAAAAGTCTTAAGTGGTAACACTTGACTTGGTAACACAGAGCCAGGATATGTCAGTTTGTCAGTTGGCCCAAAATGCCACTGAGTAGTTCAAAAGCTGCCAATGTTCTCGGGCATGTGATGTCACCCCAGTTGCCTGCATCTTTACTCGACTGTCTATGGTCTGGTGATAAGTTAGAGGTTAGTGACTGGTTTTTCCAGAAAGCTCCAGGTCAGAGACGACACATGAAAGAGAAAAAATGCATTATTCATGCAGACATTTGCATGTCTCTGGGCTCTGGTCTGCTGTGGCTACTCTCTTCACCTCTACCAAGCTGTCCAAACTGGCTGGACCAAAAAGTCACATTATATCAAGTCTGATTGCAGTGCCAGTGATTAAAAAAATGTAAATAGAAAATTAACACTATCGGTTAGCAATCACATAGACATATCCATATATAGTATATACGTACAGTATGTATGGAAGGTGGTATTAGATACCAAAATGTAAATATAAAGTACTATAATGCAGCTCAGAATGCACTAAATGCCACCAGGAATGAAAATAATCTCAGCAGGATTATTCAGTACATTATCAGAGTTATCTGTTCTTGCTGTTTTAAATGTTTTTAAATATTTTTATTTCACCTTTATTTAACCAGGTAGGCTAGTTGAGAACAAGTTCTCATTTACAACTGCGACCTGGCCAAGATAAAGCAAAGCAGTGTGACACAATCAACAACACATAGTTACACATGGAATAAACAAGCGTACAGTCAATAACACAATAGAAAAAAAATAAAGTCTATATACAGTGTGTGTCAATGGCGTGAGGAGGTAAGGCAATACATAGGACATAGTAGCAAGTAATTACAGTTTAGCAAATTAACACTGGAGTGATAGATGTGCAGATGATGACGTGCAAGTAGAAATACTGGTGTGCAAAAGAGCAGAAAAGTAAATAAAAACAATATGGGGATGAGGTAGGTAGGATGGGCTATTTACAGATGGGCTATGTACAGCTGCAGCAATCGTTTAGCTGATCGGATAGCTGATGCTTAAAGTTAGTGAGGGAATATAAGTCTCCAGCTTCAGCGATTTTTGCAATTCGTTCCAGTTATTGGCAGCAGAGAACTGTAAGGAAAGGCGGCCAAAGGAGGTTTTGGCTTTGGGGATGACCAGTGAGATTTACCTGCTGGAGCACGTGCTACGGGTGGGTCTTGTTATCGTGACCAGTGAGCTGAGATAAGGAGGAACTTTACCTAGAAAATATGAGTCTGCCCTTGTAAGGTTGTGTTCCTTGTTGTCTAGGCCCCTAATTTTTATCTCATTGTAGCACATTGCAATAGTTTTTCAATGAAAAACATATTGTTATATTTATTTTTATTCAGTTGATTAGATATTCACATCAAATCTGTTCAAATCAAATGTTATTTGTCACATGCTTTGTAAACAACAGATGTAGACTAACAGTGAAATGCTTACTTACTGGCCACTGGCCATTCCCAACAACGCAGAGAGAAAGAAAATAGAGAAATAATAGAAAAGTAATAACACATAATAATAAAAGTAATGATGAATTCACAATGAGTAATGATAACTTGGCTATATACAAAGGGTACCAGTACCGAGTCGATGTGCAGCCGAGTCGACATATACCTAGGAATAAAGTGAATAGTCAACAGGACAGGTAATAAACAGATGCAGCAGCGTATGTGATGAGTAAAAAATGTTAGTGCAAGAAGGGTCAATGTAGATAGTCTGAGTAGCTATTTGGTTAACTATTTAACTAACTATTTGGGGGTAGAAGCTGTTCAGGGTCCTGTTGGTTCCTTACTTGGTGCATCAGTACTGCTTGCCGTGAGGTAGCAGAGAAAACTGTCTATTACTTCAATGGCTGGACAATTTTTAGGGCATTCATCTGACACCTGGTATAGATGTCCTGGATGGCAGGGAGCTTGGCCCCAGTGATGTGCTGGGCCATATTAATTATCTTCTGTAGCTCCTTGCGGTCGGATGCCAAGGTAGTTGGCTTACCAAGCGGTGATGCATCCAGTCAAGATGCTCTCAATGGTGCAGATGTAGAACTTTTTCAGGATCTGAGAGCCCATGCCAGATCTTTTCAGCCTCTTGAAGCTCTTGACCCGCTCAACTACAGCCCCAATGATGTGAATGGGAGCATGCTTCCTGTAGTTCATGATCAGCTCCTTTGACTTGCTGATGTTGAGGGTCTCTGACCTCATCCCTATAGGCTGTCTCATCGTCGTTGGTGATCCGGCCTACCATCATCATGTCTTCAGCAAACTTAATGATGGTGTTGGAGTTGTGCATGGCCACTCAGTTGTGGGTGAACAGAGAGCTCGGGAGGGGACTAAGTACGCACCCTTGAGGGGCCCCCATGTTGAGGGTCGCCTACCCTCATCACCTGGGGGGCGGCCCGTCAGGAAGTCCAAAATCCAGTTGCAGAGAGAGGTGTTCAGTCCCAGGGTCCTTAGCTTAGTGATGAGCTAGGAGTGCACTAGTCAATGAAAAGCATTCTCACATAAGTGTTCCTCTTGTCTAGGTGGAAATTATAGAGTGGAGTGCAATAAAGATTGCATCATCTGTGGATCTGTTGGAGCGTTATGCAAATTGGAGTGGGTCCAGGGTGTTTGGGATGAGGATGTTGATGTGAGCCATGACCAGCCTTTCAACGCATTTCATGGCTGCAGATGTGAGTGCTACAAGGCGATAGTCATTTGGACAGGTTACCTTGGCGTTCTTTGGCACATGGACTATGGTGGTCTGCTTGAAACATGTAGGTATTACATACTTCTCAATGACATCAGATGAATCCTAGAACATTTTCCAGTCTCTGCTATCAAAACAGTCCTGTAGCTATATCTGCTGTAGCTTTATCAGACCACTTCCGTATTGAGCGAGTCCCTGGTACTTCCTGTTTGAGTTTTTGCTTGTAAGCAGGAATCAGGAGAACAGAGTTATGGTCAGATTTGCCAAATGCAGGGTGAGGTAGAGTTTTGTATTAGTTTATATGCGTGGAGTAAAGCTGAGCTTTTTCACCTCTAGTTGTACAGGTGACATGCCGGTAGAAATGAGGTAAAACGGATTACAGTTTTCCTGCATTAAAATCACAGGCCACTTGGAGCGCCGCCTCTGGGTGAGCATTTTCTTGTTTGCTTATGACCCTGTACAGCTCGTCGAGTGCGGTCTTTGTGCCAGCATCGGTTTGATGTGGTAAATAGACAGCTCTGAAAAAAGATAAATTAAAACTCTTGGTAAATAGTATGGTCTACTGCTTATCATGAGGTATTCTAACTCAGGCGAGCAGAACCTTGATATTAATATTAGAGATCACGGACTAGCTGTTGTTAACAAAGAGACACACACCTCCCCCTTGAGCTTACCCAATGCTGACGTTCTGTCCTGCCGATACATAGAAAACATGTTTCCTCTTTCTAAAATGTGATCCTGATTAAATTGATTGTTTTTACTAGATTGTTTTTACAAAACCATTGAACTTTTCTCAGGGCTCTAGAGGTCACGTGGCTACAAACTGGTTTATTCAATGTAAACAATGGCCCAGCTTAGCTAGTGTTTACCATACTGCAATGTGGAGGCCTCAGCTTCAGCCTGGTGGCCAAGACAAAACAGAGCTAGACAATGATATCTTGTTGATGGCTATACCTGACAATGGATCCAAGGCTTTGAATGATTAGTTTATATGTACTGTAGGTGGCTCATTTGTTGTACTAGGTTGATCCACACAAACACACATTAGCATGAGGATTATACAATCTTCCAAGTTTTGAATGTAGGTTTTCAGGCTAGTTTCATCACATTTAGAAATGTGTTTTTCTCATATCGCTACATTGCTCCATAGCTGCCCAACAACCTAAAGAGGTTCACTTGAATGGCCTTCTGATGCCGTTCCCCTCACATTAACAAAAAATATATATGTTTTTCTTTATCTTGTTAAGATAGAGAACAATTTGTGCAGTTTGTGAAAGTTGAAAACGATCACACAGTTCCTCCATTTGTGTAATGGAAGGGAAATGGAGTGAACAAATCTTGTGGTAGATCTAATAGTGCATTTCCTTTGTGGTGGTTCTGAAAACCCTTTTAGGAACTGACACCACCCACAGAAAGGGCAGCATGCAGTACTGTAGGCTATATGCCAGGCAAGCTCAGAATAGTTCTGTCTACACACACACATGCACACACGCACACGCACACGCACACGCACACACACACACACACACACACACACACACACACACACACACACAATACTGTTTAATTTCTTTATTCAATGAGTTTATATGTTTGTAAATGTTTAAACAACCCTTACATCAATGTTTTATTCTTTCATTTAATTTCAATAGGAGACTTCTGTAGCATACTGAGCATTAATATATTCCAATTACCTTTATAAACACCTTAATTTCCTATTGGAACATTGCCCTGCATTGGGTTTGTAGTGTCCTGGCCATATTTCACCATTTCTTGCTCCTCTTCTTCATTAGCATAACCCCTTCCTGTTATTATTTTTTATTTTTAGCACTACGACATGATTGTTTTCTTTGTCCTCAGCGCAATGGGCAGCTGGGAGGAGGTGCTCTTATTCTCCATGGACTTTACAGTGTCCCAAAACTTTTTGGATTTAATGCTACAGGAAGCAAATTTCTGTTTGAAAAAGCTAGCCTTAGCTTTCCTAACTGACTGAGTATATTGGTTCCTGACTTCCCTGAAAAGTTACGTATCGCCTACATTCAAAACTTGGATGATTGTATAATCCTCATGCTAATGTGTGTATGTGTGGATCAATCTAGATCAACAAATCAACCACCTGCAGTTCTTTTAGCCTTTACCTGTACTCTTGTCCTACTCTCCCTTGGTTCCTCTAGTGATGTAGAGGTTAACCCAGGCCCTGCATTCCCCAGCATCACTCCCATTCCACAGGCGCTATCATTTGTTGCCTTCGGTAAACGCGCCAACCCGGATGTCCTAGTCGTGTCTAAATCCTGGCTTAGGAAGGCCACCAAAAATCCTTTAATTTACATCCCTAACTATAACATTTTCCGACAAGATAGAACTGCCAAAGGAGGTGAAGTTGCAATCTACTGCAGAGAAAGCCGGCAGAGTTCTGTCATACTATCCAGGTCTGTGCCCAAACTATTCAAGCTTCTACTTTTATAAATCCCCCTTTTCAGAAACAAGTCGCTCACCATTGCCACTTGTTATAGACCCCCCTCGGCCCCCAGTTGTGCCTTGGACACCATATGTGAACTGATCGCCCCCATCTATCTTTAGAGTTTGTACTGTTAGGTGACCTAAACTGGGACATGCTTAACACCCCGGCTGTCCTACAATCTAAGCTAGATGCCCTCAATCTCAACAAATCATTAAGGAACCTACCAGGTACAACCCTAAATCCGTAACCATGGGCACCCTCTTAGATATCGTCCTGACCATCCTGCCCTCTAAATACACCTCTGCTGTCTTCAACCAGGATCTCAGTGATCACTGTCATCATTGCCTGCGTGCGTACTGGGTCCGCGGTCAAACGACCACCCCTCATCACTGTCAAATGCTTCCTAAAACACTTCAGTGAGCAGGCCTTTCTAATCGACCTGGTATCCTGGAAGGATATTGACCTCATTCCATCAATTCCATCAATAGAGGTTGCCTGATTGCTTTTTAAAAGCGCTTTCCTCTCCATCTTAAATAAGCATGCCCCATTCAAAAAAATGTAGAACTAAGAACGGATATAGAACTAAGAACGGCCCTTGGTTCATCCCAGACTTGACTGCCCTTGACCAGCACAAAAACATCCTGTGGCGTTCTGCAATAGTATCGATAGCCCCCGCGATATACAACTTTTCAAGGAAGTCAGGAACCAATATACTCAGTCAGTTAAGATAGAAAAAACTAGCTACAGAAATTTGCTTCCTGTAGCACTAATCCCCAAAAGTTTTGGGACACAGTAAAGTCCATGGAGAATAAGAGCACCTCCTCCCAACTGCCCTCTGCACTGAGGATAGGAAACACTGTCACCACCGATAAATCTACAATAATTGATCATTTCAAGCATCAAGCATCATTTCAAGCATCAAGCATTTTTCCACGGCTGGCCATGCTTTCCACCTGGCTACCCCTACCCTGGCCAACATCTCAGCCCCCCCTGCAGCAAGTTGCCCAATCCCCCCCCCCCCCCCCCCCCCCGCTTCTCCTTCACCCAAATCTAGACAGCTGATGTTCTGAAAAAATCTGGATCCCTACAAATCAGCTGGGCTAGACAATCTGGACCCTCTCTTTCTAAAATTATCCGCCGAAATTGTTGCAACCCATATTACTAGCCTATTCAACCTCTCTTTCGTATCATCTGAGATCCCTAAAGATTGGAAAGCTGCTGAGTTCATTCCCCTCTTTAAAGGGGGAGACACTCTAGACCCAAACTGTTATAGACCTATATCCCTCCTGCCCTGCCCTTCTAAAATCTTTGAAAGCCAAGTTAATGAACAGATCACCGACCATTTCGAATTCCACCGTACCTTCTCCACTATGCAATCTGGTTTCTGAGCTGGTCATGGGTGCACCTCAGCCACGCTCAAGGTCCTAAATGATATCATAACCGCCATCGATAAAAGACAGTACTGAGCAGCCGTCTTCATCGACCTGGCCAAGGCTTTCGACTCTGTCAATCACCGCATTCTTATTGGCAGACTCAATAGCATTGGCTTCTCAAATGACTGCCTCGCCTGGTTCACGAACTACTTCTCAGATAGAGTTCAGTGTGTCAAATTGGAGGGCCTGTTGACCAGACATCTGGCAGTCTCTATGGGAGTGCCACAGGATTCAATTCTCGGGCCGACTGTTTTCTCTGTATATATCAATGATGTTGCTCTTGCTGTTGGTGATTCTCTGATCCACCTCTAAGCAGACGACACCATTCTGTATACATCTGGCCCTTCTTTGCACACTGTGCTAACAAACCTCCAAACGATTTTAAATGCTAGTAAAACTAAGTGCATGCTCTTCAACCGATTGCTGCCCGCACCCTCCCGCCCGACTAGCATCACTACTCTGGACGGTTCTGAACTAGAATATGTGGACAACTACAAATACCAAGGTGTCTGGTTAGACTGTAAACTCTCCTTCCAGACTCACATTAATCATCTCCAATCCAAAATTAAATCTAGAATCGGATTCCTATTTTGCAACAAAGCCTCCTTCGGTCATGCCGCCAAACATACCCTCGTAAAACTGACTATCGTACTGAACCTTGACTTCGGCGATATCATTTACAAAATAGCCCCCAACACTCTACTTAGCAAACTGGATGTAGTCTATCACAGTGCCATCCGTTTTATCACCAAGCCCCATATACTACCCACCACTGCTCTCGTTGGCTGGCCCTCACTACATATCTGTCACCAAAACCAATGGCTCCAGGTCATCTATAAGACTTTGCTAGGTAAAGGTAAAGCCCCGCCTTATCTCAGCTCACTGGTCACCATAGCAACACCCACCCGCTACACGCGCTCCAGCAGGTATATTGCACTGGTCATCCCCAAAGCCAACACCTCCTTTGGCCGCCTTTCCTTGCAGTTCTCTGCTGCCAATGACAGGAACGAATTGCAAAAATCTCTGAAGCTGGAGTCTTATATCTCCCTCACTAACTTTAAGAACCAGCTGTCTGAGTCTGAGCAGTTAACCAATCACTGTACCTGTACACAGACAATCTGTAAATAGCACACCCGACTACCTCATCCCCATATTATTACTTACCCTCTTGCTGTTTTGCACTCCAGTATCTCTACTTGCACATCATCATCTGCACATCTATCACTCCAGTATTAATGCTAAATTGTAATTATTTTCACCTCTAGGGCCTATTTATTGCCTACCTCCCTACTCTTCTACATTTGCACACACTGTACATAGATTCTTCTATTTTAATTTTATTTTGTGTTATTGACTGTACATTTGTTTGTGTAACTCTGTGTTGTTGTTTTTGTCGCACTGCTTTGCTTCATCTTGGCCAGGTTGCAGTTGTAAATGAGAACTTGTTCTCAACTGGCCTACCTGGTTAAATAAAGGTGAAATAAAATAAAATAAATGAGAAACACTTGCTGGGGATATAGCATGTATGCTTGATTGAAAAACATGGCAAAAATGTGTTGTTCATGAAATTATGCTTAAATCTGACATATTTCCATCCCTATAATCCAAATACTTGGCCACCCAAACATTGCAAATCAAAGCTACATGTAAACTATGTTTCATTGGAAAGTGTTTGATCTCAGCCTATTCTCATGGAGCTCCTGAGGTTTGTGACTGGGGTGATACACTCCAGGCTGATAAGCATAGCTTTTTGACTTGGGTTTCGGAGGATCATTTTCTGAAAAAGAAAAAGAAAGAACTGTCATCTAATTAGCAAAAGAAGCAAGCACTGGAAAAACTACAAAGTTATTCCACATGGGAGATGTAGAAAGCAGCATTGTTAGCAGTAGCACTGTAGAGAGCAGACAGAGAGAGAGAGAGAGAGAGAGAGAGAGAGAGGGAGGGAGGGAGGGAGGGAGGGAGGGAGGGAGGGAGGGAGTTTCAAGGCATCTCCTGCAACAGTATACTCCCAGGACTAGCTAGTACTTTTAGGCTTTTGTTGTAAAAAAAAAACTATAAAACATTACAAAATAGAAAGTCGGGATGTATGTATGCCAGAGAAGCGAGTGTTCTTTGCCAATTAACACAGAATGATGGCGGTCTAGGATTGACGGATGACTACATTTGAGATTACCCTGGCTCATGACCATAATCCAGTTGTCTGCTGTCTTCCGTTGCAGATGTCCGAGAGCCATGCAAAGCTATTTGGCATGCTGTGCTGAAATCCACAGCTCCGGCCTAATGAAAGCTATGAGATATGTGGGTGCATGCCATGCTCCAGTGATCTTGTGAATGACGGAGAGAAAGGCTTCTTCTCCTCTCTGAACCACAGTGCACTGCACTCTGAATTTCCCATCACTATTGACACTAAACAAAGTGTGTGTGCACTGTGGGCTCTAGCTGACGACAGACACACTCACACTTACACACTTACACACTTACACACTTACACACACACACACACACACACACACACACACACACACACACACACACACACACACACACACACACACACACACACACACACACACACACACACACACACACACACATCTGCATCTGCATCTATAATTGACTGCTGAAAGTAATGTCATGTTTCTCAATTGGTTGAGTCTCAGTGTGTTGGGTCTTGATAGGACGGTATCAACTAGCCTACAATTACCAAACAAAAATTATTAGGGTCACAAACCATAATAACACATTAGGTTAAACTGTAACTAGGTTGCATAATGCTATTCCTTTAGCATATTTGGACTAAATATTTGATAGGAACATCTGTCTTTGTTATGACAAGTATGATGTAAGATTGCTGTCAACCTGAAGTAAACAAACAAGCAAACCGTGGAGGAGGAGAACCCCAGTGGAGAATACCTTCTCATTTCTCCAGTGGTAAGACAAATAAGCAGATCGGGTCACCATGACAGTATGAGAGTGCTGAGTATTGAATTATGATTACTAGAATGGGAAGTCCGTGATTCTAATTATATGGTGCTGAGCACTCAGTATGTGTCTATAGGAAGTTGGACAATCGTTCTGCTCTGATGTGGATTGTTGTTCCCTAGTTGAAAGTCAGATCATATTAAACCTGATTTATCGTACCAGCTCTTGCTCTTTCTTGAAGACCTGAGTTTTACCTACTAAATCCCTACATGAGGCAGTCCTTGCATTGACACCCAGTGGAGGACCCAGCCATCACTACCAGCCAGGCAGACAGAGTAAATATCACCAGCGGGTGAAGTCAGAGGAGTAATGAGATCTGATTGAGCCTGATGTCTGCAGGCAGGCAGCTCGTTTTCATTGCAAAGGAGCGGAGCGGAGCAGAGAGGGATGTCCTCAAAACTTGTGCCTGATCTGAAATTCCAATGAGCACTTTGCTGACTAATGAGAGGGCCAAAAGTCTTAATGCTGTTGTTAAATGATTGCGTTCTAAATTAGACACGTCTCTGTTTAATGCATGTATTATTTATAATGAGCTTGTCTGCAGGGCCACTGTGGTTTCCTTCCCACAGCAGAGTGGAGGACAGCTGTGGTTAAGTCCCAAATGGCAGCCTCTTCCGTTTATAGTGCACTACTTTTGACCAAAGCCCATACGGTGCCATTTGGGACGCATCCTGTAAGTACATGCATAGAATCAGGGACAATTCGAGAGATAAGGGGAAAAGGGTTTCAGCCTCAGCAAATTATTTATGTGACAATATTTTCGTAACGAGAGGGCACATGCATAACAAAATGGGCAAACTTGTTTGTCAGCTGAAGAAAGTGGCTGGTGGGAGAAGTTGAGACATTACGTATCTAGAGACTATGTCATTATTTTGTACCGAGCTACATGAAGCTGCAAGGGAAACATAGAAACATCGTAATCAAAAATGTTGGAAACGGTCCACAAGGAGGCCACCTGTTTCTGCATGGTGTGTCTCAGACAGCACAGCACTTACAGTATCTTGAAGGACCAGAGGTTGCACCAACTGGGTGTAAAGAAGTTAGTCTTCAATGCTCAATTAGATGTAGAGTTATGACTAGGCGTACGTCCAACTGGTGAAGCAGCCCCTGGTGCAGTGCATCTCTCTCTCTCTGATCTTAGAGCAGGAGTTACAATATTGAGCTAGTTGGTGTAAGAGCTCTGGAGAGAGATATAGAGAGAGTCATTAGAGAAAGACGGAAACAGCAATTACGCCTTGACCATAATAATTAGCTCCAAAAACAAGAAAACCAACGAAGTGCCTTTTAGCACTCTATTTTGCTTCCCCCAGTACTCCTTGGCTACTGACATGCACTAAACTGCTTGTAAATATTGTATGTTTTTATTGTGTTGTATTTCTACATTTTGTTCATTTCCATCATTTGTGTACATGCAGGGCTCACAAGAAGAAGAGGCTCAATGGGATTTCCCTGCTAAAATAAAGGTTACATACATTTTTGAGAGTGTTGGTGCCATCCCCCTTTCCCAAATCCCTTGGTTAGGTGTGGTGGGAACCATGCACCAGGAAGGAAAAGAGATTGCAGGTGTATTGAAAAGAGGTCCAGCAGAACAATGGATCACAGCCCTAACCAATCACAGGCTGAATGAATTGATTTACTCTGTCTGATGTGTGGGCGTGGAAGAGAACATATTTTCAGGTTTGCACACCCCAAATTAAAGTTCGATATTAAAATATACACCTATGTTTTTGAGTATGCCAGGAAATGTCGTGTACTAATATCACAATAACACATTTTTATACGAATGACTGTTAAATGAAATTATAACAGTTCATGGAAACATGTTGATCAGGTATCTGTGCTATAATAAGCTTGGTCATAGTCTTATAACGGGCTAGACACAGTATTTCAATGTCTTATCGTCCTTGTTGTGTACAGTACAGCTATACAAAACACGTAGAGAAAAGCTAAAGGCACATTTTGTGATAAGGCCAGAGAAGGAGTATTCCTTGGAACGAAGATGAATGACGCAATAGAGAGATCTTTCCATGCGCATGTAGTTGATTGAGAGGCTCTCTGCATTATTTGTGGAGGGCTCCCAGGGTACTTAACATTCAACGGCTGTGTCACAAATGGCACCCTTCTCCCTACAGAGTGCAATACTTTTGAGCAGGGCCCACAGGGCTCTGGTCAAAGTAGTTCACTACATAGGGAGCAGGGTGCCATCTCGGATGCAGCCAATGTCATCCAGAACTAGTATTAGCCCACAATAACAACATCAGTCATTATTGATCATTGTCACTTAATAAACAGTTTAACATTTTGAGGAATTCCAAGATGAAATGCTCCCACAACAAAACAGGCTGTCCAAATGTATCTTGAGGACAAGAGATAAACAAAGACTAAACACAGTCAGTGTTCCAAATGGCATCCTATTCCCTACATACCTTTGACCAAAGCCCTGTGGGTAACAGTGCATAGGGAATAGGGTGCCATTTGGGACGCAATAAAAATAATCATGGAGCAAAAGATTTTGAGTGTTACATGCAGGATCAACATCCAAACAGTCATTTAAACAGGAAAAAAATGAAGTCAGCTTGTCCTTAAGCCTCCATTTCAAGAACAGGCAATTGTTGTTTACATTGTTTCCTTTTCCACTATGTATAGTTGGGCAAATGTCAATGTCAGTCCATTAAGGTGAGTTACTCTTTATACAGTCTGAGAGTGTAAGTGAGTTCTAAGCAGTACTCAAACTAAACAATGCACTAGTCCTACACACAAGACTTCTGATTCAGTCTGATTTTCTTGACATTTGTTTGGATTTTTGAATTTGAAGAAGAATAATGGGTTAATAAATAATGGAAACCTGAATAAAGATTATAGATACGGGGGCGGACTTAGTGATTTGGAGGCACCAGGCAAAGGCCAGTCTGACCTCGTTGAGAACCAGGCTTCCCTAATACGGGTAAGCCTGGGTAGTTACAGTCTTTATCAGAATGGGTGATTAAAAATAAACTGGTCTTAAATACATCTAAAACTAAAAGCATTGTATTTTGTTCAAAACATTCTCTAAGACCTTGTCAGGCCCTGACCTTAGATTATTTTTATGTCTCTATGTTGGTTTGGTCAGGGCGTGAGTTGGGGTGGGCATTCTATGTTTTGTGTTCTATGTTTTCTATTTCTGTGTGTTTTGCCGGGTGTGGTTCTCAATCAGAGGCAGCTGTCTATCGTTGTCTCTGATTGAGAACCATACTTAGGTAGCCTTTTTCCACCTGTGTTTTGTTTTCTTGTTTTCTGTTTTGTGTTTCTGCACCTGACAGGACTGGTTCGTTTATTCTCTTTGTTATTTTGTTTTGTGTTCAGTTTAAATAAAAATAACATGAACACTTACCACGCTGCGCTTTGGTCCACACCTTCTTCACACGACGACCGTTCCAGACCTAAACCTCAACTAGAGATGTGTATAAAGGATGTGACCATTGAGGAAGTTAAAGTCCTAGGTATAACATTGGATGGTCAAGTCATACTCACAAAGTTATGAAGATGGAGAGGGGTACAAGTATATCTGTTATAAAAATATGTTTGGTGTTTTTTACACAAATCAACTGTACTAGTTCAGGCTCTGGTTTTGTCCCATCTTGATTACTATACGGTAATATGGTCAGGTGCAGGCATAAGAAAAACCAAGCAAAGCTGCAGTTGGCTCAAAACAGAGCATGCCTTGCCCTGAACTGCACATACAGAAACAACATGCATGCCAGTCTTTCCTGGTTGAGGGTTGATGAGAGATTAAATGCTTCTGTCGAAATGTTTATGAGAAATAGTACTGTGATGAAAATTCCAGATTGTCTGCACAATCAAATATCATACAGCTCAGACACCCATACATACCCCACAAGACAAGCCAAGCCACCAGGGGGTCTCTTCAGAGTCCCCAAGTCCAAAACGAATTCACAGCAACGCACAGTATTATACAGAGCCATGATCACATGGAAATCCCTTCCATTGTCAATTACTCAAGCAAACAGCTAAACGACCTTCAAAATGTTTATTAAGCAACGTCTAATGGAACGGCGGGGACTGTGAGGGGACACACGCACACAGACACGCACACAAACACACGCACACAGACACTAACACACACATAATTTTTGTTGTTGTGTTGTTTGTATATCGTTGTATTGAAAAGGTGTGTGACTGTCCTTGTCTATCAGTGTATCAGTGTTTTGTTGTCTTGTTTTGTGGGGGTTTGGACCCCAGAAAGAGTAGCTGCTCTTTCTACAAAAGCTAACAAAAGTGAACAAGTTGTGCAAGTTAAAAGAGCTTAAAGGCCTAGAGGGCAATCACAGTGGGTCACAGTGGGTGGTGTGTATGTTATGTCTGTAGCACAGCATTCCTATTATTGAGGCCTATGTAGCTCAGTTTGTAGAGCATGGCGCTTGTAACGCCAGGGTAGTGAGTTTAATTCCCAGGACCACCCATTTGTAAAATGTATGCGCACATGATTGTAAGTTGCTTCGGATAAAAGCCTCTGCTAAATGGCATATATTATATATTATTGAGAGCAACGTACCCCACCTATAACTTGTGTCACTGAATATACACCTTCTAGCAAAAAAAGTTATGGTTTCATAGAAAAAATCATGTTGATAACCGTGGGGGTATGAAAAATGCAGGACACTCCAGGAGTGGCTCATTGATTTTGTTAGTCACTCTCAACTCAAAATGTGTAGAATTGCAGGAAATGAACCTTAAAACTGCACATTTTTATCTCCACCACATAGCAAAATGGGTAGAATGGCAGGAAACTAGCTTTCAAACTGCAAAATGTTATTTCTGCCCCATGTCAAAATGTGTAGAATTGCAGGAAATTAGCTTTAAAACTGCCAAATATTATTTCCACATCATGGTAAAAATCTGTAAAGTTGCAGGAAATTAGATTCAAAACTCAATTGGAAGGTAACCTGTGTGTACATGGTGTTTTCAGTGAATGCTAGCCAAGTGATTGGTGGAAATGCTACAAACTGCGAACAGCATGGTTTGCCTAAGAACAGGCATGTGAACAAAAGCCTGTTAATTAGAAAAGTTGAAAAGCAAGAGTCAGACAGATAAAAGAAAATACGAAAACAAAGGAAATGCTTGGGTAATTGGACAAGGGAAGATCGGATAATGGAAGACTAGTGGAATTACAATATCCACCAGTCTTCTCATGGAACTGTTGTCATTCCAATTAATGTGATTTAATACAACCACCATGTCCATTCTCAGAGTCAAGTGTAGTCCTCACAGAGAGCTGAAATATCCAAGATCAGAGATCAACTAAATTCAGCAGCGGGCTGATTCTTAATTGAACGGATGGATGGTCACTGGGCCAGAACATAATGAAAAATAATTTGTTGACTGCAAATTGACCACAAGTAGCCCAAACAGATAAAATATTTGACTAAAACATAATCCTTTCAAATCTTGCTTGCATTTGTATACGATCACATATACAGTACCAGTCAAAAGTTCAGACTCACCAACTCATCCAAGGGTTTTTCTTAACCCTTCCACGGGAAGGCTGAGCTAACGTAGGCTAATACGATTAGCGTGAGATTGTAAGTAACAAGAACATTTCCCAGGACATAGACATATCTGATATTGGCAGAAAGCGTAACACTTTTTTGGTTACTACATGATTCCATATGTGTTATTTCATAGTTTTGAAGTCTTTACTATTATATTACAATGTAGAACATGGTAAAAATAAAAAATAAACCTTGAATGAGTAGGTGTGTCCAAACTTTTGACTGGTACTGTATCTCTCTATTATGTGTGGCAATACTTTGGAACAGATTTCCAAAATTAAAATCACATGGGAGCTGATTTGCTGTTCTTTTATGTCCAACAATAAAAAATTGGTCCTAGAACCCTGTCCTAGAACATAACTAGCACTAGAAGGTTTTCCTGACCTGACCCGGAGAATATCCGAGCCCTAACCATAACATGTACATGTAGTCGCGTCATGGTTTCATAGTGTACAGGACATACAGTATTACCACTGGTTAATAAACTTAAAACTACATAAACGTTTGATATTTCTGTGAATAGTGATTATGTTTGTCCTTTACTACATTTAACTCATGGGTACAGGCCTCCTAGACAAACCTTCTTCTCTTTGGTAGCGTTTACCTATCTAGTATTGCATAATACTGAGGGCTGCATTTCTTTTAATCCTAGGCATAACAAAGATTCCTAGTCCTTTCCTTTCAGATCGCTATCTCTCTCTCACAGAGGCCTTATCAGCAAACAATCTTCTGTTGAGAAATACGTCCCTTTTCATCTAAGGTACTCTCTTGTAAAGGAATTCCAATAAGGCCCCATAAATCACGATACATGGCCATTAAAGGATTCATTCAGACAGTATCAACATACTAGGACTCAACTCTCCACTTAACTGTTGAAAGAAAACCATGCTGAGAAATGAATTTCTCATAAAATAATGTATTTGATTTGGCTCGCTAGGCTCAACTGTAGAGTTATTATGGTTGTTTTCAACATTCTTAGGCTAATGACCCGTGTCAAATCAGTCTATGCTTGCAAGGAGATCAAGAATGCACCTTTTTTCGTTATATTTCCCAGGTTCCAGGCCAAATGGCACCCTATTCCCTTTATAGTCCATAGGGCTCTCGTCAAAAGTTGTGCACTATATGGGGAATAGGGAGTACTTTGGACGTCGATCGAGGCTCCACCCTGAAAGAACAACCTACTCTATCACATTGTCTGGATCGCAAGCCATGTTTAGTATGTATATGATGATGGTGTCACTTTTAAGCATCAATAATATGCAGTTCCTTGGCTCTGTCTAACATTATACCGACTTATCTGTATTTTATGTAACTGGCCAAATGTGTGCTTTGGCTGCCAGCCGATATAAGTCTATTGAGATAGAGAGAGTTGTGTTACCCGCACATTTTATTATTTTATAGATGTGGGTTTTTGCACACTCATTCGTCATCTGGCGGGGGGATTTGACACTCACAATGGAGGAGGAATAGGAAAGCAGGCAGTGGGTACCAGAACACAAAACTTAACCTACTATATAAACATACTGTTATTTGAACAGGCTTTTAAAAAGGCTGCCCTGCATGCGGTGTGAGAAGCACCCCCTTTTGCAGTGTGAGTTGCACCCCCTTTTGCAGTGTGAGTTGCACCCCCTTTTGCCCTCAGCCTCAATTCATCGGGGCATGGACTCTACAAGGTGTCAAAAGCATTCCATAGGGATGCTGGCCCATGTGAACTCAAATTCTTCCCACAGCTGTGTCAAGTTGGCTGGATGTCCTTTGGGTGGTGGACCATTCTTGATACACACGGGAAACTGTTAAGGGTGAAAAACCCAGCAGCGTTACAGTTCTTGAAACCGGTGCACCTGGAACCCACTACCATACCCTGTTCAAAGGCACTTAAATCTTGTTCCTAATGTTTTGCACACTCAGTGTCTATAGAGTAGTGTTGCGAACTTAATCAAAAGAGCAGCAATGTTAACTATCTGACATGTGCAGTACGATGGAGGTCTCAGTGCTCGGCGGTTTATGAGCTTTACACCTATGGTAACCATCAAGGTAAAGTATTACTGTAGGCTGTATGGATAGCGTGGGCCTTGGTCAAAAGTAGTGCACTATATAGGGAATAGGGTGCCATTTGGGATGCATGTATAGTCAGCCTTTCTGTGTGTCTCATTGAGGTCTGAAAATGGAAACCCCTATTATGTCACAGGGTATGTACAGGGCAACATCCTAATCTTATCCTAAGTAACCATGGCACATGGTATAGTAAAATGCAGATTGTAAGTATGGATACAAGGAGGGAAGTGCACAGCACTAAACGATGACATTTTAATTAACTCTGTTCTTTTAATACCAGAATTATTCAAATATTTTTTGAACGCACAAGAGGATAGATACCCTGACTGAATATCAAACAGTTGAAGACGAGACTCGGTTTTGGATTTCTTTGAGTGACTACTTGAGAGATATAATTTGTTTTGCGTGATAATTCCATAGTGACAGTGCTTCCCTCTGACAATGCTTTGCTTTGGTTTTTGATTGACAGCGATTTTGAACTGTGTGAGTAGCAGGGAATTGCATCACAAAGGGACGATTAGAAGGCTGTGACGATCCATGTCTTATCTGAGGCCTCGGCTTGACAGATTTCTCCATTGAAAGTGTGTAACACAAAATGGGTCATGCTTAATCAAGAGGAAAGACAACTCCATCAATGTCTGCTCTGTCAGTGGATAAAAGAAGGCGTGGTTTTTCCTGGCCTCGTATCTTCATTCATTGTTGAAACGATTTGTTCATAACTGATGAAATGTTGAGGAAAATTGTGAGTGAACACAACTCAAATAAAAAGCAGGAAAGACTATTGTTTTTACAATACTATCTCAATAGTTTTTTAAGGTCGCCTAATGTTTACCAAATGTCAAATTTGGTCATCTGAAGATTGCAGCCTATAATAAATAAAGGAACAACCCCCTAACAGATGCTTCTATAATCTTCATTTCTTACAGTTACAACTTAACCTGTGAATGTTGTCTCCATACTAAGTGATCAGCTCTATTCGTGCTTTGTGTCGTGTCAGCAAAGGGCTGCGTTATCAGGGATTTGAAGTCTCTAAACTGCTTCTGACTTGAGAAATTTCACCCAGGCAAGACTGACACTGTTAGCCCTGTGTTATGTTTGGCTTCTACCCCCCTAAGCGAGGCGACAGCACTATTTTTGTCCCCTGGGTCCTGAGCTTGACGTCCAAATTACGTAACAGCAATGCCAGAGCATCTCGTGCAGCTCCATTTATTTTCTATGCCATAGTTTACTGTAACACTTTTCAACCCTATCACATGCTTGGTTTTCATGTCAGTTGACATTTTGCACATTTAGGTGTATGTGAATGTATGTATGTGAATATTATGTGTGTTATCTGTTCATTTTTAATAGCATATCATAGATTTACAAGAAGAACTGATGCTAATAAAAGGAACATACTTCATATTTTAAGGATATTTATATGTAAAATGTTACTTCCTAAAAAATGTTGTGATTGGTTCCATGGTTGCCATGGCACCTAGTGGGACCTTTGTAATCTACTCCCGCGATTGTCTCTATAATTATTTGTTTTAGGTGTTTTTCATGTGCATTGTTTTTATCCACCTTTTGTTTTTCTGATAGCTATTCAAGCATAGAATGCAGAAATGTCATTTGTTTTTCACCAACAACATTGGATATTTGACTACTTTTCCAAACTACTTCTCCAATCAACTAGCTAGTTGTTTGGATTTTAAATATCAGCCTAGATGTTCCTACATCTTCCTGGGTCATCTCATCTCCTGGGGCCAAGGACCGCGGTGTTTTTCATGCTTGCAGTTTTCTGTGAATTGCATTAGAATGGTTGCTTCGGCTGCTGGACGCGGGTTTTCTCGATCAGGGGTCTTTTAGCTGCATTTCTGCTGCTTTTGATGTGCATCTCACCTGTGCTAACCATGGGAACAAAAGATGCAACTAGACACCGATACACACTGGAGAGTCTGCTTCTTTTAAGACAGTACTACTTCCCACCAGGACTGGAGGGGATGCTGGAAATAGTCAAGCCACACCAGAACAGCTCAGGAAGTGAGGGAGGCAGAGACTCAAGAGACTCGCTGCGACATTCCATCAATGCGTCGGGCAGCCTACCAACACCGGCAGGTGCCAGGTGGAGGGGGTGGCTCCACCATCCGAGGCGGAGGCCCAACCCAGCTTGGAGATGGACAGGGCTGAACCCATTGTGGGAGAGTGGACAATGGACCATCCAATTGAGTCGGCAGTCTCCTTGTTGAAGAGGAAAACTCAGGGGGAGAACTCAACCAAGTGACCCAAACAAATCTTCCTGAGGTAGACTCTTTCAAGCCCCTCACCTTGAGAGATTTGCATTGTTTACATCTTAATGTATCCAGTATACTGCCAAAAATAGATGAGATTCGCTTGCTTACCAGAAAGAGTACTGCAGGGGTTTTATGTTTCACAGGGATTTGGTTAGATCCTTCCTTCAAATAAATTGAAAACTTCCTAATTACCTGAAAGGACAGAAATCATAGAGGAGGTGGTGTGTGCATCTGTCAGAACAGACATTGGTTTTAAAATATGAACTGATTCAACTATGACAGCATGGAAGCAGGTTGGCTGGACATATTATTACCTAAGAGCGAGCCAATCTTGGTAGGTGCTCTGTATAGCCTACAGACCTCCAGACCAGAGTGACTTTAATGAGATCCTTGAAAATATGTGTACTGCCTACTGTGACTTTCTAAACTCTGAAGTGATTCTACTGGATGATGTAAATACTGATGTACTGAACCTGAGCTGCCCCCTGTATAAGGCCTTGTCTAGCTTTTGCAAAACTTTGTTTGACTCAGCTGATAAGCTTTCAAGAATCTGACACCAGTCAGACAGCCATTAATCTCATTATGGTATCAGGTAATCACAAAATATCCCAAAGTGGTGTAATTGCATATGGAATTAGAGACCATTTCGTAATACACAGCACTAGGAAAGTGATACAAAAAAACTGGTAAATTGTCACAATACCATCAGGACCAAATCCCTCAAAAACTATGACAAAGACCAATTTACTGAACTGCTAGGACAGGTAGACTGGTCTGATGATGATGTTGGATGGTGTGAGGATGTTGATATTGTATGGGATCTCTTCCAATGTAAACTTCTCAGTACCATGGACAAGCTGATGAGGATCAGACAAAGGACAGAACCCTGGATCACTAGGGAAATCCTTAATTCCATCATCATGAGAAGCAATGCTCTAAAATACTTGCCAGATTACTTCACTCAATAAAAAACACCTAAGTAAATACAATTCAAAGGCTGGTTGACGAATCGAATCAGTCTTTCTATAAGAACGAGATCCAGGACAAGAAGACCGAGCCTAGGGAGCTCTGGCAGCTGCAACAAGCTGAAAACAAAGTCAAACAGCATTGGACAGAACATCAATGATACTGTAACCTTTGACAGGGCACAGGTATCTGATCATTTTAATGAGCCTTTCACCACCTTTGCCAGCAACCTTGTTGGCCAACTCACAGAATGTTCTGGCATCTTTGGAAACCATCACATTAAAAACATTTCTTTTGCCAAGGCCATCTCCAAAGGACAGTTTGCATTTTCACCGGTCTTCAGATGTTGCAAAGATCCTTAAAGATCTTGACAAACAGAAAGCCACAGGCCTGAGTAACATAAAATCAAATAAAATCACATTTTATTGGTCACATGCACATGGTTAGCAGATGTTATTGCGAGTGTAGCAAAATGCTTCTGCTTCTAGATGCGTGAGAGCAGCAGTGTCTAACAGGTAATATCTAACAATTCCACAACAAAACCTAATACACATAATCTAGAAAAGAAATGGGATAAGAATATATAAATATAAAAATATATGGATGAACAGTTGATAATACTTTAGGATATGGGATGTCTAATGTCTTACTAATATCTTTTACAAGCTAATTGACCATGGCTTCATGAATATGTATCTAATTCATTACCTGTTAATTGGTAGTTAATTAGCAGTGACAGAGTGGCTAAGATGCAATAGATAGTAAAGAATAGATAGTGTAGGATACAGTATATACATATGAGATGAGTAATGCGAGATATGTAAACGTTCTTCAAGTGGCGTTATTAAAGTGACTAGTGTTCCATTTAAGGACTTGTAAGTAAGCATTTCACTGTAAGGTCTGCCTACACCTGTTGTATTCGGCGCATGTGACAAATAAAATTGGATTCGATTTCTGATTTGATTTGAGCTTAGCTCAACTGTTTGACCTAATCAGAACCAAACATATAAGATTGTTTGACACCATTGCTTGTAAACAATGTAATTGTAAACAAACACTGTATAGCCTAGCGTTAAAACATGGTTAAAACTAGTTCTGTTTATGATCTTGAGAGTGGTTACATTTCTCCAGCACCATCCCTCAGCTGTTTACCTAAAAAAAAATAGCGGGGTGCCTGCTCTGTTGTTGTTTGAATCCCAGATTGCCCCTTTAACTCCTGCTGCATGAAGCCCTCTAGCATACAGCTCTGGGGTGAGTAGCTCTATAGCAATAATAGCATTCCTGCGAGGCCACACACACCCTGTTCTTAATTAAAGGCATACATTTCTCTTCCACAAGAACAACAAACAGTTCGTTCTCCGCAGCGACGCTTGCTGCTTCCATAAAGGCACAGTACTGATGAAACCAACTTCGCTTTGCTTGCATTCCTCAAGGAACCATATCCTTGGAGTGTCAACATTTACATATTGCTTTGATGAAAGAACACATTTATTTGGGATTTTTATTTGCATTAGTAGAACCCCCCCCCCCCACCAAAAAAAAAAAATCGAAAGGCAGACAGAATGCTATTTTATTTCCAGGTCACATTGAATACCTGGGCTAATACAAAATAATTGTTTTAGCACATAATTTTTTCTGCAGAAATACAAACGTTAATTTCTGATTGTGATACAGAACCATTGCAGTAACAATAACAGCATGTCAGAAATCCACTAGAGTATCTTATGTTTTGCATTGACAGATGGGTCTCTTTTTGGTCAACATTTAGGCCTAGTTTGGGTGATTTACTAATGACTAGTCAGTCTCCTAATAGCTTTGTAAGTGCCTGAGTCTAATTGTATGAATATACAAGGCTAATTAACTACCAATTAACAGGTAATGAATTAGATACATATTCATGAAGCCATGGTCAATTAGCTTGTAAAAAATATTAGTAAGACATTAGACATCCCATATCCTAAAGTATTATCAACTGTTCATTGTAGGCTGTCTGCTGTATTGCACTATATAAGGAATAGGGTGCCATTTGGGACTCCAATTCATAAGGTGTCCATGTGATAGGCTTATCTGTGTGATTCCCCTGTAAATACCAGCAGTCTTATTCGTCCTGACAGATTTATAACCCTGTTGCTAAATGAAAGATTGACTGTGATAGTGTCGGTAGCAGCTGGCACTCAGGGAACATGTGCATGGAGCAGCTATGACTGAGATTACATCGATTTGGACCGTAGACTGAAAAGTTCACATTATTGGTGGTAAATCCAGGAAAAAGTGACATGCTGTGTCAATATGACACTTTTTAGTGTACAATTAACCTATGTGGACAGCCCTTTCAAATTAGTGGATTTGGCTATTTCAGCCACACCCGTTGCTGACAGGTGTATAAAATCGAGCAAACAGTCATGCAATCTCCATAGACAAACATTGACAGTAGAATGGTCTGTACTGAAGAGCTCAGTGACTTTCAATGTGGCACAGTCATAGGATGCCACCTTTCCAACAACTCAGTTCGTCAAATTTCTGCCCTGTTAAATCTGCCCCGGTCAACTGGAGCAACAGCGGCTCAACCACGAAGTGGTAGGCCACACAAGCTCACAGAATCGCACCGCCCAGTGCTGAAGTGCGCACCACATAAAAATCGTCTGTCCTCGGTTGCAACACTCCCTTGAGTTCCAAACTGCTTCTGGAAGCAACTTCAGCACAATAACTGTTCATTGGGAGCTTCATGAAATGGTTTTCCATAGCCGAGCAGCCGCTCACAAGCCTAAGATATCCATATGCAATGCCAAGTGTGGGATAGAGTGATATAAAGCTCGCCGCCATCAGACTCTGAAGCAGTGGAAATGCGTTCTCTGGAGTGACGAATCACGCTTCACCATCTGGCAGTCCGACGGACGAATCTGGATTGGTGGATGCCAGATCAAATCAAATCAAATTTTATTGGTCACACACATAAACTCAGCAAAAAATAAATGTCCTCTCACTGCGAACTGAGTTTATTTTCAGTAAACTTAACATGTGGAAATATTTGTATGAACATAAGATTCAACAACTGAGATATAAACTGAACAAGTTCCACAGACATGTGACTAACATAAATGGAATAATGTGTCCCTGAACAAAGTGGGGGGGGGGTCAAAATCAAAAGTAACAGTCAGTATCTGGTGTGGCCACCAGCTGCATTAAGTACTGCAGTGCATCTCCTCCTCATGGACTGCACCAGATTTGCCAGTTCTTCCTGTGAGATGTTACCCCACTCTTCCACCAAGGCACCTGCAAGTTCCCGGACATTTCTGGGAGGAATGGCCCTAGCCCCCACCCTCCGATCCAACAGCTCCCAGACGTGCTCAATGGGATTGAGATCCGGGCACTTCGCTGGCCATGGCAGAACACTGACATTCCTGTCCTGCAGGAAATCACGCACAGAATGAGCAGTATGGCTGGTGGCATTGTCATGTTGGAGGGTCATGTCAGGATGAGCCTGCAGGAAGGGTACCACATGAGGGAGGAGGATGTCTTCCCTGTAACGCACAGCGTTGAGATTGCCTGCAATGACAACAAGCTCAGTCCGATGATGCTGTGACACACTGCCCCAGACCATGACAGACCCTCCACCTCAAAATTGATCCCTCTCCAGAGTACAGGCCTCGTTGTAACGCTCATTCCTTCAACGATAAACGTGAATCTCACCCATGGTGAGACAAAACCACGACTCGTTAGTGAAGAGCACTTTTTGCCAGTCCTATCTGGTCCAGCGCCGGTGGGTTTGTTCCCATAGGCGACGTTGTTGCCGGTGATGTCTGGTGAGGACCTGCCTCACAACAGGCCTACAAGCCCTCAGTCCAGCCTCTCTCAGCCTATTGCGGACAGTCTGAGCACTGATGGAGGGAATGTGCATTCCTGGTTTAACTCGGGCAGTTGTTGTTGCCATCCTGTACCTGTCCCGCAGGTGTGATGCTCGGATGTCCCGATCCTGTGCAGGTGTTGTTACACGTGGTCTGCCACTGCGAGGACGATCAGCTGTCCGTCCTGTCTCCCTCTAGCACTGTCTTAGGCGTCTCACAGTACGGACATTGCAATTGATTGCCCTGGCCACATCTGCAGTCCACATGCCTCTTTGCAGCACGCCTAAGGCACGTTCACGCAGATGAGCAGGGACCCTGGGCATCTTTCTTTTGTTTTTTTTCAGAGTCAGTAGAAAGGCCTCTTTAGTGTCCTAAGTTTTCATAACTGTGACCTTAATTGCCTACCGTCTGTAAGCTGTTAGTGTCTTAATGACCGTTCCACTGGTGCATGTTCATTAATTGTTTATAGTTCATTGAACAAGCAGGGGAAACAGTGTTTGAACCGTTTACAATGAAGATCTGTGAAGCTATTTCAGATTTTTTCAAATGATCATTGAAAGACAGGGTCCTGAAAAAGGGACGTTTCTTTTTTTGCTGAGTTTATTTAGCAGATGTTATTGTAGCAAAATGCTTGTGTTCCTAGCTACAACAGTGCAGTAGTATCTAACAAGTCATAACAATACGCACAAATCTAAAAATACAGGAATGGAATTAAGAAATATATCAATATTAGGATGTGGAATGTCTGGGGCTCACGAGTGGTGCAGCGGACTAAGACACTGCATCTCAGTGCTTGAGGCATTACTACAGACACCCTGGTTCGAATCCAGGCTGTATTACAACCAGCTGTGATTGGGAGTCCCATAGGGCAGCGCACAACTGGCCCAGCATCTTCCGGAATTGGCCGGTCTAGGCCTTCATTGTAAATAAGAATTTCTTAACTGACTTGCCTAGTTAAATAAAGGTCAAAGAAATACATGTCGGAGGGGCATTGAGTAGAAATTTATACACAATATAGACATATAAAATGAGTAAAACAGTAAGTGAACATTATTCCAGTGACCAGTGATTCCATGTCTATGTACAGTGCCTTCAGAAAGTTTACAGACCCCTTCCCTTTTTCCACATTTTGTTATGTTACAGCCTTAGTCTAAAATGGATTCGTCTGAGGAGGAGTAAGGATCGGACCAAAGCGCAGCGTTGTAAGTGCTCATGATGATTTTTAATTAAAACTCAGAACACTAAACAGAAAATAACAACGTGAATTTACAAAACCGAAACAGTACCGTGTGGCCCAAACACTCACATGGAAACAAACACCCACAAACCAACAGTGAAACCCAGGCTACCTAAGTATGATTCTCAATCAGATACAACTAACGACACCTGCCTCTGATTGAGAACCATACTAGGCCGAACACAAAAACCAACATAGAAAAACAAACATAGACTGCCCACCCCAACTCACGCCCTGACCATACTTAAACAAAGAATAAAATAACAGAACTATGGTCAGAACGTGACATGCTTTGAAAAAACAGAAATGCCTTATTCACCTAAGTATTCAGACCCTTTGCTATGAGACTCGAAATTGAGCTCAGATGCATCCTGTTTCCATTGATCATCCTTGAGATGTTTCTAGAACTTGATTGGAGTTCACCTGTGGAAAATTAAATTGATTGGAAATTATTTGGAAAGGCACACACTTGTCTATATAAGGTCACACAGTTGACAATGCATGTCAGAGCAAAAACTAAGCCATGAGGTCGAAGGATCGAGGGAAAGATGAGCTGAGCAAAGTACAGAGGGAGCCTTGATGAAACCCTGCTCCAGAGCGCTCAGGACCTCAGACTGGGGTGAAGATTCACCTTCCATCGGGGCAACGACCCTAAGCACACTGCCAGGACAACGTAGGAGTGGCTTCGGAACAAGTGCGAATGTCCTTGAGTGGTGCAGCCAGAGCCCAGACTTGAACCCAATCGAACATCTCTGGAGAGACCTGAAAATAGCTGTGCAGTGACACTCCCCATCCAACCTGACAGAGCTTGAAAAGATCTGCAGAGAAGAATGGGAGAAACTCCTCAAATACAGGTGTGCCAAGCTTGTAGCATTATTCCCAGGAAGACTTATAGCTGTAATCGCTGCCAAAGGTGCTTCAACAAAGTACTGAGTAAAGGATCTGAATACTTATGTAAATGTCATATTTCTGTTGTTTTTTTATTCTAAAAACATATTTTTTTATTGTGTGTAGATCGATGAGGGGGAAAAAAACAATTTTAGCAATTTTAGAATAAGGCTTTAATGTAACAAAATGTGGAAAAAGTCAAGGGGTCTGAATACTTTCCAAAGGCACCGTAGGGCAGCAGCCTCTAAGGTGCAGGGTTGAGTAACCGGGTGTTAGCCGGCGAGTGAGAGTGACTAAGTTCAGGGCAGAGTACTGGGTGGAGGCCGGCTAGTGATGGCTATTAAACAGTCTGATGGCCTTGAGATAGAAGCTGTTTTTCAGTCTCTCGGTCCCAGCTTTGATGCACCTGTACTGACCTTGCCTTCTGGATGATAGCGGGGTGAACAGTCCGTGGATCAGGTGGTTAATTTCCTTGATGATCTTTTTGTCCTTCCTGTGACATTGGGTGCTATAGGTGTCCTGGAAAGCAGGCAGTGTGCCTCCAGTGATGCGTTGGGCAGACTGCACCAAACTCTGAAGTGCCCTGCAGTTGTGGACGGTACCTGGCGGTAATACAGACCAACAGGATGCTCTCAATGGTGCATCTGTAAAAGTTAGTGCGGGTCTTCAAATCAAATCAAAAATCACATTTTATTTGTCACATACACATGGTTAGCAGATGTTAATGCGAGTGTAGCGAAATGCTTGTGCTTCTAGTTCTGACCATGCAGTAATATCTAACAAGTAATCTAACCTAACAATTTCACAACAACTACCTCATACACACAAGTGTAAAGGAATGAATAAGAATATGTACATAAAAATATATGAATGAGCGATGGCCGAACGGCATAGGCAAGATGCAGTAGATGGTATAGAGTACACATGAGATGAGTAATGTAGGGCATGTAAACATTATATAGAGTGACATTGTTTAAAGTGACTAGTGATACATTTATTACATCCATTTTTCATTACTAAAGTGGCTAGAGATGAGTCAGTATGTTGGCAGCAGCCACTCAATGTTAGTGATGGCTGTTTAACAGTCAGATGGCCTTCAGATAGAAGCTGTTTTTCAGTCTCTCTGTCCCAGCTTTGATGCGCCTGTACTGACCTCGCCTTCTGGATGATAGCGGGGTGAACAGGCAGTGGCTCGGGTGGTTGTTGTCCTTGATAATCTTTTTGGCCTTCCTGTGGCATCGGGTGGTGTAGGTGTCCTGGAGGACAGGTAGTTTGCCCCCGATGATATGTTGTGCAGACCTCACTACCCTCTGGAGAGCCTGACGGTCAAGAGCCCGACAGGATGCTCTCGATTGTGCATCTGTAAAAGTCTGTGAGGGTTTTTGGTGACAAGCCGAATTTTTTCAGCCTCCTGAGGTTGAAGAGGCGCTGTTGCACCTTTTTCACCACACTGTCTGTGTGGATGGACCATTTAAGATTGTCAGTGATGTGTACACTAAGGAACTTGAGGCTTTTCACCTGCTCCACTGCAGTCCCGTTGATGTGGATGGGGGCGTGCTCCCTCTGCTGTCTCCTGAAGTCCATGAAAAGCTCTTTCATTTGGTCGACCTTGAGGGAGAGATTATTTTCCTGGCACCACCCCGCCAGGGCCCTCACCTCCTCCCTGTAGGCTGTCTTGTCAATGTTGGTAATCAGGCCAACGACTCTTGTGTTGTCTGCAAACTTGATGATTCAGTTGGAGGCGTGTGTGGCCACGCAGTCGTGGGTGAACAGGGAGTACAGGAGGGGGCTGAGCACCCACCCTTGTGGGGCCCCTGTGTTGAGGATCAGTGTAGGGGAGGTGTTGTTTTCTACGTTCACCACCTGGGGGGGGCCCGTCAGGAAGTCCAAGACGTTGAATTGCCCCAATGCAGAGTGCCAACTGTGAAGGTTGGTGTTGGAGGTATTATGGTCTGGGACTGTTTTAAATGATTCGGGCTAGGCCCTTAGTTCCAGTGAAGGGAAATCTTAACACTACAGCACACAATGACATTCTAGATGATTCTGTGCTTCCAACTTTGTGGCAACAGTTTGGGGAAGGCCCTTTCCTGTTTCAGCATGACAATACCCCTGTTCACAAAGCGAGGTCCATACAGAAATGATTTGTCAAGATCAGTGTGGAAGAACTTGACTGGCCTGCACAGACCCCTGACCTCAACCCCATCAAACACCTTTGGGATGAATTGGAACACCGACTGCGAGCCTGGCCTAATCGCCCAACATCAGTACTCGACCTCACTAATTCTCTTGTGGTGGAATGGAAGCAAGTCCCTGCAGCAATGTTCTAGTATCTAGTGGAAAGCCTTCCCAGAAGAGTGGAGGCTGTTATAGCAGCAAAGGGGGGACCAACTCCATATTGATGCCCATGATTATGGAATGAGATGTTTGACGAGCACGTGTCCAACCTACTTGGGCCATGAGGTGTAGCTATCGTCAAAACCCAGGTGACATACCAATCAAATACAACTTTAACGCCAAGGGTCGTAGGATCAATTCCCGATGGGACCAACCATACGTAAAAAATGTATGCACGCCTGTAGGTTGGGTTGGATAAAAGCATCTGCTAAATGGCATATATTGAGTAATAGAATCTTAAGTTAATTAATAATTTATACATGGAGATGCAAAACACTATTTCAATAATTTATTTATTGTCAACCGTGTTATGCTGCCGTTTGAGCTAGAGTTTTAACTCTGTATCCATATACAGCGAGCCTAAGTTCCCCGGTCCCATAGCTGTTGGTGGCTTACAGGGTTTCTATGGCAACAATGGGATGCACTCATGCTTGATTCCACCCGGCTGAGACCCTACTGTGTAGAACCTCAGGGGTAATTACATTCTACATTTTAGTCTTTCAGCAGACGCTCTTATCCAGAGCAACTTACAATTAGTGCCTTCATCTTAAGATAGCTTGGTGAGACAACCAGATAGCTAGCAGGGAGGATTGAAGAGCAATGACAACACAAAAGACATGCAGTTGAAGCTGTGTATTAAGTGATAATGCCAGAGAAGCCGTGGTTTGGAGGATATAATATTTGCACAGGTGTTGTAGGCCCGAGACAAATAACTTAACTCGGAAGTATTGACAAATAACAGACTCGATGTTTAACTGAAATGAAACAGAACAGAGAATCATGGGAGCAAACATACGGCAAAAAAACATACTGTATCCAGCAAAAATATATTCAATAGTACAATAAAATAACTAATACAATAAATAATACAATAAAAAGCAAAAAATGTACAATGTAATTGCCTTCAGAAAGTATTCACTCCTCAACTTTTCACACATTTTGTTGTGTTACAGTCTGATTAAATGTTTTATTAAATGTAAAAAAAAATTGCTCACTGGCCTACACACAATACCCCACAATGTCAAAGTGGAATTATGTTTTCGAAATGTTTACCAATTAATAAAAAATGAAATGCTGAAATGTCTTGAAACAATAGGTAATCAACCCCTTTGTTATGGCAAGCCTAAATGAGTTCAGGAGCAAAAATAAGTTGCACGGACTGTGTAATAATAGGGCTTAACATGATTTTTGAATGACTACCTCATCTCTTGGCCCCAAACATTCTGTAAGTTCCCTCGAGTCGGGTAGTGAATTTCAAACACAGATTCAACCACAAAGAGGAGGGAGGGTTTACAATGCCTCGCAAAGGAGGGCACCTACTGGTAGATGGGTCAAAATAAATAAAAAGCAGACATTGAATATCCCTTTGAGCATGGTGAAGTTATGAATTACACTTTGGACGGTCACTACAAATATACATGCGTCCTTCCTTACTTGCTGGAGAGAAAAGAAACCGCTCAGGAATTTCACCATGAGGCCAATGGTGACAATAAAACAATTACAGAGTTTAATGGCTGTGATAGGAGAAACCTGAGGATGGATCAACAACATTGTAGTTACTCCACAATACTAACCTAATTGACAGAGTGAAAAGAAGGAAGCCTGTACAGAATACAAATATTCCAAAACATGCATCCTGTTTGCAACAAGGCATTAAAGCAAAACTGCAAAACATGTGGCTAAGCAATTAACTTTTTGTCCTGATTACAAAGTGTTATGTTTGGGGCAAATCCTATACAAAACATTACTGAGTACCACTCTTCCTATTTTCAAGCATAGTGGTGGCTGCATCATGTTATCGATATGCTTGTAATCGTTAGGGACTGGGGAGTTCAACACAGGCAAAATCCTAGAGGAAACCTGATTCAGCCTGCTTTCCACCAGACACTGGGAGATTAACTCACATTTCAGCAAGACAGTGACTTAAAACACAAGGCCAAATCTACAGTGGATGTTCCTGAATGGCCGAGTTAGTTTTGACTTAAATCTACTTGATAATCTATGGCAAGACCTAAAAATGGTTGTCTAGCAATGATCAACAACCAATTTTACAGAGCTTGAAGAATTTTGAAAATAATAATGGGCAAATGTTGCACAATCCAGGTGTGGAAAGCTCTTAGAGACCCACCCATAAAGACTCCCAGCTGTAATCGCTGCCAAATGTGCTTCTACAAAGTATTGATTCAGTGTTGTGAATACTTACGTAAATTAGATATTTCTGTATTTTATTTTCAACAAGTGCACAATTGTCTAAAACATGTCATCACTTCGTCATTATGGGGTACTGTGTGTAGATGGGTGAGAAAAAATCTATTTAATCCATTTTGAATTCAGGCTGTAACACAACAAAATGTGTTACATTCTAACAGGTAACTAAATTGAAAACTTCAGATAATGCCCTAAACTTGAGCAATTCCATAGAAATATATCAAGCCTCGGTATAGCTAGACAGTCAGTTTACAGACGTGGCACATGAATCAGGGCAGTTGTATGATAGTGCTGTTGCCTTTTCTGTTTCTGTCTCATTAATGTGAAGGTCAACACAAACAACCAATAGAGACATAAATATATTGTAACTATGACCCCCAGGTTCAGGCTGAATTCTCCACAGATCCACACTCACAGCCTCCTTTATTGGATGTTTCTATGACAACGGCAGGCTTGGTCAATGGCAGACGTGGATCGTCCTTAATAGTTATTAGTAAGCTGCTGTTATGGAAATACATTTGGTATGGAGTAACCCTTGCATGTTGTTTATAGTAGAGCAAGTGAGCCACGGACGTATAGGTGAATGGGCTTTCCCAGGACGGTCATTGCACTGTGCAAGCCCAGCCCAGCCCCCATCCATCCCTGCCCTGTCAGCAGCCCCAGGGAGAGACAAAGATAATAATTGGCTCCAGTTTATTGTTGACTGGATTGTATTTCCCACATTTGATTTATTCATTGCCCCCTAACAGCACCAGTACAAAGGGGGTCATTCAAAAAAAAAAAAGGCAGTGATCTCATCCATGAAACATCCCTCTGGGGTTAGGCCCTAGCCAGCATGCAGAGTGCAGACATCCACTGGCTGCACCCTTTGCCCAGCTTAATCAGGTGTGTGTGTGTGTGTGTGTGTGTGTGTGTGTGTGTGTGTGTGTGTGTGTGTGTGTGTGTGTGTGTGTGTGTGTGTGTGTGTGTGGCAAGGGGGTTAGTAGTTTTTGAATACTTCCATTCATCCCCATGAATGATATAATCTACACTGTCTAGAACCTAAAATGGTTATTTGGCTGTCCCCATAGGATAACCCTTTGAAGAACCCTTGTTGGTTCCAGGTAGAACCCTTTTGGGTTCCATGTAGAACCCTTTCCATGGAGAGTTCTACATGGAACCTAAAATGGTTATACTTGGAACCAAAAGGGTTCTACCTGAACCAACAATGGTTCTACCTGGAACCAATAAGGGTTCTTCGAAGGGTTCTCCAATAGGTGCAGCCGAAGAACCCTTTTGTAACCATTTTTTCTAAGAGTGTACAGCAGAGAGGCAGTTCACATTTAAAATCTAGTGTTGATGTGGAGGTGTAGAGGCTGAGAGTAAGAAAAAGAGAGAAAATAGAAGAGTGAGAGATCGAAAGGGCAATAAAGGGGGTTTCTCTAAAGTATGTTCATAAAAGAGAACGAAAGAAAGAGAGAGACCATGTTACCTCTAGAGACCATGTTTACAAGCATGGCTGGGATGCAGCAGGAACATACATTCCAATAGTTATCAATAAATATTCACTCAGCACTGAGACACTGGTTCTTTACTGCAATGGCAACAAAGCCTTTTTTCCCCCAGATGGCTGATGACAGATTCGTGGACAGCGGTTGCATCCCTAATGACACCCCATTCCCTATATAGTGTACTACTTTTGACCTGGGCCTGTAGTGCACTATAAAGGGAATAGTGTACTGTTTGGAATGTGACCAACCTGTTTACAGTCACAATGCTATTGTTTTCTCCTTCTGTCCCGAACTGCAAGGGAGGATGACACATGGGGGGAATCCTTCAAACTTGACCCAAAGCCCCACTGTCTTATTCATAAAAGCAGCCCACAAAGGAAGAGACGTGTGAACAGATAGCAGCATTCTTTATGAGAACTGAAATGCAGTGTAGTACAGTGTAGTACAGTGTGTGGGGTATTGAACTTTGGAAAACCTAGAGGTTGTGGAGTACGTGCTTTGTTTCAGATTTTATTTTTTTGCAACAGTGGAAAGTTTTTACACTTGGCCTCCCATTTTCCTTATTCTGACATAAAATGATTTTTTTTTCTTACTCTGGTAGCGCTGCTGTCCTTAATCAACCAAAATACAATCCTACATTCATCCATTTAAAAAAAATCATATTACATTTGGAAAGGGTAACTTGAATAACAGCGGTGCTTTTGAACGCAAACAAACCATTGGTTCTGACTGTTGGATGTGAATGTCCTGTGATGATGACATATTAGGCTATGGCAGAACCACACTACTCAGATATTCCAGAGCATTTTACAGGCAGCTGGGGAATCACCATTTAGAGATTGTCATCTGTTGGGGATTTGACTCTGATCCCTTCAGTACTTACAGTACCATGTGCAGTACCATGTGCATTGTTGGGGACCGTACCCCATTCTATACATGAGCCTTTTTCTTGTTGACATTAACTTCAGTTGACCTTATTATTTAGAGAGAAAGTAGAAGAAGCAGTATGGTAATTCATATGTTTTGTCATCTTGAGAAATCCGTAGGCTTAGACACCAGAGGGGCATCCTGTGAAGCAAGCTATATCTACTCAGGGTTTTCTAAAGCTAACCAAGTTCATTTAGCTTCACATTCCAGCTCGGGCTTCATCCATACTACTAACGGTGGATATTGCTTTTCCGCCTACCGCTAACTCGAGCAGGCTTGTAACTGTGTGTGCATGTCGTATGTGGTTAGTGGGACGGCAAAATATTAATTGCGACAATGCTGAACCATCAATCCATGGGTTAAGTCAATGCCACATTTTCATTTGTGCCGAAATCCAAATGAAAGAAAATTTTGCTTGCAAATTCAGCAGGCTTATGGTGTGAAAGAGGCTTTTTAGAAGTGACGTCTTTATTTGATGAATTATCGTTAGTGCCGCCTTTATTTTATTACGTATCGTTAATGTGTGCTTATCAATGCACAAGCTCCTATTTTTCCCACATCTATCAATATATTTTGGACATTACGACTATTTAACACAATTTGTTTTTTGATTAATACAATTTTTAATCAGTCGTCTTCCTCAAATGAAGGGGAGGGAATCTGATTTCGTTGGTGCTCAACTTGTAGCTCAGTCATTTCATTCAGGGTAAGTGGAGTTACTTCTGAAGGATTCATTGCCATAGAAATGTACCTGGCTAAAAGGTGAGCCATTTTCATGGGAACTGTTATCCCGAGTTGAACTCATAGTTGACCAGAGTTACCTCGCTGACGCCTCAAACCTGCTTCGTAAGATACCCCTCAGCTGATGTCAAACCCAACTTTTCTCCAAAATGTACACAGGAAGAGTAGAGAAAATGATGTGTGTGTGTGTCTGTTATTAGCTAGAGAAAGTCATTTTTCATTGTCTCAAATCTGGACCAGCTCCATGTCAAATATTTGATTAATAAGCGGACAGCAATAAGAGCACCTTGCAAGGGTCTGGAGGGAACTTCCACCAGAGAGTTTTGATATGACAACACAAACATTGGCCAAACCCTCTCAGTGTTCCTGTGTGTTATTACTCTTTGAACTGGCTCATGTTGCAGCTAAATAACAGATTTTAGCGGTCTGGGGATGAGCATGATTTGAATAATGTTTTATGTCAGCTACTGGACCAATAATTTACCAACACAAGTCCACTACCTTCAGGGGAGGAAAGTGCTGTAATTTACTACCAAACCCCCCTCTCATGTACCTTGTGCTACATCGAATTCAGAGGGAAGGAAACCAATTTACTATATTTCACAAGCTGCAATTTGAAGCTGAATATCAAAACCTAGGCACACACTTCTGTTTTTATGTTTAGACAGTAAGGTCTTTGTTCGGGATAGTCTTTTTGAGACATGGTATTTAATTAGGTAATCTGTACCTTTACTGTATCAAAATAACTAAATATAGTGATTGATAAACAAAAAGGTATTTGATGTTTTTGACCATTTTAAACACAACACAACCACACGGGTGGATACTGTATAATGCCATTCAAATAATCAAAGATGACACAAAAAAAGTTTCATAACATATTTCCATTGTGGTCCTCTTGAAAATACATGAAAACATGAAAAGACATGAAAACGAAATATAGACAAGATTATAACATGAAAACAAAATACATCTCAAATACATGTCATCAATAGGGAGGAAACAGGTGAAGGAATAAAGCAGATGACCAAGTCATGTTCATTGATACAATTATACTTTCTTTATGCAGTTTTAAAGCATTTTGCCCATAACCCATTTCCTCAGGTTTATCTTAAAACTCCCCTAGCATAGTGATGGATTTTATATGGTTTGGTACACCATTCCATTCCTCTGTAACTCTGTAAGGAAAGAGCTTTTTCCAGCAATGCTCCTATAGCACAGCGGTCGGATACTGGCAACACTATCACTGGTGTGATGGCTATGAGAGTCTATAATGAAATTGAAATAACCAGATAAGGTAATGTATAACTTGAAAAAACATCAATAGTTAATCTGCACCACCCAGAGATCAACTGGAAGCCAGTTAAGTTCCCTACAATTCTTAGGACCAATGTGCATCCTAGGGCTGAGCTTGAGTATAATTCTCATCAATTTGTTTTGGGCCTTGGTCCTAAAGATTTTTTGTTATGTCACTGAACCATGAGATACAGGCATAGTCACAGTGGCACTGTATCGGAGATGTTGCCAGGGTCCTGATGACCTTCAGAAAGTTCACCTGTCATGTGTCCAGTTCACATCTCAAGTATGTAACAGAGAACTTCTCCTTCACCGCTACACCATTATACTTGACAGAGAATTTGGAAATAGAGGTGTTATGGTGACTATGGTCTATTACCGCAGTAAAATTCCACGTGACCATTGAGTCTGCACTCTGGAATGCTTTGGTAGTACCCAATTTGCTAACTACCATCAGATCCTAATGGCCTAGTACTCAGGGCTCTATTTTCCCTGCATCAGGTCCTAATGGCTTGGTACTCAGGGCTCTATTGTCCCTCCATCAAGTCCTAATGGCCTGGTACTCAGTAGAGGTCGACCGATTATTATGATTTTTCAACGCCGATACCGATACTGATTATTGGAGGACCAAAAAAAGCCGATACAGATTAATGGGACGATTTTTTATTTATTTTTTACATTTATTTGTAATAATGACAATTATTAATGATTGATAATTAATTCATTATTAATAATGACAATTACAACAATACTGAATGAACACTTATTTTAACTTAATATAATACATCAATAAAATCAATTTAGCCTCAAATAAAATGAATTTGGTTTAAATAATGCAAAAAAAAGTGTTGGAGAAGAAAGTAAAAGTGCAATATGTGCCATGTAATAAAGCTAACGTTTAAGTTCCTTGCTCAGAACATGAGAACATGGGGGGTCCTTTTAACAGGACTCTTCAATATTCCCAGGTAAGAAGTTTTAGGTTGTAGTTATTATAGGAATTATAGGACAATTTCTCTCTATAAGATTTGTATTTCATATACCTTTGACTATTGGATGTTCTTATAGGCACTTTAGTATTGCCAGTGTAACAGTATAGCTTCCGTCCGTCTCCTCGGGAGAGGAAGGGGAACAACCACTCCAAGTCTCAGAGCGAGTGACGTTTGAAATGCTATTAGCACGCACCCCGCTAACTAGCTAGCCATTTCACATCGGTTACACCAGCCTAATCTCGCGAGTTGATAGGCTTGAGGTCATAAACAGCTCAATGTTTGAAGCACAGCGACGAGCTGCTGACAAACGCACGAAAGTGCTGTTTGAATGAACCTGCCACCTGAGCGATGGCTAGGTGAGCGATGGCTAGCTAGCAACTTACCTTGGCTTCTTACTGCATTCGCGTAACAGGCAGTCTCCTCGTGGAGTGCAATGTAATCAGGTGGTTAGAGCATTGGACTAGTTAACTGTTAGGTTGCAAGATTGAATCCCCGAGCTGACAAGTTAAACATCTGTCATTCTGCCCCTGAACAAGGCAGTTAACCCACCATTCCTAGGCCGTCATTGAAAATAAGAATGTGTGCTTAACTGACTTGCCTAGTTAAATAAAGGATAAATAAAGGTGTAAAAAAAAAAAAAAATCGGTGTCCAAAAATACCGATTTCCGATTGTTGAAAACAATTAATTAATGAATGGCCCTAATTAATCGGTCGACCTCTAGTACTCAGGGCTCTATTGTCCCTCTAACCACTCTGACATCATTGCAAATGCAATAAAAAATCACATCAAACACATCATCAAAACAGTATCATGCTTTTAAAACTGTGATGATCAATTTGAAGGAAGTTTCACAGCAGGTTGAAACTGAATGTAATACATGGTCATTGTGGATGTTGTTTCAAAACCTAACATAACGAAATGGACAGGGCTTTCTTTCTAAGGTGATAATTAATTCAAAACACTATACGCATATTAGACCTTATGCATATGTATGAATTATGAACCCAAGCCCGAAAAAAAAACGTAGAATTAAAATGATCTTAGTGCCTTTATACAATATACTATATCACGCATGGCAGAGAAACATAAAACAAAACTGATTTAAGATGTATTTGGTACGTTATTGGTCTAGCGAGCTTATACTCCAAAATCAAACTAATTCCAGTGTTGACTGGTTACCTTATGCTACGTTCCAAAATGTATATCCACGAGTCTGGGAGAGAACGTATAGCCCTAGGTGATGCAATTGGTTCATTGATTGTGTAGGACGATTTTGAAAAGCCTAGTAATAGTTCAAATAAAATAAAAACTTTCAAAATGAAATAGTTGACACATTACCTTTAACTCTTGGAACTACCCATCCCGGATCCGGGAGGATTGTCATCGACTACTCTGTAATTAACTATACAGGATATCTCACCACCATGCGTTTCCACCTTCTCCTCTTCCTCCTTAATTCCTTTCTCGAGCGCGCTGAGGGGCGCTCGCTTCTAGCGACTAGCAATCCCGTATCCGGGAGCGTAATCATAGCCTCAAGCGCATTACCATAACACAACTTTTCCTATTCATGAAAATCGCAAATTAAATAAAATAAATATATTCAAACACAAGCTTAGCCTTTTGTTAACAACACTGTCATCTCAGATTTTCAAAATATGCGTTACAGCCAACGCTAGACAAGCATTTGTGTAAGTTTATCATGGCATAATGCTATGCTAGGCTCTGCTGGCAGCAGGCAACATTTTCACGAAAAAAAGAAAAGCAACCAAATTAAATCATTTACCTTTGAAGAACTTCAGATGCTTTCACTCAGGAGACTCCCAGTTAGATAGCAAATGTTCCTTTTTTCCAAAAATATTATTTTTGTAGGCGAAATAGCTCCCGTTTGTTCATCCTGCTTGGCTGAGAAATCGACCGAAAAATACTTCAACTATAACGCCAAACTTTTTTCAAAATTTGCTCCATAATATCGACAGAAACACGGCAAACGTTGTTTAGGATCCATCCTCAAGGTGTTTTTAACATATGTATTCGATAATATATCCGTCGAGGCAGTTGGTTTCTCATAAGAAGCGATTGGAAAAATGGCTACCTCAGTACTTTACGCAAGGTTTTCTGCGGGAGACACCATGTGACCACATTCCATATATGGTCCCTTACAGCCATTCTTCAAGGGAAATGCCTAAAAAGACGTCACAATGCTGTAGACACCTTGGGGAAAACGTGGAAAACGTAAGCTCATTCGTAGCTCATTCACAGCCATATAAGGAGTCATTGGCATGAGGCGGTTTCAAAAAATGCGGCACTTCCTGATTGGATTTTTATCTGGGTTTCGCCTGTAACATCAGTTCTGTGGCACTCACAGACAATATCTTTGTAGTTTTGGAAACGTCAGAGTGTTTTCTTTCCAAAGCTGTCAATTATATGCATAGTCAAGCATCTTTTCGTGACAAAATATCTTGTTTAAAACGGGAACGTTTTTCATCCAAAAATTAAAATAGCGCCCCCTATATCAAAGAGGTTAACAATTTAGTGAAATATGCTTCCTTGCGAAAACATGTTGCTATTGATGTTCCCGAACAGATTTTACTTGGTTTCCCAAAATAAGCACGGGGTAGCTGCAGGAACAAGGTTGGGGAGCAATGACATACAGAATTTGGCGGACTGTCACCCGTTGCTATCTCGACTTCCACCGAAGCTGGCTCCTCTCCCTGTTCGGGAGGCACTCAGCGATCATCGTCGCAGGTCTACTAGCTGCTACCGATCCTTTTTCCTTTTCAATTGGTTATGTCTGTCTTGTGTTTCACCTGTGTTCGATTTAGGGTAATTAGGGGGGAGTATTTTATCTCGCCATACCCTCTGGGTTTTGTGCGGGATTGTTACGTTGCTGTCATTTAGTTTGGGTTGCGTTGCGTTTTCTTGTGTTCAGGTGTTTTTTTCCTGGACGGTGTCCGGTTGTTTTGAGGCTACTGTTGTAGTCCAGTTTCCTGTTCTTGGGAATTGTTAATAAAAACCCCTTTTCGAAATTTGCTCTCTCCTGCGCCTGACTCCACGCCCACTTCTCCTTGGGGAGATTGTTTGACATTTGCGCAGCGAGAGCATGCTCCCCAACCAATGGTTGATGCATGGAGTGAAATAAGTGTTCTTATATTAATTCCTCAGATGCTCATAATAACCACTTGCTGCTTAGGCTCTTTTCAACAGCAGTGACTGTGAAACCAAGAGGGCAGAATCATCTGCACACAGGAACAGAGGGCACGAACAGGCAGAGTCCATGTAATTTATGTAGAGAAAAAAAAGAAAAGGCAAGAAAAAGCTTCCCTGGTGGACACCACAGTTTATCTCCTTAGCATCAAACAAGTGTCTCGCCCACATCCACTCTTTGGACCCTATCAGTTAGGTATGACTTCACCTATAATAAGGAGTCAGTGCCAAAACCAATTGCTTTCCATTTAACAACAAAATATTGTGTTTCACAGTATCAAATTATTTTTGAAGGTCAAGCATGACCATACCACAGAAGTTGCCTTGTCAATTTCTTGCTTGATAAAATCTGTCAAGTAAAGTTAACATGTGTCGGTGGAATAGGATGGTCTAAAGCCAGACTGAAGTTCATATAAAATGGTATGGTCATCAATGTAAAATCTTTGAAGACATACTCAAATGACACTGGTCTGTAGTTCCCTTGTTCACAGTGACTTCCTTTTTTGTATAAAATAACAACTCTTGTATGTTTCAACTCCTGTGGTACCTTTCCATGTTGAATGGAAAGGTTGATGATGTGTGTTACCTAAGGTCCAATACGATCAGCATCATCACTCAGGAATCTAGCTGGGATTCCACGCTTCAAGATTGTTTAGATCATGTGAACTGGGATATGTTCCGGGTAGCCTCAGAGAATAACATTGACATATACGCTGACTCTGTGAGAGAGTTAATAAGGAAGTGTATAGGAGATGTACCCACTGTAATTAAAACCTTCCCTAACCAGAAACCGTGGATGGATGGCAGCATTCACCCTAAACTGAAAGCACATTCCACTGGGTTTAATCATGGCAAGGTGACCTGGAATATGGCCGAATACAAACAGTGTTGTTATTCCTTCCGTAAGGCAATCAAATAAGCAAAGTGTCAGTATAGAGACAAAGTGGAGTCGCAATTCAACGGCTCAAACACAAGACGTATATGACAGGGTCTACAAACAATCACGTATTACAAACAGAAAACCAGCGCCATCGCGGACATCGACGTCTTGCTTCCAGACAAACTTAACACCTTCTTTGCCCGCTTTGAGGATAATACAGTGCCACCGACGCGGCCCGCTACCAAAGACTGTGGGCTCTCCTACTCTGTGGCCGACGTGAGTAAAACATTTAAACGTGTTAACCCTCGCAAGGCTGCCAGCCCAGATGGCATCCCTAGCCGCGTCCTCAGAGCATGCACAGAACAGCTGGCTTGTGTATTTACTAACATATTCAATCTCTCCCTATACCAGTCTGCTGTCCCCACATGCTTCAAGAGGGCCACCATTGTTCCTGTTTTCATATGGAAAGTAGTATGTTCAATAGAAAAGTAAAATGAGCAAGTGCGCATCCTCCTCGTCGCACGCCCACAGATTGAGTTCCAACTGTGACTCCTTGTACCAAAACTCAAAATTCTTCCTTGTTTTGGAAGAAACAAGTCTGAAACCTTGATCAAAGACTGTTGACGTCTAGTGGAAGCCATAGGAATTGCAATCTGGGAGCTGGAATTAGATAGGACCCATAGCGTCCATTGAAAGAGCGTGGGAGCTCATAAAAACAAAATTCCGGTTGGCTTTTCTTTGGATTTTCGGCTACCATATCGATTGTGTTATAGTCTCATACATTATTGTAACATTTTGACAAACGTCAAAGTGTTTTCTATCCAATGGTACATATTCTGGCTTCTGGGCCTGAGTAACAGGCAGTTTACTTTTGGCACGTCAGTCAGGCGGAAATTCGGAAAAAAGGACCCTAGCCTTATCCGACAACAAACTGTCTCTGCATTTAGGCAAGACAGAATGCATCCGGTTTGGTTCCAAACACAAAGTTAGAAACTCTTCCATTTAGGGCTGTGGATTTCATGACATTTTGTCAGCCTGCCGTTCTCACGGTAATTGACCATTAATTGGCATAAACACGTTTAGTATCTCCAGGCCTTCACACATGCAAGCTGGACACAAGCCGCTGATGTGTGCCCTTGCAACATCTACATTTTAAAAAGTATAATAAATAAACTGAATACACACCATCACAATAAATCTGTTCTTAAGTTTAGTAAAGTCTAAAGAAACACTATGAAATGAAGAAAACGTTTCAGAAGAACAGAATAGCTTATGAGTTGGCTGCTGTATGTTACCTGGCTATGTTCCATGCCATAGGCTGTAGGCTTTTTGGTTTAGCTGACAAGTTATGCTCATAAGTCCCATGCCATTTTTTGATATTATATGATTTTATAGTAAGAAGAATATAATTGAACTGAGCTGAATAAAATAGAAAGGACCATTCCGGAGTGAGTACACATATGATATGAAGTTAAGAAGTGGCTATATTGAGCGTAATTATTTGAAACAGGTCCTATATGTTAGATTTAGAGTTGTTTAGCTACTTTAGTTGTGAATGATACAAACCTTAGAATGTCTTAGAAAATAAAACATACATGAGCGGCATGATGCAACTATAGGCTATTGCTGATTTGAGAATCGCAAAAAAGCTTGTGCTCTGTTCCTTACCTCAAGCTGCACAGCTGTTTTCTCATCAAGTGATCATATTATCACCCATCAGCAGTGGTGTAAAGTACTTAAGTAAAAATACTTTAAAGTACAACTTAAGTATTTCGGGGGGGTATCTGTACTTTACTCTTTATATTTTCGATTACTTTTACTTCACTACATTCCTGAAGAAAATAATGTACTTTTTACTCCATACATTTTAACCTGACACCCAAAAGTACTCGTTACATTTTGAATGCTTAGCAGGACAGGAAAATGGTATAATTCACAAACTTAAAGAGAAAATCCCTGGTCATCCCTACTGCATCTGATCTGGCGGACTCACTAAACACAAATGCTTGGATGGTAAATTATGTCTGAGTGTTGGAATGTGTCCCTGGCTATCCGTAAAATTTAAAAACAAGAAAATCATGCCGTCTGGTTCGCCTAATATAAGGAATTTTAAATTATTCATACTTTTACTATTGATTCTTAAGTATATTTTAGCAATCACATGTACTTTTGATACTTAAGTATATTTAAAACCAAATACTTTTTCACTTTTACTCAAGTACTATTTTACTGGGAGACTTTCACTTTTACTTGAGTGATTTTCTATTAAAACCTCTTAGGGATTGAGGACTGCTAGCGGTCCATCTGCGACAACTTCCGATGATATTGCAGAGCGCCAAATTCAAAATAAGAAAATCTAAATATGAAACATTTATGAACATACAAGTGTCTTACATCATTTTAAAGCTTAACGTCTTGTTAATCCTTACGCATTGACAGATTTCAAAAGGCTTTACAGCGAAAGCATGCCATGCGATTATCTGTGGACAGCGCCCCACATCAAAATACTTTTTCAACCAGCACCGGCTTCACAAAAATCACAAATAGCGATAAAATAAATCACTTACCTTTGAAGATCTTCCTCTGTTTGCAATCCCAAGGGTCCCAGCTATACAATGAATGGTCGTTTTGTTCGATAAAGTCCTTCTTTATATCCAAAAAAGTCTGTTTAGTTGGCGCCATTGATTTCAGTAATCCACTCCTTCAACATGCATACAAAGGCATTAAAAAATCTGCCGGTAAACTTTGTCCAAACAAGTCAAACAATGTTTCTAATCAATCCTCAGGTACCTTAATATGTAAATAAATTATAATATTTCAGACAGAAAGAACAGTGTTCAATAGAAAAGGAAAAAAACTAAGACCTGTCCTGATGAGAACACCTTATAAACGACAACTACTTGTTCGTTTTTCAAGAAACAAACCTGAAACCATTTCTAAAGACTGTTGACATCTAGTGGAAGCCAAAGGAACTGCAATCTGGGTCGTTTTTTTTGTATATCCCATAGGCTAGCATTGAAAAGGCCTGTGACCTAAAAAAAAACATTTCCAGTTGGATTTTCCTCACATTTTCACCTACCATATCAGTTCTGTTATACTCACAGACATTCTTTTAATAGTTCTAGAAACTTCAGAGTGTTCTATCCAATGCTACCAATTACATGCATATCCAGCTTCTGGGCCTGAGTAACAGGCAGTTTACTTTGGGCACGTCAGTCATCCGGAAATTCAGGATGCTGCCCCTAGCCCGAAGAGAGTATGAGAATTGGGTATTTTTTCCACCACTCCATCAGACTATTCTCAATTTAATATTGTCTTTACTAATATGCAAAACTAGTTTTGATTTAGAATGACCCATTATCAAATGGGCAGGGACAGGGGGAAAAATATGTAATCTGTATGCACTGGAATAGTGACTGGAGGCTGCGAGCTTTCCCGCCAGTCTACTTCGGTTTTATAGCTGAGCATGTGCTAAAGAGATTAAAACCTCTACAGGATCAGTTTCCCCCTGCGGGACGGTTGTGCTAAAGTAGCCTAATGTGATTAGCATGAGGTTGTAAGTAACAAGAAACATAGACATACCAGGACATAGACATGTCTGAAATGGGCAGAAAGATTAAATTCTTGTTAATCTAACTACACTGTCCAAGAACGTGGCTAACGTGCAATCAGTGGAAAATAAAATTGATGACCTACGGTTAAGATTATCCTACCAATGGAACATTAAAAACTGTAACATCTTATGTTTTACCGAGACGTGGATGAAATATGGACAATTTAGAGCTAGCGGGATTTTCCATGCACTGGCAGAACAGAGTAGAGGTCAACCGATTAATTAGGAAGTTTTCATAATAATTTGAAGTTTTCATAATAATCGTTAATCGGTATTTTTGGACACGGATTGTGGACAATTAAAAAAAAAAAAAATGTATTTATTTTTTTACACCTTTATTTAACCAGGTAGGCAAGTTGAGAACAAGTTCTCATTTACAATTGCGACCTGTCCAAGATAAAGCAAAGCAGTTCGACACATGGATTAAAACATACATACAGTCAATAATACAGTAGAAACAAGTCTATATACGATGTGAGCAAATGAGGTGAGGTGAGGTAAGGGAGGTAAAGGCAAAAAAAGGCCATGGTGGCAAAGTAAATACAATATAGCAAGTAAAACACTGGAATGGTAGATTTGCAGTGGAAGAATGTGCAAAGTAGAAAATAAAATAATGGGGTGCAAAGGAGCAAAATAAATAAAATAAATTCAGTAGGGAAAGAGGTAGTTGTTTGGGCTAAATTATAGGTGGGTTATGTACAGGTGCAGTAATCTGTGAGTTGCTCTGACAGCTGGTGCTTAAAGCTAGTGAGGGAGATAAGTGTTTCCAGTTTCAGAGATTTTTGAGTGATTTTTGAGTAGGCAGCAGAAGGCTCGTAAGCATTAATTCAAACTGCACTTTCGTGTGTTTGCCAGCAGCTCGTCGCTGTGCTTCAAGCATTGAGCTGTTTATGACTTCAAGCCTATCAACTCCCGAGATTAGGCTGGTGTAACCGATGTGAAATGGCTAGCTAGTTAGCTGGGTGCGCGCTAATAGCGTTTCAAACATCACTCGCTCTGAGACTTGGAGTAGTTGTTCCCCTTGCAGTGGCCGCGGCTTTTGAGGAGCGATGGGTAACGATGGTTCGAGGGTGGCTGTTGTCGATGTGTTCCTAGTTCGAGCCCAGGTAGGGTCGAGGAGAGGGACGGAAGCTATACTGTTACACTGGAAATACTAAAGTGCCTATAAGAACATCCAATAGTCAAAGGTATATGAAATACAAATGGTATAGAGAGAAATAGTCCTATAATTCCTATAATAACCTCAACCTAAAATGTCTTACCTGGGAATATTGAAGACTCATATTAAAAGGAACCACCAGCTTTCATATGTTCTCATGTTCTGAGCAAGGAACTTAAACGTTAGCTTTTTCACATGGCACATATTGCACTTTTACTTTCTTCTCCAACACTTTGTTTTTGCATTATTTAAAACAAATTGAACATGTTTCATTATTTATTTGAGGCTAAATTGATTTTATTGATGTATTATATTAATTTAAAATAAGTGTTCATTCAGTAATGTTGTAATTGTCATTATTACAAATGAAATAAATAAATACGTTTTTTTTTTTATCGGATGATTAATCGGTACCGGCTTTTTTTTGTCCCCCAATTATCGGTATTGGCGTTGAAAAATCATAATCGGTCGACCTCTAGAACAGAGACGCTACATCTGGTAAGACGAGGGGTGGGGGTGTGTGTCTTTTTGTCAATAACAGCTGGTGTGCAATGTCTAATATAAAAGAAGTCTCAAGGTATTGCTCACCTGAGGTAGAGTACCTTATGATAAGTTGTAGACCACACTATCTACCGAGAGAGTTCTCATCTCTATTATTCATAGCCGTCTATTTATACCACCACAAAACGAAGCTGGCACTAAGACCGCTCTCAACCAACTCTATAAGGCCATAAGCAAAGGAGAAAATGCACACCCAGAAGCGGCATTCCTAGTGGCCAGGGACTTTAATGCAGGCACTTAAATCAGTTTTACCAAATGTTTACCAGCATGTCACATGTGCAACCAGAGGGGGGAAAAACATCCTAAACCACCTTTACTCCACATACAAAGCTCTCCCCTGCCTTCCATTTGGCAAATCTGACCAGAATTCTATCCACCTGATTCCTGCTTACAAGCAAAAACTAAAGCAAGAAGTACCAGTGACTCGCTCAATAAGGAAGTGGTCAGATGACGCGGATGTTACACTACAGGACTGTTTTGCTTGCACAGACTGGAATAGGTTCCGGGATTCATCCAATGGCAACTAAGTCATCAGCTTCATCGATAAGTGCATCGATGACGTCGTCCCCACAGTGACTGTACGTACATATCCCAACCAGAAGCCATGGATTACAGATAACATCCGCATCGAGCTAAAGGCTGGAGCTGCTGCTTTCAAGTAGCGGGAGACGAATCCGGATGCTTATAAGTCATCCCGCTATGCCCTCAGATGAACCATCAAACAAGCAAAGCGCCAATACAGGATTAAGATTGAATCCTACTACACCGGCTCTGACGCTCGTCGGATGTGGCAGGGCTTGAAAACTATTACGGACAACAAAGGGAAACCCAGACGCGAGCTGCCCAGTGACGCAAGCCTACCAGACGAGCTAAATGCCATTTATGCTCGCTTCAAGGCAAGCAACACTGAAGCATGCACATGAGCACCAACTGCTCTGGATGACTGTGTGATAAATCTCTCGGTAGCTGATGTGAACAAAACCTTTAAACAGGTCAACATTCACAAAGCTGCTGGGCCAGACGGATTACCAGGACTCAAAGGATGTGCGGACAAACCGTCAAGTGTCTTCACTGACATTTTCAACCTCTCCCTAACTGAGTCTGTAATAGCTACATGTTTCAAGCAGACCACCATATTCCCTGTGCCCAAGGAAGTGAAGGTAACCCGCCTAAATGATTTTCCGCCCGGGGGCACTCACGTAGGTAGCCATGAAGTACTTTGAATGGCTGGTCATGGCTCACATCAACAGCATCTTCCCGAACACCCTAGACCCACTCCAATTCGCATACCACCCTAACAGATCCACAGATGATGGAATCTGTTGCACTCTATTGCACTCCACACTGCCCTTTCCCATCTGGACAAAAGGAATACCTACGTGAGAATGCTATTCAAATCAAACTTTATTTGTCACATGCGCCGAATACAACAAGTGTAGACTTTACCGCTTACTTACAAGCCCTTAACCAATAGTGCAGTTCAAGAAAAATAAAATATTTACCAAGTAGCCTAAAATAAAAAGTAATTTCCCATCTGGAAACATGTTGGTATTACAGACTCTGTCAGGGAAAGGTTGAAAATGTTAGTAAAGACACTTGCTAGTTGGTCAGCGCATGCTCAGAGTACACGTCCTGGTAATCCATCTGGCCCTACGGCCTTGTGAATGTTGACCCGTTTAAAGGTCTTACTTACATCGGCTGTGGAGAGCGTGATCACACAGTCATCCGGAACAGCTGATGCTCTAATGCATGCTTCCGTGTTGCTTGCCTCGAAGTAAGCATAGAAGTTATTTAGCTCGTCCCGGGTGTGTTTCTCTTTATAGTCTGTTATAGTTTGCATGCCCTGCCACATCCAACGAGGGTCGGAGCCAGTTTTGTACGATTCAATCTTAGTCCTGTATTGACACTTTGCCTGTTTGATGGATCGTCGGAGGGCATAGCAGGATTTCTTATGAGCGTCAGGGTTAGAGTCCCATTCCTTGAAAGCAGCAGCTCTACCCTTTAGCTCAGTGCGGATGTTGCCTGTTATCCATGGCTTCTGGTTGGGGTATGTACACACGGTCACTGCAGGGATGACGTCATCGATGAAGCCAGTGGCTGATGTGGCGTTCTCCTCAATGCCATCGGAAGAATCACAGAATATATACCAAGCTCTGCTAGCAAAACAGTCCTTTAGCTTAGCATCTGTGTCATCTGACCACTTCCTTATTGAGTACCTTACTGGTACTTCCTGCTTTAGTTTTTGCTTGTAAGCAGAAATCAGGAGGATAGAGGTATGGTCAGATTTTCCAAATGGAGGGCGAGGGAGAGCTTTGTACGTGTCTCTGTATGTGGAGTAAAGGTGGTCTAGAGTTGTTCCCCCCCCCCCCCCCCCGGGTTGCACATTTAACATGCTGGAAAATATTCAGACCCCTTGACTCTATCCACATTTTGTTAGGTTACGGCCTAATTCTAAAATCCCTCATCAATCTACACACAATACCCCATAATGACAAAGCAAAAACAGGTTTTTAGAAATCTTCGCTAAATTATTAACAATAAAAAATTGAAATATCACATTTACATAAGTATTCAGACCCTTTACTCAGTACTTTGTTGAAGCACCTTTGGCAGCGATTACAGCCTCTTTGGTATGACACTATAAGGTTGACACAAATATATTTGGGGAGTTTCTCCCATTCCTCTCTGCAGACCCTCTCAAGCTCTGTCAGGTTATTTCCAGGTCTCTCCAGAGATGTTCGATCGGGTTCAAGTCCAGGCTCTGGCTGGGCCACTCAAGGACATCCAGAGACTTGTCCCGAAGCCACTCCTGCGTTGTCTTGGCTGTGTGCTTAGGGTTATTGTCCTGCTGGAAGGTGAACCTTCACCCCAGTCTGGAGGTCTGGAACAGGTTTTCATCAAGGATCTCTCTGTACTTTGCTTTGTTCATCTTTCCCTCAATCCTGACTAGTCTCCCAGTCCCTGTCACTGAAAAACATCCCCACAGCATGATGCTGCCACCACCATGTTTCACCGTAGGGATGGTGCCAGGTTTCCTCCAGGTGTGACGCTTGGCATTCAGGCCAAAGAGTTCAATCTTGGTTTCATCAGAACAAAGAATCTTGTTTCTCATGGTCTGAGAGTTCTTTAGGTGCCTTTTGGCAAACTCCAAGCGGGATGTCATGTGCCTTTTACTGAGGAGTGGCTTCTGTCTGGCCACTCTACCATAAAGGCCTGATTGGTGGAGTGCTGCAGAGATGTTTGTCCTTTTGGAAGGTTCTCCCATCTCCACTGTTACGGATACAGGTATCCTGTGTGTGTGTATGTATCCTGTGTTCTTTTCTCTCCTTCTCCCCTTACAGGTGAAAATCATCACTCCCCAATCAGTCACCAATCAATTATCAATCAGAAGACACACCTCCTCCTGTTTCCTACCCAATCACAGTTCCTTTCCCTTGGTTTAAAAACCCTGTCAGTAGTTTTCTCTAGAGCTCAATCTCTCTGTAAATGCCCTACGTCTGTAGATTGCGCTGTTTCACCCTCGCCCATATTGCTCTATCTCTCTTTATGTATTGAGCTATCTTTTGTTTGAGCACCTCCATATCACTTTGTCCTAACCTGGGAGTATTGTTTTTGGTTATGGTGGTTGTGTTTGTTTGCTGGTGGGAAAAGGGGGAACCAAGACAAGTCGCCCATGGGCATACACTACCCGTAGGTAAACTTAGTTAAATACACTAGTTAGAACTGGGCGGACCACTCACTGTATTTTTGGTTAGTTAGTTAGCTGTTGTTAAAATAGGCTAGTCTAGCTTAGGGGTGTTTTGGATGCTTATTGTTTCTTTCCTTGGGTCCAGCTCAGCCCCTTTTCCTGCCCCCCCCCCCCCCCATTACTGTGTGTTTGAGTTTGACGGTAGATTTCAGTTGTCGTGGTTATTTCGTTCTCACTTTTACTTTGTCACTATTATAAATTGCATGAGTTATGTTACGGGTCTCGTTACCATCTCCCCTAGACTGTCGGGCCAAAAGGGATTCGTAACATCCACAGAAGAACTCTAGAGCTCTGTCAGTGTGACCATCGGGTTCTTGGTCACCTCCCTGACCAATGCCCTTATCCCCGATTGCTCACGTTGGCCGGGTGGCCAGCTCTAGGAAGAGTCTTGGTGGTTCCAAACTTCTTCCATTTAAGAATGATGGAGGCCACTGTGTTCTGGAGGACCTTCAATGCTGCAGACATTTTTTTGGTACCCTTCCCGAGATCTGTGCCTCAACACAATCCTGTCTCAGAGCTCTACGGACAATTCCTTCAACCTCATGGCTTGGTTTTTGCTCTGACATGCATTGTCAACTGTGGGACCTTTATATAAACAGATGTGTGCCTTTCCAAATCATGTCCAATCAATTGAATTTACCACAGGTGGACTCCAATCGAGTTGTAGAAACATCTCAGGGATGATCAATGGAAACAGGATGCAGCTGAGCTCAATTTCGAGTCTCGTAGAAAAAAGGGTGTAAATACTTATGTTGTAAATAAGGTATTTCTGTTTTTTTATTTGAAATACATTTGCCAAAATTTAAAAAACCTGAGGGGTCTGAACACTTTCCAAGGGAACTGTATACTCCTCAAGAAACAAAGGCTATCATTCATTCAAGTCTAATCCCAGATTGCCCCTTTAAAAGTGTCTTGGCTTTCAAAGTGTAAAGAGAAGAGACAGAGATGGTGAGCTCATCATAAATGAGCTCATCGGGGTATCACAACTGAGGAAGGCATCATGGGTGACTGCATGACTCAAGGGGATTGCCTTCCCTGACACAATCCACTCCCCCCACCTTCTCTCACCACCTCCTTTACTACTGACAGCCTCTACACTTGACTTTGATCACATACCATTGCCAACATCAAATGCACTTGGTGACTTACACTGATACTGAATCATTGTGTGAAATACAAAAGGTTGAATATTAAAAAGTGTGTTTCAAATTATTAACACACATTTATCAAATATACTTCATATGCAATGCTAATTAATTAGTGGTATTTTATCTATTAACACAAAGAAACAAACTTTATTTATTCTGTGTTAAAATTCTACATTTTGGTGACGAAACCAAGGTAACTGAAGATAGAAAGCATTTCTTATTCAGTGGGCATATTGTGAGGCTGTGTCAGATTTTCTTCAGACACATGAGACAACATTCTGCAGGTCTTGAAATCCAAGGACATCCTGGTTTATTGAGAACCTTTTTAAATACTGTTTGAATTCTAGGAACAACAGTGGCAGCATTTCAAATGGCACCCTATTCCCTATACAGTACACACGGCCCATAGGGCTCTATCAAAACTAGTGCTTTATATAGGGAATAGGTTACCATTTGTGACGGGAACAGTTAGGCCAACACAAGAAAACAAATCAACACATCAGCAACAATATGCAGTAAGCATCCCACAATAAAAACTGCAAAATTGAGGTGGGTAAATCAGCTTGCTATTACTATCATCACTCAACTTCACGAGGTGTTCAATTGCCTTGATTATAAGTACAATCAGTTTGATCCAGTCTTATTGGTTAATCATGCCCCTTTCAGACCACTTGGGCAAGCCTTATCTGCTTCCAAAATGGCACCTTATTCCGTATGTAAAGCACTACTTAAAAGTAGAATGATAGGGCTCTAGTCAAAAGTAGTGCACTATATAGGAAATAGGGTGCCATTTGGTATTAAACCATAGTGCTGCATGCAACAGTACTGTAGAATTGACTTAAAACCTAACCCTTGTTGGAATGAAAGGGTAGCCTATATTTCCTATAAATTATTAACTCCCAACACAGGAAATGTAACGACACAATGCATACTGTAGTTCAGTGGCACTCTGCTCAGTGTGAGAGTGCTGGCTCCCATCCTTTTCTTTGTGTCTTTACACCCTTAGTAGCCTCAGGGTTGGGATTTAAATGTAGTCAGACACTACTGTATGTAACACTGCACCCAAGGGACTCAGGGATTGGGGCGCCAACAGGGTCAATGGGAGTGCACAGGTGCGTAATCTTACAGTTGGTCTATATGGCTGTGAATTTTTTATGGACTTTTTGTGTCTTTTTAGAAATGTAACAAATTCTCACAGAATTGTGGAGAGCAAGGTCTTTAGTACTTTCACTAGTGAATGGTTTAGAGATAGATATTGTAGGCAATATCACTAGGTTCAACCATATTTGAACAAACTGAAGTTGAGGGAAATATACAGTAAAATGTAAAATATACAGTACATATATATATATATATATATCGCTGTGATATCAAATCTGATGAAAGCTCAACTTCAGATTGTTCACATATGGTTGAACCCAGCGATATTGCCTACAATATCTATATATATACAGTGGGGCAAAAAAGTATTTAGTCAGACACCAATTGTGCAAGTTCTCCCACTTAAAAAGATGAGAGAGGCCTGTAATTTTCATCATAGGTACAAAAAAATCCATAAAATCACATTGTAGGATTTTTTATGAATTTATTTGCAAATTATGGTGAAAAATAAGTCATTCAATTTAATTATTTTTCATTCTACATCTCCTAGTATTTTTAGCATCTTGGCATACATACCTAATACACCTCCATTTTTAGGCTCTGCTGTATTGCATATTGCATATACAGGTCAAGATATCATATACTGTAGGTGGAGGGAGGCATGTTGATAGCTCAACTTAAATGTCTGTTGTATTAAAGTCAAAGTGGGAATAGATATTTGTTATTGTTTTTGGCCCATTCAAGTTCAGACTGTCATGGTTCCACCTGTCACCAGAGTGCGACAGAGACCGTCCTTGAGACAATAATGACACTCAGGTGTGTTCTATCACTAATTATGATTTCCCTTTTAAGAGAGGTGTGTTTTCTGTTTCATTTTGCAGAAGCTTGATTCGTTTGCCATGTGCTTTTGTCTCCAGAGTGAGTTTTTGAGCCCTAGTGTTTGTTGGTTTCTCAGTGTTACTGTGATCCTTCTGTTACCGTTTCTCAGTAAAGTATTTACGTTTATCCAAACCACTGATTCCTTGTCTGGTCTCTGCTCCTGGGTCCCAACCTCATCACGTGACACAAACATCTCCATAAAACCATAATAATTCTGGACAGAACCACAACAACCTCTTTCCGGCACATAAATAAAGGCTACATTATCTAATTTACTATACTGTTTAGATCGAGACATGGTTGAAAGTTTGTAGGCCTAAGTCACTGTAAGAACCGTCATTTGTTCATGTTTTTGGCCTGTCAGATGCCTCGATAAGACCATAAAGCTCCAGAAGGTCTGATCACAACCCCAACAAATATGTTCTGGCAAACCCAGAGAGTCCGAAACAACCAGTGGAGTAAAAGCAGTACAGACATGGCCAGAGTGAAGACGTGATATAAACTCAGCAAAAAAAAGAAACGTCCTCTCACTGTCAACTGCCTTTATTTTCAGCAAACGTAACGTGTAAATATTTGTATGAACATAAGATTCAACAACTGAGACATAAACTGAACAAGTTCCCACATATATTTCACTAACAGAAAATAATAATGTGTCTCTGAACAAAGGGGGGGTTCAAAATTAAAAGTAACAGTCAGTATCTGGTGGCCACCAGCTGCATTAAGTACTCTAGTGCATCTCCTCCTCATGGACTGCACCAGATTTGCCAGTTCTTGCAGTGAGATGTTACCTCACTCTTCCAACAAGGCACCTGCAACTTCCTGTAAATTTCTGGGGGATTGGCCCTAGCCCTCACCCTCCGATCCAACAGGTCTCAAACATGCTCAATGGGATTGAGATCCGGGCTCTTCACTGGCCATGGCAGAACACTGACATTCCTGTCTTGCAGGATATCACACACAGAACGAGCAGTATGGCTGGTGGCATTGTCATGCTGGAGGGTCATGTCAGGATGAGCCTGCAGGAATGGTATCACATGAGGGAGGAGGGTGTCTTCCCTGTAATGCACAGCGTTGAGATTGCCTGCAATGACAACAAGCTCAATCCGATGATGCTGTGACACACCGCCCCAGACCATGACGGACCCTCCACCTCAAATTGATCCCGCTCCAGAGTACAGGCCTCGGTATAACGCTCATTCCTTAGACGATAAACACGAATCCGACCATCACCCCCGGTGAGACAAAACCGCGACACGTTAGTGAAGAGCACTTTTTGCAGTCCTGTCTGGTCCAGCGCCGGTGGATTTGTGCCCAAAGGCGACGTTGTTGCCGGTGATGTCTGGTGGGGACCTGCCTCACAACAGGCCTACAAGCCCTCAGTCCAGCCTCTCTCAGCCTATTACGGACAGTCTGAGCACTGATGGACGGATTGTGTGTTGTTGGTGTAACTCGGGCAGTTGTTGTTGCCATCCTGTACCTATCCCGCAGGTGTGATGTTCGGATATTCTGACCCTGTGCAGGTGTTGTTACACGTGGTCTGCCACTGCGAGGACGATCAGCTGTCCGTCCTGTCTCCCTCTAGCGCTGTCTTAGGCGTCTCACAGTACGGACATTGCAATTTATTACCCTGGCCACACCTGCAGTCCTCATGCCTCCTTGCAGTATGCCAAGGCACGTTCACGCAGATGAGCAGGGACCTTGGGCATCTTTCTTTTGGTGTTTTTCAGAGTCAGTAGAAATGCCTCTTTAGTGTCCTAAGTTTTCATAACTGTGACCTTAATTGCCTACCGTCTGTAAGCTGTTAGTATCTTAATGACCGTTCCACAGGTGCATGTTCATTAATTGTTTATGGTTCATTGAACAAACATGGGAAACAGTGTTTAAACCCTTTACAATGAAGATCTGTGAAGTTATTTGGATTTTTACGAATGATCTTTGAAAGACAGGGTCCTGAAAAAGGGACATTTATTTTTTGCTGAGTTTATACTGAACAAAAATATAAACACAACATGGAAAGAGTTGGTCCCATGTTTCATGAGCTGAAAAAATAAAAGATCCCAGAATTTCCATACAAGCAAAAATCTTATTTCTCTCAAATTTTGTGCAAAAATGTGTTTACATCCCTATTAGTGAGCCTTTCTCCTTTGTTAAGATAATCCATCCACCTGACAAGTGTAGCACATCAAGAAGCTGATTAAACAGCATGTTCTTTACACAGGTCCACCTTGTGCTGGGGACAATACAAGGCCACTAAAATGTCAGGAATTGTGAAAAAACTGAGTTGAAATGTATTTGGTTAAGGTGTATGTAAACTTATGACTTCAACTGTATCTGTGACCAACAGATGCATATCTGTATCCCCAGTCATATGAAATTCTTAGATTAGGGTCCAGTGAATTTATTTGAAATGTTTGATTTCCTTAAATGAACTGTAACTCAGTTAAATAGTAGAAATTATTACATGTCTCATTCATATTTTTATTCAGTATATTTAAAAAACTAGGCTCCCAAAATGGCATCCTATTCCCTTTAGTGCACTACTTTTGGGATGCATACACAGTCATCTTTTTTTATATAGGAGTGTTACGACTCACCCAGTACAGTTTAGATTGGCACAGTAGCGATAACACGGAACCACTGAACCATTTAAACTACTGCTGACACGAATAAGTGTTCACAGTCCTCATTGTAGGCCGTAATGTATGTTGAAGTGCCCAGTCAAAATATTTGAGAGGCACTCAGAGCCATCGTCCCAAATGGCGCCCTATTCTAATAGGCTTTGGTCAAAAGTAGTGCACTACAGAGGGAACAGGGTGCCATTTGGAGAGAAGCAGCAGCTGGAGCATCAGCAGCTCCACTGTACTGTTACTATTTTTTATATTGTGTTTCCTTGAGCCTGCCATAAGCCGTGGATATGAATTGTTTTAACTGCGTGGCAGGCAGACCTCATGGGATTTCCTCCCACTCAGCAGTAATGAGCAGTGCAGGCAATATTTTGCTTATAGGCCCATAAACAACATACTTATTAAGATGAAAGTAGCCGGAGGCACCCGGGCTAATTCAGACACGGTGTTGGTGCACGGTGCACTGGGGGGTGATTTCATACAGGCTAGATCCAGGGACATGCAGCTCTGCTAGCTGTTTCAGAAGCAGTCCATCAACTGGTATAACACTCAATGGAGCGAGCTTAGGGGAGTCTAGTTTTTTGGTGTGTATGTCAAGCCGTTGTACTGTAAAGCAGGCGGGAGGGAGACTTGGAGGGAGCTAGCCTATTAATAAATGATGCTATTGAGATCAAAGATGTCATAAATTGACTTGTGTATAAAGCTTCCCTGATGAGCTGAACTCTTACAGAGACCTCGGATGTACAAACGAGAAACTCAATTGGCATTAATAAGGGATCGAGAAAGCCTTTTGGAGAGTCAAATCTGTCAAATGAGTTCCCTTTTAACATTGAAATGTCAGACAGCAAGCTGCCTCTGCCTGCCTGTGGTGATACAGTAGGCTCAATTGTGTCAACTCCATAGCGGATGCTCAATGGGGAAGTTGCTTTGTGTTTGGTGGGTGGCGTTCAAAGAAAAGAGGATAACAAAGTCTGTTCAAAACTGAGTCCTCTCCTCTCCCAAAAATGTTCCTTTATTCTGGCGTTTACACACCACACACAAGTGCACGCACACGCACACACAATTACACACACAGCTATTCCCTCTTACACTGTGTTATCCATCCATTTTTGTGACTGTAGAGTCTGTTTCCATGGAAACCCAAGGAGAATGCGTTAATGAAAGACTTCTGATTATGTAATTCAAACAAAACATTCACCCTCACCTGTACAATAGTTCACTCAAGAGTTGACTTTAGTGATAATGCCCGAGAAGCCGGTGTTTGGAGGATATAATATTATTGGCCCGGGTGTTGTTAGGCACGAGACGAAAACCGTGCCAATATATCCTCCAAACACGGGCTTCGAGGGCATTATCACTCTTATACAACGCATTACCAACATATTAAAATAATGATGATCATATTTTCATTAAAAATATATATTTTGATGAATTTATTCATACTATTTCATCCTTCCACAAGATATAGTTCCGATATAAATCTAGGGTTGCTACCCACCCGGCTGGTTGTTCGTTCTATCGTTTCAGGTTGCCAGAGATGCTACCCAGTCATTAGGTATTTTTGTTTTAAATCTATGGACGTCCATTCTAAATGTTCCATTGCCATGATGGCTGGCAACGTTCCTATCCCTTGCTTGCTAGCTAGCCAATTTTGGCTAACACAGTTTTGTGTTTTTCTATTGACATTTCTTTGTATATATCCATAAACATGATGCTGATTAATGATTTTGACTGGCTGAGAAAAGCTGCCAGCCTGTCTGTCAGGTCCTGACTCCCGACACGATCATTACCATAGGATATTTGGAGATCGAATTTCAACACTGAAACAATGTTGCATATGTCGGAGAGACAGACAGCAAGGTTATTGCAAATCTCCGCTGTTGAAAGCCAAATCCTAGTCTAAAGAAATGGGAGATAATGTCTATATGCTTTTTACAGTGTAGATCTAGTATATCAATTGCCAGGCTGAGCTGATGAGACAGTGGATTGCGTAGTCAGATGGAACAGAGTGAATAGGCATGTCAATGTCATAGAGTTAGCCGGTGGTAATTTGTGGAATAGACACCGGCTGGAATGCGGTTTTAACCAATCAGCATCCAGGATTAGACCCACCCGTTGTATAAAACTTATTATAAACTGGGTGGTTGGAACCCTGAAAGCTGATTGGCTGAAAGCCCCTATATATCAGCCAGTATTCTATAGGTATGACAAAAATATATATTTTTTTTTACTGCTCTAACTACGTTGGTACCAGTTTATTATACCAATAAGGCACCTCAGGTGTTTGTGGTATATGGCCAATATACCATGGCTAAGGGCTGTATCCAGGCATCCACGTACCGAAATTCTGTACATTACCTTGGATATAATGGATGACGAGGCGGAGCTGAGTACATTTTTCAAGGCAATGTACAGAAGAGAGGCGTTTATCTCAATTCTGCCAAAGAAAACAATACTAAAGCACACATTTACTAGTAGAAAAAAAACATTTTTGTTTATATTTTCAAATTCATACTTTTTCATTTTTTAGTTGCTAGAGACGTGACCCCGTCGTTCTTTCAATTAGTTTGATATTTATTGATGCGACCCAGTCATTCGTTTTTTATGTTCCGTTGCCATGCTCAGTGGCAATATTTTTTTTACCTCGCTAGCACACTAGCTAACGTTATGGCTACACAGTCACGGCCTCTGCAGCCAGAATAACAGTTTTTTGCATTGCTTTTGTTTAAGCTGTTTATCCCGCTTATACCACAGTTGCCAAAGGAAACAATACTAAGCACACATTTACCGGTAGAAATGAAAATATATATATATATATATATTTTAATTTACATAAACAAATTTATACTTTCTCATCTTTTGGTTAATAGAGACAATACCCAGTCATTCAATTATATGCTGACTACACCGGGCACGGCATGCGTCCACATCGACACCAGACATGATCATGACATGCAGGTTTAAATATCAAAATTAACGCTGAACCAACTATACTTATTTGGGGAGTGGTCGAAATACGTATGAAATATTCATGGGTATTTAGCTAGCTAGCTTGCTGATGCTTGCTAATTGTTCCTGGGATATAAACATTGGCTTGTTATTTTACCTGAAATGTACAAGGTCCTTTTTTGCTGGATCTTTGTAGATTATTGACCAATTTTGAGTCACACAAAATTGTGTGTTCTCTCCTCTGACAATTAATCCACAGATAAAAGGGGAAACATAGTTAGTTCCTTGTAATCTCTCCTCATTTAGTCTTCTTCTTCTGTGGATTTTATATGGCAACCAACTTTAAGGTGCATTACCGTGTGGACCTTGTTCATCTTTCAATCACCGACGTGGGTATATGATCCTAAAAACCAGTGAGGAGATGGGAGAGGAGGGACTTGCAGCGCGTTCTATTTTACACACACGAGCAGTTTGGATTAAATGATTGAATAACATGTATGGGTACATTTATTTTGCAACGCTCACGCACGCAACGTGGGCGGTGTGGTCAGCATGTTGGTTTAATATTTATGGATGCGACCCAGTCGTTTGTCCTTTATGTTCCATGGCAACGTTCTTATCCCTTGCTTGCTAACTAGCTAGCTAGCTATGGCTAACACAGTAATGACCTCTGCAGACAGAATAACAGCAAAGTAGCTGTTTTCTATTGACATTCATTTGGATACATCCATACCAATGAGCTCATAATGCCCTATTCGCCTAGCATAGCTAGAAAAGTGTGGCTTCTTGTCAGAACACTTGACACTGTTAATTTCTAGGAGATCACATTGCATATCAAACAATAGGCTAGAAGCTAGCTAAATAGTTTGTTGTTAGCAAACCTGCCAATACGACAATCGAATTCAAAAATACCAGTTGCTGAAAACCGCTGGTCAAACTAGAAACGTGGGAGGATTTGACAGCATAGCACCACTTGCGTCATGACTGTAGCCAACAGTAGGGACCAAAGAAATTAATGTTTACCACTCACCATGAGCTCATCAGATACTCCCCCAAAAAGTATCTGCCAAAACAAACAAATGCTAGCTAGATAACTGCGTTTTCCCTCATTGGACCTGCGTTTACATTTGTATCCAATTTCGGTGTGTGGTTGTTGGTTTAGCTTTCTGTAACTTTGAAGCAAGTAGGCTTCTTGCGTCATGATTGCAAGGTGTTTATATATTTTCCAACTGTCCCTTTATCTGGTTTTACTGTCCAGTCTAGAATGCCCTTGTAGCCAATCATAAACGAGTATTCACTAACGCTGTGGTATAAACATATTTAATATTGTGTATATTTTTCATGGTAAGCAAAAAAAGCAGCCTAATGGTCTCTAAAAGGATAGTCAATTCTCATGTTTATGAAACATGGAAATTCATATGTCAACAACAAGTTCAAAGGTCACTGAAACCTTTATGTTGTTGTTGACATACATACAGTATGTCCCCTTACATTTGCCTTCATGAATGTTTGAATGTGCATAAGATGAAATGTAGTCTTATCTAATCTTCCATAAAAGGATCATATAACATCAAAACCATTTTCAGCTCATTAGATATCAGATACACAAGGAGAACTATGAAAGGTTGGCATCTAACAAAGGGAAGCTTATTTTAGCCTTTTCCCCACTGAGCTCTGAGCTCCATAATTTCTGCCTTTCCAGGTGAGTGAGCCCAGAGGGAGATAAGACTGTCACCGTCCACTAGATGAACCCAGAGCAGATCTAAATACCAGGGTTGTGTCCCAAGTGGAACCCTATTCCCTATAGAGCCCAGGTCAAAAGTAGTGCACTATGTAGAGAATTGGGTGCCATTTGGGACGCACACAGAGAAACTACTGATGCACAATGATAACGAGCCAAGGACTCTGGAAGGAAGTGAGGCGCACATCAAATGCATCCTGTGTCTCAGAACATCCTACCTGGCAACCAGTCATCCTACCTTCTAGTCTACTACCTCTGTCGTGCACTCACAAGTCACCGAAAGGTAGAGAGCATAATTGTTTTGTTCTCCTGAGGTCGCAGTGTATGAATTTTAATATAAACACCCAGTTACATCCCCCCCCCCCCCGCCCTCAGAACGACCTCAATTCGTCGGGGCATGGACTTGTTCCACAGGGATGCTGGCCCATGTTGACTCCAATGCATTACACAGTTGTGTCAAATTGGCTGGATGTCCTTTGGGTAATGGACCCGTATTGATACACACAGGAAACTGTTGAGCGTGAAAAACCCAGCAGTGTTGCAGTTCTTGACACTACCCGTGCGCCTGGCACCTACTACCATACCACGTTCAAAGACAGTTAAATGTTTTTTCTTGCCCATTCACCCTCTCAATGGTACACATACACAATCCATGTTTCAATTGTCTCAAGTCTTAAAAATCCTTCTTTAACCTGTCTCCTCCCCTTCATCTACACTGTTTGAAGTGGATTTAACAAGTGACATCAATAAGGGATCATCGCTTTCACTGGGATTCACCTGGTCAGTTTGTCATGGAAAGAGCAAGTGTTCTTAATGTTTTGTAGACTCAGTGTATAGGGAATAGTGCAATTTGGTAAGCAGCCCATGACTCTGGTGAACAGGTCTGTGCATCTGAAATGAGCTGTGGAGAAAACACAGCCAGACATGGGCATAAAGCAAGGGTCGTAAATAGCATGGTCATTAATCTCTGTTTGAGAGTAGAGTTGAGGGATTCAGGTATTACCAGGTCTGTGCCCAACATGGGTATAAGGCAAGGGTCCAGCACAGTAACAAGGGTTGTGTGGCCATTATTCTGTGTAAGTGTTTACACCCATGTAGTTAGAAAGCAAGGAATAAGAACGTTGCCATGGAACATAAAGGACAAACGACTGGGTCGCATCCATAAATATTAAACCAACATGCTGACCACACCGCCCACGTTGCGTGCGCGAGCGTTGCAAAATAAATGTACCCATACATGTTATTCAATCATTTAATCCAAACTGCTCGTGTGTGTAAAATAGAATGCGCCGCAAGTCCCTCCTCTCCCATCTCCTCACTGGTTTTTAGGATCATATACCCACGTCGGTGATTGAAAGATGAACAAGGTCCACACGGTAATGCACCTTAAAGTTGGTTGCCATATAAAATCCACAGAAGAAGAAGACTAAATGAGGAGAGATTACAAGGAACTAACTATGTTTCCCTTTTTATCTGTGGATTAATTGTCAGAGGAGAGAACACACAATTTTGTGTGACTCAAAATTGGTCAATAATCTACAAAGATCCAGCAAAAAAGGACCTTGTACATTTCAGGTAAAATAACAAGCCAATGTTTATATCCCAGGAACAATTAGCAAGCATCAGCAAGCTAGCTAGCTAAATACCCATGAATGTTTCATACATATTTTGACCACTCCCCAAATTAGTATAGTTGGTTCAGCGTTAATTTTCATATTTAAACCTGCATGTCATGATCATGTCTGGTATCGATGTGGACGCATGCGCGTGGCCGGTGTAGTCAGCATATAATTGAATGACTGGGTATTGTCTCTATTAACCAAAAGATGAGAAAGTATGAATTTGTTTATGTAAATTCAAATATATATACGTTTTGGTTTTTTCCCTAGCACTACACAGCGAATTAAAATAATCAAAGCTTGAGGATTAGTTGATTATTTGAATCAGCTGTGTAGTACTATTGCAAAAACCAAAATGTGCACCCATGGGGTGGCTCCAGGACCCAGTTTGAAAACCCAAACAAGTGCGATGACACTTGTGCCCATGTGAGGTTCTCTGGCACGTCAACTCAATTTGTGCTTCATAGAAAAGAACATCTCTCCCCTCTTCTCCCATTAAATGTAATTAAAAAAACCTTGCCTTTAAGTCATGGTGAATAGTGTTGGTCCCTTTTATGACATTGGCTTTCTATCTCTGTGTAGGTACCCCTGTGAGGGAGTCTTATTGAGTGTGCTGATCTCTGTGTGGCATGTCGTCTTTCTGTTGTCTTTCATTTTCCATTTTTATGTTTCTTCTGGCAGCGATAGGCTACATTATTGAATGGCTTTTTTTGTAGTAGATATTTTCTGCTCACTCATGCAATCTTAAAGTCACAGGAGACACACAGACAGTCTTTAATTAAACATTTCGACAAGACAAATACAATTCCATGCCTTGTTTGGCAGGTGTACCTTTGATTAAATAAATGTACCTTGAGAGTGAGATAAACTTACAGAGTAAAGCAAGGGAATGAATACCTATCTTATTTGTTTATAGCCCCATTTTCTAGTCCCTTTCCTTAAAAATCTCTTGCTGCTTTGTCAACAGGTCTGCTGGAGCTGTGATGGCTTTACACGGCTCCAGGCAACGGAGCCCCTGAGGAGAACAAGGAGCCAATCAAGGAGTGTCACTGAGTTAACAACGCCTGTCTCTTGGGCAGCGGAGAACAAAGAACAAGACCCAGGGGATCCAAACTCTGGGGTTCGACTTTGGAAGCTTTCATTTTTTACAAAGTGGTATGAGGAATTATTGCATATGACAGTGATAACGAGTGTCTGCATATTGGGATTATATTGCTCTGTGAAGTTCTTTGCATTCCCCATTAAATATGCATGAATGTTTGAGAGATAAAAATGAATTTGGGGATTTTTCGACAACAATGTCAAAGTATATAATGATATTCCTGTCTATAATAACTCTAATGAATAATTTAAACATATGACAACATTGCATTAAAGGAAGCTTTTTAGAAACTGCCAAACAAGGTTTGCCTTTCATGACCGTGGCTTGTTAAATTGATATCGCTGTCAACTATTCGTAAAAAAAATCCTATGTGCTAGAAACACACTTCAAATGTGACGCAAAAAAACCTGGCATTCAGGGTTACAATGTCAGATCACATCACATTAACTATTCTGTGTGATTGCCATTTCAAAAACAAATGTTGGCAACAAGTTGTAAATGAGAACTTGTTCTCAACTGGCCTACCTGGTTAAATAAAGGTGAAATAATGTGTAGAGTAAAGGCTTTACTGTTAGGAAGTCTACACTACTGTACATGTGCTCATAATCGCACAATAGAGAAAGTTTACACCAGAGCCACAGCATACACCCCAAATGACACCCTATTCCCTTTATAGTGCACTGGTCAAAAGTAGTGCACCACATAGGGAGTAGGGTGACTTTGTCACTTCTAGGACGATTTCTACAGACTTAATCCCAAAATATCTCCAAGTTTCACCATCATTGTAGAGCCCTAGTTATTTTGTGGCTTTGACAAAGTAATTTCTGAAGACTATTATTTATGTAATGTGATTAGTGATTCATTTATGCCTGTCCCTCAATTTAAAGTCAACCCTGTTATGTGAACTGAACTCCCATTTTAATGTGAAACAATTCCTTTTAAATATTTTTTTCTAAAGAAACAATTAACAGTGTAAAAGCAGGTGAGCTGGTTCTACTCTTTTTGGTAATCGTTTTCAATAAAACAAAAGGCTAAATTACTACACACCAATGGTCAGCTGTTTGTTCTTCCCCACCTGCCCGCAATTGCTAATAACCCGTCGGCAATCGCCAGACTATATGTGATAAAGTGAAAATCTGAGGCCCGCACCCAACTCTAACCCACTAATATAGAAAATGCGCTGTAGGTTACAACTATTTTTTAAATACTTTTTGCTTGATTTAGATGTTTCTGCTTATAATTTCCTGCAATATGGTAGGCTATTTGTTAGTCTATAATTAGATATGCAGCTTCTCTTCTGTCATTTTCCATAGAAGACTAAATAAACCCACTCTTACCAGAATGTCATTAAGAATGCATGCTTCAATCTAGTTTACATTGGTAAAGTGTTCGCTGTCATCTCTGCTTATTTCGGAGAAAAGACGTTTAGCGACCAGGGAGAAAATGCAATAACAAAAAAAATGTTTCTGATAAGATTTAAGTTCGGCTAGAACGCATATTTTATGTGGTTAAAATTCTATCCGCTTTTATGATGCTGATAAAGAGGGAAGCTTTACAGATGGTATCTAACGGCACATTCGCATTCTCTCAAGATGCTGAAAGAAATAATGTTTCTCCACTCCTGTTCCCGAGTCAAAATGTAGCCTACATTTGCTGTATCATTGTACTGCAAGAAATGCTTAATTCTGCAGAGTTAATATAAATGCTTTGTCAGGTTAAACCTACAGTCAGTGTCTAGATTTCAGCTTTCATTTAGCCAATCTGAACAGTAGGCGACAGTTCCCTTGATATGCCATAGGCCTATTTGAAGTCCCCGTCTTGTAACTGGCATGTTAACGCGTCACAACCATCACACGTAACATAGCCACAACTGCTATCATCCTCTTTTACCACTTTACCAAACATTAGCCTACTTTCCTGGCCCTCTCTTCTCTTTATTTTCAACTTTCCATTTTGCAACATTTATTTTATTGCACTAAACTCAGACATGGTTATTTTGCCTCCTTGATCAACATGAACTTTTCTGCCCGTTCCCAAACGCATTTGGCATATAGGCAATTTGGCGTGCGCCCACCTCGGGGACTGCGTGTTATGAGTCAACCCGCACATCACTACTACACACCTTAATATGGTTAGCGTTCCCAACTTCCCACACGTCTATATTTCCATTTTACAGCGCTTGTTTACGGAAAACAGACGGAAGACAGAGTGGACTACCTGTGCTAATTAACCATCTGCGTCTCCAAACACCTGTGTGCACACTACGGTCGATGTCTGCGCCCCCACGAAAATCGAATAAGCATAATACAAAAATCACCCCCCAAAAAATCTGTTAGTTGAAGCTAGAGATACCTGATATATATTTCTGCATTGGATGCATCTCAATCCACCGCATGCCCCTATGTCGCATTTCAGCATCTGCAGTGAAAGGTTTTCTCACAAAATAGTCGGTAGCTGCTGAACGGTTTGGCCTTCAAACTATTATGAAAGATGAAAAATTTGACTCTTACAAACATGATGGTGTTCTCCGTTTTGCTCTCCGACCTCCACAAGTGTCTGGAGCAGTACAGCCGATCTGACAACTTCTGTCTGTAGTGTCCGAACAGTTTGGGCTACACACTGATACACCCACTGATACACACACTGATACATGAGTCTCACAAAGGTGAGACTCATGAACATGTAAGTGTCAGTTGTTTTGCTCTAGGATGCCCACAGGCCTCACAAGACTTGTCTGAAGGTCCCCAGAGCCAGTTGTAAAAAATTATGGAAGTATACAGTGCATTAGGAAAGTATTCAGACCTCTTTACTTTCCCCACATTTTATTACAGCCTTATTCTAAAATGGATTAAATAGTCAATCTACACACAATACCCCATAATGCAAAGCAAAAACAGGTTTAGAAATTTTAGCAAATAAAACACAGAAATATCATATTTACATAAGTATTGAGACCCTTCCCTCAGTACTTTGTTGAAGCACCTTTGGCAGCGATTATAGCCTTAAGTCTTCTTGGGTATGACACTACAAGCTTGGCACACCTGTATTTGGGAAGTTTCTCCCATTCCTTGCAGATCCTCTCAAGCTCTGTCAGGTTGGATGGGAAGCATCGCTGCACAGCTATTTTCAGGTCCCTCCAGAGATGTTCAATCGAGTTCAAGTCCGAGCTCTGGCTGGGCCACTCAAGGACATTCAGAGACTTGTCCCGAAGCCACTCCTGTGTTGTCTTGGCTGTGTGCTTAGGATTGTTGGAAGGTGAACCAAAGTACAGATCTCTCTGTACTTTGCTTTGTTCATCTTTCCCTCGATCCTGACTAGTCTCCCAGTGCCTGTCGCTGAAAAACATCCCCACAGCATGATGATGCCACCAACATGCTTCACCGTAGGGATAGTGCCAGGTTTCCTCCAGGTGTGACGCTTGGCATTCAGGCCAAGAGTTCAATATCTTGGTTTCATCAGACCAGAGAATCTTGTTTTTTATGGTCTGAGAGTTCTTTAGGTTCCTTTAGGAAAACTCCAAGCGGGATATCCTTTTACTGAGGAGTGGCTTCCGTCTGGCCACTCTACCCCAAAGGCCTGATTGGTGGAGTGAGGCGGAGATTGTTGTCCTTCTGGAAGGTTCTCCCATCTCCACAGAGGAACTCTGGCGCTCTGTCGGAGTCACCATCAGGTTGTTTGTCACTTCCCTGACCAATGCCCTTCTACCCTATTGCTCAGGTTGGCCGGGCGGCCAGCTCTAGGAACAGTTTTGGTGGCTCCAAACGTCTTCCATTTTAGAATAATGGTGGCCAATATGTTCTTGGGGACCTTCAATACTGCAAACATTTTTTGGTACCCTTCAACCAGGTTTGTGCCTTGACACAAACCTGTCTCGGAGCTCTACTGACAATTCCTTCAACCTCATGGCTTGGTCTTTGCTCTGACATGCACTGTCAACTGTGGGACCTTATATAGACAGGTGTAGGCCTTTCCAAATCATGTCCAATTAATTTAATTTACCACAGGTGTACTCCAATCAAGTTGTAGAAACATCTCAAGCATGATCAATGGAAACAGGATGCAGCTGAGCTCAATTTCAAGCCTCATAGCAAAGGGTCTGAATACTTACAGTGGGGAGAACAAGTATTTGATACACTGCCGATTTTGCAGGTTTTCCTACTTACAAAGCATGTAGAGGTCTGTAATTTTTATCATAGGTACACTTCAACTGTGAGGAATCTAAAAATAAAAAAATCCAGAAAATCACATTGTATGATTTTTAAGTAATTCATTTGCATGTTATTGCATAACATAAGTATTTGATACATCAGAAAAGCAGAACCTAATATTTGGTACAGAAACCTTTGTTTGCAATTACAGAGATCATATGTTTCCTGTAGTTTTTGACCAGGTTTGCACACACTGCAGCAGGGACTTTGGCATACTCCTCAATACAGACCTCCTCCAGATCCTTCAGGTTTCGGGGCTGTCGCTGGGCGATACAGACTTTCAGCTCCCTCCAAATAATTTCTATTGGGTTCAGGTCTGGAGACTGGCTAGGCCACTCCAGGACCTTGAGATGCTTCTTATGGAGCCACTCCTTAGTTGCTCTGGCTGTGTGTTTCGGGTCGTTGTCATGCTGGAAGACCCAGCCACGACCCATCTTCAATGCTTTTACAGGTAATGAGTGGAGAACAGGAGGGCTTCTTAAAGAAAAACTAACAGGTCTGTGAGAGCCGGAATTCTTACCGGTTGGTAGGTGATCAAATACTTATGTTATGCAATAAAATGCAAATTAATTACTGAAAAATCATACAATGTGATTTTCTGGATTTTTGTTTTAGATTCCGTCTCTCACAGTTGAAGTGTACCTATGATAAAAAATTTCAGACCTCTACATGCTTTGTAAGTAGGAAAACCTGCAAAATCGGCAGTGTATCAAATACTTGTTCTCCCTACTGTATGTAAATAAAAAAAAATTTTTTTTTTTTTAATGCATTTGAAAACATTTCTAAAAACCTGTTTTCTCTTTGTCATTATGGGGTATTGTGTTAAACGGAAGATGGACGCCACAAACAAGTTGTCACTGAAAAATACCATCGGCTGCAACCGTGTTAAAACCGGTTAAAACAGAGTACATATAGTTAGTGTGATTTTTGTATTTGGGCAATTATTTTGACATGATATGAAAATGGAGGGATTTATTTTTCCAGAACCATACCGCAAATGTTTTGCTTCCAGAGCCTACTCGCCTTTAAACAGAACTAGACATGTAAGGTCCTTGGACTATAAGGAGTAATGTTAGGCTCCTTTAGTCCATTATTGGGCTAAAGCAGCCCATGCAAAGCAAACTGGATCTGAGTGAGAGCTTCTCACTCACTGAATTCATCTTTGGGGAACTGTTCAAACAGCAGAATGAGAATGTCCATGGGGTCCAGTCTAAGGAGAATTGTCCACTAGAGTGAAGCACAGCTTAGTTAATAAAAGCAATGGGGGAAACTGGAGCGATACAGAAGCTAATGGTATCGAATTTGAAAATTTGGCTCTGATTAGTTATACATTTATTTATATTTTTTTCTCACAATTGAGGCTGCTGTGAATAGCCTACTTGAGATATACAGGACAGTTTTACATTTGAATGAAACAATTCCAACTGGGCCACAGAGGGATTTGAAAAAGCAAGATATTAAACTCTAGCAGTCTACCTGACTCAGAATATAGTGACTTTGCATGTTATCGACCTCTTGGCTCTCTCCAATTAACCTCAATCTCACAAGTGCTGTTCATTGTGCTCTTACAACATGGCAGATTTTTTATATAGTGCCACAGCATGGTTTTTACTGTGTCTGAATAAAAGAGAGCAGGACCCGGGGCCATTCGTCAGAGAGAGAATCCATCTGAGGTCTATATGTGTTGAGTGGATATCTGTCCTGATAATTGTCCCACTGAGATCAACTCTAATATTTCACACCAAACCCATCAGGAGAGCGAGAGAGAGATGTGTGTGTGTGAAAGTGAGTGCATACTTGGTCAACCTAAAATGTTTGATTCTGCCCATTTACATTGGCTACTTGATGGTGCCTGAGGGCTGGACATGGCACATCAAAACAGCAATAGCTCACAGGAGACAATATTAGAATCCTTATCAATACACTATCCTGCACAGATGCCTGAATGAAGATCTTGGATCCTGTGTAGACAGCCTTGTCCTGCACAGCACTGGCCATAACAACAGTGTGTGCTAGAGAGCACATTGTTTAGCACACCAGAAGCCTGTATTTGAATATGATGCACTACAAACACTGAATATGATGCATTGCTACCTACTGCATGATGCACTCTACTTCTACATAGTGTTCTAGGCTCTAGATCTAGGGTTCTATATCACTGGCCACTTTTTTAAACCAGCTTTGCTTGTATTTGTCAAGATTCCAAGTATACAATCTGATGCACTTTTATTGTGGTATCTCAATGGAACAGATCATACAGTATACTGTAGAGCAGGGATCATCAACAAGATTCAACCGCAGGGAGATTTTTTTTCTTGAGCGGATGGTGAGGGGACAGTACACAATTTGACTGCAAATTGAATGCAAGAAGCCCAAACAGATATAATATTTGACTAAAACATCATTTCAAACCTTGCTTACATTTGTATGCTATACGATCGCATATATCTCTCTATTATTCGTAGGAATAGTTTGGTACATATTTCCTATATGATAATCACTTGGAGCTGATTGGCTGGTGTTCTTAGTCTTACGTCCAACAATAAAAAATAAAAATCTAAAAAACTTTGTCCCTTTCTGCTCAAGGCAAGCGGTTTCATGCCTCCAGCTCAAGGTCTCCTCATGCTGACCTCCAGCTCAAGGTCTCCTCATGCTGACCTCCAGCTCAAGGTCTCCTCATGCTGACCTCCAGCTCAAGGTCTCCTCATGCTGACCTCCAGCTCAAGGTCTCCTCATGCTGACCTCCAGCTCAAGGTCTCATCAAGCTGACCTCCAGCTCAAGGTCTCATCAAGCTGACCTCCAGCTCAAGGTCTCCTCATGCTGACCTCTAGCTCAAGGTCTCCTCATGCTGATATGGTGGAATAACTTCAGTTTGTTGTCATTGGAAATGCACATGATGACCCTGAGTGCATCAATCATATAAATTGCATTACAATACATTCAGACCCTCGTCAATACAGTTGGCCGGGTATATCAGTACAAGCAATATTTGTAGTGTGTGGGCAAATAGCCTAGTTTGTGACAAGTACCTGAAGCTTAATCGCACTTTAACGTTAAGCTACAGATCTCTGCTAAAGTAATCATATGGAAACTGACCAAAATTGCAACATTTTGACTCAAACGTCCATAATTGGAAGACATGACCCTCTACCACCATCTGCTGGTAGACCAAGCAACTTACAGCCAGACTATGAACTGGAAAGAGATTGTTTATCTCTAGCTAGATACTTTCTCTGCTGGGAACATAACTGGAAAGTGTGCACAAATGTAATAGTGAAACATAAAAATGCTGTCTAAGTATTGACTATGGACGTGTTATGTTTTGAATACTTTACATTTATATCTGTGCTCGCGGGAAGGTGTTTGTGAGTCGCACAAATGTTATCTTTTGTGCCCATTAAAACTATGACATCTCGTCTTAATCACCTTTTGGTGCAACAAATTAAAACGGTTGAAAGAAGAACAGTCATCAAATTCACGAGTAATATCACAAACTCCTCAATTTAAAGGAACATGAATTCAAACACTCCCGCTTCTGAACAATGCCATCTTGGTCCACATGTTACCCTTCTTCTTCTTTGATATCATGGCCGTCCAAACATTTAAAGTGCATGCCACCACCTACTGTGCTGGAATGTACGATCAGTTATGATCTGCCCAATTCTGTACTACCATAAAAAAAACAATGTTCAAAACCAAACAAATCCCTACTAACTTCTACCACACCCACACCCTCCCCCTGCCCAAGCCCCCTACCCCATTAAACGTTATCTATATCATACTGAAACACTCCAACCATAGGATTGTTCAGCATGTCAACAATCATTTCAACTTTAACATTGGTTACCCCCAATATCTCTTTTACCTTCTCCAAAATAACCTTCAACCTGGCATTTCTGCTTTCCACAACCCAAGTCGTATTGATAACCTTCCCAATAAAAGCTATGATGTCAACTTTATTCATTATTAAAGTGTCCTTTGACACCACACATTCATGAGCACATGATTTATGAACAGGCCTCAAAACCGCGCCAGGACCAGCAGAAGCACAGCTCCGACAGTGTGTCCACTTACTACAGGAACATCCATGTAAGCTCAATCAGTCCGCACTATAGTTCTACTAATCTGTTTTACAGCCTCTGCATACGATACAATATGACTGATTCTATATCGCACTTCTTGGCTGCCTTTCCTTCACTCTGCGGTCTAACTCATCCCAAACCATCTCAATAGGGTTGACGTCAGGTGATTGTGGAGGCCAGGTCATCTGATGCAGCACTCCATCACTCTCCTTCTTGGTCAAATAGCCCTTACACAGCCTGGAGGTCATTGTCCTGTTGAAAAACAAATGATCGTCCCACTTGCGCAAAGGACAGATTTCCACTGGTCTAATGTCCATTGCTTGTGTTTCTTGGCACAAGCAAGTCTCTTCTTCCTATTTGTGTCCTTTAGTAGTCGTTTCATTGCAGCAATTCGACCATGAAGGCCTGATTCACGCAGTCTCCTCTGAACAGTTGATGTTGAGATGTGTCTGTTACTTGAACTCTGTGAAGCATTTATTTGGGCAACAATTTCTGAGGCTGGTAACTCTAATGAACGTATTCTCTGCAGCAGAGGTAACTCTGGGTCTTCTTTTCCTGTGGCAGTCCTCATGAGAGCCAGTTTCATCATATCACTTGAAGGTTTTTGCGACTGCATTTGAAGAAACTTTCAAAGTTCTTGATATTTTCCAGATTGACTGACCTTCATGTCTTAAAGTAATGATGGACTGTCGTTTCTCTTTCCTTATTTGAGCAGTTCTTGCCATAATACGGACTTGGTATTTTACCAAATAGGGCTATCTTCTGTATACCACCCCTACCTTGTCACAACACAACTTATTAGCTCAAACACATTAAGAAGGAAAGAAATTCCACAAATGAACTTTTAACAAGGCACACCTGTTAATTAAAATGCATTCCAGGTGGCTCCCTCATTAAAGTGGTTGAGAGAATGCCAAGAGTGTGCAAAGCTGTCATCAAGGCAAAGGGTGGCTACTTTGAAGAATCTCAAATATAAAATATATTTTGGTTACACTTTCTTGGTTACTACATGATTCCATATGTGTTATTTCATAGTTTCGATGTCTTCACTATTATTCTACAATGTAGAAAATAGTAAAAATAATGAAAACCCCTGGAATGAGTAGGTGTGTCCTAACTTTTGCCTGGTGCTGTATGTCTTTCTATTACAGACCATTCCGATCCTTGACCCTCATCCTCCCGCTCCATATCATCAGAATTAACACCCAAACATGTTCTCCACTTCGTCCGCACTACTCGCTGCACGCTAGCTACGGCCCGAACAACGTGTTGCCAGGGTTAGTTATAAATATTTGATGTTGCCCGAACATTTCCGGACGTCATGACGTTGTAACTGTCGTCATACCACGTTTACCCAATCATATCGGATGTTCTTACCTACTTAGCCAATAGAAAGTTAAGTTGTACAACACTGAAAGTCTAGTCCATCAACTCTAAATAGCAAGCCGCAATTTATGTAGATCTATCAACAACCTGAACCCACGTATACTAATATCAATGAGTGACTTGGGTCAACACATGTATTAGTTTGTCATTGCGCAGTTGACGCAACGTTGACATTGTCCACTTCAATTTCCGTGTGTCAACTAGCTACAACAGTATTGTCGGCATGAGAGGACATGGATGTGTAACTAACCAAAACGTGATTATTATTTTTTAATAGTAGAGCTGTTCCGAGCGTAGTATTCTGATATGCATGTGTACGGATAAATACCCATTATATTTATTGTCGCTAAATTAAGGAAATAATGTTTAGGCAGAGTAAAACAGTTCTCCAGAAACTTCGATCTTTAAGGTGAGTAATGTAACGTTAGCTAGCTAGCCTGTCAGCTAGCCAGTTATATACTGTAACGTTATATTCAAACACGTTTCCTTCAGTGGTGTCAAGTATATCGATGCTTTCCTTACACATAGGTAAACCTGTACAGCTGTATTCTTGCTCTGTGTTCTGCTGTCTAGAAAGACACAATGTATAACGTGATGCAACAGCTGATGCAAGCCAGCAATGGTCTCTCTCTTGGCAAATCCAGTTTCCAGGGGCATAATCCATCATGGAGGTTCAGGAGCACCCCAGCAACAGAGAGGGCATTGCAGTACCAGGCAGGACAGAAGATCCATGGCTTCACAGTCAAGGAGGTGAAATGACCAAGTCATCACATTATTCACAACTGTGTATCTCAGTCATGGTCCTGTTTTGCCCTAGCATTAAAACACCTGATTCCACTAATCAAATGCAAAAACAAAAATGTGCATCCCTTTGGGACCCTAGGATGGAAAAACACCAATCCACAACAAAAAGATTACCCCGATTCTGATCATCTTCACATACAGTTTTAGTCAAGGTTTAGCGCAAGGTAAAGATAACATGTGAATTATCTTCCTGTATTTCTGCAGGTGGTTGATGTTCCTGACCTGTTCCTTACTGCTGTCAAACTGACCCATGACAACACAGGCGCCCAGTATCTACACGCAGCTAGAGATGACAAAAACAATCTCTTTAGGTAATAATCCCACATTTGTGGGATTGTGCTTTATTTGGATTAGGTCAAATGTTATTTGGATTAGGTCAAATGTAATCTTGTCTCCAGGCTCAATTGCTACCGTGACAGAGAGAGAGCGGGCTGGTGGAAAAGATTAGATCAAATTAAATGTTTAGTTTAATAACAAAATACTTATTTTAAGACAATGCTTTTTGTAATAACAGTGTTTCCTTCTCTTGTCCTAACACCTTTGCAGTGTTCAGCTCAGGACGACCCCGATGGACAACACAGGGGTCCCACACATCCTGGAACACACAGTGTTGTGTGGCTCAGAGAAGTACCCCTGCAGAGACCCCTTCTTCAAGATGCTCAACAGATCACTCTCCACCTTCATGAATGCATTCACAGGTGTGTGTGTGTGTGTGTGTGTGTGTGTGTGTGTGTGTGTGTGTGTGTGTGTGTGTGTGTGTGTGTGTGTGTGTGTGTGTGTGTGTGTGTGTGTGTGTGTGTGTGTGTGTGAGAGAAGGGTGTCTAAAATCATTGTTTTTCATTCACAGCCAGTGATTTCACCATGTATCCATTCTCCACACAAAACGGGAAAGACTTCCAGAATCTCCTCTCCGTGTATCTGGATGCAGTGTTTTTCCCTTGTCTGGGGGAACTAGATTTTCGGTAAGTGTGATGTTTAAATAGATGCCTCTTTAATCATAATCGGTGACATCAGAAGTCTGCCATTCACACCCTTGTCCTCAATGGGTTTCATTAAAGGCAGGAGGGATGGAGACTGGAGAATGAAAACCCTACAGATCCTAGTTCCCCTTTGGTCTTCAAAGGAGTTGTCTTCAATGAAATGAAGGGTGCTTTTGTGAGTTATTTCTTTCCAAATTATTAATAGCTAGAGAATTAGGCTATGTTAATTACAGAATCATTTGCTCAGGAGGTGGACAAATGGATGTCATATTGGAGTCTTACATTTCCTCTCTGTATGTGATTTCAGTCAGACAATGAGCAAGTGTATGCCCAGCACCTCCAGAACAAGCTGTATCCTGACCACACATATGGTGTGGTGTCTGGAGGGGAACCTCTGGCCATCCCTGACCTCTCCTGGGAGCAACTCAAGCACTTCCATGCCACACACTACCACCCCAGCAACGCAAGGTACAGTCTAACATGCTTCCATACTAGCAACTCACTGTAAAGTACATTGTGATACACCATGACCTGTTCAGTACACTGTCACATATTACCACTTAGCAATGCACGGCACAACACACTGTCACACACCCCAATATTAAATACTCGGTACAGTCGCACTGTGTCTTGTCACACAACTCTGTTGGGCCTTGGCAGTAACAGGGTTTCCCTTTTCTGCTCCTCAGGTTCTTTACCTATGGGGACCTGCCCTTAGAGCAGCACCTGAAACAGATCCATGAGGAGGCTCTGTCCAAGTTTGAACGCACTAAGCCTGACACTGCTGTCCCCAACCAAGTCCACTGGGACAGGCCTGTGAGTCTTCCCATTTAGTATCATTGTAGCTCAGTCAGTACCAGCTATCAGATATTAGTTAATTCATTATCAGCTCCTAGATTTTCCAAATCTGTTCTCTCAACTTGAGCGACTTTGGCAAGGTCTATGGTTTGGAAGTTTGAATACATTTCACTGTAATTGCTTATTTGAATGATCTTGATGATAAGGTGCTGTTTGATAATGTTTTGATGTCTTTTTTTATGTGTGAAGCCAAATGTAAATTTCCACATTGTGTGGACAATAAAGCTTTTATAATTCCTGTAATTCTAATTGATTTGTCCACAGAGAGAGGACCATGTGACCTGTAGTCCCGATGTTATGGCGCCTGATGCAGCCAAACAGAACACACTGTGTATGAGCTACCTGCTTGGAGAGTATGTAATGCTGATCTACTACAACACTAACAGTTGTTTCTCTAAAATTTTGTCTGGGATAGTATACATTGGTCAGTTTTAAAGCGACTGTAACCTCAATTGGTGCATACTGTGATTTCCATATGCATTTTGGTCATTTAACTTGAAATCAGTAAGTGATAATGTAGTGGTCTCACTCATGTGTTCTTCTCTCTGCAGTATCACAGATACATTTGAGGGCTTCACCCTGAGTCTGATGTCCTCTCTGATGATTTCTGGACCTAACGCTCCCTTCTACAAGGCCCTTATAGAACCCAAGATAGGAACAGACTTTTCTTCTGTCGTAGGGTAGGTTCAAGTGGGAGGCGTTTAGAACTTGTTACACGAGAACAACATTGTCATAGTATGTTGGGGAGCAATGTAAGAAATGTTGTTTAAACTGTTTGCCTTTTAAGTGGAACAGTATATACTTAATTTACCGGTGTATATTTTTCAGATATGATGGGAGCACCAAAGAGGCATCGTTCAGTATTGGCTTACAAGGAATGGCCGAAGAAGATACCGAGAAAGTCAAGCAAATCATCATCCAAACCTTTGATGAGATCATTGCGTAAGTGCACTTGCTGCTAATGTTTCTTGTAACTTTTGTCATCACAATAATGCCGTTTCATCTAACTGTACTTCCCTCCTAACGGTCCAGTAATGGATTTGAAGAGGAGAGGATAGAGGCCCTGCTTCATAAGATTGAGATCCAGATGAAACATCAGTCTACCAGCTTCGGCCTGTCTCTGGCCTCGGTGAGTACAGTACAGGGCCACAGCATGACTAGTGCCTCCCCTGTGCTTTAACCATGAACAAGTCCTTGTCAAGTCCCTAAACACACACATGTTCACCCTAAACAGAGATTAAATGTGCAGGGAATGACATTGTACAGTGAGCTCCTAAAGTATTGGGACAGTGACACATTATTTGTTGCTTTGGATCCTGTTCTCCAGCACTTTGGATTTGAAATAATACAATGACTATGAGGTTAAAGTGCAGACTGTCAGCTTTAATTTTAGGGTATTTTCATCAATATTGAGTTAACTGTTCCGAAATTACAGGACTTTTTGTACATAGTCCCCCATTTTTTAGGGGACCAAAAGTATTAGGTCAAATGTACTTTTATTTAACCTTTTATGTAACTAGGCAAGTCAGTTAAGAACACATTTTTTGTTACGACGACGGCCTAGCCCGGACAACGCTGGGCCAATTGTGTGCCACCCTATGGGACTCCCAATCACGGCCGGTTGTGATACAGCCTGGAATCGAACCATGGCATGTAATGATGCCTCTAGCACTGAGATGCAGTAAAAGTTAAGTATTTGATCCCATATTCATAGCATGCAATGACTACATCAAGCTTGTGACTACAAATTTGTTAGGATGCATTTGCTGTTTATTTTGGTTGTTTTTCAGATTAATTTGTGCCCAATGTGTCATTTTGGAGTCACTTTAATTGTAAATATGAATAAAATATGTTTCTAAACACTTCTACATTAATATGGATGCTACCAATGTTATGGATAATCCTGAATGAATCGTGAATAAATAATGAGTCGGAAAGTTAGATGCACAAATTGTATCATTTCAAATCCAAAGTGCTGGAGTACAGAGACAAAACAACCAAAAATGTATCACTGTCTCAATGCTTTTGTAGCTCACTGTATATAAAGACAGACTCAAGAATGTACACATAACCATAGTGATTGTCCTGTGAGCACTCCTGTATACAGTATGACCTCTGGTAAGCTTAGTATTCCGTTAGTCAGCACCTCTCTAACTATGTTGGTGTTTTGTGTGGGTCAACTCATGCTTACTTGTCTCTGCCGTACATAACTTCCTGCTGGAACCACGATGGACACACACAAACAAACATACACACACACACACACCTGGGCAGCTCTTATGTACAGTGTAACCATGTTTCACCCTGTATGTTGTCTCTCTGCTAACAGTACATAGCTTCCTGTTGGAACCATGATGGAGACCCGGTTCAGCTGCTGAAGATCTGCGACAGTGTGACCCAGTTCAGACAGGCCTTGAAGGACAACCCTCGCTTCCTCCAGGAGAAAGTCGTGCACTACTTCAAGGTGAGTAACCAGACAGGAGAAAATAAGTTGAGTTTTAAGTTTCAGTATAGACAGCATCTAAATCTGAATGACGTATGTAACAGGAAATTTAACAAAACAAATCAATTAAGGAGATTCAGCAGTCTAATCAAGGAAGTTGAGAAGTCATCGTGCAGGGGTCATAGACCATGGTGTTGTTGAAAGCAGAACATGACATCATCAGTGTAATAATGTAATTTACATTATTTAGTGTTGTGGTCATGAGTGTCATGTTTGTGCCTGTGCAGGATAATACTCACAGACTGACTCTGTCTATGAGTCCTGATGAGGCGTACCTGGAGAAACAGGTCAAAGCAGAGGAGGAGAAACTCCAGAAGAAGATACAGGCTCTGTCTGAGAGTGACAAGAAAGACATCTATGAGAAAGGTCAGTTCTACGTCTATAAAGGAGAATAGAGAGACACATTGACTTGATTATGAAAACCTTTTTTATTTTGTGTTGTTTTCAATTCAGGTCTTGAGCTGCTATCGATTCAGAGCAAGACCCAGGATGCTTCATGTCTCCCTGCCCTGAACGTATCTGATATTGAGCCAACGATAGCAGTCACACATGTGGAGATGGGCACTGCAGGTACAGTACTTACTGTATTAATGGATACATGCTGACGCTACACTCTAGTTGCTCTGGGTTCTGAGATTAAACTCTAGTCCACCCAGTCTGTCTGTTTTGATAGACTAAACCCCTCATTTAAAACAACATGCACGGTACTATGGATACGTGTTGATGTATAAACTCTGTAGCTCCCTGGAGAATCAGTCCTTGAAGTTCAACGTTAGGACACTCGGGTCATTTGTCTCATGGTTTTGCCTACCTTTGACATTTGTCCTGTTCTACTCTCTTCACCCCACTAGGAGGAGTGCCAGTACAGTACTGTGAGCAGCCCACCAATGGCATGGTCTACTTCAGAGCTATGTGTAGTCTCAACAGCCTCCCTGAGGACCTCAAACTATACGTGCCCCTCTTCTGCAGTGTCATCACCAAGTGAGTCCAGAACCAATATGATATGAAAGATCATTTGTGTATTGTCCAGCAGCTTTAGCTTGTGTGGTTTCATATACATGTGTTAAAGGTAGAGGTCGACCGATTATGATTTTTCAACGCCAATACCGATTATTGGTGTACCAAAGAAAGTCGATACCGATTAATCAATAAATTGTATGTATATATATTTGCAATAATGACAATTACAACAGTACTGAATTAACAATTAACCTTTTTATTTTGACTTAATATAATACATAAATAAAATATATTTAGTCTTAAATAAATAATGAAACATGTTCAATTTGGTTTAAATAATGCAAAAACACAGTGTTGGAGAAGAAAGTAAAAGTGCAATATGTGCCATGTAAATAAAAAAGCTAACTTTTTAAGTTCCTTGCTCAGAACATGAGAACATATGAAAGCTGGTGGTTCCTTTTAACATGAATCTTCAATATTCCCAGATAAGAAGTTTTAGGTTGTAGTTATTATAGGAATTATGACGCGTCAACTTTTTCTCTCTATACCATTTGTATTTCATTTATCTTTAACTATTGGATGTTCTTATATGTACTTTAGTATTGCCAGCCTAATCTCGGGAGTTGATAGGCTTGAAGTCATAAACAGCGCTGTGCTTCAAGCATTGCTAAGAGTTGCTCGCAAACGCAGTAAAGTGCTGTTTGAATGAATGCTTACGAGCCTGCTCCTGCCTACCATCGCTCAGTCAGACTGCTCTATCAAATATCAAATCATAGACTTAATTATAATAAACACACCGAAATATGAGCCTTTGGGCATTAATATGGTCAAATCCGGAAACTATCATTTTGAAAACAAAACGTTTATTCTTTCAGTGAAATACGGAACCGTTCCGTATTTTATCTAACGGGTGGCATCCATAAGTCTAAATATTGCTGTTACATTGTACAACCTTCAATGTTATGTCATAATTATGTAAAATTCTGGCAAATTAATTCCGGTGTTTGTTAGGAAGAAACACAGTTCGTAACGAGCCAGGCGGCCCAAACTTGTTGCATATACCCTGACTCTGCTTGCACTGAATGTAAGAGAAGTGACACCATTTCCCTAGTTAATATTGCCTGCTAACATGCATTTATTTGAACTAAATATGCAGGTTTAAAAAAAATATACTTCTGTGTATTGATTTTAAGAAAGGCATTGATGTTTATGTTTGGGTACATTTGTGCAACGTATGTGCTTTTTCGCGAATGCGCTTTTGTCAAGTCACCCCCCGTTTGGCAAAGTTGAAGTAGGCTGTGATTTGAAGATAAATTAACAGGCACCGCATTGATTATATGCAGCGCAGGACAAGCTAGTTAACCTAGTAATATCATCAACCATGTGCTGTTAACTAGTGATTATGTGAAGATTGATTGTTTTTTATAAGATGAGTTTAATGCTAGCATAGCAACTTACCTTGGCTTCTTGCAGCCACAAGGTCAGCCTGCCACGCAGTTTCCTCATGGATTGCAATGTAATCGGTGTCCAAAAAAGGCTGATTACCGATTTTGTTATGAAAACAACTTGAAATCGGCCCTAATTAATCGGTCTACCTCTAGTTGAAGGTAATGGAGGTAGTTGCAATTGTGATACCGACTATTGAGCTAACATGTCTTGAGATTGTGTGTCAGTCTGGGTTACTGAGGTGATTGTGAGATGGCGTGCTGTGTTGGCTGTTAGGTCAGTAGGATTTGTGAAAGGGTCATGGGAGTGTGTGTTCTTTCTTGATGGGATGTAAGGTGAATATGATAAGGAGTGTGTGTTGGTCCCGTGTCGCTGTAAAATGAGACATATGATAATTGAGACGGTGTGTTATTTCAGGATGGGCTGTGGAGGGCTGGACTACAGGCAGCAGGACCAGCAGATTGAGCTGAAAACAGGAGGCATGTCCATCTCCACATCAGTCAACCCTGACTACTCTAACATGGATATGTATGAACAGGTCAGTCCCCAGCCAGTCAGTCACCATAAAGCCTAGTTTATACCCTACACAAGTACGCAATGCAATTAGCTACAAGACAGAGCATTCTCAATCACCTCTGATTCACAGGGAGTCCTCCTTTCATCTTCCTGCCTGGAGAGGAATCTTCCTGATATGTTTCACCTGTGGAGTGACATATTCAACAGGTAGGTTCACATGTCCATTAGAATAATACAATGGAACAGTAATACATGGTTATATGTTCTTATCAGATAATTATCAAAATTTAAATAATACATCTATCACTAATGATCCACATGTCCATTGTTTTCTAATAAGTAAGTTGATATTATTTGAGCCCTTGTCCCTCTGCTCTGCTCTGACCCTTGAACTTTGACCCACAGCCCGCACTTTGATGACGAGGAGCGTCTACGTGTTCTGGTCATGATGTCGGCTCAGGAACTGGCCAATGGGATCTCTAATTCTGGTCACATGTATGCCATGACACGGGCAGCTCGCAACCTTACCCCAACAGGAGAACTACAGGAGACCTTCGGAGGGATGGAGCAGGTGAGAGGGGGGAGTCAGACCATGTTACCTGAGGGTCTACAAGCGAAGAAAAAGCTCTAATGACGAAGGACACTGGTATTGTACCCTCTGAATGAGAATATAATGCACTTCTGTACCCTCAAATGAAAGAAATCTCAGGTATCTTGTGTATCTTGAATATCAGGTCAAGTTTATGAAGAGGGTCGCAGAGATGCCAGACCTCACCCAAGTTCTACGGACACTTCCTAGAATCAAGAGACACATTCTCAACCCACTGAACATGAGGTGGGTAAAGTCTTTACACGTGACAGTTACTTATCAACGGTTAAGATATTACTATGATTTCTCTATGTTGACTTTACGTAAAGTGTTTTACAACTTCTTTGGACAGATGTGCGGTTAACGCAACACCACAGAAGATGTCTAATGCCGCTGGACAGTTGGATAACTTAATGTGTAACGTTTCTTCCAATAAGAAGGATCGCAAACCAGTCCAGTCCAATATCACTGAGGTATGAGTTTGTTACACTATCTTGGTACTGTACTGAGACTGCACTATAACAAATTGAAATGAGTACTGTGGGTTTGTCCCAAGTAGCACCCTATTCCCTACATAGTGTGCTATTTTTGTGTCACGTCTGCCCCCCCCACCCCCCTGGTGCTTGAGGGCGCCAGCCTGCCCTGCATCACGCACTCCTATCATCCATTACGCACACCTGCCTTCCCTCGTCACGAGCAGCAGCGACATTGGACTCACTCCATCACCTGTTATTACCTCCCCTATATTTGTCAGTTCCCCAGCTCTGTTCCCCACTTCTGCATTGATTGTCTTTCCTTTGTGTTACCTGTTTGCTGACGCTGTTCCTGTCTCGTTCCATGTCCGTTATTTATTAAATGTTTTAGTCCCCGTACCTGCTCCGTCTCTCCAGCATTATTCCATGTGACATTTTGATCAGAGCCCATAGGAATCTGGTCAAAAGAAGTGCCCTGTGTAGAGAATAGGGTCGCATTTGGGACGAAGCCTGTATTTCACTGTGAGTTGACAGGATTTTTCATTCACTTTTCTTTTGATCCTAACAGAGACCTCTTGACCCACTGGCACCCCCTGGATCTGGCCCAAGCAGAAAACTTGTCGCTGTGCGTATCGCCTCCACTTTTAACCTAGGCCCCGGGGCCGTATGTACTGTATAGAGCATACATACTGATTTAGGATCAGTTTTGCCTTTTAGATCACAATGAATAAGATTACATGGTGGACAGGGGACCTGATCCTAGATCAGCACTCCGACTCTCAGACGCTTGATCCCATACAGCCCCTGAACATTAGTTTGATCTTACTATCATTGGTCTCTGACCAATGGTCTTCATTGGTCCCTGTCCTCCATATTCTACCATTGAGCTAATGTGAGTGTGTTTGATCATCCCCACACAGGAGCCCAACTTCAAGCCCTGCCAGATGAAGACATTTTTCCCAATGCCCTTCCCAATCAACTTTGTCAGCGAGTGTATCCGCACCGTGCCCTTCACCCATGAGGACTGTGCCAGGTGACTGTCTTAATACTGTGTTAAGCTATCGCCCTAGTAGTTAATGTTCCATGTCTTTCCATACCCTCTCAGATCCATGTTTACATTTACTAGGGTTCCAAAACTCTGGTTACTTTAGAAAATGCACGAAATCCAGAATCCTTCAACTGGGGTTTCTGGAAAACTTTCCCATGCTCTGCCCCCTCTCTCCCTCAGCCTGAATATCCTGGCCCGGATGATGACGTCTAAGTACCTGCATGGAGAGATCAGAGAGAAGGGTGGGGCCTACGGTGGAGGGGCCAGGATGGGAGGAGGACTATTCACCTTCTATTCATACAGGTGTGTAGTGTATTAATGTACTGCAATAAGACAGGATTATATTGTACTCAAACCGGTTTTAACAGTTGTTAACCAGATTAAAACATGACTCACTGTCGAAAGAAAATCTCCAAAACTGGAACTTTTCAGGAAATGGAAAATAATACATGCAATCACAAAACATTGGAACTACTTTGAATGCATTTTTTTTAAATCTTAAGAGTCGTGAAATTGTTAGGTACTAAATAAACAGAGTAAAAACTAACGGACAACTAGGAAAAGCTAAAACCAAGTTTATTCATCCAATGGGTCAGACAGCTGAACAGACAAAGACATGTTCCCACATGTGCATGTATATATACCCCACTTTAGGTTGAGTCTTCTCCTTTTCTCTGAACATTACATCTTCATTGCTAGGCAGGAAGTTAAGTGACGTGGGTAATAAACTGTTCCTTCTCCCTTCATGTGACCTGACGTCAGCCCCCATTCCTTACTAATCCACAGCTATCCACCCTTATCAGTGACCCCAACCATGTGATTGCCTTTCCCTTCCTCAGTAACATTCCAAGCCCCTGACTCATATTCAACCTTTGACCCACCATATACATTCCTCCTACAGATAACCATTAACTTCTGATCTAGCAAGTATTTCAAAATACAACCCAACAACTGAAACCAGACTGTGGCCCTTCTCCTTTCCATAGGATACCTGATGTCGAACAATAACATGTTCTGACAGAACGTAAACGTTCTGCATTTCATATTTCACGTTTAGAAGTCTGAACCTATCAAAATGTACATTAAGGAGAGTTATTTAATTTTTAAAAAATGTACATTTTTGCATTAGATAACTTCTCGTTTAATTTGCATGTCCCTGTGTTTATTTCAGAGACCCCAACACGGTGCAGACTCTGTCAGCATTCCGTAAGGGTGTGGACTGGGCCATATCAGGACAGTTTACCCAGCAGGACATCAATGAGGCCAAGCTGTCCGTGTTCTCAGCCGTGGACTCCCCCGTCGCCCCCTCCGATAAAGGTAGAGCACCATATTCCCTATTTAGTGCACTACTTTCGAACAGAGACCTATGAGTAGCCCTATGGGCCCTGGTTTAAAGTAGTGCACTATGTAGGGAATAAGGTCCCATTTGGGACTCACTCAGAGCCTTCCAGACTGAACAGAAATCCCACTGGATGACAAAAGATGGGCCCTTCCTTATCTCTCCTGGAGTTGTCCCAGCTCTCAACCTCTTTACCTGACATTTAACATGCTGTTCGTTTATGTCCTGTTAACTTTTACTGTACATGAGGACAGCACTGGACACATGTACAGTGTCTACAAAGAGATGCATTTGCATTAGAGACTTCTAAATGACATGTTATAAATGGACCAAAACAAAGAGATGAAATAGACCGACTGTCAATCCATGTCTTGACACATCACACCACCGTGTTGCAGGTATGGGCCGCTTCCTGAGTGGAATCACAGACGAGCTGAAACAGGCCCACAGAGAGAGACTCTTTGCTGTCACAGACAAGAACATTGTCGATGTTGCTGGCAGGTAATATAATTTCAAGTGTTGAATTTGTAATATAGATATGAACCTGTTTTTTGAGTGCTCCAACTACAGTTTACCATGAATTTGTATTTTTTGAAGTTGTCCCTAGGTAAGCCATATTATTGGACTGAATAAAATGTTATATGCAGAGAATGGCCATTTTAATATTTTGGATTTCTGTTTTACACAGGTACCTTGGCATTGGACAAAGGACATGTGGAGTTGCTATTCTGGGCCCTGAGAATGACATCATCAAGAAAGACCCCTCGTGGGTGGTAAAATAACCAGACATAGAATTATACACTTATCTATTTTACAATTAAGCGACTTCAGAGGCACTGTGTCATAAGATGGTGAACATCAATGTTACTTGATTGTCCTGAATAACTGGACTGTGTCCGGTAATAATATAACTTGAATTGTATTGAATTAACCAGAAAGTCTATTTGGTTTATGACAACATACATTTAATTTATTAGTGTACTTTCTAGACATAGACTCACCTCTGGTTTCTAAATGTATGCAAGTATGTACAAAGATGGTCTATTGAAATACTGTATTTCCATAGGGTACATATAATGAATACTGAACAAAAATATACAACACAACATTTAAAGTGTTGGTTTCATGAGCAGAAATAAAAGATCACAGACATTTTCCATTCACATAAAAAAATACATTTCTCTCAAAAAATGTGCTTACTTCCCGTTTAGAGAGCATTTCTCCTTTGCCAAGATAATCCATCCACCTGACAGCTGTGGCATATCAAGAATCAGCATTATTCATGATTAAACAGCATGATAATTACATAGGTGCACCTTGTTCTGAGGACCATAAAAGGCCACTTTAAAATGTGCAGTTTTTTCACACAACACAATTCCACAGATGTCTCAAGTTTTGAGGGAGCATGCAAGTGGCATTCTGACTGCAGGAATGTTCACCAGAGCTGTTGCCAGAGAATTTAATGTAAATTTCTCTTCCATAAGCCACCTCCAACATTATTTTAGAGAATTTGGCAGTATGTCCAACCGGCCTCACAACAGCCAAGCCGACCACGTGGAACCACACCAGCCCAGGACCTCCACATCCGGCTTCTTCACCTGCGGGATGGTCTGAGACCAGCCACTCAGACAGCTGATGAAACTACAAAACCAAAGTATTTCTGCACAAACTGTAAGAAACTCTCTGGGAAGCTCATCTGCATGCTTGCTATCTTCACCAGGGTCTTGACCTGACTGCAGTTTGGCGATGCTCGCCTTCAAGGGCTATTTTCAGCATGATAATGCATGGCCCCATATCGCAAGGATCTGTACACAATTTCTGGAAGCTGACATTTTCCAAGTTCTTCCATGGCCTGCATACTCACCAGACATGTCACCCATTGAGCTTGTTTGGTATGCTCTGGATCGACGTGTATGACAGCATGTGTTACAGTTTCCGCCAATATCCAGCAACTTCACACAGCCATTCAAGAGGGGGACAACATTCCTCAGGCCACAATCAACAACCTGATCAACTCTATGTGAAGGAGACGTGTCGCGCTACATGAGGCAAATGGTTTTCTGATCCACGCCCCTACTTCTAAAAATATATTTTAAGGTATCTGTGACCAACAGATGCATATCTGTGTTCCCAATCATGTGAAATCTGTAGATTAGGGCCTAATTTATTCATTTTGATTGAGTTACAGTTCATAAGGAAATCAGTCAAATTTTTGAAATTGTTTCATGTTGCGTTGATATTTTTGTTCAGTGTTTGTATAAAATATGACCATTAAATTCTCATGTTGTAATACGTGTCATTTATGATATACAGTACCAATCAAAGGTTTGGATACACCTACTCATTCAATGTTTTTTCTTTATATGTACTATTTTCTGCATTGTAGAATAATAATGAAGACATTAAAACTATTAAATAACACATGGAATCATGTAATAACCAAAAAAGTGTTAAAACAAATCAAAATATATTTTATATATGAGATTCTTCAAAGTAGCCACCCTTTGCCTTGATGACAGCTCTGCACACTCTTGGCAAAGCTACACCTTATGGTACAGCGGGGACTGTGAAGCAACACAAACATAGGCACAGACACATGCATACACACACATGATAACATGCGCACTATACACACACGTACGCAAGCGATTTTGTGTTGTAGATATGTGGTAGTGGCATATGGGCCTGAGGGCACACACTTAGTGTGTTGTGAATTCTGTAATGAATGTAAATTGAATAACTGCCTTAATTTTGCCGGACCACATGGAGAGTTGCAGCCTGCGGCCTTGGCAGCAGCTAATGGGGATCCATAATACATACAAATACAGCGCTCAGTCGGTTTCACAAGGCTTTGAACTTCCATCTCTATACCAGACACAATTCTACATGCATTTTTATTCTGTGAGGTTTACATGCCCTTCCTCTGATATGTTGAATAGTGTTGATGTGCTTGAGGTTTCACAAGTATTCTTTAATTGGAGAAAACACACAGTGAGTCAACATATTAGAACAAGGTTATATTGCATAATAATGGTTTTCACACATCCTCAACAAAGCAACATAATACAGCAGCAGAACAAACATGACCCAGGGCTCTATTCAATCTGGATCGCTAAAGCAGTAATTTCCTACTGAGCCGGCATCTTCAGCTAACGCAGGAACGCTGAATTTCTGCAACATGGATTGAATACATGGATTGAAGCCCCTACTCTTAAGTGCCACAAACTGCTTACAGGGTAAGAAAACCTCTGTGTTCTTTTTCTTTTATTTGGGTGAACTATCCCTTTAAGTGCCACACACAGCCCAGGTTTGATACAAAGTGCAAGTATAGAGTAACAACACACAGTGGAATAGACCTACAGTAGGTGATTGGAGACACAGTCGGCTCTCCCTTTAGAAGAACATGGAGAGGGAAGAAGAACCTATGGGAGTCGACTGAAGCTACATCCTGATTTTTTTTATTTTTTATTTTTTAACCTTTATTTAACTAGGCAAGTCAGTTAAGAACAAATTCTTATTTTCAATGACGGCCTGTTCAGGGGCAGAACGACAGATTTGTACCATGTCAGCTCGGGGGTTTGAACTTGCAACCTTCCGGTTACTAGTCCAACGCTCTAACCATTAGGCTACCCTGCCGCCCCTGATTCTCCACCCTTTTCCAGAAGTGTGCACTATAACACGCCCAGTCATGAATTTAAAAGCACAAGTGTTGGCTGGAAGCAGTTTTCACCATTGTAAAATCCATAAGAGAAAGTGTGCAAGTGCATACTTCGGATGAAGGGTGGAGTTTCTGAGGAGACATGAGAATGGGATGGACTGAAAAGTGCTGGTAAGAGTTATCATGATAAAGGCTAAGTTACACTGAATAGATCAGCTCAGAGCAGCCTAGGCCTCTACAGACTAGCCTATCTAGTCTAACTATCTGCTGGTCAGCAAGGCTAGATGGTCTGTTCAGTCTGCCTTCTTGGGCCTGACCCGGGTCACTGGCTCCAGCTGGCCAGAGTCAGACACATCGTAGCTGGTCTTGTACTTAGCCAGGATCTTCATCAGGGGGTGAAGCTTCAACCACCACTGTTCCTTAGGGATCCTGTGGCTATATATACATACATACATACATATATACACACACACACACACACACACACACACACACACACACACACACACACACACACAGAGAGAGGAAGATAAGAGACAAAGACAATTCAATAAAGACAATTCAATTTGCCACTATACGTTTGAACGGGTGGACGTTGTAAGGAGTTGTAAGCGGCTGATCGTGGACTACAGGAAAGGTGGGCCGAACAGGCCCCCATTAACATCAACGGGGCTGTAGTTGAGTGGGTCGAGCATTTCAAGTTCCTTGGTGTCCACATCACAAACAAACTATTATGGTCCAAACACACCAAGACAGTCGTGAAGAGGGCATGACAACACCTTTTACCCCTCAGGAGACTGAAAAGATTTGGTCCTCAGATCCTCAAAAAGTTCTACAACTGCACCATCTAGAGAATCCTGACCGGTTGCATCACCGCCTGGTATGGCAACTGCTCGGCATCTGACCGTAAGGCGCTACAGAGGGTAGTGCGTACGGCCCAGTACACGGCCAAGCTTCCTGCCATCCAGGATCTATATACCAGGCGGTGTCAGAGGAAAGCCCCAAAAATTGTCACCCAAGTCATAGACTGTTTTCTCTGCTACTGTATGACAAGCGGTACCAGAGCGCCAAGTCTAGGACCAAAAGCTTCTACCCCCAAGCCATAAGACTGCTGAACAATCGCTTCACCCCTACCTACATGTACAAATTACCTCGACTAACCTGTACCCCCGCACATTGACTCAGTACCGGTACCCCTGTATATAGCCTCGTTATTGTTATATTATTGTGTTACTTTTTATAATTTTTTACTTTAGTTTATTTGGTAAATATTTTCTTAACTCTTTCTTGAACTGCACTGTTAGTTAATTAAGGGCTTGTAAGGAAGCATTTCACGGTAAGACCTACACTTGATTTGAAGTAGGATTAGTCAGTCATATTGAATAAATAATTGTACTTCTCATTATGTGCTACTGTGGAAGTCTACACAGAAAAATTACTCTCTCTCATTTGAAGAGCAGTCATTGGTTGAAATCCTAAATGGGTGTCTGTGTAGGTGTAAGTGCTGTGCCTGAAGGTACTGTAAATGTTGTCTTACGCAAAGTCTGTCTCATCTTTCAGCTGCACTACTGGTTGGAAGGCCATGGTTCTGCGACGCATCCCCAGCAAACAGGCCGTGTCCTCTGTGTTAGCGAACACTTTCCCTGCATGGTAAGGGAATACAGTCAGCACACATTTATGTATGTCCCAAATGACACCATATTCCAAATATAGTGCACTACTTTTGACTAGAGAGACCTATGGGCCTATAGGGTGCCATTTGGAATGTAACCTTAATCAACAGGGAAACTAAAGAGGCCACATCCTGTTAGTACTAAAAAAGGATTTATGAACTACATTCAGTACATGTACAGTACCGTCTTTGTAGGACTCCTTTAGCTTTCTTGAAATCCACTGAATTGCTTTTGCTGCAATCTTCGTTCCAAAGTTCCTGTCAAATGGAGAAGGAGCCCCTCCCTTTGGAAATAAATAAAAACAATTGATCCGTTTTACTCAGGTCAGGTTCATGGGTTAGGGTTGGAGTAGGCTAATAATATTATGTGGAATACACAGTTGTGTGTGTGTGTGCGTGGGTAATGAGCTAACCACACCTGCTGCATATGTCCAAGCACGTTCTTCCTGCAGTCAAACACCCCTTTCCCCTCCTCAGAGTACAGCTGGTAGATGAAATCTGTGGTGAAGTTCTCGTTGGAGTTCTCATTCCTGTCACGTCACACACACACGCACGCACGCGCACACACAATGTCAAGGTTCCAGTTGTCCTGCTGCTGCAATACAGGGGGACTCTTCCCTCTCAGTTCAGTTACACAGAGCGATGATGAGTGGCCTTGATAGAGCCTCCATAGAATATCAACAGTACAGGAAGAATTAGGGCCCGTTCACAATATAAATGGGACATAATTGTCATGAATAGTTCCAAAAAGGTTATATTTTAACATACAAATGAAGAGTTTTATTAGACAATTTGTATTAATAGCCTATACAGTATGGCATAAAGATAGTCATACTATCATACATAGCTGGCGACGTACACATATGCCTTCATTGTTACCATACTGTTTACTTGTTAACAGGCTATCATGCTGGACTCTGCCTTTGCTCACTTACCTCAGCACCAAGCCTCTCTGGATCCCCGTCTTCATCTTCTCTGTCAAGTGCTCGACGTTGGACTGAAAGCAGTGAGAAAAATCCTCACATTAGCTGTGAGAAGTCTGAAGTATCCTAGAGTATTCCTCCTCTATCTCTAACCTGCACGAACTTTCAGAGCTGCGGCATGAGCGCTCATTCCTCTGCTGTGTCTCAGGGACAGAGCACTGCAGTGTGCTCTGGTGACCAGGAGGTGGCTCACGTCTTACTGATTTTCTGTCCACTTAGAGGAGTTGTCGCCATTCACTCCGACCAATGTAGGCTACAGCTTGAACATTGTGGTAAGGGTATTGATGAGCACTCATTACACAAAATCAACACGATCTTTTGTTTATACTGTGTGTGCTCTTTGCAACACATGGGTAAATATCAACATCACCTCGTTTCACAATGTAGCATATCCATAACGTTCATGGCATTAAATAATACTTTCATTTTGATGTCATTGGTCTAGTCTTAGAAGGAGACTGCATATTTTCTCCATAATCTGAGGGGATCTATAACTTTTGTGTACCTGAAAACAGCAATGTGTCTCTCGGACAATAAAAACGGGCACATCAACAACTCTCTACTGATGTTGAGTAGACCTCCTCAAACCATAATGTGATGTGTCTTGATCAGAGCTTAACACTCCTGGAATTATGATGCTCTCCACCTATTAATAACTGCCTTATCTGGGTCACCTGAGAAGTCCTAAAATAGAGGCCCCATTGTGCTGAGGGAGGAGAGAGTGATTGGCAGGGGAACAGTGGGTTATCTGCCTTGTTCAGGGGCAGAACGACAGATTTTTACCTTGTCAGCTCAGGGATTCGATCCAGCAACCTTTTGGTTACTGGCCCAACACTAGGCTACCTGCCGCCCCATCCTTTACAGTGCACCACTTTTGACCAGGGTCAAAAGGGCTCAAAAGTAGTGCACAATAAAGGGATTACAAACATTGCTGTCAAGGATGCTCTTTCCTTGGAGTGTAATTGTACTGTACAGCACTGTATAAATAGGACAATGTAACCATTGACAGCCACATGGAGATTGTTCTCCATACTAAAAAACTGCTTCAACTTAGAAAGTTGTCACAGCTGCACATGTATCCACTGAGGAATGAACTATGATGCAAACATTTACATTTGTAACAATGTACTGTATACTGTGTAGAACTAGGTTTCCAAAATTCCCCTGGTTTTCCATAAATCATGGTTGGAGGTTTCCGAATTTCCTGTTTATTCCCTCCTGATTCCGAGAATCTTCCAACCGGGATTTCTATAAAAACTGCGATTTTTGGGAAAGTTGACGGAATTTTGCAACCCTTTGTAAAACAATGGTCCTCACCTGGAGATCTCTGATGTCGAAGGGTTCCTCATAGATGTAGACAGTGTCAGCCCCCGCAGCCAGCCCCCCGACACTGGCCAGGTACCCACAGTACCCCCCCATGGTCTCAATGATGAACACACGCCGCTTGGTCCCACTGGCAGACTGCTTGATGCGGTCACATGTCTGACACACACACACACACACACACATAGATGCTCATAGTCAGATCAAATAGACACACTGCCTGCATCCCAAATGGCACACTATTCTCTATGTAGTGCACTACAGGGAATAGGGTGCCATTTGAGACACAACCACTGTAAGGTTATCAATAGCTTGCAGACAATGTTATTTTGTTAGGTAGTAGTTACATACAAAAATGCTGTCTATACAGTAGGTATCAAATGCTCACACAATTGCCCAAAACATGCTCCATGTCCCAATATAATACGATCGTAAAATACAAACAGTATTGCAAGATTTACCAGGATGCAGAGTCTGATAAAGAATTATTCCAGAACACTAAAGCAGAAAACAGTCAGTAAAGGGAAGAGTCATTTTAACTATTAAAGTATGCATGTTGTAAGTGCAGAGAAATGGGTTTGTGTACAGTGTGCTTGTATAAGTCTGTGTAAATGTGGGAGAGACATTGTGGGAAATGTCTGTGTCTGTTGTCAGTCTATATTCCCAAGTACATTTGTGCATTCTTCTTTTCCACAATGTCAACTAGGGTCTGTCCAATAAGAGAATTATTGACTAAACTATTTTTGTTGTTGTATTTTAGCTAATACAATGCTCATAAGTATACTTGAAGATCTCTAGGAAAGCATACCACATAATAATACAAATCGAGTGATGTTTGATAGTACGGTATAATTTCACCCCTATTCAAAGTTGTGAGGTCTTGCCTGAGTGCTAGTCTGTTTGTGCTCTCATGCCAACTCCCTGTCATGCTTGTCTTGACAATGACAGCAATAGAGCTGGCAAGAGCACAAACAGATCTGGGATCAGACTATGTGAGTTCTACCTTACCTCCACAATAGCATTGAGGGAAGTGTCTGCCCCGATACTCAGATCAGTACCGGGCACATTGTTACTAATGGTGGCAGGCAGCATACACATCGGGATGCAAAAGTCCTCATGGCTGGTCCGGGCCTCATAGAGCTGCAGCAGACACTCAAACGCCTGGAGGTGGTGCGGCACAAACATGTTAGACCACTAGGGGGGGCACTCTCAGACTCAAAGAGAAATCCTACTTCATTTTACACCGACTATGGGCGTTGTCTCAAATGGCACCCTATTCTCTATGCAATGCACTATTGGGACCATGGGACTCTGGTCAAAAGTAGTGCACTATAAAAGGAATAGGCTCTCATTTGGGAGGCAGAACCTCTTGTTACCCTACTAGGGCCTGATCTAGAAAATGTAGTGTCTGTGTATCCTGAGGGTGGCTATCTCCGTGTGATAGGGGGGTTGGCTTGGCATCCCATTGGTAAAGAAGAGAAGGGCGGGGTTGGTTGGTCACCCTGGCTGGCAGACAGACAGAAGTGTTGACGTGGAAATAACAGTAGACTCAGACTGTCACGATGCAGCCTGGCGACACTGCACTTGGCCTCACGACGTGAGGGAATGTTTGAACGCGAGTGGAAAAATGCTGGCTGTTATTCGTGAGGTACACTACCGATGCAGACAGTGTTCAAAACAAGATGGACGTCTGGCCTGGTTCAAGACAACAATTTGATAGCCTAATACTGTTCTATGACACATTCAATCTCCATTTTTCACCATTAGCAATAGATTCTCAGTAAACACAAAATAAGATACTGTGTTTGATCACAACAAGTAGGTTACTTAAGTGAATTCACTTCCTTCTCCAATACAGTTTAGTGACTATTCAAATGCTTTTCAGATGCTTAGTGAAAATCTAGTTTTGGTTGATGATGGAATTAAAATCAACTAGATGGGTGAAAGTAAAAATATTGGTTAGAGAAGACATCTAAATGTTACTACTACTACTAGTTCTCCTTCATTAATACCCTTCTCTTAAAAACCTCCACCTCATCCAACTGGCTTGTAGACAAATGTATAGCAGGATAGGAGTGTTGTAAAGATAGCAGGATAGGAGAGTTGTAAAGATAGCAGGACAGGAGTGTTGTAGAGATAGCAGGACAGGAGTGTTGTAGAGATAGCGGGATAGGAGTGCTGTAGAGATAGCAGGATAGGAGTGCTGTAGAGATAGCAGGATAGGAAGTGTTGTGTTAAACCAGACCAGGGACAAGTCAACTCATTGTGTTTAGTAAACAAGCATAGAAAGGTGCAGCTGCAGGCAGAACAACGCTAGCCGCAAAAACATGCCACTGACGTCACTTCATGCCAGTATCTATCACTTACCTGGGATCTTCAATGTGATATTTACCAGCAACAGTAGCCTCAGACTGAAAGACCTAGACTTACAGGGACAGTTACCAGACACAGATTAAGCCTAGTTCTGGACTAAAAAAACATTAGGAGAATCTCCATTGAAAGTGTTTTTTAGTCTACGACAAGGCTTAAAGTGTGTCCGGGAAACTGGCCCCTAATCATATACTACTTTACCTCTGCATGGGTTGAGCTTGAATGAAAACACTGTTTTGTAACTGCTTGCTGTTTCTAATGTATACATTGTTTGCAGCTGATCAGACAATGAGTTGTCATACCTTATCTTGCTATTTCACTGTGTTTATTATTCCCTTCTAAGGCTTTTTAAACTCTACCTAACTATTTTCCTTCAGATGATATAGGAGCACATGCACACCTAGCTCAACACAAATCAGTATGGTGTGTTTGGGTTAGACCTAGTTATGTTCAGCCTGTTGTGATGCTGGTACACGCAACGCCCCAAGCTGCAATCAGTGAAGTCCTTTATTCGGATTGGGTGGTAGGTGTTCTAAACACATCTGACCTTGCGACCTCTGATCCCCAGCCACACTTACATAAGTAATAGCATTTAAAGCTGTGTCTGCGCCAATGCTGAGATCAGAATCCTGTATATTGTTAGAGACTGTGGCAGGGACCATAACCATGGGGACACAGAAGTCATTATATTTCTCCCGGGCGGCGGACAGTTCTATGACTCCCAGGATGGCCTGCAGTACAGGGCAGAGCCAGAGCCAGGGCTTAAGAGCGAGGAGTTAATGTGTTTGCACAAACTGACTCTCTATTCCCTATGTAGTGCACTACTTTTGACCAGGGCCCAGAGGGTGCACTGTATATGGAAAAGGGTGCCATTTGGGACACAACCATGAGTAAAGATGAGACAAGGTGGGCGGAGCCAGGGTGAGGGAGCCAGGCCTATCACAACGGACAGTGTGACTCAGACAGGAAGCACCACACAGTAACTCACACAGAGATGGGGAGGGACCCACAGGGAGGAAAGAGCCTAAAGGGGGTTCTTTGAACATACAGAAATATGTTCTTGATTATTATAGGAGGAAATAAAGGAGAATATTTTGTAACTTTAGATTGTGAAATGAATGAATATAACTGCGTGAAACACTTAAGAAAAAGATACAAAGACACATGAGAAGAGAGTATATGTTTTAGTATCACTCAAAGATTCCAATTTTACTCATACGCTTAATGTTAATAACTTTTCGAAATTATAAAAAGTACAATATACAATTTGGTACTGCAAAATAGTGGTATAATTCTGTAATAATATTGTAAATATATTACATATAAAATGTAAATATTCAACTGTGAATGTAAAATGTACTTGATGCTGTTATGTGCCCTACATACCTCGAATCCACCGATAACAAGCAAAGCATTGATGTTATGTATCCTGATTTGTTCAGCAATCTTATCAAGATGCTTCGCTGGAAGGGTTCTAAAATTAGAAATGAAAATCCAATAATCACCTACACACTACAGTAAGTCAGTGTTGATTTTTTTCAATGGCACTCTATCGGTCCTGTTCAAAAGTGGTGCACTATATAGGGAATAGGTTGCCATTTAGGTCCCACAGACATAAACATTAGCCTACCTCTTTGTTCCCAGTATGGACCCCCCTTGGCCGGTCCAACCTGCTACATCTCCCCATGTAATCTCCTTTATCTGTGTGGAGACAAAAACAACAAAACTGTGTTTGAGAATGAGGTTTCAAATGTGTTCTGTGTAGTCTCCAAAAAGCAGTGCTAAATGTGAACATCATCATGTTCATTTCAAGGGGTCACAAAACATTAGCATTTAAGCTAAATGAATGAATTACATTCTAAAAAGCAATCAAGCACATCAGATTTACAATCAACATTTATCTTGCTTTGTATGACAATATCCCCCCCAAATTGTCACATGCATTGAATACAACAGGTGAAATGCTTACTTACATACAAGCCCTTAACCAACAATGCAGAGTTGTTTTTAAAGTAAGTAAGAAAATATTTGCACAAATAATTTACAAAAATTATAAGTTAAAAAAGTTTCCCAATAAAATAACGATAACGAGGCTACATACCGGGAGTACGGGTACCGAGCCAATATGCGGGGGTACAGGTTAGTAGAGATAATTGAGGTAATATGTACATGTAGGTAGGGGTAAAGTGATTCATAAACAGTGAGTAGCAGCAGCATAGAAAAGGGGGTCAATGCAAATAGTCCGGGTGGCCATCTGATTAACTGTTTAGCAGTCTTATGGCTTGGAGGTAGAAGCTGTTAAGGAGCCTTTTGGACCTAGACTCGGTGCTCCGGTACTGCTTGCCGTGCGGTAGCAGAGAGAACAGTCTATGACTTGGGTGGGTGGAGTCTTTGATTTTTAGGGCCTTTCTCTGACACGGCCTGGTATAGAGGTCCTGGATGGCAGGAAGCTTTGCCCCAGTGATGTACTGGGCCGTACACACTACCCCCTTGCAGTCGGATGCCGAGCAGTTGCCCTACCAAGAAATTATGACTGAAAAGGACCCGTGCAAAATCTTTACTGTCACTTGAGGGGGAATAGGCATTGTCGTGCCCTCTTCACAACTATCTTGGTGTGTTTGGAACATGATAGTTTGCTACTGATGTGGACACCAAGGAACTTGAAGCTCTCGACCAGCTCCACTACAGCCCCGTTGATGTGAATGGGGGCGTGTTCAGCCCTCCTTTTCCTGTAGTCCACGATCAGCTCCTTTGTCTTGCTCACGTTGAGGGAGAGGTTGTTGTCCTGTCACCACACTGCCAGGTCTCTGACCTCCTGCCCATAGGCTGTCTCATCATTGTAGGTGAACAGGCCTACCACTGTTGTGTCGTTGGCAAACTTAATTATGGTGTTGGAGTCAGAGACAGTCATGGGTGAACAAGGAGTACAGGAGGGGACTGAGCAGGCACCCCTGAGGAGCCCCCGTGTTGAGGATCAATGTGGCAGATGTGTTGTTGCCTACCCTTACCATCTAGGGGTGGCCCGTCGGGAAGTCCAGGATCCAGTTGCAGAGGGAGGTGTTTAGTCCCAGGGTCCTTAGCTTAGTGATGTGCTTTGAGGGCAATATGGTGTTGAACGCTGAGCTGACAGCTTGTCTGTACTGCAGCACACAGGCTATAATCTACCAACAGCCCTCTACCCACATCTTACACATCCCCCAATGTTGGCCGAGGTACAGTAGCATTAGACAATGTGAGATAGAGGCCTGCATTAGGAATACGGGGTAAGAGTAGGGATGAGAGAAAGGCCTGCATAAGGGAAAAGGGGTGAGGGTGAGAGTAAATGGCTTACTGTAAGCTGTTTATCTCCCCACACAAGTTGTATCTGTAAAACACTGTCTGTGCCAGCGTCATGGGCACAGGGGTATAGGTGACTTATACTGATTTCACATAGGATTGACGGTATGTTGCCTGTAAAAACAATCGGGCAATGTTTCTATGATCCCATTTCAAACAGCCCTATTTCTACGTCTTTCTTGTCTGCATTCCCCTTTTATATCGCCATTGCTTTAGCCGGCAAGGAGCAAGAGACATTTAACTTTGACCCTAGCTCCTAGACCCTGTTGTTGCAACAATAGTCCTGGTAACATGAGTGACAGCTGCAAGTTGTTCTATTTCTTCACATTCACAGCAGAAGATAGCAGCATGCCATACTTGTAAAATATGACTTTGTAATGTGTTCATTTTTCTGTTATGGTGAATAAAAAGTTGGCTACAGTTGAACTCAAAACATTGTTAGATATGTTCTCTTAATTATATGAGCTGGCTAGCCAGCTAGATAGCTAGCTAACAAGCTAACGTTAGCAAAACACCAAAACATTGTCTTGAAAGTTCGTTTTTAGTTCACTGGCTTGCCAGATTTAATAGCTACATATCCTAAATAAATGTTTAAACCGATGTTTTTTTTTTGTTGGTGCAAACAAAATTGAGCAGGTAATGTTGCTATTTGGACCAGGCTGCTGCGATGTCTTGCAGACAGTCATTTGTGTGTTTATACTGTTTCATAATGACAAAGCCAGTAAGATGAAAGGGGACATTTATACAGAGGGGTTGGCGGGACTTTTAAATAATACCGCAATCATGACTAGGTCGGTCGGCGGAAATAAAAGTACAGGCTTTGTTGCCGGCAACACCTTTCAGATATAAAGGAGATGGAAAAAAGATGGCAGCATGCTAAAGTTGGCGGCAAAACATCTTGGTTTGAAAAGTGTATTACACTAACAAGGTCACTATAACCTATAGCTTACCTGTTTTCGCTGTCATGTTTTCATCACAGCCAACACTGTCTGATATCTTTTGATCAAATATGCAGAAGTATTCTGGTTTTGCTAGTGATTTCAAGATATAGTGTAAACAACAGAACTATTTATATGGTGTAAACAATACTAGGGGACTAATACGGTCAAAATGTGTTTGTGTTCTTATCACGTTGACCTGTTGATCATGTGGCAGTGAGGCGCTACTAACAATAACAGGAAGTAGGCGTCATAGGGGAGTGATAAGGGACAATAATCCTCATTGGGTAAGAATGAAATGACAACAAGGTAAACAAAACAGATTTATGTCTTAATGCCAGTACCTGTCCGTTGTAGAATCCCTCGAAGCCGTCATTAACGGCAAACATCTTGTGCCCCTCTTTGATGCCCACCCTGACGGCCGAGCGGACAGCTGCGTTCATGCCCGCCGCGGGGGCGCCCACGTTCAGCACAGCCACGTTGAAGGAGCTCTGAGGATCAACAGCACAGCACAACCGTCACACACACGAGCATATGTGCAGACACACACACTTTTAGACAGCGAGGATGGCGACAACTCTTTTTCAATTCAGTTCATGTCAAAACACTCATTGAAGATAAATGGCACTTATCCAATTCTTGAAATAGAATTGGCCCCAACTCCAAGCCGTTGACACACATATCAACAACAGATCCCTCTGTATACAATATAGGAGCACATAGTGCTTGATGTTCAGGAGAAATGCTGTAAAGGCTTGGCAAAGCTGCTGTCTCTGCGGAGAATGGAGCAGCATGCATTGATAATCTCTAACAAGGCCTCATGCTATGGCTCCAAGATGTTACATCTTTATAGGCTGCTGTTGTACTTCATTCACATAGACCACTGGCTCTGAGCTTAGGAAAATTCGTTAGCTGTCAATCACATGATGATCACAGTAAGATCATGGACAGATAGACCCCACGTATAATGAGTGACATCATAAGCGTTGTAATCACCTACAGTAGCATTCAAAAGTTTGGGGTCACTTAGAAAGTTCCTTGTTTTTTAAAGAAAAGCAACAAAAAAAATGTCCATTAAAATAACATCAAATTGATCAGAAAAACAGTGGACATTGTTAATGTTGTAAATGACTATTGTAGCTGGAAACGTCTGCTTTTTAGTGGAATATCTACATATGCGTACAGAGGCCCATTATCAGCAACCATCACTCCTGTGTTCCAATGGCACGTTGTGTTTGCTAGTCCATGTTCATCACTTTAAAGGCTAATTGATAATTAGAAAACCCTTTTGCAATTATGTTAACACAGCTGAAAACGGGCCTTCTTTAGACTAATGGAGTATCTGGAGCATTAGCATTTGTTGGTTCGATTACAGGCTCAAAATGGCCAGAAACAAAGAACTTACTTCTGAAACTCGTCAGTCTATTCTTGTTCTGAGAAAGGAAGGCTGTTCCATGCGAGAAATTGCCAAGAAACTGAAGATCTCGTACAACGCTGTGTCCTACTCCCTTCACAGAACAGCGCAAACTGGCTCTAACCAGAATAAAGAGGAGTGGGAGGCCCCGGTATACTACTGAGCAGGAGGACAAGTACATTAGAGTGTCTAGAATGAGAAACAGACGCCTCACAAATCCTCAACTGGCAGCTTCATTAAATAGTACCCGCAAAACACCAGTCTCAACGTCAACAGTGAAAAGGCGACTCCGGGATGCTGGCCTTCTAGGCAGAGTTGCAAAGAAAAAGCCATATCTCAGACTGGACAATAAAAAGAAAATATTAAGATGGCCAAAAGAACACAGACACACTATGCCTAGAAGGCCAGCATCCTGGAGTCACCTCTTCACTGTTGACGTTGAGACTGATATCTGACAAGGTATAGCTATAGTTGCAACTTGGCATGGTCTAAGGCACTGCATCGTAGTGCTAGCTGTGCCACTAGAGATTCTGGGTTCAAGTCCAGGCTCTGTCTCAGCTGGCCGCGACCGGGAGACCCATGGGGCGGTGCACAATTGGCCCAGCGTCGTCCGGGTTAGTGGAGGGTTTGGCCGGCAGGGATGTCCTTGTACCATCGCGCACTAGCGACTCTTGTGGTGGGCCAGGCGTAATGCACGCTAACATGGTCACCAGGTCTTCCTCCGACACATTGGTGCGGCTGGCTTCCGGGTTAAGTGGGCATTGTGCCAAGAAGCACGCTTGGTTGGTTTGTGTTTCGGAGGACGCACGGCTCTCGACCTGCGCCTCTCCCAAGTCTGGGAGTTGCAGTGATGAGATAAGAGTGTAACTGCCAATTGGATACCACAAAATTGGGGAGAAAAAGGTTTTAAAAAAATGTATAATAATTAAAAATAGATATAGTTGCAACTAATTGTTGGCACTTAGGAGCACTGAGCTAGAACTGTTATAGTATAATAGGCTACAGTATAGTACATACATTATATGGGGGCTCATCCTCCTCCTATCCCCTTAAAACAGAAGCAATTGAACAAACACTGTTACTGTCACAAAAAGACCTCGCATGACCCACAATGCACCTCAACAGGAAGTACCTGTTCCTAACGCGCAAATCTGAGAAATGCTGGAATGACACAAACATTAGGAGGAAATAAATATGAATGTCACAGTTACTTTGTGTATGTACATTAATCATTTTATCTTGGGTTATCTGAGGTTACTTACATTTGGGAGTTCAGAGTCTGCTTTGTGGTAAGAGAGGAGTTTGTAGGTGTTCAGGTTGTTTTCGAAACTCCTGCAAAATATTAATGAAACATACTGTTATTTATCCTTCTACCATTCTCCAGAAGCCTCCATTACTGAGTTGCATAAGCTTTTAAAGGCCAGTGGAAAATCCATCACAATTCAATGAAGCTTCCAAATACAGAGATTTATGTTTATTTTACCAAAGAAATCCTATATACACAGAGTCAGATAATGTACCTTCCACGCAGTCTCACGGCTTCCTCAAAATTCTTCTCGTCCATGGATTTCTGGACATCTTGTGTCTAGTGAGAAAATAATTACGAATGGTAATTTGTCTCTAATCAACAGCCTACCAATTATCTTAATTCATAATATATCTATAATGTATACCGTAGGTAGAAGTACTTGGGGGTGTACAACATAAAAACACACCACTAAAATGGGGTAGGCTATCACTCCATATGTGTGCTTCATTTACAGTTGAGTAAAGCAATCTTGAACACACAGTGTAAGTGGCAGGCCAACAGCACTTACCATCTGAACACACTCCATGAGGGGCAGACGGACAGCCTGGTTCCCACACAGAGACACCACACAGGCCGGGGTACTGTCTGACGCCTCCAGCAGGGCCAGGACCGCCTCCACTCCCATACGACTGGCCTGGACAGACAGGTCAAAGGTTACACTGTATTTTGGGACGCTGGGAAAATACTGTAACTTCAGGTTCAAGTTAGAAATTGCTTAATAGTATGACATGCTTTTTCAATTATGTTGACCACTCTGAAACTTTGGCTGCCTCATGGTCACTAACCAAAACAAACATACCAGGGATATTATGGAGCTATTAGACAAGCAGCAGCACAAATGGCTGCGACTCCAACTGAAAAGTAGCGCACTATATAGGGAATAGGGTGCCATTTGGGAAGCAATACTGAAACTGTAAGTGCCTTTTAATGATGTAATTTTGGTATGTGGATGTATCACTCACTAGGATCCTGTCGAAGGCAGAGGGGGTTCCTCCTCTCTGGACGTGACCCAGGATGGTGACTCGGGTGTCAAACCCCAGACAGCTAACAACCAGCTATAGCAGGAGAGGAAGATCAGAGTGTACTTAAATAACACTGGTTACATCCCAAATGGCACCCTATTCCCTATATAATGCACTGCGTTTGACCAGACAGCTCTGATCTAAAGTAGTGCATTATATAAAGAATAGTGTGTCATTTGGGACGTAACTATTGACTATTTGAAAACGTGGTATTTGAGATATGTTACATAATACACTATGTATGGCAGAAAGAGAATGAAAATGGCATGCTATTTCTCAGGAAGTAAGACAGAAGGGGAAAGCACAAGCACTGTAGACACATGCAAAACACTTCCTGCCATGTACACAGTAAGTGAGCCTCCTGTTTTGCGGCAGGTCAAGGAGACACAGGATGAGCAATAGAGGGCGTGGCAGGAGCAGATTTTACAGTACCCCCCCCCCTTGACCAGGCTCATCTGGGTGTGAGGTATAGAAATCACGTAAGAGGGAGGGGTCCAGAATGTGACGGTGGTGCACTCAGCAGTGCTCCTCCGGCCCATACCCCTCCCAGTCCACTAGGTACCGCCAGCCGCAAGCCCGACCACGTCAATCCAAAAGCCGCAGGATGGTATAGGCAGGATGGTCATCGATGAGTCGAGGGGGTGGAGGAGCTCTTGCAGGAGGAGACGGGACTGGAGCACACAGGTTTAATCAGGGATACATGGAAGGTAGGATGGATCCTGAGAGAGGCTGGGAGTTTCAGGCGCACAGCAGAGGGGTTAATGACACGGTCAATTTCAAAGGGACCAATGAATTGGGGGGACAGTTTCTTCAATGGCAGGTCCTCTGATGAGAGCCATACCTTTTGACCTGATGTGTAGATTGGGGCTGAGACCCGGCGACGGTTGGCTTGGGACTAGGTCCTGTCGGAGGCATGAAGAAGGGCAGCCCGAGCCTTTCTCCAGGTACGATGACAACAGCGCAGATGGTCCTGGACAGAGGGGACCGCAACCTCAACCTCTTGGATGGGGAACAAGGGGAGTTAGTAACCCAGAGCACACTCGAAAGGTGACATACCTGATGAGGCGTTGGTGAGGGTGTTGTGGGCATATTCAACCCAGGTTAGCTGAGCGCTCCAGGAAGAAGGGTTAGCAGAAGTCACGCAGCGTAGGGCAGTCTCCAACTCTTGGTTGGCCCGTTCGGTCTGGCCGTTGGTCTGGGGATGATATCCAGAAGAAAGACTGACATTGATACCAAGAGCTGAACAGAAGGATCTCCATACCTGGGAGTTGGGTCCCCAGTCGGTAATGATGTCAGTGGGAATGGCATGCAGACAAAACACATGGGATACTAGCAGGTCCACAGTCTCCCTGGAGGACGGGAGCTTGGAGAGGGGAATGAAGTGAGCCACTTTGGAAAACCTATCAATAATGGTGAGGATGACGGCGTTACCGTTAGATGGTGGAAGGCCAGTGACGAAGTCCAGAGCGATGTGTGACCAGGGGCGACTGGGTAAGGGAAGAGGGCGCAGCAGTCCGGAAGTGGGTTTAGTGGAAGTTTTGTTCCAAGCACAAACCGAGCAGGCTGAGACAAACTCCCGGACATCTCTCTCTATGGTGGGCCAACAGAAGCGCTGACGCAGGAAGGCGAGGGTCCGGTTCATACCAGAGTGAATGGTGAGGTGAGTAGAATGGCCCCACTGAAGAACAGAGCGAACACAATCTGGAACAAACAAAGCATTCTTTGGACCGTTACCCGGATCAGGCTGGTTCTGCTGAGCCTGGAGGATACGGGACTAGATCTCCCAGGTGACGGTGGCAACGATGCAGGTGGATCGCTCAATGGCTTCTGCCTCGGTACCCGTGCTGTCGGTGGTGAACTGGCGGGAGATGGCATCAGGCTTGATATTCTTTGAACCGGGGCGATAAGCGAGTGTGAAATTAAATCTACCGAAGAACAAGGCCCACCTGGCTTGCCGGGAGTTCAGACGTTTGGAAGTCTGGATGTAGGACAGATTTTTATGGTCAGTCCAGAGCCCTCCAGCCAGTGATGCCATTCCTCAAGAGCCAGGAGTTCACCGTTTCCGATGTCAAAATTCCTCTGCAGGTGAGAGCTTAAGGGAAAAGAATGCACATGGGTGGACCTTCTGAGGGGGAACATTGAGACAGAACAGCACCTACCCCGGTGTCAGAGGTGTCCAACTCCACGATGAACTGGAGTCCTGGGTTGGGCTAAGTAAGGACCGGGGCAGAGGTGAAGCGACGCTTGAGTTCCAGGAATACTGCCTCTGCCTCAGGAGTCCATTGGGATGGAGTGGAGGTGAAGGTGAGAGTGGTGCAGCTAGACGGCTGTAGTTGCAGATGAAACGTTTGTAAAAATTTGCAAACCCCAGAAAACACTGTAGCTGCTTCAGGTTGGATGGCGCAGGCCACTCTGTGACTGCCATGACCTTGGTAGGGTCTATACGTAACTGTCCCTGTGCAATAATATAACCAAGGAAAGACACTGAAGCAGCATGGAACTCACATTTCTCAGCTTTAAGAAAAAGCTTATTCTCCAACAGCCGTTGAAGAACTTGGCAAATGTGTTGATGGTGAGCCTCAGGGTCCTTGGAAAAAATCATGATGTCATCTAAATAGACAAAAATGAAGTGTCCAATCACATCCCTCAGCACATCATTGACTAGGTTCTGGAAAACAGCAGGGGCGTTAGTTAGACCAAAAGGCATGACCAACTCCTCAAAGGGATCCAGTGGATCCCTCTCTTATGCGGACAAGGTGGTAGACATTCCGGAGGTTGAGTTTGGTAAACACTTGGGCACCTGGAGGGGGGCAAAAGCAGAGCTGATGAGTGGCAAGGGGTTCTTTACTTGTTCTTTACTGTGATATTATTCCGCCCACGGATATTATTCCGCCCACGGAAGTCTATGCACGGCCTCAGTGACTAATCCTTCTTCACAAAGAAAAACCCAGAACCCACCAGGGAGGAAGATGGCTTGATAAGTCCTACAGCCAGAGAATCCTGGATGTACCTCTCCATAACCTCTTGCTCGGGGCGAGAGAGGTTAAATAACCGGCTACTGTGAAGAGGACCTCCAGGCTGGAGGTCAATGACGCAGTCGTAAGGCCAATGAGGCGGGTGCTTGCTGAACACAGGAGGTAGATCGTGATACTCTGGAGGAACTGATGACAGGTCCGGAGGTTCTAGAATGAACTGGGGCACAGAAAAGGCAGGGAGAATGGCAGAATGTAGACAATTAGAGTGACAAAATGAACTCCAAGTGGTTACCTTTCCGGAAGTCCAGTCAATCTGTGGGTTGTGTAGCTTTAACCATGGATGGCCAAGAACCAGGGGGAGTAAGGACAGTCGATTATGTGGAAACGGATCTTTTCCTGGTGGTTTCCAGAGAGACAGGATGACAGGTACGGTTCTCTCACAGACACGGGCGAGGAGCTGTCCGTTGAGAGCATTGGCATTGAGGGGTTGAATCGAGTGTGACAGTGTCCAGGCCCAACTGAGTAACGACACCTCGGTCCAGGAAGCTCCGGTCAGCGCCCGAATCGATGAGAGCAGAGTGAGGAAAAGCCTGGCTCTGCCACACAGGGTTGCCTTCAAGCAGGGGTCTGGGGGAAGATGGGCAGGCGATTTGGCTCAACAGTATATCCCCCACTACCCACTTTTGCTGTACGCAGGGAACCAGTGGAGACAAAGTGACCAACCTGGCGACAGTATAGGCAGCTCCTAGCGCCGATTCGCCACTGCCTCTCCTCTGGAGTGCCTTGGAAAGGGATGCAGTCGGAGAAGGAGGACAAGGTGTTGAAGCAGATATTATGGTGCATGCAACCTTACCTACTCTCTCCCTCCGACGCTCATGGAGACTGTTGTCGATGCAGATGGCGAGAAAGAGGAATTCATCGAGTCCATCAGGCTCATCCCTGGACACCAACTCGTCCTTGATGGTCTCAGTGAGCACATTCTGGAATGCTCCCTGAAAGGCCTCCTCATTTCAGCCGCGAGGGTGCGAAACTCACATGCCATCTCAGCAACACTATGGTGGCTTTGACGGAGGGACAGGAGTCATTTAGCCGCATCCTTACCGCAGACCAGGTGGTCAAAGACTTTTTTCATCTCCTCCGTGAATCTAGAGTAGAAGAAGCAGATGGGGGACTGTCTCTCCCACACCGCTGTGGCCCAGGAAAGCGCTGCTCCATGGAGGCAGCTAATCAGGAAGGAAATCTTGGCATGTTTGCTAGCATAAGAATAGGGCTGTTGCTCAAATACTAGTGAACTTTATACTAAAAAGGCTCTGCAAGCTCAGAGGTTGCCATCGTAGAGCTCGGGAGTTGGAAACGGCTCCCGAGGCAGAGAAGAATGACTTTGGACTGGTTGTGAGCTCGATGTGAAGGTTCGGCCCTGTAGGTCAGACAGGCTCTGTGAAAACTCCTTGATGTGCTCCAGAAGGGCTTTCAGGTCTTGGTCATGTTGCTCAAGCAGGGCGCCTTGGCCAGAGAGGGTTTGGTGGAGAGTATCTGAGTCCGCTGGGTTCATCTCTTTGGCCAGATAGTACTGTTACGTGGCAGGTCAAGGAGAAACAGGATGAGCAGAACAGGGCGTGGCAGGAGCAGATGTAACACCTCCAACACCTTTGTGTCCCAAATGTCACGCTATTCTGTATATAGTGCACTACTTTTAACCAGAGTCCAATGGGTCCTGGTCAAAAGTAGTGCACTATATAGGGAACAGGGTGTCACTTTGGACTCAATCTTGTTCTTCTGTTCTCCCAGGTAAAATGTACTGTATAGGACTCTTACCGGCACAGAGATCCTATAAGTTCTATATGTAATTCTATGCTTACTAGGTTCTTAGGTGCGGTGACGAAGAACAAGGTGGCAATGCACAAACAGGAAGGAGTATAATTCACAGAACTTCACATCACTAAGAAAGGTCCATGAAAAGACTTCAGAGTTAAAACATGTACAGCATGTTGTTAATGGGACAGAGAGAGTGAGAGATGACAATGTCCAACCAGAAGGAACCATGGAAACAAAGGAGTACTGTACCAGACCTGGGTTCAAAAACTATTTGAAATCATTTAAAATACTTAAATTGGGCTTAATTGAGCTTGGCTGGCGCTTGGTAACAATAGAATAGTCGCAAAACTGCAAACCCCACCCATCTGCCACTCAAGCAAACATTCAAAGTATTTGAAAGATTTTAAACCGGATTTGAACTCAGGTCTGCAGATGAGTACTGTACCAGTACAAGACAGCTGGGCTGGGCTGGTCTTCTCATAGCACTTACTTCCTTAATATGGTTTGTAGTGATAGGCTTGTTGTGGCAATCTATCGCCCCCTCAGCTACAATAATGATATTGAGCCGTTTCTTATCTGCACGGTTCTATAGGAATACAAACAAAGCACAGATATACAGTACATGACAGAAAAGTTTTGCATTTGGCTTGTCAAAAGCTGGACCCGGTTTATGCTGAAACAGCTGCATGCCTACCTTAGAACGAGAAAGAACAGATATGTCTACTACCTCTTCTTTCTTTCTCTATCTTTCACTGTACAGATTCCTTTCATCTGTAAAGCATGGAGCTATTCACGCATCTGTCGGACCTGCTTTTGGTTCCCCCTTCGTTGCATATTCAGGTACTCACATCCTTGACATTATCAACAGTAATAGCCTTTCCTTGTCTGTCAATGGCTCCTTCAGCAACTATGATTATATTCAGCCTTGAACCCCTGGATCGGCTCTGGGCATTAAGAAACACTGCATGAATGAACACTGTTGATTTTACTTGAAGGGAATACAAGGGAATACAATACACTACAACACTTGTGATCACTAAGCAGTACATCCCATTCAATGTAAAGCATAGATTAAAATGTGTTTATTGTTACATCTGCACATGTCAGATGTCACCTGTGCGTGTGTGTGTGTTTTACCTCAGATAGTTTCTGACACATATGTTCCTCCCAACCATCCTCAGGGGGCATCTCAGGGATCAGGACCCAGTCGGCCCCACAGGCCAGAGCACTGACTAGAGCCAGGTACCTACACACGCATACACACACGCACACAAACACACACACATTAGAATATAATAAACTATAAATAACTACATGCAAACACAAACCCATTTGTATGTATTATGAACAAACATTTTCAAAGCAAGACCGCTGAGAGCCCATAGCTAAATTCCAGCAAGGAAATACACAAGAATAAAGCAGGAAGTCAGAGCAGCAAATAAATGTCATTCCATACCCACAATGCCTTCCCATGACCTCTAGCACAAACGTCCTCTGGTGGCTGAGAGAAAGGAGAGAAGTTTGTGTAAAGGTTGAGTGTGTACAAACAACACCACTGAGCTGTAATATGCACCCTTTATTAAATTCACTGGATGCTTCCCAAATACATAGTGCACTATATAGGGAATAGGGTGCCATTTGGGACACACTTGCTATACTGTTTCTGTCAGTACCTCTGTGCAGTAGTCATGATGGCGTCTACCACCTCTATGATTCTGTGCAGGGCAGAGTCTGTCCCGATGGTCATGTCAGTGCCACAGAAGTCGTTGTCGATGGAGCCCACCATTCCCACGATGTGCAGCTCTGAGTTGTTCTGGGCAGCCTCCTCATCAATCAGACCTTTAAACAGGATACACAAGACCACAATTTAACCCACTGGTTTTACTACTGAGTAATGTACATGCATAGGTGGATGTATACAGGCTTTGGTATACAGACTTTGGTAATACCTAGTAATACATGTCTTACTACATATCATGTGGGAAAATACATTTTTTTGCAATTTGCGTGGGAAATGAGTTATCTAATTTAGTGATGGAGTAGATTACTGTGAACATTTGGTCCACTACATGGACTACAACGTTCAGTTACCCTGTTGAACAAGTTCTTCCAGTAGTCCGCTCCACTCCTCTCTGAAGAGGTTGGCCCCCGTGAGGCTACCGTCCCCTCCGATCACACACAGGTTGGTGATGCCACGCAGAACCAGTTGGTGGGCAGCCTTTAGACGCCCCTCGTGGCTGCGGAACTCCTTGCAGCGGGCACTGCCAATGACTGTGCCACCCTGACAGGAAAACACAACAGCTAAGAATTCAAATGAATGGATGAATGACAGTTGGAAAGATGGATTGCTGGATGGATGACAATTTCATTGATGGATAGGTTGAGGTTGGATAGATGGATGAAGGAAGATTGGGTAGATGGATGAAGGATAGATGGAGGGATGGATGGATAAATGTGGATGGATGGATGTTGGATGAATGGGCAGATGACGGTTGGATGGATGGAACACAAAGCTCTAGACCAAACCAATGGATGGCATTATCTGATACAATGGAGCACTGCTGCAGTCATTGATATGCCTCATTAATTCAACCTCTCATTTAGTTTTTTTGTTGTGTTGTGTGGTGTGTTTTGTTGTTGTCATTAACTAACAGGTTCATGCAGAATCCATAATGACAAGGCACCTTCCACTCTGTTTAGCATCAGGCAGAAATGCAGCTGCGCTCATCTGTCACATGCAATTTGTGAATTACAAGTCTGGGACCACAAATATATTTATACCATTTGGGATTTTATTCTGGATCCCCATTAGCTGCCAAGGCAGCAGCTACACATCCTTGGTTCCAATCACAATTACATACAATAAAACATGTCTGGGCTGTGTGCTAGTCACTTAAACAGACAGCTCAGTGATTTCAACATGTCAATAATGCTCACAAAGACAAGCAGTAATGTGGATTCTGCATCCACCCTGAGCCAGGAGAGATTGACATGGATATTATCAATGCTGGCTCTCCGTACACATCTAAGGGCCAGCTGCTCTGTTCTGATCCTACTGCAATTTCCCAACGTCCCTCTTTGTGGCACTTGACCATATGACTGGACAGTAGTCCGGGTGCAACAAAACTAGGGCCTGTAGTACTTGTTTTGCTGATAGTGTTGTTAAGAAGGCAGAGCATCGCTTTATTATAGACAGAACTCTCCCCATCTTAGCTACTGTTGCATCCATATGTTTTGACCATAACGGTTCAAATCCAGGGTTACACCGAGCAGTTTAATCTCCTCAATTTGCTCAATTTCCACATTATTCATTACAAGATTTAGATGAGATTTATGGTTCAGTGAATAATTTGTCCCAAATGCTTTTAGGTTTTTTTAATATTTAGGACTAGCTTATTTCTTGCTGCCCATTCTGAAACTGACTGCAGCTCTTTGTTACATAGACACACAGGCTTTACTCAGTGCCAGTGGTTTTAAAAAGTAAGGGGTCTAGACCGATGCCCTTGGGAATGCCTGGCTACCTGGGTTGTGTTGGAGAGGCTTCCATTAAAGAACACTGTGTTCCATTAGACAGGTAACTCTCCTTCACAATATAGTAGGGGATGTAAAGCCATAACACATCATTTTTCCAGCAGCAGATTATGATTGATAATGTCAATCATCAGCTGCACTGAAAGTCTAACAAAACAGCCCCCAGAGTTTTCTGATAAAACATTTTTCTCAGACATTTGCGTAAGTGCCGTACATGTTGAATGCTCTTCACCATAAGCGTGCTGAAAGTCTGTTGCTAATTTGTTTACTTTGAAATAGCATTGTATCTGGTCAAACACAATTTTTTCCAAAAGTTGACTAAGGGTCGGTAACAGGCTAATTGGCTTAAGGGTGCTTTGCTATTCTTAGCTAGCGGAATAACTTTCAACTCATATTCCTAGCATTGTATACTGTACATGGCCTATGGGAATTCTAAAGAAATCCCTAGTATTTTGCCTGCTTACCACTTGTAACATGCTGGAGACACTTTCCCATGATGCCTCTTCAATGTTATCTCCACCATCTACCATACCCTGGTAACCCTGCAAGGAGAAAAGAAGCCTTAACATTGGCCTATATTTCCTCATTTCCGAACATCTTCACCACTTATAATGTTGTTACATAGTATCAGTCATTGACTCTACAACGCAGCTTTGCTATCAGGGATATTGACATTGACTTTGAGATGACGATGCTAAATCATGCTAACTACTGCCTGTAAAAGTAAACAACAGATTATCATAGATACTGTCACTACTGGCCTCCATAGACAACTCAAGGTATCCTACATCCTCTATTGAGTCAGACAGATTGTAACAATAATCAACAAGACCATGGAAATCAAAGGGCACATATATACCAATACTAATCAGTGGGAATAGGGGACAGGTGTGTGTGATGAAAGTTCCGGAGGGATCCGTGACAGTGAGGAATCGTTTAAGGCCAATATCACTCAGCTCCCTGCCTAGCAATAATGATGCAATGTGTAGCGATAATGAGGAGACTCCACCCAAAGTGGGGTATGTAGACTACCACAGGTGGAACCATGGCTTTGTCTAATGCAGCTGTATTGACCCTCGGGGAAGAATAAACTTGGTTTGAGCTTTCACAGTGTCTGTTGAGTTCTTACTCTAATAATAGAACCTAACACCTCTTACTACTTTTGACCAGGACCCATAGGAATCTGGTCAAAAGTAGAGCACTATATAGGAAATAGTGCACTACTTCTGACCAGAACCAGATGGGCCCCGATCAAAAGTAGGGCACAAAATAGGAGACCTTATGGGCCCTGGTTAAAAGTATTGCACTATATAGGGCACTGGACAAAAATAGTGCACTATATAAAGAATAAGGTGCCATTTGGGACAAAACCAGTGAGTGTGATGTGAGCCTCCTCAACGGAATGCCTTTCATCACTCATTAAACACCAGAGTCTCTAACAATAGACAACACTTAAGCAAAGTTCCCTGCGACTGTTTCCACATGCTATCATTTTAAATTTGGTGGAGGAAATCCCATTCAAGTCATGTGAACAATATTAGCATTTTTCGCGCATCATGTTCAAATCATCTAAGTGACTTTGTTGAGCTTCACCATAAATTGTAGATACTTTTGAATGATTTAGACATGATGCTTATATCAGTCCCATGACTTGAATGGGATTTGTGCCACAAATGCTAAAATGTTATCATGTGGAAACAGTGCTAGGGAAACAAAACCAACGCATGAATTGCTCTCCTACCTTATCCATAGACTGCTTACAGGGTAAGGAAACCAATGTGTCATTTTGTAATTTGGGTGAACAATCGCTTTAAGAAGCTACTTATCTATGGGAAACTACTCCCACTATCAACTGCCCCCATTTCCTATAAAGGGCCCCGGTCAAAAGTAGTGCACTATATAGGGAATAGAGTGCCATTTAGGACTGACCCCATTGTTAACTCGAAATGACACAACGACAAGGTTCCAGTTCAACAACGTTTACTAAACCATATTAGCACACTACATGGTTGCCATTGCACTCAGGCCAGGTTCATCCACAACGAGACTGCTGCGCAGGAGTACTAATAACAGAGTGAATGCCCCGTAAAAACAGAACTATAGGGATACTTAAAACATGAACTTAACACCCATGACATGGCAAAATGTTAGATAACCTTACTTCTCATTTTCATGACCCTCATTTGACAGAATAGCTTTGCCCCCTGAACACAGAGCTTGCCAGAGTTGATTTGTCTCAGTGTCAGTGGTAGAATGGTACAAGCCCCCAAGTAGTGTCTGTCATGATCTCACCTCATGGATGAAGTAGACTTTAGCTCCCACATAAATACCCATGCGGACAACAGCCCGGACCGCAGCATTCATACCTGCACAACGAGAGAGAGAGAGAGAGAGGTTGGAGAGAGAATTAAAAATGGCAGTACATGAATGGCTATTGCACTGGATGTTCCATCCAGTAGACTCCAGACTGAAAATACTCATCAGGGAGATGGAATGAATCACAGAGATAAATCAACCAAATTAAAGTGATGTCCCACTGAATCAAGGTTGTTTTCAATGAAATGACGTGGAATAGACGTTGAATTGACGTCTTTGCCCAGTGGGGTGCTTCGTCCAGCAGAGAAAGTTGCTTGCATAGCCATCGGCCATGTGTCATTGCATTAATTCAATATCTAATAAATTTTCCATTTACAGTCTGAAAACTGATCATAATGATTATAAAAACTGCCATCTTAGTTGCAATGAAACTGTAAGCACTGGTACTGGTACTGTGGGTTGGCTAGTGCCAAGCAGTCATGCTAGGGTACCAGTACCGATATAAGATGAAGGAGATGAGTCTACACATGGAGAATGGCACAGATTTCTCAATGTGGATTAATAATGATAAACACTTCAAAAGTTATTAATCCACTGGAAGATTTCCTGAAGCATGGCCAATGGTTCTGTGAGTCATTATAGAAATCCCCCTACATACAGAACAAACTGATATTTTCTGGCAGGTAAGACTTGCAAGTGGTTTTTACTAACATCATGTGAGGAAATATGCATACCGCATTCTTTAGTTTACAAGGTGGAGTGGTTATGCAAATTGGCCGCACCTGGATTCTGATGGATTCTGATGAGACATTGGCCTGATACAAACTTGGCCAAGAGGTTGTGAGGTTGAGTCCCAAGTTATCCAGGGGACCATGATACAACATTCTAAAAACATTCTTGTCCACAAACAGGGAACTAGATAACACTTGCAGGGGACGATGACTGGTTGAATTAATGTCCATTATACATTTGAAAATAAAATATTCTCAATAACATTTGACACAGCGTTTTCACGTGCTCAAATGTCATCACATGTGTAGTTGGCATGGCATCACATGTTGAAATTTTGCATCACCATTTTGTCACTTTTATTTCAAATGAGATCATGTTTTCTTCACGTTGTTACATGTTATCACAGTAACTTCACATAAAATAACGTGATCACGTTTTTCCCAAAGATTGGAAAGCTGCCGCGGTCATCCCCCTCTTCAAAGGGGGAGATACTCTGGACCCTAACTGCTACAGACTTATATCTATCCTACCCTGCCTTTCTAAGGTCTTCGAAAGCCAAGTTAACAAACAGATTACTGACCATTTCGAATCCCACCGTACCTTCTCCGCTATGCAATCTGCTTTCAGAGCTGGTCATGGGTGCACCTCAGCGACGCTCAAGGTCCTAAACAATATCATAACCGCCATCGATAAGAGACATTACTGTGCAGCCGTATTCATCGACCTGGCCAAGGCTTTCGACTCTGTCAATCACCACAATCTTATCGGCAGACTCAACAGCCTTGGTTTCTCAAATTGCCTCGCCTCGCCTGGTTCACCAACTACTTCTCTGATAGAGTTCAGTGTGTCAAATCGGAGGGCCTGTTGTCCGGACCTCTGGCAGTCTCTATGGGGGTGCCACAGGGTTAAATTCTCGGGCCGACTCTCTTCTCTGTATACATCAATGATGTCGCTCTTGCTGCTGGTGATTCTCTGATCCACCTCTACACAGACGACACCATTCTGTATACCTCTGGCCCTTCTTTGGACACTGTGTTAATTAACTAACCTCCAAACGAGCTCCAATGATATACAACTCTCCTTCCGTGGCCTCCAACTGCTCTAAACGCAAGTAAAACCAAATGCACGCTCTTCAACCGATTGCTGCCCGCACCTGCCTGCCTGTCCAGCATCACTACTCTGGACGGTTCTGACTTAGAATATGTGAACAACTACAAATACCTAAGTGTCTGGTTAGACTGTAAACTCTCCTTCCAGACTCACATTAAGCATCTCCAATCCAAAATTATATCTAGAATTGGCTTCCTATATCGCAACAAAGCATCCTTCACTCATGCTGCCAAACATACCCTCGTAAAACTGACCATCCTACCGATCCTCGACTTCGGCGATGTCATTTACAAAATAGCCTCCAACACTCTACTCAACAAATTGGATGCAGTCTATCACAGTGCCATCCGTTTTGTCACCAAAGTCCCATATACTAACCACCACTGCGACCTGTATGCTCTCATTGGCTGGCCCTCGCTTCATACTCGTCGCCAAACCCACTGGCTCCAAGTCATCTACAAGTCTCTGCTAGGTAAAGCCCCGCCTTATCTCAGCTCACTGGTCACCATAGCAGCACCCACCCGTAGCACGCGCTCCAGAAGGTATATCTCACTGGTCACTGCACCTTTCCATATTTGCACCCCAGTATCTCTACTTGCACATTCATTATCCTACCTCATTTGCACACACTGTATATATACTTGTTCTATTGTATTATTGACTGTATGTTTGTTTATTCCATGTGTAACTATGTTGTTCTATGTGTCAAACTGCTTTGCTTTATCTTGGCGAGGTCATAGTTGTAAATGAGAACTTGTTCTCAACTAGCCTACCTTGTTAAATAAAGGTGAAATAAATCAAATAAAAAAGCTATTTTTTTCCATAAGGATTTAAGACAAATTAAAGTTATGAACAACTAGCCAATTTCCCAAATAGCCTAAGAAGTTACTGTTCTCCCAAAGTTGCGGCTTTTAAGAATAATGGAAATCGGAGTCTATAGGCTATTCTCAATCACAGCTTTATGAGTGATATAACAAACAATAGCCTATTAAAACAGGCTGATGAGGCAACGCAATTATTATCCAGTTCTCAAGACTGTAGACTTTGTTTCTATAACACCCATTATTTATAACCTAACTCACTACGGTAAAACAGCCTGTTCCTCATCAGCTGACTGTCACTTTGCTCCATCATATGTACGAGACACAGACACAGACAGACACACCTGTTCCATGCTGAATCTCCACCAGAAATAAATATTATATTTGCCTGCACTTAACCTCTGCTCAGGCTTCCAACAACAATATCTGGTCATGATTTGTCCAGATGTAGCATGCGATTTTGAGCTATAGCTCAACGGGGGTTTTACCAGAGGTGTTCATTTTATTTATTTAGCTAACACACCTGACTCCAATAATCAACTAATCATGATCTTCAGTTTAGAATGCACGTAGTTTAAATCAGCTGTGTTTGCTAGGGATGGGGGGGGGGGGGGGGGTGACACCAATCGGGCCCCCAAGGACTGGGATTGCCCAGGCCAGGTATAGCACAATATTTAGTGAGTACATAATCACGACAGGACAAAGGTTGACATCGCCCAACCCTATTGTGGAGAGCTAGAATTGTCATTACATGATCATAAATGAAACTTGTAGGCTCCTGTCACTGGTGCTCTGGTGAGAAAGGGAGTAGCCCACTACTCTACTCCCCACCACGTCACACTTCAATGACAGTTAGGCTATTATTGAAAATGTAGCCTACTACAGTATCCTAAGTTCAGTGGAAATCTCAGCCTACTGTAGCCTGTATGCCAATAAGACCGTCCATATTCAGAGAGTGCAATATTGTTACTGGATGACAGCCAGGCATGAAGCAATGAAGGACTGAGTCACTATTACTCTATTACTACCACAGTCCTTAACTGGGATGTCAGTTGGGTTTCCACATTATAGTAGCCTCCTGAGACTCATTTTTGTTCTCTCTAACGGACATTCGTTTTTGGTCCATATCTCTAAGACCATACTTGCCACTGTGTTAGGTCCTGTTGTACCTTTAAGAGGACATTCTGGGATTTTCAATGATACCATATGTGTATGAGTGTCACCTTGATCATTTCTTCTTTCTGGTTCTTCAAAATGGCAACCATCACAATTTCCATTACAATTAGCACATTTTATGGTAAGTGCGTGTAATTGTGTAATTATAATTTTTGTGAGTTTGATATTCAAATAGTTTCTAATAGGTAAATATCTCAGTAACAGTTTGGTGAGTTTTCATCTGGATGTTTTCTACCTATTTACTGTAATGTTACATTTTTCATATTATCAGCTGAGATCCACTGAGATAATTTTATGGAATATTTCAAATAAAATAAATGAAATAAAAATATTTATTTATTTTAATGTTCTTTGTAAGATGTTTTTTCCCACCCCAAACACTTATGTGGTGTAAAAAAAAATGTTTTTTAAAAATCCAAACCCTTTTTTTTGCTGGGTCTCAGGAGGATAGTCAGTTCGAGGAAGAGGAAAAGTGAGAGGTTTTACTCTGCCCAAAATCTGTCCACGAAAATAAGCCCAAGAAGTGAGGAATTTTTGTATGGAGATCAACAAGAGTGTAAAATTGGTCAACACATTTTGTTATTGCGAATTTGCTTGATCAAATAGAAGATGGTTAGGTTGTTATGAATGTTACGAATGGACTGATATAAGTGGATGCATGTGAAGTTGAACCTGTTCTATAGATAGAGTATTCATTATGGATATAACCTGTTTAAGCATGGACATTGCCATTTTAAAGTAGTCAACAGGGTGGGAATTACTATGAGTTGGGAGCAATCAGCCAATGAAGAAGAAAATGGAATACTTTAAATGGAGATAGCCTAAATGGCACTGCCCATAATGTCATAGACGTTATAATGGCAGATACAAAGATGAGTCCTCTATCTCTATGGCCTGTTGTTCACACCTGTATGTGACCTCTCATTGGCTAGAAAGGTCCCGCCAGATCTCGCCTCCTCCCACCTGTGTTCCATCTTTGAGGACATGTATTTCCATTGTTACAGTAGTCACTTGACTATCTTGTCAATATAATATACAATCTTTGGAATAGTGACACATAGAGGCAAAACCAATGATGTACAGTTGAAGTCAGGATACAGTGTATTTCACAACACAGGCGTATGTACGCATACAACCTCTTCTTTTCAGCACTACTGACCAATCGAGATAGAAGCAAGCAAAGTAAAAAACATCAGGCCAGTGAAACACAGAGACATAACACTGTGTTTGAAGGCTATAAGTAAGGCCACAATATTAGGGCCATGCGCAGTAACAATCTTTAAAGCTGTAGAGTAGGGTTGGGTGATACACTATATATACAAAAGTATGTGGACACCCCTTCAGATTAGTGTATTTGGCTATTTCAGCCACACCCATTGCTGACAGGTGTATAAAATCGAACACACAGCCATGCAATCTCCACAGACAAACTGGCAGAATTGGCAGAAGAATGGCTTTACTGAAGAGCTCAGTGACTTTCAACATGGCACCGTCATAGGATGCCACCTTTCCAACAAGTCAGTTCGTCAAGTTTCTGCCCTGTTACAGCTGCCCCGGTCAAATGTAAGTGTTGTTATTGTGAAGTGGAAACATCTAGGAAAAAACATCGGCTCAGATGCGAAGTTTTAGGCCACACAAGCTCACAGAACGGGACCACCGAGTACTCAAGTCCACAGTTGCAACACTCACTACCAAGTTCCAAACTGCCTCTGGAAGTAATGTCAGCACAAGAACTGTTCGTTGGGAGCTTCACAAAATGGGTTTTCATGGGCAATCACCATGCACAATGTCATCTGGCAGTCCGACGGATGAATCTGGCTTTGGCGGATGCCAGGATAATGCTACCTGCCCCAATGCATAGTGCCAACTGTAGTTTGGTGGATGAGGAATAATGGTTTTTCATGGTTAGGACTAGGCCTCTTAGTTCCAGTGAAGGGAAATGTTAACACTACAGCATAAAATGAGATTCTATACGATTTTGTGCTTCCAACTTTGTGGCAACAGTTTGGGGAAGGCCCTTTCCTGTTTCAGCATGACAATACCCCTGTGCTCAAAGCGGGGTTCACGCAGAAATGGTTTGTCGTGATCAGTGTGAAAGAACTTGACTGGCCTGCACAGGGGCAACCCCATCGAACACTTTTGGGATGAATTGGAACGCCGACTGCGAGCCTTACATAATCGCTCAACATCAGTGCCTAACCTCACTAGTTCTCTTCCCAGAAGGTTGAAGGTCATGTAGTGTACGTCAGCTTTTAACAAGGCTGGAGAACTGACAGTGTACAAGATCGTGTTTGTGAGCAGAATAGAACAGATCACATTAACTGGGATATTCCTTCTCATGGGAGCTGAAAGCCACGCCTGCAATATTATGATAGGCTGCCACTTCTACAGTATGCTGCCAATTAGCAAGTAATGTTGCATGTTGTCAACAGAAGAGTCAGTGAAGGCACATAACATTACTGGCATGTATTGCTCATGGCAGCCAGTTGCCTGTAAATTATTGTGAATTTTACAATAACTTACTGACAAATGTTTTTCAGTTAATTAAGAAAATATAAATTCACAGCAACTTCTAACATCAAGTTGCTGTTAAATTGCTGGAAAATGCACAATAACTACAGAGCAGCTTGTTGGTGACACATGCTCTTACAACATTTGCAGAACAGATAGTGTCAAATGAGGTGCTCAACTTGCACTGGCATAACCCTCAAACTTAATCTGCAACAACACTTCCACTGATGGTTGGCACAAATATACATATATTTGACTGTGTCCCCAAATATGCTAATGAACCCCACCAGTACATTGCCCCCACCTATCAAAGCGCAGCGAGGATCGTACCTTATATTAAAAATATTTGGTGAAAAAATTTCCCATTATACAGTTGAAGTCGGAAGTTTACATACACCTTAGCCAAATACGTTTAAACTCAGTTTTTCACAATTCCTGACATTTAATCATAGTAAAAATCCATGTCTTAGGTCAGATAGGATCACCACTTTATTTTAAGAATGTGAAATGTCAGAATAATAGTAGAGAGAATGATTTATTTCAGCTTTTATTTCTTTCATCACATTCCCAGTGGGTCAGAAGTTTACATACACTCAATTAGTATTTGGTAGCATTGCCATTAAATTGTTTAACTTGGGTCAAACGTTTCGGGTAGCCTTCCACAAGCTTCCCACAATAGGTTAGGTGAATTTTGGCCCATTCCTCCTGACAGAGCTGGTGTAACTGAGTCAGGTTTGTAGGCCTCCTTGCTAACACACGCTTTTTCAGTTCTGCCCACAAATCGTCTATGGGATTGAGGTCAGGGCTTCGTGATGGCCAATCCAATACCTTGACTTTGTTGTCCTTAAGCCATTTTGCCACAACTTTGGAAGTATACTTGGGGTCATTGTCCATTTGGAAGACCCAGTCTTGAAATGTTGCTTCAATATATCCACATAATTTTCCATCTTCATGATGCCATCTATTTTGTGAAGTGCACCAGTCCCTCCTGCAGCAAAGCACACCCACAACATGATGCTGCCACCCCCTGCTTCACGGTTGGGATGGTGTTCTTCGGCTTGCACGCCTCCCCCTTTTTCCTCCAAACATAACATCATTTTCCAAGCTGTTTAAAGGCACAGTCAACTTAGTGTATGTAAACTTCTGACCCACTGGAATTGTGATACAGTGAATTATAAGTGAAACTATCTGTCTGTAAACAATTGTTGAAATATTTACTTGTGTCATGCCTAACCGACTTGCCAAAACTATAGTTTGTTAACATGAAATTTGTGGTGTGGTTGAAAAACTAGTTTTAATTACTCCAACCTAAGTGTATGTAAACTTCCAACTTCAACTGTTTATAAACCCTGGACTGGGAATTGAGAGGCTTTGAACCAAAAGATCGAACATATTGGCATTCCCCAGTAGGAGCAGTCCTCCACAGGAATGAATGGAATTCTACAGTTTTTCAATTAAATGTTTCAAGAACAAAATTACATGTATTTAAGAATGTTTTGGTTGTAGCGGGGCCAGTAACATTAGTCATCTCCAAAAATGTATACTCTAAGGAAAGTGTTTTCATATATTTTCCTTTTTTATGCTTAGCTCACATAACATAACTTAAAAGTATGATGTCTGTAATAGAATAAGTGTGGCAAAAACGAATGTAGACATTAATAAATGCATTTCTATCAATTCCAAAATATTTTTTGACAAGGTAGGGGCGTGCCAAGATGGTGGTCCAGTGGCTTCAACAGCTTCCCCAATCGGACATCTAGTTTATATATAAATCATTGGGAAAACCCCGCTACTTCCCGCTCCTCACGTAGGCCTGGTCTACAGTACATGACCCCCGCCCTTCCTCACAACTCAAGTGGATGTCTGCCCATCTGTCATGCACGTTACAAGACCTGTTTTAACGCACAGGGGAAGTCGACGATGAAAGCCATTGCAACAGTCTATAAAGTTACATTCATTACAATATTGGGTAAGCGCCAATGATGGAATTTGAGGTGTAGGTCTATATCTTTGCTCTATAAAATCTTGGCATGTAGACTTTAAGATGCAGGGCGCGATAGCTGCAGACTGACATTTCTGCGCCACGTAATCTACCCAACGATTGGAAGTCTGCAATGCAGGCTTCAGTAACCTCAAAGATGGTATCCTAACTTATTTGCTCCTATAGGCTACATGTGTTTTATCGGTTATAAGAGTACATAATCACATTTCTTTAAATGACGAGATATTGTAACATAACTTCCAAATAATTCAAAAAATAATGGTTAGGCCCCTACATTTAAAATGTTTCTGTTAAATAGCTTATACGACTGTCAGTGTCAATACTCAACCATATCATCTGTTGCATTATTTTGTTGGACCATTCGATAACAAATAGGCCTACTGTAAGATAAATTGATCCTTTAGGCTAAACAATGCCAATGACAACACTTGGAAAAATGATAACTCAACAGTTTATTTCCCTTTTAGTATCATGTCGTTCTTACACTGTAATCCATTTGATACAATATATCACTCTTATCCACTTGTTTCAATAATCGATACCTTGAGCATCTCCTCCGCTTGTCAGAACGCCGATGGATTTCCCGGCGCCAGAGAGATCCTCAAATAATTTCTTTGTGTCCTGCTGCTTCGCCATGGCTCCTCGTCTATCCTTCACAAATATAATATCTGAACACCGGTAGTTGTATTTTGTTGTGAAATAAAATAAGTGATTACGCCCCCTTTTCCTGCTCTCGACACGCTCATCTCCCCACTGTTCCCGATGGCAGCAGTGAGCCTATGAGGGAGCTTTCCTCCTGTAATTAATTAATTGACAGTGCTGTTATCCATTAGATTACTGCATCACGTATATTCCTCAAACTTTTCTGACCAATTGGGTCCTTAGAAACTACTACAGCGACACGATGGTAGGGACTAGGAAGGTGTCCACTACTTACCAAAGCGACAAAGTCAAAATTGAATATATATTTTTTTCTTGGATCTTTTTGGTCTTAATTTAAGGTTAAGGTTAGGCATAATGTTCGCAGTATGGTTAATGTTAGGTTAAATGTTATGTTTAGGTTTAAAATCACTTTTAAACTGTATAAATAGGCGGGGTTTATGCCTTTGAGGCTGTGGTAACTAGTCACGACCGAGGAACAGTTAAACAGGAAGCAATTGAGTAAAGTGCTGTAGAGACGGTTGTCCTTCTGGCAGGTTCTCCCATCTCAGCCAAGAAACACTGTAGTTATATCAGAGTGGTCTTGGTCACCACCCTGACTAAGGTTATTCTTGCCCGGTTGCTCAGTTTGGTCGGACGGACAGTTCTAGACAGAGTCTGAGTAGTTCCATGTTTTTTTTCAATTTCCCAATGATGGAGACTACTGTGCTCTTGGAAACTTTCAACACTATAAAAATAGTTGTATAACCATCCCCAGATAGAATTGTGATGAGGCATATATCTTGGAGTTTGTTGGACTTCATGGTATAGTTTCTGCTCTGACGTGCACTGTCAGCTGTGGGACCTTGTGTAGACAGATGTGTTTCTTTATAAATCATGTCCAAACTACTGAATTGGCCACATGTGGACTCCAATCAAGTTGTAGTGACAGCTCAAAGATGATCAAAGGCCATTATAAAATTCAGGCTATAGCACAATAAAATGTGGACTAAATCAAGGGGTATGAATACTTTCTGAAGGCACCGTTGGTATCCAGTAGCAGCAGTCATGGAGTGTGTGTGTAGCGTGGGTATGTGTGTTCTGTGTGTGTGTGAGAGAGTGGGAGTGTGTTTGTGTGTGTGTTCGAGTCTAGGTGTGAGCTTGTGTGAGTGTGTGTATACAGTGGGGAGAACAAGTATTTGATACACTGCCAATTTTGCAGGTTTCCCTACTTACAAAGCATGTAGAGGTCTGTCATTTTTATCATAGGTACACTTCAACTGTGAGAGACGGAATCTAAAACTACAGGAAACGAATGATCTCTGTAATTGCAAACAAAGGTTTCTGTACCAAATATTAAGTTCTGCTTTTCTGATGTATCAAATACTTATGTCATGCAATAAAATGCAAATAAATTACTTAAAAATCATACAATGTGATTTTCTGGATTTTTGTTTTAGATTCTGTCTCTCACAGTTGAAGTGTACCTATGATAAAAAATTACAGACCTCTACATGCTTTGTAAGTAGGAAAACCTGCAAAATCGGCAGTGTATCAAATACTTGTTCTCCCCACTGTATGTGTGTTAGGGTGCAGGGAGTCAGTGCAAGAGACCGGTTGAAGATTTCAGTTCTCTGATTGCTTGTGAGTAAAAGCTGTGTCTGAGCCTGGAGGTCTGGGCCCCGATGATGCTATTATTATTTAATAATAATGATGGTATTAAAGGTCACATAACCCACACTAAGCTTGTTACCATCCTTAGGTATAGTAGACTTCATTTTTGCTTTAGTCTAGACTGAAATGATACCTCTGGAGGGGTGGTTATAGAATATTTATGTGAAGCATAATTTGCATGGCCAGAAAAGAGAGAGTGGTACACACTGGTAGAAAGGATAAGGAAGATGAAGAATTAACACCAGGATAATATGTCAGTAGCATGCAGTATTCTTCCTTGAAAGCCACCCCTTGAATCTGAATGAAAGGGCAGGTGGGGAACAGTAGATCATTTTATGTGTATGTTATTCTCCGAGTCAATATGATAAGCAGTGATGCAGAAGTTCTAAATATAGTCAGGCTTGTGCTCGAGGTGATGGAGAGGGCGAGGAGGAGGGAGGAGCACATAGCACTGGAGGTGAGGAGGGGGGGTGCACACAGCTCTGGCCATAGTCATTATAGTCATTATTATTAAGTAATAATACCATCACCGGGTCTCAGACCTCCAGGCTCAGACACAGCTCTTAAATGCAAGTAAAACTAAATGCATGCTCTTCAACCAATCGTAGCCCGCACCTGCCCACCCATTCAGCATCACTACTCTGGACGGTTCTGACTTAGAATATGTGGACAACTACAAATACCTAGGTGTCCTCTCCTTCCAGACTCACATTAAGCATCTCCAATCCAAAATTAAATCTGGAATCAGCTTCCTATTTTGCAACAAAGCATCCTTCACTCATGCTGCCAAACATATCCTTGTAAAACGGACCATCCTACCGATCCTTGACTTTGGCGATGTCATTAACAAAATAGCCTCCAACACTCTACTCAACAAATTGGATGCAGTCTATCACAGTGCCATTAGTTTTGTCACCAAAACCCCAAATACGACCCACCACTGCGACCTGTATGCTCTCGTTGGCTGGCCCTCGCTTCATATTCGTCACCAAACCCACTGGCTCCAGGTCATCTATAAGTCTTTGCTAGGTAAAGCCCTGCCTTATCTCAGCTCACTGGTCACCATAGCAGCACCCACCCGTAGCATGCGCTCCAGCAGGTATATTTCACTGGTCACCCCCAAAGCTAATTCCTCATTTGGCCCCCTTTCCTTCCAATTCTCTGCTGCCAATGACTGGAACGAATTGCAAAAATCACTGAAGTTGGAGACTCATATCTCCCTAACTTTAAGCACCAGCTGTCAGAGCAGCTCGCAGATTACTGCACCTGTACATAGCCCATCTGTAAATAGCCCATCCAACTACCTCATCTCCATACTGTTTTTATTTTATATTTTTGCTCCTTTGCACCCAAGTATCTCTACTTGCACATTCATCTTCTGCACATCTATCACTCCAGTGTTTAATTGCTAAATTGTAATTATTTCGCCACTATGGCCTATTTATTGCCTTACCTCCCTTATCCTACCTAATTTTCACACAGTGTATATAGACTTTTCTCTTGTGTTATTGACTGTATGTTTGTTTATTCCATGTGTAAAAGTCTGATACTGCACATACAGCACAGAGCAGGTTTGGTCCTGCATATGACCACGCAACACAGTCTCACAATCAATTCGTGCATATATGTACAAAATGCATTTCAGCAAATTTTGTGCGTTTTTGTGCATTTTTCTGGCTTAATTTGCGAGAAAAGTAGTCCCTCATTGACAGCCTTAACTGGCCGGGAGTTGCTCAATCATGTTGCGTAAACATCTCCTTTGTTTCTAAGGGTTCTAACTGGTTGGTTGTTTAACCCTATTCAAAAGGTCAAACACATGCAGGCATGCAAGTTGTCTAAACACTGTGTCTGAAATGATTTGTCAAACAAGTAAAGAAAAAAAGGCATCACTGTTTTCCTTAAATGTACTGTTTTACTACTTAAACATGTGCCCATGAATTCCAAATTAATCGTTTTTGTCATAGAATTCCGGTTCATTTGGGTATTTATTTGATGATGAGAAAAGTCTACCCTAACCAGAAACCGTGGATAGATGGTAGCATTCGCACAAAACTGAAAGCGCGAACCACCGCATTTAACCATGGCAAGGCGACTGGTAATATGGCAGAACATAAACAGTGTAGTTATTCACTCCGCAAGGCAATCAAACAAGCAAAAACGTCAGTGTGGAGATAAAGTGGAGTCGCAATTCCACGGCTCAGACACGAGACGTATGTGGGAGGGACTACAGACAATCACGAAGTACAAAAGGAAAACCAGCCAGACCGATGTCTTTCTTCGGAACAGGCTAAACAAATTCTAGTACCCTCCAAGCTCATCATTAAGCTCGAGGCCCTGGGTCTGAACCCCGCCCCCTGCAACTGGGTCCTGGACTTCCTGATGGGCCGTCCCCAGGTGGTGAAGGTAGGAAACATCACCTCCACTCCGCAGATCCTCAACACTGGGGCCCCACAACGGTGCGTGCTCAGCCCCTCCCCCCCACCCTGTACTCCCTGTTCACCCTGTTCACCCATGACTGCATGGCCAAGCACGCCTCCAACTCAATCATCAAGACAACACAACAGCAGTAGGCTTGATTACCAACAATGACGAGACCGCCTACAGGGAGGAGGTGAGGGCTCTGGGAGTGTGGTGCCTGGAAAACAACCTCTCACTCAACGTCAACAAAATAAAGGAGATGATCGTGGACTTCAGGAAACAGCACAGGGTGCACCCCATTATCCACATCAACGGGACCGCAGTGGAGAAAGTGTAAAGCTTCAAGTTCCTTGGTGTACACATCACTGACAAACTGAAATGGACCAACAACACAGACAGTGTCATGTACTGTCATGTTGTCTTGTCTCTGTCCTTTCCCTTCACCCTGTCTCCCTCTGCTGGTCGTGTTAGGTTACCTTTTCTCCCCCGCTTTCCCCCAGCTGTCCCTTGTCTCCTCTAACTACCCATTCACCCCGTTCCCCACCTGTTCCCTTTTTCCCTCTGATTAGGTCCCTATATCTCTCTCTGTTTCTGCTCCTGTCCTTGTCGGATTCTTGTTTGTTTGTGTCATTCATGCCTGAACCAGACTGCCGTCATGTTTGCTGTAACCTTGTCCTGTCCTGTCGGAATCTGCCGGTCCATCTGAGCCTACCTATGTTTGGTAATTAAAGAAGCTCTGTTTAAGTTGATTCGCTTTTGGGTCCTCATTCACGCACCGTAACAGAAGAATCCGACCAAGAATGGACCCAGCGACTTCGGATCCTCTCCACTCAGCCGTCGAGATCCAGGGAGCGATGCTAGGCAGACACAAGCAGGAATTGTCTGCTGCTCGACATGCCGTTGAGACCCTGGCCACCCAAGTCTCCAACCTCACAGAACAGGTTCACCATCTCCGCCTCGATCCACCGGCCACTTCCAGGGCTTTCGAATCTCCGGAGCCCAGAATCAATAACCCGCCGTGTTACTCTGGGGAGCCCACTGAATGCCGCTCGTTCCTCACCCAGTGTGATATTGTGTTTTCTCTCCAGCCCAACACTTACTCCAGGAGCACTGCTCGTGTCGCCTACGTCATATCTCTCCTTATTGGACGGGCTCGTGAGTGGGGCACGGCAATCTGGGAGGCAAGGGCTGAGTGTACTAACCAGTATCAAGACTTTAAGGAGGAGATGATACGGGTTTTGATCGATCTGTTTTTGGGGAGGAGGCTTCCAGGGCCCTGTCTTCCCTATGTCAAGGCAATCGATCCATAACAGACTACTCTATTGAGTTTCGCACTCTTGCTGTCTCCAGTGGCTGGAACGAGCCGGCCTTGCTCGCTCGTCTTCTGGAGGGTTTCCGCGCAGAGGTAAAGGATGAGATTCTCTCCCGGGAGGTTCCTTCCAGCGTGGATTCCTTGATTGAACTCGCTATTCGCATTGAGCGACGGGTTGATCTTCGTCACCGAGCTCGTGGAAAGGAGCTCGCGCTCTCCGTCGCCTCCCTCTCCGCATCACTACCATCTTCCTCTGCCGGCTCGGGTGCTGAGCCCATGCAGCTGGGAGGTATCCGCATCTCGACTAAGGAGAGGGAACGGAGAATCACCAACCGCCTCTGTCTCTATTGCGGTTCCGCTGGTCATTTTGTCACTTCATGTCCAGTAAAAGGCCAGAGCTCGTCAGTAAGCGGAGGGCTACTGGTGAGCGCTACTACTCCTGTCTCTCCTTCAAGATCCTGCACTACCTTGTCGGTCCATCTACGCTGGACCGGTTCGTCAGCTTCCTGCAGTGCCTTAATAGACTCTGGGGCGGAGGGCTGTTTTATGGACGAGACCTGGGCTCGGGAACATGACATTCCTCTCAGACAGTTAAAGGAGCCCACGGCCTTGTTCGCCCTGGATGGTAGTCCTCTCCCCAGGATTCAGCGTGAGACGCTACCTTTAACCCTCACTGTTTCTGGTAATCATAGTGAAACCATTTCTTTTTTAATTTTTCGTTCACCTTTTACACCTGTTGTTTTGGGCCATCCCTGGCTAGTTTGTCATAATCCTTCCATTAATTGGTCTAGTAATTCTATCCTCTCCTGGAACGTCTCTTGTCATGTGAAATGTTTAATGTCTGCTATCCCTCCTGTTTCCTCTGTCTCTTCTTCACAGGAGGAGCCTGGTGATTTGACAGGGGTGCCGGAGGAATATCACGATCTGCGCACGGTGTTCAGTCGGTCCAGGGCCACCTCTCTTCCTCCACACCGGTCGTATGATTGTAGTATTGATCTCCTTCCGGGAACCACCCCCCCCCGGGGTAGACTATACTCTCTGTCGGCTCCCGAACGTAAGGCTCTCGAAGATTATTTGTCTGTAGCTCTTGACGCCGGTACCATAGTCCCCTCCTCCTCTCCCGCCGGAGCAGGGTTTTTTTTTTGTCAAGAAGAAGGACGGGTCTCTGCGCCCCTGCATAGATTATCGAGGGCTGAATGACATAACAGTGAAGAATCGTTATCCGCTTCCTCTTATGTCTTCAGCCTTCGAGATCCTGCAGGGAGCCAGGTTTTTCACTAAGTTGGACCTTCGTAACGCTTACCATCTCGTGCGCATCAGGGAGGGGGACGAGTGGAAGACGGCGTTTAACACTCCGTTAGGGCACTTTGAATACCGGGTTCTTCCTTTCGGCCTCGCTAACGCTCCAGCTGTCTTTCAGGCATTAGTCAATGATGTCCTGAGAGACATGCTGAACATCTTTGTTTTCGTTTACCTTGACGATATCCTGATTTTTTCACCGTCACTCCAGATTCATGTTCAGCACGTTCGACGTGTCCTCCAGCGCCTTTTAGAGAATTGTCTTTTTGTGAAGGCTGAGAAGTGCACTTTTCATGCCTCCTCCGTCACATTTCTCGGTTCTGTTATTTCCGCTGAAGGCATTAAGATGGATCCCGCTAAGGTCCAAGCTGTCATTGATTGGCCCGTCCCTAAGTCACGCGTCGAGCTGCAGCGCTTTCTCGGCTTCGCGAACTTCTATCGTCGTTTCATCCGTAATTTCGGTCAGGTGGCAGCTCCTCTCACAGCCCTTACTTCTGTCAAGACGTGCTTTAAGTGGTCCGTTTCCGCCCAGGGAGCTTTTGATCTCCTCAAGAATCGTTTTACATCCGCTCCTATCCTTGTTACACCTGACGTCTCTAGACAGTTCGTTGTCGAGGTTGACGCGTCAGAGGTGGGAGTGGGAGCCATCCTTTCTCAGCGCTCCCTCTCTGACGACAAGGTCCACCCATGCGCGTATTTTTCTCATCGCCTGTCGCCGTCGGAACGTAACTATGATGTGGGTAACCGCGAACTGCTCGCCATCCGGTTAGCCCTAGGCGAATGGCGACAGTGGTTGGAGGGGGCGACCGTTCCTTTTGTCGTTTGGACTGACCATAGGAACCTTGAGTACATCCGTTCTGCCAAACGACTTAATGCGCGTCAGGCGCGTTGGGCGCTGTTTTTCGCTCGTTTCGAGTTCGTGATTTCTTATCGTCCGGGCTCTAAGAACACCAAGCCTGATGCTTTGTCTCGTCTCTTCAGTTCTTCAGTAGCCTCCACTGACCCCGAGGGGATTCTCCCTGAGGGGCGTGTTGTCGGGTTGACTGTCTGGGGAATTGAGAGGCAGGTAAAGCAAGCACTCACTCAAACTCCGTCGCCGCGCGCTTGTCCTAGGAACCTTCTTTTCGTTCCCGTTCCTACTCGTCTGGCCGTTCTTCAGTGGGCTCACTCTGCCAAGTTAGCCGGCCACCCTGGCGTTCGGGGTACGCTTGCTTCCATTCGCCAGCGTTTCTGGTGGCCCACCCGGGAGCATGACACGCGTCGTTTCGTGGCTGCTTGTTCGGTCTGCGCGCAGACTAAGTCCGGTAACTCTCCTCCTGCCGGCCGTCTCAGGCCGCTTCCTATTCCCTCTCGACCGTGGTCTCACATCGCCTTAGATTTTGTCACCGGACTGCCTTCGTCAGCGGGGAAGACTGTTATTCTTACGGTTGTCGATAGGTTCTCTAAGGCGGCTCATTTCATTCCCCTTGCTAAGCTTCCTTCTGCTAAAGAGACGGCACAAATCATCATCGAGAATGTTTTCAGAATTCATGGCCTTCCGTCAGACGTCGTTTCGGACAGAGGTCCGCAATTCACGTCTCAATTTTGGAGGGAGTTTTGCCGTTTGATTGGGGCTTCCGTCAGTCTCTCTTCCGGCTTTCACCCCCAGTCTAACGGTCAAGCAGAACGGGCCAATCAGACTATTGGTCGCATCTTACGCAGTCTTTCTTTTCGCAACCCTGCGTCTTGGTCAGAACAGCTCCCCTGGGCAGAATACGCCCACAACTCGCTTCCTTCGTCTGCGACCGGGCTATCTCCTTTTCAGAGTAGCCTCGGGTACCAGCCTCCGTTGTTCTCATCTCAGTTCGCCGAGTCCAGCGTCCCCTCCGCTCAGGCTTTTGTCCAACGTTGCGAGCGCACCTGGAAGAGGGTCAGGTCTGCGCTTTGCCGTTATAGGGCGCAGACTGTGAGAGCTGCTAATAAGCGTAGAACGAAGAGCCCTAGATATTGTCGCGGTCAGAGAGTTTGGCTCTCCACTCAGAACCTTCCCCTTAAGACGGCTTCTCGCAAGTTGACCCCGCGGTTCATTGGTCCATTCCGTATCTCTCAGGTCATTAATCCTGTCGCAGTGCGACTTCTTCTTCCGCGATATCTTCGTCGCGTCCACCCGGTCTTCCATGTCTCCTGTGTTAAGCCCGTTCTTCGCGCCCCCGCTCGTCTCCCCCCCCCCCCCCCCCCCCCCATCCTTGTCGAGGGCGCACCTATCTACAGGGTCCGTAAAATCTTGGACATGCGTCCTCGGGGCCGTGGTCATCAGTACCTAGTTGACTGGGAGGGGTACGGTCCTGAGGAGAGGAGTTGGGTTCCCTCTCGGGACGTGCTGGACCGTGCGCTGATTGATGATTTCCTCCGTTGCCGCCAGGTTTCCTCCTCGAGTGCGCCAGGAGGCGCTCGGTGAGTGGGGGGGTACTGTCATGTACTGTCATGTTGTCTTGTCTCTGTCCTTTCCCTTCACCCTGTCTCCCTCTGCTGGTCGTGTTAGGTTACCTTTTCTCCCCCGCTTTCCCCCAGCTGTCCCTTGTCTCCTCTAACTACCCATTCACCCCGTTCCCCACCTGTTCCCTTTTTCCCTCTGATTAGGTCCCTATATCTCTCTCTGTTTCTGCTCCTGTCCTTGTCGGATTCTTGTTTGTTTGTGTCATTCATGCCTGAACCAGACTGCCGTCATGTTTGCTGTAACCTTGTCCTGTCCTGTCGGAATCTGCCGGTCCATCTGAGCCTACCTATGTTTGGTAATTAAAGAAGCTCTGTTTAAGTTGATTCGCTTTTGGGTCCTCATTCACGCACCGTAACAGACAGTGTGGTGAAGAAGGCGCAACAGAGCCTCTTCCACCTCAGGAGGCTAAAGAAATGTGGCTTGTCACCCAAAACCCTCACACATTTTTACCGGTACAGCAACTGCACCGCCCACAACTGCAAGGCTCTCCAGAGGATGGTGCGTTCTTCCCAATGCATTACTGGGGGGAAACTATCCGCCCTCCAGGACACCTACAGCACCCGATGTCACAGGAAGGCCAAAAATATCATCAAAGACATCAACCACCCCAGCCACTGCCTGTTCACCCCGCTATCATCCAGAAGGTGAAGTCAGTACAGGTGCATCAAAGCTGGGACCGAGAGAAGCAGTTTTTCTTTCTATCTCAAGGCCATTCGACTGCCAAACAGACATCACTAGCACATTAGAGGCTACTGCCTATAGGCATAGCCTAGGAATCACTGGCCACTTTAAGGAATGGAACACTAGTCACTTTAATAATGTTTACATATCTGTCATTACTCACCTTATATGTATATACTGTATTCTATGCTATCTTAGTCACTTAATGTTTACATATCTGGCATAACTCACCTCGTGTATATAATGTTTTCTATACTATTCTACAGTATCTTAGTCCGTTCCACTCTGACGTCAATAGTCCATATGTATAAAGTCTTAATACATTCATACTTGTATATGTTGTGTAATTTGTTAGATATTATTACTTGTTAGTGCAGTAATATCTATCGGAGCTAGAAGCACAAGCATTTCGCTACACGCGCAATAACATCTGCTAATCACGTGTGTGACAAATAAAGTGTGATTTGATTTGGTTCGAGAAGGCATCTGTTTGGTTACTGTCAGTCAAGAGAGACATCTAGTGGCATATTGTATCTCTGCAGGATGTTGTGAACCTCTATGAATGTACTTCTGCTTTCTAACCAGCAAGGGGCGCTCCAACCAAAGAAAAAGACTCAAGTTAGACAGGAAAACCTGAGAGTTGCTTATCATTTGATACTAAAACAGCATGATTTCAAAGGGGGAAAAAACAACAGAACAACACTAAAACAGCACCCCCAAATAAGTAACATTTTCTGTGTCAGATTTTTTTTAAAGAGGGGGACAAAGATTGGTTTATAACACCATAGTGCTCTCAAAGCTCATCACTAAGCTAAGGACCCTGTGACTAAACACCTCCCTCTGCAACTAGATCCAGGACTTCCTGACGGGCTGCCCCCAGGTGCTAAGGGTAGGTAACAACACATCCGCCACGCTGATCGTCAACATGGGGGCCCCTCACGGGTGCGTGCTCGGTCCCCTCCTGTACTCAAATCAAAATAGAATTTTAGTTGTCACATACACATGGTTAGCAGATGTTAATGCGAGTGTAGCAAAATGCTTGTGCTTCTAGTTCCGACCATGCAGTAATATCTAACAAGTAATCTAACCTAACAATTTCACCACAACTACCTTATACACACAAGTGTAAAGGAATGAATAAGAATATATTAATGAGTGATGGCCGAACGGCATAGGCAAGATGCAGTAGATAGTATAGAGTACAGTATATACATATGAGATGAGAAATGTAGGGCATGTAAACATTATATAAAGTGGCATTCTTTAAAGTGGCTAGTGATACATTTATTACATCAATTTTTCCATTATTAAAGTGGCCAGAGTTGAGTCAGTATGTTGGCAGCAGCCACTCAATGTTAGTGATGGCTGTTTTAACAGTCTGATGGCCTTGAGATAGAAGCTGTTTTTCAGTCTCTCGGTCCCCTGCTTTGATGCACCTGTACTGACCTCACCTTCTGGATGATAGCGGGGTCAACAGGCAATGGCTTGGGTGGTTGTTGTCCTTGATGATATTTTTGGCCTTCCTGTGACATTGGGTGGTGTAGGTGTCATGGAGGGCGGGTAGTTTGCCCCCGGTGATGCGTTGTGCAGACATCACTACCCTCTGGCGAGCCTTATGGTTATGGGCAGAGCAGTTGCCGTACCAGGCGGTGATACAGCCCGACAGGATGCTCTCGGTTGTGCATCTGTAAAAGTTTGAGTATTTTTGGTGACAAGCCGAATTCCTTCAGCATCCTGAGGTTGAAGAGGCGCTTCTGCACCTTCTTCTCCACGCTGTCTGTGTAGGTGGACCATTTCAGTTTGTCAAACTTGATGATTGAGTTGGAGGCATGCATGGCCACGCAATCGTGGGTGAACAGAGAGGGCTGAGAACGCACCCTTGTGGGGCCTCAGTGTTGAGGATCAGCGGGGTGGAGATGTTGTTACCTACCCTCACCACCTGGGTATGGCTCGTCAGGAAGTCCAGGACCCAGTTGCACAGGGTGTGGTCGAGACCCAGGGTCTTAATACGTCCCAATACGCCCATTAACATACCAGCCAGCTGGTCTGCGCATGCTCTGAGGACGCGGCTGGGGATGCCGTCTGAGCCTGCAGCCTTGCGAGGGTTAACACGTTTAAATGTTTTCTCATGTTGGCTGCAGTGAAGGAGAGCCCGCAGGATTTGGTAGCGGGCCCGTGTCAGTGGCACTGTATTGTCCTCAAAGCGAGCAAAGAAGTTGTTTAGTCTTTCTGGGAGCAAGACTTCGTGGTCCGCGACGGGGCTGGTTTTTCTTTTGTAGTCCGTGATTGACTGTAGACCCTGCCACATACCTCTCGTGTCTGAGCCGTTGAATTGCGACTCTACTTTGTCTCTATACTGACACTTAGCTTGTTTGATTGCCTTGTGGAGGAAATAGCTACACTGTTTGTGTTCGGTCATGTTTCCGGTCACCTTGCCCTGATTAAAAGCAGTGGTTCGCGCTTTCAGTTTTGTGCGAATGCTGCCATTATTCCATGGTTTCTGGTTGGGGAATGTTTTAATAGACACTGTGGGTACAACATCACCAATGCACTTGCTAATTAACTTGCTCACCGAATCAGCGAAATCATCAATGTTGTTGTTTGACGCTATGCAGAACATATCCCAGTCCACGTGATCGAAGCAATCTTGAAGCGTGGAATCCGATTGGTCGAACCAGCGTTGAACAGACCTGAGTGTGGGTGCTTCCTGTTTTAGTTTCTGTCTATAGGCTGAAAGCAACAAAATGGAGTTGTGGTCAGCTTTTCCGAAAGGAGGGTGGGGGAGGGCCTTATATGCATTGCGGAAGTTAGAATAACAATGATCTAGGGTTTTGCCAGCCCGGGTCGCGCAATCGATATGCTGATAGAATTTAGGGAGCCTTGTTTTCAGATTAGCCTTGTTAAAATTCCCAGCTACAATAAATGCAGCCTCGGGATATGTGGTTTCCAGTTTACATAGTCGAATTAAGTTATTTCAGGGCTGTCGATGTGTCTGCTTGGGGGGGGGGAATATACACGACTGTGATTATGATCGAAGAGAATTCTCTTGGTAGATAATTCGGTCGGCATTTGATTGTGAGGAATTCTAAGTCAGGTGAACAAAAGGACTTGAGTTCCTGTATGTTGTTATGATCACACCATGTCTCGTTAATCATAAGGCATACATCCCCGCCCTTCTTCTTACCAGAGAGATGCTTTTTTCTGTCGGCGCGAAGCATGAAGAAACCAGGTGGCTTTACCGACTCCGTAGCGTGTCTTGAGTGAGCCATGTTTCCGTGAAACAAAGAACGTTACAGTCTCTGATGTCTTTCTGGAAGGCAACTGTTGCTCAGATTTCGTCTACCTTGTTGTCAAGAGACTGGACATTGGCGCGGAGTATGCTCGGGAGCGGTGCGCGATGTGCCCGTCTACGGAGCCCTGTTCACTTATGACTGCATGGCCAGGCACGACTCCAACATCAGCAATCATTAAGTTAGGTAGGCCTGATAACCGACAATGACGAGACAGCCTATAGGGAGGAGGTCAGAGACCTCACCATGTGGTGCCAGGATAACATCCTCTCCCTCAACGTGATCAAGACAAAGGAGATCATTGTGGACTACAGGAAAAGGAGGACTGAGCACGCCCCCATTCTCATCGACGGGGCTGTAGTGGAGCAGGTTGAGAGCTTCAAGTTCCTTGGCATCTACATCACCAACAAACTAACATGGTCTAAGCACACCAAGACAGTCGTGAAGAGGGCACGACAAAACCCATTTCCCCTCAGAAGACTGAAAAGATTTGGCATGGGTCCTCAGATCCTCAAAAGGTTCTGCTGCTGCACCATCGAGAGCATCCTGACGGGTTGCATCCCTGCCTGGTACGGCAACTGCTCGGCCTCCGACCGCAAGGCACTACAGAGGGTAGTGTGTACGGCCCAATACATCACCGGGGCCAAGCTTCTTGCAATCCAGGACCTCTTTACCAGGCAGTGTCAGAGGAAGGTCCTAAAAATTGTCAAAGACTCCAGCTACTGCTACCGCACAGCAATCGGTACCAGAGCGCCAAGTCTAGGTCCAAGAGGCTTTTAAACAGCTTTTACCCCCAAGCCATAAAACTCCTGAACATCTAATAAAATGGCTACCCCCCCCCCCCCCTTTTACACTGCTGCTACTCTCTGTTATTATCTATGCATAGTCACTTTAATAACTCTACCTACATGTACATATTACCTCAATTAACTTCTTGACGCACCCATCCCTTTAGCGGGATAATTTTCATCAACACCTGCTGAATTGCAGCGCACCAAATTCAAATTAAATTACTAAAAATATTTTAATTTTCATGAAATCACAAGTGCAATATAGCAAAACACAGCTTAGCTTGTTGTTAATCCACCTTGCGTGTCAGATTTCAATACAGCTTTTCGGCGAAAGCATAACAAGCGTTTTTGTAAGAACATCTCTCTCAGGGGACAAAATATTACAAAAGCTAGCAGCCAAGTAGATTGGTCACGAAAGTCAGAAAAGCAATAGATTAAATCGCTTACCTTTGATCTTCAGATGTTTGCACTCATGAGACTCCCAGTTACACAATAAATGTTCCTTTTGTTCCATAAATATATACAGTGCCTTGCGAAAGTTTTCGGCCCCCTTGAACTTTGCGACCTTTTGCCACTTTTCAGGCTTCAAACATAAAGATATAAAACTTTATTTTTTTGTGAAGAATCAACAACAAGTGGGACACAATCATGAAGTGGAACGACATTTATTGGATATTTCAAACTTTTTTAACAAATCAAAAACTGAAAAATTGGGCGTGCAAAATTATTCAGCCCCTTTACTTTCAGTGCAGCAAACTCTCTCCAGAAGTTCAGTGAGGATCTCTGAATGATCCAATGTTGGCCTAAATGACTAATGATGATAAATACAATCCACCTGTGTGTAATCAAGTCTCCGTATAAATGCACCTGCACTGTGATAGTCTCAGAGGTTTGTCAAAAGCGCAGAGAGCATCATGAAGAACAAGGAACACACCAGGCAGGTCCGAGATACTGTTGTGAAGAAGTTTAAAGCCGGATTTGGATACAAAACGATTTCCCAAGCTTTAAACATCCCAAGGAGCACTGTGCAAGCAATAATATTGAAATGGAAGGAGTATCAGTTTTATATATTTATGTTTGAAGCCTGAAATGTGGCAAAAGGTCGCAAAGTTCAAGGGGGCCGAATACTTTCGCAAGGCACTGTATATCCATTATATCCAAAATACCTCAATTTGTTTGGCGCGTAATGTTCAGAAATCCACAGGCTCAAGACGGTCACGACATCGCAGACCAATTCCAAATAGTATCGATAATGTCCACAGAAACATGCCAAACGTTTTTTATAATCAATCCTCAGGTTGTTTTTAAAATATATAATCGATAATATATCAACCGGGACTGCCGCTTTTTCAATAGGAGAGGGAGAGACAATGGCTGCCCCACTCTGTTGCGCAAACAAAACTCTGCGAACACCCAGCTATCCACTGACGTGATGTTATCTTTCTCGCTCATTTTTAAAAATAAAAGCCTGAAACTATGTCTAAAGACTGTTGACACCTTAAGGAAGCCATAGGAAAATAAATCTGGTTGATATCCCTTTAAATGGAGGCAAGGCATCCAATGGAACAGAGAGCTTTCAGGAAAAACAGCACTTCCGGGTTTGATTTTCCTCAGGTTTTTGCCTGCAATATTTCTGCATCTGTATCTGTTATACTCACAGACTCACAGACAATATTTTGACAGTTTTGGAAACTTTAGAGTGTTTTCTATCCTAATCTGATAATTATATGCATATTCTAGTTTCTGGGCCTGAGAAATAGGAAGTTTCAAGTGGGTAAAAAATCATGCCTACACTCAAGAAGTTATCTCGACTAACCAGTGCCCCCACATATTGACTCTGTACCGGTACCCCCTGTATATGGCCTCGCTATTGTTATTTTACTGCTGCTCTTGAATTATTTGTTACTTTTATTTGTTACTTTTTTTCTGTATTTTTCTTAACTGTATTGTTGGTTAAGGGCTTGTAAGTAAGCATTTCACTATAAGGTCTACCTACACCTGTTGTATTCGGCACATGTGACAAATAACATTTGATTTGATTTGAACTTATTGAGACTAGCCTACTCAATGGACGATTGCTCCATTCTACCTAGTTACTCAGGCCTCAGTGTAAAATACAGGTTAGATCTTATCTTATTGTCTTCAGGTTATAACTGAGTCAGACTGACTCTTTCTAGAACCAGCTTCTCCCAATCATGTAACACTGCATGAAAAGGCACATTTATGTGTCGAACACTCCAGTGAACAAGTCCGAAAATGTACCATTTCGAAAATGCCCAGCAATGTTCGGCACTGCACACTTCCCGTAAAATTCAGACAACGGACCACTTTAGTGCACGGATGTGCACAGACGTGTATATGGCCAGCAACACTTCAGTAAATCCCCAGTAAACACGTCCACCCACTTACCAGGACACATCCAGTGCACACCTTTGACGTGTACTGGAGATGCAAAACATCTTCGTCCACATCCGCCAACGACTCGCCAATAAATGTCAGTGTTAATGAATTACAGTGAGTTATGAATGACTGGATGAACACGTTAATGTTATTAATATCACACATTGGGGTTCCTACACCTTTTCAGAAATAAAATTCAAGCACCACTATCAAGGTTTTTCCAGCACCTCATGACATCGCTTTCCTAAAACAATTCTTAGTCCCTTGAATAAAATGCACAAATACACTTCTTGAAGGATGACAATTAATGGAATAAAACACAGAAATTCACTTCTTGAAGGACGACAATTCATGTCAGTAGAGCAGGAGAAAGTAAGTAATAGTATCTGCATTTAGACTAAGCAGGGCCTGAAACTGAAGGAAGCCCGATGGAGGCTAGCCCTGGGCCAAACTGGAGAACTACTGCCTGTACTCTGCTTCATTCTTCTGAAAACCCTTTCGCTACTCTTCGAATTTCAAATGTGGTGTTTACCTGCTTACATGGGTTAAAGAGGGTGGGGGGGGGTATACCTCAATATGAAAGAGCCTATTCAAAATTCAAAGATCAACAAAAGTGTTCAAAATAATCAAGCACAGTACTGCCAGGAGTCATCCAGCTTGGCTTCGGGCCAGCCTCCATTGGGGTTACTGTGGTGAGGGTTGAGGGGTCCGTGGGATCTAGATTTGCAGGCCGTCCTCCTCATCACTCATCAGGTCTGCATTAACTCTTGTGCAAATGTCTCTCTCATCCTCTGCATGCACTCTCGACCATTCATCTAGATGTAGAAAAAGAAAAAACAATAGAACCCAGTAAACAAATGCATCAGTCTCAAGTCATGCATATTCATATAATTCATATAAAGCAATCAGCAATAGAAACAATAACAAAGTGCACTCCCTGCCCATTTCAGTAAAAAGCTGATGATGCTGGAGAAATGTAACCACTCTCAAATTCATAGACAGAGCTATGGATACAAGGACTGACCATCCGTGATAATAAAATTATAGTTTTAACCATGCTGTGTGGCTATATAATGTTTGTTTACATTTACATTGTTTACAAAAATTTGAGTAAAACAAGCTTATATTTAGGGTTCTGATGGGGTACGGCGGTTGAACTAAGCTCATGAGGCATTTATAAGTTGTATTTTTCAAGAATCAATGGACACATAATTCATTTATAAGTCTAAAAATGGATGTCACAACTGCTAATTCCCCCGTTAAAGCCATATAAAATACAGATTGAGAGATATTAAAGGAGAATTCCAACCTTTGACAGTTATCACTCTTAACGTGATATACTACAAGTTTTGAATGTGATACTGTCAGTGCACAGAGCTACAGGCATGTGGACTAGAGTAGGAAATATCATTTTTGCCAAAACGTGAACCTAGCTCATGATTACTGTTATTTTCAGTAAAACAGTCAATGGGGTTCTGATACAGAGGCAATTAATATTGCAACAAAGTATAGCAATCAGTGATTAATGGAACTAATGGGGCTATAGCAGCCACTCTAGACCAGGTGATTAATGAAACTAATGGGGCTATAGCAGCCACTCTAGACCAGGTGGGTAGAATTCAATTCTGTTTTTATTCTACTCTTCTAGACTCAAATATATAACTTGAAACATGTAATAGGGCCATGCATGCACTTTGTATTCCAAGGACCTGAACTAATACAGGAGTAATTAACCGCTTTCTCATCTGGTGACCCTTCTTTGCATGTTTCTCCAAGATTGTGTCCACTATGTTCTCAGGTAAGCCTGAGAGATATGCCCGCCTCCAGTGGCGTGTATTCATGGATGCCAAGGGAGCCAGGCTTCCACAAAACATTGACCAAGAAAAAAACATTCATATTTAGTCTCTCTGTGTTTCAGAATTGTCCCTCATTTCGCAAGAGGCTGAATATATCTCACTGGAGAAAGAATTTGTGCCAGCGAAACAGCGCTCCTCTGTCTCTGGTTGTGTAGGCCATCTATCTGATGCTGTCTGGTCCAAAAGAGTATGACGTTGTTGCCGCCCATAGAATTGAATGCAAGGGAAGCCAGCGCGCATTTGGCCTCCATTGATAAAAAAAAAGTACAACATAATAGCCAATCAGTGTTGAGATAAACTGAGTGAGCAGATGCCAGTTTGGATTTGGCATCACTCCTATCAAATCGCATTGAGAGCATAAATCATTGACAGAAACAACTTGAATTGTTCCTTCTTCTTGTGTTGTTGTCCTCCGGTGGCTAGCTAGCTAGCTAAAATGGTCCCTTTCCTAAATTGGAGATGGGATTAGGGTTTTACTACATTCTCCGTACTGGCCAATGATTATAATAGCGAATCTGATCCAACCATTATTTCATACATTGTGCCCCTGGCCTGAGAGGATAGAAGTTCAATATTTAGGTTGATGTAGCAGGCGATTGTTAACTAGCTAACGTTGCCAATGAAAGGAAGGTTGGCTAGCGAGCAAGCATTGTAGCCAGGTAGCCTAGGACAACAAAAAATAAAAAAGTGTGTACTGTATGACAGAGAGAGGGACCGTTTCGTCAACATGAGAGAGGAGAATGGGGCCTCCCGGGTGGCGCAGTGGTTAAGGGCGCTGTACTGCAGCGCCAGCTGTGCCATCAGAGTCCCACCGGGAGGTCCGTGGGGCGACGCACAATTGGCCTAGCATCGTCCGGGTTAGGGAGGGATTGGTCGGTAGGGATCTCCTTGTCTCATCGCGCACCAGCGACTCCTGTGGCGGGCCGGGCTAGCCAAGGTTGCCAGGTGCACGGTGTAGCCTCCGACACATTGGTGCGGCTGGCTTCCGGGTTGGATGCGGGCTGTGTTAAGAAGCAGTACGGCTGGTTGGGTTGTGTATCGGAGGACGCATGACATTCAGCCTTCGTCTCTCCCGAGCCCGTACGGGAGTTGTAGCAATGAGACAAGATAGTAGCTACTACAACAATTGGATACCACGAAATTGGGGAGAAAAAGGGGTAAAATGTAAAAAATAAAATAAAAAAAGAGAGAGGAGAATGGCATTCTCTTCAAGTAGGGTGAGTCAACATGTTTTTTCTACCTGCACAAACGTGCACACACCAGGGAGAGTTACCGCAGGTCACAGAAACAGAAATCAGAACCATGGGCAGCCACATCATATTTAGCTTAAATTGATTCTACTAAATTGTTGTTGGTATCTTTAGTTGTCACTGTATTAGACTAAGCATAGGTGATTTGATGATGTTGAAGTTGAAATGGTGCTGAAATAGTGGAGGTAGCTCCTGTTTTCCTTGCGACCTGCGGTAACTCTCCCTGGTTCTAAATCTATAGTTGTTTAGTAGTCTGAAAATGTCGGAATCATTAACTTGCTGGACCATGCTGTAGGTCATGTAACTGTGTTACATGCAATATGTTTTGTGGACTTCACCAGACAGATGTTGCTCTCTGGTTTTGTGATGAAACAAAGGCCTGGTTGAATTTATTCTGCCACTGTGTTTTCTTATTGTCTTGGCCTTTAGGCCTATATATACATCACAGTCGCAAGGCATATGAACTAACAGGTTCTAAAGAAAACAACGCAATTATATCACAACACATAGGTTGTAATATGGCTTTTTTTTCTGGCTTCCCCAGTGATTTTACCCACGCACCGTTACTTCCCACCTCACAATCTCGTAATAGGTGGCACAAGAACCTGCAATGGATATAAGCACAAGGTACATTTTATGTTGTTTTGGTGGCCAGGCCACCATTACAGCACATTGCTATTAAGGGTATTATAGATTTGTGTTTTTATAATCGTTTTTATTTCGATATGTTTTTCAATTTTTATTTGAGGTTAGTTTTCAGACCTGATTTACAAGTTTTTATTTAGTTGTAGTTGTATACAGCAGTGGAGGCTGGTGGGTGGAGCTATAGGAGGATGGGCTCATTTTAATGGCTGGAATAAAACAAATGAAACAGTCAAACATGTGGCTTCCATATGTTTGATACCGTTCCATTTATTCCATTCCAGCCATTACAATGAGCCCATCCTCCTATGCTCCTCCTATGCTCCTCCCTCCAGCCTCCTCTGGTAAACAGATATTTCCATTTAATTTTATGTTATTCAGTTTCAGTTTTAGTGATAGGGACAGAAAGGAAGCATGGGAGGCTAGGAGCCATTTGTGTTGTTTTTTATTTATAATATATAAGGTGATGGGTCAGGTTAGGTTTAAATTATTAAATCAATATTAATGTGACTTGGATTTGAAGTGGGTGGATCATCAGCGATGGGTGTAACCCAGAAATGATTTGATATTGATATAAAAATGGCTGCATTGGACCTTTAACACGTTTCATTGGTCAGTTCCTGTGTGGTGATACTGATGGTTGGTCGGGTCTGATGGTTTGTTTATGTAGCAGGTTAGGAGAATTAACATAGCAAGTTAGGAGAATGAGGTGAAGGTAAGGTAAAGGGTTAGGCTTAGCTAAAATGCTCTCATAGTTGCAGCATTGGGTGGCAACAAATCTGCCCAATTAGCTTTTCTATTACACCCACTTGCGTTGATACGCCCCTTTATGTTAAAACACCTGTGTCCGGCAGCCATGTTGAGTTGCAGTTACCCATGACTTGATTATTTTCTACTGATAGCTATAGTGACAGTGATGCACTAACCTCATTTCTAGGTTATTACACACAGCGCATATAAGCCTGGCTTATCAACGATTCAAAGTTGGTCTATAATTTGATGACATGTCAATGCCACCAGGCTTTAGATATGAATTATGTACACTCTTTACATAGATAGTTGGCTGGAAATGTTACATCTAAAAGATTATCTTTGTCCTATAATCAACATAAAGTTCACCAGCTTAATTTGAGTCACATGCAATGTTCTAATCATCCCAAACCCAGGGTTGTATTCATTTGTGCACAGTGTAGCAAAACATTTTGCATGGAAAAAACAAAAACAAGCTTTTCTTATTGGACCAATTCAAGTAGGTTCCTAGTGAACATGTCAAGTTGATCAAAATGCCTAAATCTGCACATTTATATTCAGCTGACATTCAGTGTTTCGCCTAAAGCAGACAATTTAAGGTCCACTTCTGCTACAAGGATCTACTATTACTCTGAGCATGAAGGACTGAACAAAATTTGGGCCCTTGCCTGAGTTTTTCCTCATCAGGTCACGTGGTCAGGAAAAACTCAGGGCCCAACCTATCAACCATAAATTGTATATATTGTTTTAGACATGACTGTAAATGATTTCTTGTAAAAAATACTTGAAATGAAAGACATATTTGATCATGCCTTAGAAGAACAAGAACTCCTAGGTAACTGTATCCAGCTGATGTCATCATGGGTTAGTGATAGTGACAGAGATACAGTAAGGAGTTTGTGAGATATGAAATGATACCCCCACACCACTATACTTAAACTGCCAGTAAATATTTATTTAGCCATTTGGTATGCCTTCCAAATATTCAGGAAATCGAATCAAGTTAACCATAATATTATCTTTATTACACATCTTAATGAAAGATCCTAGTATGGAATTTTCAATCAAGCATAACAGGATTAGTTGACTAGTGTCTCAGAGATACCAAAAAACACCCCCCGACACCCGTCTACATTCAAAATATGAGGGACAATGTCAAAATTTGATGCTGACAACTGTTGCAGGTTTACATATGAAAAATGTGAGAGCCTGGTTTCATGCCAAATGTTGCATTCAACTAAATAGAAAGTGTTACAATCATTATCACATTTCCATTTGATCTGATTTGATCTGCCAAATCTGATTGAAGAAAACAAAGAGAATAGAGAGCCAAATATTATATGGTCAAACGTCACTTTAAAAATACACATTTGTCCACATGTCTTGGAGGAAGAGATACTTCCAGTGGAATAGGGTCAGATCTGTTTTCTCTAATGCCTGGCCTCAGGAGAGCACATACAAAATGTTGTATCCTATCTGAGTGGCCTGTGTTAGGATCATTTAGGCAGCAGCTCATTCCCCCTGCCTGCCCCCTGGGCTCTCAGACACTGACTGGAGCATGTGTTATCTGTTCCTTATGAGACACAATGAGGACTTGGATTTTCTCTTATGCCAACACAATGCTGAAATCTTATATTAAACTCAACCTGAACTGAGGTGAAAAGAGGTCACATCACTGGCTTGTGTTCCAAATGGAACCCTATTTCCTACAAAGTGCACTATATAGGAATAGGGTGCCATTTGGGACGCAGACCATGTTTCATCTAACCCTGTCCCTCCGTTTCCATCCCAAAGTTGGGATGTATCCTTAAATCCTAAAGTTATTCCACATGACACGGCGTGACAGAGGCATGAGTATAGTCAATGTTAAACCCAGTGTGGTTTTCTCCCACCCATGAGGATTATTTTAGCTGTAGCCTATATCTGTGTCCTAAATGTGACCCTATTCTCTATAGGCACTGGTCAAAAGTAGTGCAGGAAATAGGGATTCCAATTGGGACACAGGTCATAGCTCAAGCAGGTGCATGCCTCTAGATACTGCCCAAAGAAAACATTTGAAAAAGGGCTGCATGAGATGGTTCTCAAGATCACATTAGGAGTTAAGGTTCTGTGTGTGGTAAACAAATGTTTACAAAATGGAGAGATGCACAAACATGACAGCAGGTTGATCCACTGAATGGTAACAGTTACATTGCTGGAATTTCCATTTTTTTTCATTTTTAATCAAAACAGTTTGTGTGTTAAAGTGCTAAATCATGTTTTGTACTCTGCCCACCACCAAGGCTATATTCCTCTTACACAATATACATGTAGGGAACTTAACACCAGCAGCAATGTGTCTCGGAGAATCCTAAAAGGATGGTATTAATTATACTGTACCTTTTTACAGTAATAAACCTGTTCATGTGATATGAACAGAGGACATTTACCACTGGTGACATTATTTAACATAGTGTAGTGAATGAGTCTGTAAAAAATATATATTTAGAATTTTCCCAAATTCATTCCTTTATCTTAAGGCCTTCTAAGAACAGATTTTGTATCAGACAAACAATGAAAGTACACCTTGTTACTACCAGGATGCTCCCGAATTGCACTCTATTCCTATATAGTGCTCTACGTTTGACCATTTGACCAGAGTGAAGCGTCAAAAGTAGTGCTTAAATAGGTCATAGGATGCCATTTGGGACTCATAATCTCAAGTAGCTGTGGGGTAGAGGCTAAAAAACACATAGAGGCAGTGAGGTGAAAGGCTATCTGGAAGAAGGGATCCCAAAGGGCTCGACACAATCCCCCAGACACAGCATTGGAATCATAGATAAAGGAGGTTACAGTATCAAACTGATCCCCTCGAGGAGGCTTATAGTTCAAATCGACCCCGCCTTAGAAATACAAGGACACAAACAACCTGAACCTGCATCTCTCCTCTCCATACAGCTGGAACTGAAACAAATATGACAGCCACAATTAGCAAGATATTGATATGGTATTGTTGCATCCCTGTGTACAACGTGTGCCATAAGTTGGAATCATAATTGGAATATTATTTATGATAATCATCCTTCTGGGGACCACAATGGTATGTGACTGGCAGGGATTAAACACCAGTTAATTAAAAGTAAAGTTGAAATGGTATTTATTGGGAGGATTATGCAAAATAGGTATTATGATACAAATGACCGGAGTTTGTGGATTGCCGTGAACTGCCTTCTAACATGCGTCCACTGAAAAGCCATTGCTTCAGCAACCTTCATGGCTGTGGGTTTCAAAGCTGCGGATAATGATAGCAGGTAAATGTTCTACCATTAGGATAATGACTGTTTGGAATGCATCATCATTCAGGCAGAAAAGCAAATATGATTGCCATATGAGTTTCCATGTAAGGAATTTGACTGGAAGAGGGGCTATACACGCTGAAACACTAGGCTACTACTAATGAAAACAGTTGCCTTCTTATATTTAATGAGTTAATTGAATAGATGGATGGTCACTTGATTGTACTGAGAGAAATAAATCAGTCTTGACTCTTTTGACATTTCAGGCAAATAAAGACAATACGCTACATTTGCGCTCCCCGGAAGGAAGACATGCACAATTGCGCACATTCCATTCCCAAAGACAGCATACACGTGTTGCCTTCTTGTGCGTAAAAGTCTTTGTTGTCTGTTGGTGTCTTTGCATGTTGTTTGTTTTCAATCGGGGAAGAAAGCATGCATCACTTTGCATACCGCGGTTAGTCCCCATGGGGCGTGTGGTGGTTCTCCTCTCCAGTCTAAATGATGTCACTTTCTAAAAAGGCTGTCAGCAAGAATGTAGGTGGCACCCAAACACAGTAGAAGGGAGATTCCCGCAGTAAAGCTCACACACTGTCACCAAGGCGCTTCAGTGAAATAGTCCTGCACTTTACTTGGATAGTCTCTGCTTGTCATTTCACCGGTTATCAACCAGGGGAAGGCATTCCAGGAAGACTGTAGGAGTCTCTTCGTGTGCCTCATGGCTGCGGTACTTGGAAACAGCACCCGAACTACGGGAACTTCAGATTGTGAGCTGAGAAGCCACTTCAGAAGGAGAAAGAGGAGGAGGTCGACAAGAAAAGGTCAGTAGACAACTTGTTGTGGTCAAATGACGAGTTGTCACCATGAGTTAAATGTGGACAGAAGGTCACAGAATGTACCCTTCATTGAGATGATTTAAGTTTGCCTTGAGGGTTACTTTGTAAGATAAAATCACAAAGCCTGAAATAAACGCAGGAATACTTTGTCACTGCATCGTTATTGGGAAATATCTTTACTTTATTTTGGAGGTGTAAGGTTTGCCAGTGGTCATAAAATGTAGCCTACATTATTACAAATATGATCATACCACACTGTAAAACCAAGTACCTGTGCAGCACATGCTCAACTCATTTCTGCAAGGAGTGAAGTGATACAATTGTTTATTAATTGATCTCCTCATATTGGAGGCAACAGAGAAAATGCACTGTGTTGAATTTTGATTCTCATATTATTGAACTGTAAGTGCCTTTGGTCCTGAATTGATTCGTAAGGATATTATAAAATAGGCTTACTCCAATCAATGGAATGCTTTGACCAATAATTTAAATGGCTTTTGATAGTTCCCTCCCTCTATCTCCTGTTATTTAAATTCACTCTCATTATCATGAAAGCCCTGACAATAATTTATATTGTCCTCTTGGCAACAGGTCAACATTTTAGGATTACACTGCACTGCCATTGTTCTTGACACACTAATCCTCGGAAAATGCTGCAGATTATTTCATGAGGGGCTTTGTATTAAAACCTATGCTTATTCAAAGTGCCTAAACCTTTTCCATTCTATGTACGACCTATTGGCCTTTTGCTGCTCAATGTGAGAGTGTATAACGTTACAGTGAATGCATTGCATGTGCCCCAAATGCTAGCCGATTCCCATTAGGGCACTGCGTTTAGTGCAGACTTGGTTTCAAAATAATCAGTGGCCTTCTTTTGAGGAGGTTTGTTGTAATGATTTAACTAAAAGGTTATTTTGAATTGATATATTGACAGAAGAGTTGTATATTTCTCTTTTGAATGTGGGATGTGGTAAACATTTGAGTAGGCTATAGAAACATTCAAATGATGAGACAAATATATGAACTTGGAACATTTCTTGGATATCATGAAAGTTTTCTTTAAACACAATAATGTTTTGATCATTAACAGAATACATTTGGTAAATTACTGGGAAAAAAAAATCTTTATTTTTACTATTTTCTACATTGTAGAATAATAGTCAAGACCTCAAAACTATATGAAATAACACATATTGAATCATGTAGTAACCAAAAAAGTGTTAAACAAATATATTTTAGATTCTTCAAAGTAGCCACCCTTTGTCTTGATAACATCTTTGCACACTCTTGGCATTCTCTCAACCAGCTTCATGAGGAATGCTTTTCCAACCGTCTTGAAGGAGTTCCCACATATGCTGAGCACTTGTTGGCTGCTTTTCATTCACTCCTTCTCTCTCTTCACTCCTCAACTCATCCCAAACCATCTCAATTGGGTTGATTGTGGAGGCCAGGTCCTCTGATGCAGCACACCATTACTCTCCTTCTTGGTCAAATAGCCCTTACACAGCCTGGAGGTGCGTTTTGGGTCGTTGTCCTGTTGAAAAACAAATGATAGTCCCACTAAGTGCAAACCAGATGGGATGGGTACAGGTTAGAGGTCATTTGTACATGAACAGTCGTGGCCAAAAGTTTTGAGAATAACACAAATATTAATTTTCCCAAAGTCTGCTACATCAGTTTGTATGATGGTAATTTGCATATACTCCAGAATGTTATGAAGAGTGATCAGATGAATTGCAATTAATTGCAAAGTCCCTCTTTGCCATGCAAATGAACGGAATCCCCCAAAAACATTTCCACTGCATTTCAGCCCTGTCACAAAAGGACCAGCTGACATCATGTCAGTGATACTCTCGTTAACACAGGTGTGAGTGTTGACGAGGACAAGACTGGAGATCACTCTGTCATGCTGATTGAGTTTGAATAACAGTCTGGAAGCTTCAAAAGGAGGGTGGTGCTTGGAATCATTGTTCTTCCTCTGTCAAATATGGTTGGTTACCTGCAAGGAAACACGTGCTGTAATCATTGCTTTTCACAAAAAGGGCTACACAGGCAAGGATATTGCTGCCAGTAAGATTGCACCTAATTCAACCATTTATCAGATCATCAAGAACTTCAAGGAGAGCGGTTCAATTGTTGTGAAGAAGGCTTCAGGGCGCCCAATAAAGTCCAGCAAGCGCCAGGACCGTCTCCTAAAGTTGATTCAGCTGCGGGATTGGGGCACCACCAGTACAGAGCTTGCTCAGGAATGGCAGCAGGCAGGTGTGAGTGCATCTGCACGCACAGTGAGGCGAAGACTTTTGGAGGATGGCCTGGTGTCAAGAAGGGCAGCAAAGAAGCCACTTCTCTCCAGGAAAAACATCAGGGACAGACTTATATTCTGCAAAAAGTATAGGGATTGGACTGCTGAGGACTGGGGTAAAGTCATTTTCTCTGATGGATCCCCTTTCCGATTGTTTGGGGCATCCGGAAAAAAGCTTGTCTGGAGAAGACAAGGTGAGCGCTACCATCAGTCCTGTGTCATGCCAACAGTAAAGCATCCGGAGACAATTCATGTGTGGGTTTGCTTCTCAGCCAAGGGAGTGGGCTCACTCCCAATTTTGCCTAAGAACACAGCCATGAATAAAGAATGGTACCAACACATCCTCCGAGAGCAACTTCTCCCAACCATCACAGAACAGTTTGGTGACGAACAATGCCTTTTCCAGCATGATGGAGCACCTTGCCATAAGGCAATGCTCAGCATTTAACACCATAGTACCCTCCAAACTCGTCATCAAGCTCGAGACCCTGGGTCTTGACCCCGCCCTGTGCAACTGGGTACTGGACTTCCTGACGGGGCGCCCCCAGGCGGTGAGGGTAGGTAACAACATCTCCACCCCGCTGATCCTCAACACTGGGGCCCCACAAGGGTGCATTCTGAGCCCTCTCCTGTACTCCCTGTTCACCCACGACTGCGTGGCCACGCACACCTCCAACTCAATCATCAAGTTTGCGGACGACACAACAGTGGTAGGCTTGATTACCAACAACGACGAGACGGCCTACAGGGAGGAGGTGAGGGCCCTCGGAGTGTGGTGTCAGGAAAATAACCTCACACTCAACGTCAACAAAACTAAGGAGATGATTGTGGACTTCAGGAAACAGCAGAGGGAACACCCCCCTATCCACATCGATGGGACAGTAGTGGAGAGGGTAGTAAGTTTTAAGTTCCTCGGCGTACACATCACAGACAAACCTCAGGAGGCTGAAGAAATTCGGCTTGTCACCAAAAGCACTCACAAACTTCTACAGATGCACAATCGAGAGCATCCTGTCGGGCTGTATCACCGCCTGGTACGGCACCTGCTCCGCCCACAACCGTAAGGCTCTCCAGAGGGTAGTGAGGTCTGCACAACGCATCACCGGGGGCAAACTACCTGCTCTCCAGGACACCTACACCACCCGATGTCACAGGAAGGCCATAAAGATCATCAAGGACAACAACCACCTGAGCCACTGCCTGTTCACCCCGCTATCATCCAGAAGGCGAGGTCAGTACAGGTGCATCAAAGCTTGGACCGAGAGACTGAAAAACAGCTTCTATCTCAAGGCCATCAGACTGTTAAACAGCCATCGCTAACATTGAGTGGCTGCTGCCAACACACTGACTCAACTCCAGCCACTTTAATAATGGGAATTGATGGGAATTGATGTAAAATATATCACTAGCCACTTTAAACAATGCTACTTAATATAATGTTTACATACCCTACATTATTCATCGCATATGTATATGTATATACTGTACTCTATATCATCTACTGCATCTTTATGTAATACATGTATCACTAGCCACTTTAAACTATGCCACTTTGTTTACATACCCATCTCATATGTATATACTGTTCTCGATACCATCTACTGCATCTTGCCTATGCCGCTCTGTACCATCACTCATTCATATATCTTTATGTACATATTCTTTATCCCTTTACACTTGTGTGTATAAGGTAGTAGTTTTGGAATTGTTAGTTAGATTACTCGTTGGTTATTACTGCATTGTCATGTGAGAAATAAAATGTGATTTGATTTGATTTGAAAGTGATAACTAAGTGACTCGGGGAAAAAAAACATAAATATTTTTGGTCCATGGCCAGGAAACTCCCCAGACCTTAATCCCATTGAGAACTTGTGGTCAATCCTCAAGAGGTGGGGTGGACAAACAGAAACCCACAAATTCTGACAAACTCCAAGCATTGATTATGCAAGAATGGGCTGCCATCAGTCAGGATGTGGCCCAGAAGTTAATTGACAGAATGCCAGTGCGGATTGCAGAGGTCTTGAATAAGAAGGGTCAACACTGCAAATATTGTCTCTTTGCATCAACTTCATGTAATTGTCAATAAAAGCCTTTGACACTTGTGAAATGCTTGTAATTATACTTCAGTATTCCATAGTAACATCTGACAAAAATATCTAAAGACACTGAGGCAGCAGAATTTGTGAATATTAATATTTGTGTCATTCTCTAAACTTTTGGCCATGACTGTAGGTAGGGGTGAAGTGACTATGGATAGATAATAAACAGTGAGTAACAGCAGTGTACAAAACAAATGGCGGGGGTGGGGGTGGACATTTGATTAATTGTTCAGCAGTCTTATGGCTTGGGGGTAGAAACTGTTAAAGGGCCTTTTAGTCCTAGATTTGGCGCTCCGGTACCTCTTGCCGTGCGGTAGTAGAGAAAACAGTCTGAATTGGGTGACTGGAGTCTCTGACAATTTTATGGGCTTTCCTCTGACACTGCCTATGATATAGGTCCTGGATTACAACGGGAAGCTTGGCCCCAGTGATGTACTGGGCCGTACGCACTATCCTCTGTAGTGCCTTATGGTTAGATGCCGAGCAGTTGCCATACCAGGTGGTGATGCAAACGGTCAGGATGCTCTCGATGGTGCAGCTGTATAACTTTTTGAGGATCTGGGGACCCATGTAAAAAAAATTCAGTCTCCTGAGGGGGAAAGGTTTTGTCATGCCCTCTTCACGACTGTCTTGGTGTGTTTTGGACCATGATAGTTTGTTGGTGATGTGGACACCAAGGAACTTGAAACTCTCGACCCGCTCCACTACAGCCCCGATGATGTTAATGGGGGGGGGGGGGGGGGGGGCCTGTTCGGCCAGCCTTTTCCTGTAGTCCACGATCAGCTCCTTTGTCTTGCTCACATTGAGGGAGAGGTTGTTGTCCTGGCACCACACTGCCAGTTCTCTCCCTACAGGCTGTCTCATCGTTGTCGGTGATCAGTCCTACCACTGTTGTGTCGTCGGCAAACTTAATAATGGTGTTGGAGTCGTGTTTGGCCATGCAGTCGTGGGTGAACAGGGAGTACAGGAGTGGACTAAGTACACACCCCTGGGGGGCCCCAGTGTTGAGGATCAGGGTGGCAGACGTGTTGTTGCCTACCCTTACCACCTGGGGCGGCCCGTCAGGAAGTGCAGGATCCAGTTGCAGAGGGAGATATTTAGTCCCAGGGTGAACAACATTCTCACATAGGTGTTCCTTTTGTCCAAGTGGGAAAGGGCAGTGTGGAGTGCGATTGAGATTGCGTCATCTGTGAATCTGTTGAGGTGGTATGCGAATTGGAGTGGGTATCCAGGAGGATGCGGGTAATGTGAGCCATGACCAGCTTTTCAAAGCACTTCATGGCTACCGACGTGAGTGCTACAGGGCAATCAATCATTTAAGCAGGTTACCTTCGCTTCCTTGGGCACAGGGACTATGGTGGTCTGTTTGAAACATACATTACAGACTCAGTCAGGAGGAGGTTGAAAATGTCAGTGAAGACACTTGTCAGATGGTCTGTGCATGCTTTGAGTACACGTCCTGGTAATCCATCTGGCCCCGCGGCTTTGTGAATATTAACCTGTTTAAAGGTCTTGCTCACATCGGCTACCGAGAGCGTTATCACACTGTCATCCAGAACAGCTGGTGCTCTCATGCATGCCTCAGTGTTGCTTGCCTTGAAGCGAGCATAAAAATACATTTAGCACGTTGGTAGGCTCACATCCCTGGGCAGCTCATGTCTGGGATCCCTTTGTAGTACGTAGTAGTTTTAGAGCCGGTGTAGTAGGATTCAATCTTAATCCTGTATTGACGCTTTGCTTGTTTGATGGTTCGTCTGATGGCATAGCGGGATTTCTTATAGGCATCCGGATTAGTGTCCCGCTCCTTGAAAGCGGCAGCTCTAGGCTTTAGCTTGATACGGATGTTGCCTGTAATCCATGGCTTCTGGTTGGGATATGTACGTACAGTCCCTGTGGCGGCGACGTTGTTGATGCACTTATTGATGAAGCCGATGACTGAGGTGGTGCACTCCTCAATGCCATTGGATGAATCCCAGAACATATTCCAGTCTGTGCTAGCAAAACAGTCCTGTAGCGTATCATCCTCGCCATCTGACCACGTCCGTATTGAGCGAGTCACTGGTGCTTCCTGCTGTAGTTTAGCTTGTAAGCAGAATTCAGGTACTACTCTGTGTTTCACAAAGACAGACCAAAGTACAGATTTCCACCAGTCATACAGTTGAAGTCAGAAGTTTACAGTTAGGTTGGAGTCATTAAAACTCGTTTTTCAACCACTCCACAAATTTCTTGTTAACAAACTATAGTTTTGGCAAGTCGGTTAGGACATCCACTTTGTGCATGATACAAGTCATTTTTCCAACAATTGTTTACAGACAGATTATTTCACAGTTCCAGTGGGTCAGAAGTTTACATACACTAAGTTGACTGTGCCTTTAAACAGCGTGGAAAATTCCAGAAAATGACGTCATGGCATTAGAAGCTTCTGAAATGGCTAAATGACATAATTTGAGTCAATTGGAGGTGTACCTGTGGATGTGTTTCAAGGCCTACCTTCAAACTCAGTGCCTCTTTGCTTGACATCATGGGAAAACGCAGCCGTCATACCGCTCAGGATGGAGACGCCTTCTGTCTCCTAGAGATGAACGTACGTTGGTGAGAAAAGTGCAAATCATTCCCAGAACAACAGCAAAGTACCTTGTGAAGATGGTGGAGGAAACAGGTACAAAAGTATCTATATCCACAGTAAAACGTGTCCTATATCAACATAACCTGAAAGGCCGCTCAGCAAGGAAGAAGCCACTGCTCCAAAACCGCCATAAAAAAGCCAAACTACAGTTTGCAACTGCACATGGGGATAAATATTGTAATTTTTTAGAAATGTCCTCTGGTCTGATGAAACAAAAATAGAACTGTTTGGCCATAGTAACCATCGTTATGTTTGGAGGAAAAAGGGGGATGCTTGCAAGCTGAAGAACACCATCCCAACTGTGAAGCACGGGGGTGGCAGCATCATGTTGTGGGGGTCTTTTGCTGCAGGAGGGACTGGTGCACTTCACAAAGTAGATGGCATCATGAGGATGGAAAATTATGTGGATATATTGAAGAAACATCGTCAGACATCAGTTAAAGCATGGTCGCAAATGGGTCTTCCAAATGGAAAATTACACCACACATACTTCCAAAGTTGTGGCAAAATGGCTTGGACAACAAAGTCAAGGTATTGGAGTGGCCATCACAAATCCCTGACCTCAATCCTATAGAAACTTTGTGGGAAGAACTGAAAAAGTGTGTGCGAGCAAGGAGCCCTACAAACCTGACGCAGTTACACCAGTTCTGTCAGGAGGAATGGGCCACAATTCACCCAACTTATTGTGGGAAGCTTGTGGAAGGCTACCCAAAACATTTGACCCAAGTTAAACAATTTAAAGGCAATGCTACCAAATACTAATTGAGTGTATGTAAACTTCTGACCCACTGGGAATGTTATGAAAGAAATAAAAGCTGAAATAAATCATTCACTCTACTATTATTCTGAAATTTCACATTCTTAAAATAAAGTGGTGATCCTATCTGACCTAAGACAGGGAATTTATACTATGATTAAATGTCAGGAATTGTGAAAAACTGACTTTAAATGTATTTGGCTAAGGTGTATGTAAACTTCTGACTTCAACTGTATGTCCATTGCTCATGTTTCTTGGCCCAAGCAAGTATCTTCTTGTTATTAGTGTCCTTTAGTAGTGGTTTCTTTGCAGGAATTCGACCACGAAGGCCTGATTCACGCAGTCTCCTCTGAACAGTTGATGTTTAGATGTGTCTGTTACTTGAAATCTGTGAAACATTTATTTGGGCTGCAATTTGAGGCTGGTAACTCCAATGAACTTATCCTCTGCAGCAGAGGTAACTCTGGGTCATCCTTTCCTGTGGCGGTCTTTATGAGAGACAGTTTCATCATAGCGCTTGATGGTATTTGCTACTGCACTTGAAGAAACTTTCAAAGTTCTTAAATGTTCTGCATTGACTGACCTTCATGTCTTAAAGTAATGATGGACTGTCGTTTCTCTTTGCTTATTTGAGCTGTTCTTACCATAATATGGACTTGGTCTTTTACCAAATAGGGCTATTTTCTGTATACCTCCCCTATCTTGTCACAACACAACTGATTGGCTCAAATGCATTAAGAAAGAAAGAAATTCCAGAAATGAAGCTGGTTGAGAGAATGCCGAGAATGTGCAAAGCTGTCATCAAGGCAAAGAGTAGTTACGTTGAAGAATCTCAAATCTAAATTATATTTGTATTTGTTTTAACACCTTTGTGGTTGCTACAGGATTACATATGCGTTTTGTCATAGTTTTGATGTCTTCACTACTATTCTACAATGTAGAAAATAGTCAAATTAAAGAATAACACTGGAATGAATAGATGGGTCGAAACTTTTGACTGGTGCTTTACCTTGTGCAGAGACTAGTGGACTTTTCAGTACAGTATACTGTAATTGGTTATTTGGGAAAGTTGTGCAATATTGTCCTTTATTCAGGACAGATTAACATGATGAACCAACATGGAACAACAGCTGTTGTTGACCATTTCTGTCATCTGTTGTTTCAGCAAAACGTATTATGATGATCTGTATCCATATTTGTTGATTTGATTGTTATTTTGATATAAAGTTACATTACAGATGTAGGATCTTAATTTGACAGAAAATGCAAAATAATCATGCAGCAACAGGTTTTGAACATTTAGTCCATATTGTTGCTTGATCAGTGGTTAGGCTATTAGCTGGCCAAAATGTAGGCTACATTAAATGTGCAATTCTGTTAATATAACCGTGTGTTAGTGTGGGTTTTCAGTAAATTACAAAGCTCATCTGCATTTCCAACAGTGCAGGAGAATTCTCAGCAGCAAAAGAGTGATCAAATTAAGATCCTACATTTGTATAACAAACATACAACCATTGCTAGAGCAAGTCAACGTGCAATTTTACTTCGGCATTATTCACAGATTTGTAGCATGTATAGCGAGTGCCTCAGGTCTAGACAGACAGGAAGAAAAAGGCTTATATTAATGCAATGTAGAAACGCCAGGTCTGCATATATCTTTGTTGGTTGTTAAGTTGCATTGAAACCAGACATGACAGCAGTCAACTAGACAGCATTTTGTTAAAGACTGATGGCCAGACAGACAGACTGCCTGATCTGTCTATGGATCAGCATTAGGGAATGTTTTAATCTCATTTAATGTGTCAGGGAAACTAGTCAACTTTAAATCCACATTGACACCAATATAATAAAGCTGCAATTATTACAGTCCACTGCACAGTAACACTGTCGAGAGACGATAACTGAAACTATGACACTTATTGTATTTAATGTTGTAGCATTCATGAACCATAGGCTGTAGTGAAGAAACCCAGAACAATATCTTCAATATGTTCAGGGAGTAGATCATTTGACAGAGTGCTATTGTTTAGCAAAAAGAAAAAAGGTTCAATAAAGCCCTTCTCATTGATTCCACTGAAAAGATGCCATTTGTCAGAAGACTCACTCTACTACAAGGCAACATAGATTAGAGGAAATATAGTATTTGGTTTGATGAAGAGGCAGACAAGCAGTCAATGGTGCTACTAGTTGAAATGGGGACATTTTCACAGCTGTTGTATCATCGGAGAGCCACAGATTCGTGCCACAGTATGCCATTGTTATTATCCTCAATTGCAATTTATTTCACATTACCATATGTTTTAGGAAATATTTTCATCATTCAGTTCCAAGCAAGTATTTATTGTCGGCTTTGGGTTTAGTTTTTGAACAGCTTTTGTCTGTGTTTATTTGATTTGATGTACTGTATGAGTAATTTGATTAGATGTCTCTGCTAAAGGCTATCACCCAAGCTAAAGGGAGTCAAGTGGAAGGCTTCCACTTTCCTCCACAGTGGACAGGATGCGTGTGATCACAGTGGACGGGATGCGTGTGATCGTCATGGATTTGTGCTCAGATATCAGATATCTCACTGCTTGACTGGCTCTGAGCCTCTGGTTGAGTGGAGTTTATGAGATATTGTCATCTATAGTTCAAAGATATGACTGCAGATTAGATGGGTGGGCTGTTTTTAAGAAGATCCAGGGCCTTATGTATGAAGTGTCTCAGAGTAGGACTGCTGATTTGGGATCAGTTTAGCCTTTTAATAAGATTCATGGACAAGGAGGTACCTGATCCTAGATCAGCACTCCTACTCTGAGATACTTAATACATACGGACCCTGATTTTTCTCTTAAGTACCCACTAAACTGGAAAGACATTTTTTTCTCTCTGAGGTTTCAAGGTTCATTATGTTCATTGTGTAATGTCTGTTGCATAACAACCTGTTCAAACTGATTTAATAGAGTCCTTTGTTGATGTGTGTGGTAATATGGCTCCTCCTCTCTGAGAATATAATTATGAAGTTCTCTTCCTGTTTATCTGATCACTGCAGATGGGAACAACCTGCTTGTGAACTCCAAACATCACAACTACATGAATAGTTTGTAGCATATTATGTATTAGTTATAAAATGAGTTTGGGTAAAGTGGCAAACCTCCCTTTGGCTCTTAACCATGACAGGCTGTTTCCCCCCTGCTATCTTCATTTGATGTCACTTTCTCAGTAGAGATGCAGACTTTTGGCAGACAGGAGCCTAGCCAATTGTGTCAGTTTCATAGTTTCATCCGCGTTACATGGGTGTGCTGGTTTCCTCAGAGAGGCGGTTCACAGGTAAATTAAAGGAGGTTGTCAGATGATTGTTCCATCACCTCTCTCTGGTTCGATAGAGATACACATCTCAAACCCTCACTACAATGGAAAAGACCAACTGGATTGAGAAAAACATTCAAAATTGGTCCAAGTTGTTTTGAAGTTTTGTCGGGTACACCAGGCTCTATTTGTTTTCAGCTGGCGATAAGCCAGCGCAATGATCACATGCTCATTTGCAATTTTGTTTGCAGGGTTGGACCCTTTTTTTCAATTTTCGCCTAAAACCACAAACCCAAATCTAACTGCCTCTAGCTCAGGACCTGAAGCAAGGATATGCATATTATTAGTACCTTTTGAAAGGAAACACTTTGAACTTTGTGGAAATGTGAAAATAATGTAGGAGAATGTAACACATTAGATCTGGTAAAAGATTATACAAATACATATTTTTTTTTCCATCATCTTTGAAATGCAAAAGAAAGGCCATACATTAACATAGGTTCCCAGATGCAATTTAGATTTTGTGCACAAAATGACAGCAGTGTGTGTGCAAAGTTTCAGACTGATCCAGAGAAGAATTATCTCACTACACAATATTTTGAGCCAGAGACAGCAGTGGGGTCAAACTATAGAACCTTGTTGCTACATTTGAATATAGTATTAGTAGTATTTTAGTATTTTTTTTAATTAGTACTTTGCACATAGTATTTTATCAAACAAAACTATGCTACATTTTATCTCTGGGACCCTCAGGATGACGAATTAGAGCAAGATTACTGAATGTAAGTACATTATTTACCTTCATAGGTGAATGAATCAAACCAGTTGCCGTGATAAAAGTGTTTTGTTGTTGTGCACTATCCTCAAACAATAGCATGATATTTTTTTCTTCTGTAATAGCTACTGTAAATTGGACACTGCCGTTGGATTAATAAGAATTTAAGCTTTAGGCCCATATAAGACATGGCTATGTCCCAGAAAGTTGACTGTTGTATCCAACATTTTCTAGTCACATTATCGCATATTGAGCAACAACCGTCCCGGTTTAAAGACACCGATCCGGTAAAGGTTAGCGTGTTAAAGTCGGCGCTCTCCTTTTTTCAAACCCTAGCAAAGGATTTGTCTTTTACCTGTCTTATATGAGCTCTCTTGCGCTGAGGTGGAAGGGGTGGCAATATCGGAGGTGCGTTCTTCCTTAAAAACGTTCGCCAAAGTGCCAATTTCAGGCAGCGCTGGTGCGGATATTTAAAACCATGGTAACGAGTTTGGTTATGGAATAGATTTTGACAGGGGAAGGGCAGTCTGTACAGCCTTGATGCACAGTGCCCATTTGCAAAAATATCAGGTTTGGGAGAATCCCCTTTCTATTGTACATTATTTTAGCCGGCTCCTGTTATTATTTTGGATGTGCGTAAAATGCCCGTCATGGAATAAGAGATGAGATAATCCGGTGACACTCGTATTTAGGAACATTTACATAATTGTTAGCTTTTTTTCCTCTGTTTAGTTTGATTAAAAAACAAGCCCTTATAGGCTACCCTTACCCTACTATAATGAAAGCTGGTTCAAAAGCGATGCGTCTGTTGTCTCTTTCTTATCCTGACCATGCATTAGCCAAGTAGCCTATCCATTACAGGTTTATAAATGGTCGCTCATGATTTTGCATTTTTCAGAATTCACGTCAGCCTACCTGCAGTGCATAGGCTACTCCATTCAGCTTGTATCGCGCACCTCCAAACATATATTATAAATTATTCAGTCCTATAACACCATATCAACGATATGTGCCTCACGCAAACAGCACAGGAGCAGGAGCCTAGTTTTTTTGTTTGAGGATAAGTGCCATGCGTAAATGGGCCTATACACCTTGAAGCGGTGTACAACAATATTGACTTCAACCCTCTTCACATATTGAGCACTGGATGTGTTTTAACTGCTGCTATTACTCATTACTGTAGCCTATGCTATTTAACAAACTGTATCAATCCACAATGGACTAGGAAGAGAATTGTGCCCCCAGCCGAATTGGAGAAGACAATGCAAAGACCGTCAATAACCTACAGAACTTAAGATAACTGCATGCAGTATTAAGCCATGAAACGTGCTGATTGGACAGTGAGGCCCCTCCTCACATGTATAATTTATGTATTAATCAAAGCCCAGCCCTTTCGCTCCACCAACTGCTATTGCACTCATAATTCCCACAGTGAAAATAGCAAAAATATTTTGGGCACACTCCTGGACCTTTAGCCCTACTGCCAGCGCTATTTTCTGTGAAGTGCACAGCTCAAAATTGAAAGTCTAACGCAGTCTTTGCAACACTGTGGCCATTTCCCCCTTGGTGAACAGAATACACTGTTGGTGTTAGTAGTGACTGACGTTTTTCACCCACCAGGCCCTTTTGTCCACCATCCCCTCTTCATCCCCTATGTGACCTGATCAAAGGTAGTGCACTGTATAGGGAATAGGGTACCATTTGGGATGCATCATGGTTTATTTCTCGCCTCATTTCCCCTTCCCCCAGCCAGACTCCAACCTGGCCCTGCTGAGCGGATTCTACAAATTATGACCAATTTGTTACCATTAAATGTGAGATGCTTATTTGATCCACTAAATTGATTGAATTGTGGAAATTGAATGTATGTATATTGAAACAATGTTTGCCTCATCAAACTCATTTTGCAAAGATGATAACAATGCAAATATGCACATTTTAAACTGGAGAAATATTTGTGGTCTTGATGTTTGTGCAAAATAAAGTAATGTGTCTGTACAGTGCATTCGGAAAGTATTCAGACCCCTTGACTTTTTCCACATTTTGTTACGTTACAGCCCTATTCTAAAATTGATTAAATAAAAATATTTCCTCATCAATCTACACACAATACCCCATAATGAAAAACATCCTTGAGATGTTTCTACAACATGATTGGAGTCCACCTTTGGTAAATTCAATTGATTGGACATGATTTGGAAAGGCACACACCTGTCTATATAAGGTCCCACAAGAGCAAAAACCAAGCCATGAGGTCGAAGGTATTGTCCGTAGAGCTCTGAGACAGGATTGTGTCAAAGCACATATCTGGGGAAGTGTAGCAAAGATGGAAGCCACTCCTTAGTAAAAGGCACATGACAGATTCTCTGGTCTGATGAAACCAAGATTGAACTCTTTGGCCTGAATGCCAAGCGTCACAACTGGAGGAAACATGGCACCATCCCTATGGTGAAGCATGGTGGTGGCAGCACCAGACTGAGGTGAAGGTTCACCTTCCAACTGGACAACGACCCTAAGCACACAGCCAAGACAACGCAGGAGTGGCTTTGGGACAAGTTTCTGAATGTCCTGGAGTGGCCCAGCCAGAGCCCAGATTTGAACCCGATCGAACATCTCTGGAGAGACCTGAAAATAGCTGTGCAGCGACACACCCATCCAACTTGACAGAGCTTGAGAGGATCTGCAGAGAAGATTTGGAGAAACTCCCCAAATACAGGTGTGCCAAGCTTGTAGCATCATACCCGGTAAGACTCAAGGCTATAATCACTGCCAATGGTGCTTCAACAAAGTACTGAGTAAAGGTTCTGAATGCTTTTTTTTGGGGGGGGGGGGGGGGGGGGGGAATAGGGTGCCACATCTCTGCTGCTCGGTGGGGGTGAGGCAGCAGATACATCTCAGTGAAATTGGTGTCTCTGGGTTCAGGGGCCAAAACCCAAGCACATTACACAGTGCTGCACCAGTAATGTGTTAAATGTCACTGTGGGACTACAGGGAATCTCCTGAAGATAGGACCCTGGATGAATAATGGACAATAGTCAAAAAATAAAGTATTTTATAAAAATCTATTTCTGTTTAAAAATAAAATATTTATGTTTTATTGTCACATACACCGGATAGGTGCAGTGAAATGTGTTGTTTTACAGGTTCAGCCATAGTAGTACGGCGCCCCTGGAGCAAACTAGGGTTAAGTGCCCTACTCAAAGGCACATCAACAGATTTTTCCCAACGGAAACCGCTAAGCTACCTGCCTTCGTAAGGAAATGGGCCCTGGTCAAAATTAGTACACTATAATGGGAAACTGTGACATATCAAAACATGTAAATTAACATTTGATGACAGATATTCTTTTCACTGATATTGATTACTTTACGACAATGTACATTTTCATATCATGAGAAAGTAGTCCAATGTTTTCCTGGAAATGTTTTTGGAAAAGCTCAATGGATTTATTCTGGTCAGCCTGTTAGCTCAAACAATGCATTTAGCCAAAAGGTGGAGTGTTCACTATGAGATTAAATGAGGTATGGTACTTGCTCAACCTCTGAAAAAGAGGTCCAGGAGGTATCCTTATCTCCCCAGCAGAACTGGCAACCAGGGACTGGCAGAGATTAGTCAACTAATCACTCAGCCACAAAACGTGTGCATCCCAAATGGCACCAGTTTCCCATTATAGTGTGCTAATTTTGACCAGGGCCCATAAAGTAGTGCACTAAATAGAGTGCCATTTGGGATGCTACCATGGCTTTCCTACTCTCCATGTGCCTGAACTGAATGAGAATCTTTCGGCTTCCCACATTGCAATATTAAGACAACCAGTCTTATAGATGTCTACAGGTTCAAGAAAACAACTGTTTCAATTGTTTGTATTGCTTTGTAAGAAGTGAGGCAGAAAAGGGATAAAATGTACATGTTTGTCTGTACTTCTCCACTTTGTCAAACTGGCAATGAAGTGTGTATACACTGAAGTAGGTAATGATAGGAAGGTGGTTTCATAGTGTGGGTAGTAGCCTACTGTGCATAACATAAGACAGTGATGCAATCATAAACTATTACAGTCACCAGTACTATAGAGGGTTTTCCTTAAGAAGGCAGGTAGCTTAGCGGTTTCCGTTGGGAAAAATCTGTTGATGTGCCTTTGAGTAGGGCACTTAACCCTAGTTTGCTCCAGGGGCGCCGTACTACTATGGCTGAACCTGTAAAACAACACATTTCACTGCACCTATCCGGTGTATGTGACAATAAAACATAAATATTTTATTTTTAAACAGAAATAGATTTTTATAAAATACTTTCTTTTTTGACTATTGTCCATTATTCATCCAGGGTCCTATCTTCAGGAGATTCCCTGTAGTCCCACAGTGACATTTAACACATTACTGGTGCAGCACTGTGTAATGTGCTTGGGTTTTGGCCCCTGAACCCAGAGACACCAATTTCACTGAGATGTATCTGCTGCCTCACCCCCACCGAGCAGCAGAGATGTGGCACCCTATTCCCAAGTGGCACCCTATTCCCTATATAGTGTACTAGTAGTAAAATATATAGGGTGCCATTTGTAACTTCACCATGCTTAAAGGGATATTAAATGTCAGCTTTTTATTTTTTACTCATCTACCAAAAGGTGCCCCTCTTTGCGAGGCATTGGAAAACCTCCCAGGTCTTTGTGGTTGAATCTGTGTTTTAAATTCACTGCTCAACTGAGGAACCTTACAGATAATTGTATGTGTTGGGTACAGAGATGAGGTAGTCATTCGAGAATGTTAAACACTATTATTACACAGAGTGAGTTCATGCAACTTATTATGTGAATTGTTAAGGACATTTTTACTCCTTAACTTATTTAGGCTTGTCATAATAAATGGGTTGAATAAGACATTTCAGCTTTTCATTTTTAATGAATTCTCAACTTTTATAAAAACATAATTCCACTTTGACATTATGGGGTATTGTGTGTAGGCCAGGAACACAAAATCGAAATTGTATCCATTTTAAATTCAGGCTGTAACACAACAAAGTGTACAAAAAGTCAAGGGGTGTGAATACTTTCTGAAAGCACTGTACTTTACTGTGACTTTACACTTTGCTGTTCCCTTGGATATTTGAGTATATTAAATGCAGAAAGAATGAGATGGGAACCAAACAATGTAATTATAAGGCTTTTAAACTGGAGCTGCACGGGAAGCTCTTTGCTGCTCTTTCCTGGCCCGTATTCTTCCAGCTAATGATGTAATTTACTCTGGAAACGAAAACAAATAACTGTATTTTGTCACGCAGCTGCTTTTTTAAATTTGATTATTATTGTATTTTTTAGAGGGTAGATTAGCTTTAATATTGCAGATAGATTGTGGGTTCTAACAATGTAATTGTCTGCATAATTTCCAATCCCGCATATATTTAAAAATATCTTTATTATTTTCCCCTAACCCTACCACACCTCCGTAGCTGCTTAGCTAGATTTAATATCTGTCTCCTTCTCTGAACTCCATAAGAATTAACTGACTTGATAGAAGAGAATGCTTACTCATAACAAGCCTCAGTTTATCAGTTTGAAAGCCAAAGATGCTAGATAGAAGGTTAGTATTGAAGACTTGACAAGCAGGAACATTACAAGCCGACAGTTGCCTAGGTATTTAGTTCATCCCCATTCTGGGTGGATTACATGTGCATTAGCAAGATGTTCATTAGAATGTGCCTTCAGCTTTAATTCAGGTTAATCTGACTATACCCTCACAGGAAACAAGGACTGAACTGTATAAGCTTTCTGTAAGAGTTTAAGCTTAATGCTGTTAAATACAGTCGAGTGAAAGCAAGGCAAATACAGACATATTTCAAATGAACATTTCCTTTCTGCGTAATACAATACCTCTAAAGACACTGTATTCCGGAAGGTAAATAACATCTCTCACCATCTTGAAGTAGAGACATATCAGTTGATAATTGTAGCTTTCCTCCACCTGTCAAATACCACTACCTCAGATATCGAGACAGGACCCCCTATTACAGTGAGTCAGTCCCATAGTTATAGTTAACTATTAGGCTGAGTTGACATACGTTCTCTCTCCCATGCATTGCCTTCTCAACCTAATGAAATTTCACTGTTTGCTCTTATTTTAGTGCACTTTTGACACTTTTTATCATTTAATATCACATGATCACAGCTACCCCAAACCCAAGCCTATTAGACATGGAGAATCACATTATGTACATTACATGCTAAGGGTAAAATCTGATATCACATCATCATATTCCAGTGTGACTCTTTTAATACTCCAGAGGCAAATTGGTTAATTCCGTCATTGTTAATGAAGCATGTTTAATAGAATAATGAAATTAGGCATGGCAAGGAAAGTGAAAAGCACCCCCTTCCCATCCAATGTGTGAGGCCTGACAGCTATGCATAATCTCATTTGCTAAGCATAATTAATAAAAAGTGGTGTGATTTTTCTCTAATGCGTACTGTCTTTCTTCAAGGGCAAGAGAAATGTTGAACTACTTGGATAGTTTCTAGCTGACGGTAGTGACAATAGTCTCAACGCCATTCCTCTAGATCAGAAGCAGTTCAAATCATTTGAGAACATTCGGATTCATTATTATCATACAGATCAATATATTACATGTACACTGTATATAATACATACGTACAATGTATGCACAGTGGACCATGGTAACTGGCTAATGGTCCGCTTCTTTTTTACCTCCGCCTGGTTTTAAGTGCAATGGAAGCGTGAAAGTTCATTACTTTGAATTATTGGTCACTAAGGTGACTCGCAATTGCCATTAGCATGTTATTCTTCCTTCTATCTGGTAAAAATAACACATCTGCTCAAAAGAAGTGTGAACTGATTGACAGCTCTTTGTCTATTAGCAGAAAATCATTGATAAAACAAAAGAACAAACTGCCTGGCTGTCCATACATTCTGTAAACATCTAGGAGACAACTAGGTTACATAGAACTAGTCAGATTGGCAGATTTCTTTTAATGGATTCCATTAAAAGGATGCCCCTGTGTGGAATATTCTGGTCTTATCTGCCACACCTTTCAATTACTCCAGTTTTCTAAGCATTCCCTCTCTGTGTTTGTTTTCTCTCCATCCCTTCAGCCAGCAGAAATCTAATCGACTTTCAGCTTTACTCATCAGATTTGCATTGTTACCATGAAAGTGTTTACTTCAGTCCATTTTTTCTGGAAGTAATAGTTGGGCTCGGAATATATAGAGTTGAATATAAATAACATACAGTACAGGTATTGTCACGTTCTGACCATAGTTCTTTTGTGTTTTCCTTGTTTTTGTGTTGGTCAGGACGTGAGCTGGGTGGGCATTCTATGTTGTGTGTTTGTCCGTTTCTATGTATGTCCTGATAAGGTTCTCAATCAGAGGCAGGTGTTAGTCATTGTCTCTGATTGGGAACCATATTTAGGTAGCTTGTTTTGTGTTGGGGCTTGTGGGTGGTTGTTTCCTGTCTTTGTGTTCTCTGCACCAGATAGGACTGTTTCGGGTTTTGCCACGTTTGTTGTTTTTGCAATTGTGTTCATGTTTAGTTTCTCTTATTAAAAACCATGAACTCTAACCACGCTGCATTTTGGTCCTCCTCCCCTTCGACGGAAGAAAGCCGTTACAGAACCACCCACCACAACAGGACCAAGCGGCGTGGTGACAGGCAGCGGCAGCAGGAGCAGCGCAAGGAGGAATGGACATGGTAGGACGAGTTGGACGGTAAAGGACCCTGGGCACAGCCAGGAGAATATCGCCGCCCCAAAGAAGAGCTGGAGGCAGCGAAGGCGGAGAGGCGCTGGTATGAGGAGGCAGCACGGTGGCGCGGATGGAAGCCCGAGAGTCAGCCCCAAAAATGTATTGGGGAGGCACACAGGAAGTGTGGCAAAGCCACGTAGGAGACCTGAGCCAACTTCCTGTGCTTACTGGAGGGCGAGAGAGACCGGGCAGGCACCGTGCTATGCTGTGGAGCGCACAGTGTCCCCAGTGCAGGTGGATAGCCCGGTGCGGTACATACCAGCTCCTTGTATCGGCCGGGCTAGAGTGGGCATCGAGCCAGGTGCCATGAAGCCGGCTCTGCGCATCTGGTCTCCAGTGCGTCTCCTTGGGCTGGCGTACATGGCACCAGCCTTACGCATGGTGTCCCCGGTTTGCCAGCACAGCCCAGTGCGGGCTATTCCGCCTCGCCCCACTGGCAGGGCGACCGGGAGCATTCAACCAGGTAAGGTTGGGCAGGCTCGGTGCTCAAGAGCTCCAGAGCTCCAGTGCCCCTGCACGGTCCGGTCTATCCAGTACCACCTCCACGCACCAGCCTTCCGGTGGCAGCCCGGACTCAAAGGCTGTCTCTCCGTCTCAGCCCTACAGGTGCTCCCGCCTGTCCAGCGCTGCCAGAGTCTCCCGTCTGTCCAGAGCTGCCAGAGTCTCCCGTCTGTCCAGAGCTGCCAGAGTCTCCCGTCTGTCCAGAGCTGCCAGAGTCTCCCGTCTGTCCAGAGCTGCCAGAGTCTCCCGTCTGTCCAGAGCTGCCAGAGTCTCCCGTCTGTCCAGAGCTGCCAGAGTCTCCCGTCTGTCCAGAGCTGCCAGAGTCTCCCGTCTGTCCAGAGCTGCCAGAGTCTCCCGTCTGTCCAGAGCTGCTAGAGTCTCCCGTCTGTCCAGAGCCGCTAGAGTCTCCCGCCTGTTCAGAGCCGCTAGAGTCTCCCGCCTGTTCAGAGCCGCTAGAGCCGCCAGTCTGCAAGGAGCCGCCAGAGCCGCCAGTCTGCAAGGAGCCGCCAGAGCCGCCAGTCTTCAACGACCGCCAGAGCTGCGAGTCTGCAAGGAGCCGCCGGAGCCGCCAGTCTGCAAGGAGCCGCCGGAGCCGCCAGTCTGCAAGGGTCCGCCGGAGCCGCCAGTCGGCCAGGGTCCGCCGGAGCCGCCAGTCGGCCAGGGTCCGCCGGAGCCGCCAGTCGGCCAGGGTCCGCCGGAGCCACCAGTCGGCCAGGGTCCGCCGGAGCCACCAGTCGGCCAGGGTCCGCCGGAGCCGCCAGTCGGCCAGGGTCCGCCGGAGCCGCCAGTCGGCCAGGATCCGCCGGAGCCGTCAGTCGGCCAGAAGCTGCCAGAGCTTTCAACCGGCCTGAGCTATCTCTTAGTCCTGAGTTACCTCTCAGTCCTGAGCTACCTCTCAGTCCTGAGCTACCCCTCGGTCCTGAGCTACCCCTCGGTCCTGAGCTACCCCTCGGTCCTGAGCTACCCCTCAGTCCTGAGCTACCCCTCGGTCATGAGCTACCTCTCAGTCATGAGCTACCTCTCAGTCATGAGCTGCCCTTCAGTCCAGAGGTGCTCCTCAGTCCAATGGAGCCCTTTGTTAGAGTTCCTAGGCCAAGGTCGGCGGCGAGGGCCGCCACTCAAAGGATGCTAAGGAGGTGGACAAAGACAATGGTGGAGTGGGGTGCACGTCCAGCGCCAGAGCCGCCACCACGGACAGATGCCCACCCAGACCCTCCCCTATAGGTTTAGGTTGTGCGGTCGGAGTCTGTACCTTGGGGGGGATGTCACGTTCTGACCATAGTTCTTTTGTGTTTTCCTTGTTTTAGTGTTGGTTAGGTCGTGAGCTGGGTGGGCATTCTATGTTGTGTGTATAGTTTGTCCGTTTCTATGTATGGCCTGATATGGTTCTCAATCAGAGGCAGGTGTTAGTCAGGTGTTAGTCACTGAGTCCGAGGTGCTAGAGGAGCTCCTGAAACTTGACCCCCAAAAAACATCTGGGTCAGATGATTTAGACCCTTTCTTCTTTAAGGTTGCTGCCCCTATCATCGCCATCTCCAACCTTTTTAACCTATCTCTCCATTGCTTGGAAGGCAGCCACGGTTTGTCCTTTATTTAAAGGGGGAGATCAAGCTGATCCTAACTGTTATAGGCCTATTTCTATTTTGCCCTGTTTATCAAAAGTGTTGGAAAAACAACTGACTGGCCTTCTTTATCTAAAGTATTCTCTCTGGTATTCAATCTGTTTCCGCTTAGGTTATGGATATGTCACTGCAACCTTAAAGGTCCTCAATGATGTCGCCATTGCCCTTGATTCTAAGCAATGTTGTGCTGCTATTTTTATTGACTTGGCCAAAGCTTTTTATGCGGTAGACCATTCCATTCTGGTGGGCCGGCTAAGGAATATTGGTGTCTCTGATGGGTCTTTGGCCTGGTTTGCTAACTACATCTCTCAATGAGTGCAGTGTATAAAGTCAGAAAATCTGCTGTCTCAGCCTGTCACCAAGGGAGTACCCCAAGGCTCAATCCTAGGCCCCACGCTCTTCTCAATTTACATCAACAACTTAGCTCAGTCAGTAGGAAGCTCTCTCATCCATTTATATGCAGATGATACAATCTTATACTCAGCTGGCCCCTGCCCGGATGTTGTGTTAAATGCTCTACAACAAAGCTCTCTTAGTGTCCAACAACCTTTCTCTACCCTTAACCTTGTTCTGAACACCTCCAAAACAAAGGTTGTGTGGTTTGGTAATAAGAATGCCCCTCTCCCCACAGGTGTGATTACTACCGCTGAGGGTTTAGAGCTAGAGGTAGTTCCCTCATATAAGTACTTGGGAGTATGGCTAGACGGTACACTGTCCTTCTCTCAGCACATATCAAAGCTGCAGGCTAAAGTTAAATCTAGACTTGGTTTCCTCTATCGTAATCGCTCCTCTTTCACCCCAGTGGCAAAACTAACCCTGATTCAGATGACTATCCTATCCATGCTAGGTTACGGAGACATAATTTATAGATCGGCAGGTAAAGGTGCTCTCGAGTGGATAGATGTTCTTTACCATTCAGCCATCAGATTTGCCACCAATGCTCCTCATAGGACACATCACTACACTCTATACTCTGTAAACTGGTCATCTCTGTATACCCGTCGCAAGACCCACTGGTTGATGCTTATTTATAAAACCCTCTTAGGCCTCACTCCCCACTATCTGAGGTATCTACTGCAACCCTCATCCTCCACATACAACACCCGTTTTGCCAGTCACATTCTGTTAAAGGTCCCCAAAGCACAGACATCCCTGGGTCGCTCGTCTTTTCAGTTCGCTGCAGCTAACGACTGGAATGAGCTGCAACAAACACTCTAACTGGACAGTTTTATCTCAATCTCTTCATTCAAAGACTCAATCATGGACACTCTAACTTAGAGTTGTGGCTGCTTTGCGTGATGTATTGTTGTCTCTACCTTCTAGCCCTTTGTGCTGTTGTCTGTGCCAATAATGCTTGTACCATGTTTTGTGCTGCTACCATGTTGTGTTGCTACCATATTATTGTCATGTTGTGTTGCTACCATGCTGCATTGTCATGTGTTGCTGCCTTGCTATGGTGTTGTCTTAGGTCTCTCTCTATGTAGTTTTGTGTTGTCTGTCTTGTCGTGATGTGTGTTTTGTCCTCTATTTATATGTTATTTATTTATTTTTCATTTATTTTCTTTATATATATATTTACATTTTTATCTTTATTTTTTATATTTAATTATAATTTTTGTAAAATGATTTTATCCCAGCTCCCGTCCCCGCAGGAGGTCTTTTGCCTTTTGGTAGGCCGTCAATGTAAATAAGAATTTGTTCTTAACTGACTTGCCTAGTTAAATAAAGGTAAAAAATAAATAAATAAATAAATAAACATGTCTGGGGTTTCACATGGGGCTTTGTAATATTTTGTGTGGATTCCCCAGTAACTGTCTGTCTTTGTTGTTGTGTTTCAGAGAGAACCAGTATGCTGTCATCCTTCATCAGCCCTATGAAGATTAGAGATACTGGGACAACAACATCAAAAGACGATGGAGACACTTCAAGTAATTGATTCCTGTATTTCCCTTTCCATGCTATTCACTCACACCACATTTCAATCAGAGTAGCACACCAGCAATTTCAGTTTATACTTTCAATATACACCTTTTGCTAAGCTTTCCCATTTCGGTAGTTTGGCCTTTTCTTAAAAATCTCATCAACATAATGTGAAACTTAATAGCGGTTTCCTCAACTATGTTTGTTCTTGTCTTAATTGGGGAACAGATAGCAGCAGCGCTGAGGTGAAGGAGAATCGTCATAGCACAAACCAAGTGGACTATTCCACCATACGACAACCTGCACATCATCAACCAGCTCTTTACACTGACATCTCCAGAGAGCTCTCCAGGACTACTGCTCTAAAGAGGAAGCAGCCATTGGTGGAAGGAAAAGACAGTCTTCTCTATGAACTCCAGTTGATCTGTAAGAGGACAGCCCATTGCTTTACATCAGATAGCGCCACGACTCCATCTGCACTGTCGGTTGAGGGAGGAGCATCACGCGGGAGTGACGCAACCTGTCGGAAGACAATGAGGACTTCCTGGTCTGTCACAAAGAAGAACGCCCTGGTGCAGTTGAACGAGCTGAGACCAGGTCTACAGTATGAGATAGCATCCTGGACAGGGCCAGTTCACGCCCCTGTGTTCGCTGTAGGAGTAGAGGTGAACGGTCTCAGGTTCGAGGGCCGAGGCCCCACCAAGAAGAAGGCTAAGATGAGAGCAGCAGAGATGGCTCTTAGGTCCTTCATCCAGTTCCCCAATGCCCCTCAGGCTCACATCACCATGGGAAACCTCAACTTTATCAACACCACAGCACCAACAGACTTCACCTCAGACCAGGCCGTTCTCATCCCTGATACGCTCTTCAAGGAGTTTGAGCCAGAAGCAAACGAAGACCAATTCCTTTACCACAGGACAGACGGAAAGGAGTTGCAATTTGAGGAGCCACCAGCGCAGGGAGAAACACAACTCCTATACCACAGCCACAGGACAGGGGGAAAGGGACAGGAGTTGCTCTCCAGCATTTGTAACCATGGGAGACTAGTATGCCTGACCCTTGACCTGATGTCCTCAGCCAATCAGAAGAGGCAGAGGATCGGTTCCTCCATTGTTGAGGAGCTGAGGCCTGTGGCTCTGCTCAATGAGTTAAGGCCAGGCCTGAGGTACGTCTGCTTGATGGAGAGAGTGCGGGGCAGGCCGATCAGGAGCTTTGTGATGGCAGTGAGGGTGGATGGGAGGATATTTGAGGGCTGTGGGCGCAGTAAGAGACTGGCTCAAGCCCAGGTAGCTACCTCAGCCCTACAGGACCTGTTTAACATCAGTCTGGGGCCTGAGACTAGCATCAGTCGTACTGCCAGCTGGGCCAAGAGCTCTCAGCTACCTCAGGTGGGTACCTTACCTTCACTGACTTACTGTATGAGTTCTGAGTTTAACCATATTCCTAACTCTGTTTTGTCTAGCTATGGGGGAGAATTCTTCAATCTCAATTCATTTTGAAATCAGTACCAAGCCTTGCTTGCTGTTCAATGTCTCTCCTAAAACAATGACAATGTTGAGATGCAGTGTTTCAATTTGCTGTAATTTGGATATAACAATCACAGTGCATCATGTTTTTGATTTCTCCATTTCATTCACATCCTCATTGAAGTGCCCAGGTTGAACAGGGTTATTGAACATGCCCCATCCATTGCCTCTGTAGCTGCAGCATTACCATCCATCCCATCTTCTAAATGGTCATACTGAATATATCTAAGAGGTGCTCAGACTGCCACCAAATGGAGTGTGTCGTATCAATATGCATTTCATGTCCAGGAGCCTCAGGACTAAACGCTATCCTGGCTTGCATGCTCAACCACAGCAGCTTCACAACCCTGTTATGTCTGTCTGGCCTCAGAAAATCTGCTCTTCATCTTTTGCCATACTTTAGAACAGTAGTATTCAGACTTTTTTAGTGGGGGCCAAAACTATTTTTGCCCGATGTTCTGAGGGCCAAATATTTTTACCAATAATTTCTTGTGACCCCACCCCACACCAGACCTTAAAATTCAATTGCGGAACTCCCGGGTGGCGCAGTGGTTAAGGGTGCTGTACTACAGCGCCAGCTGTGCCACCAGAGACTCTGGGTTCGCGCCCAGGCTCTGTCGTAACCGGGAGGTCCGTGGGGCGACGCACAATTGGCCTAGCGTCGTCCGGGTTAAGGAGGGTTTGTCCGGTAGGGAAATCCTTGTCTCATCGCGCACCAGCGACTCCTGTGGCGGGCCGGGCGCAGTGCGCGCTAACCAAGGTTGCCAGGTGCACAGTGTTTTCTCCGACACATTGGTGCGGCTGGGTTGGATGGTGCACAGTGTTTCCTCCGACACATTGGTGCGGCTGGCTTCCGGGTTGGATGGTGCTGTGTTAAGAAGCAGTGTGGCTTGGTTGGGTTGTGTATCGGAGGACGCATGACTTTCAACCTTCGTCTCTCCCGAGCCCGTACGGGAGTTGTAGCGATGAGACAAGATAGTAGCTACTAAAACAATTGGATACCACGAAAAGGGGTAAAATTCCCCCCCAAAATTATAATAATAAACAAATAACATTCATTGCATTCTTATAAAAATGAAAAGAAACCAATAAATACTTACTTAACAAACTTTTTTTATTTTCAAATTAGCTTTTTCAAAAACGTTTGAATAATCTGTACTCTTCTTTTTTTCCCTCCAAAAAAATGTGTTTTTTATATCTGCTTGCTCTGCCCTCATATTTAGTTGAAGTGTTTTACCATTTTATTTTCAGGACAACCAGGGTTCAAGTAGAAGGCAATTGGACATTAACAGCTTTATTCATGAGTTGTATTGACAAGTGGCAATTAAAAAAAGGTCTGCCATGCAAAAACCTGATAAAAAAAATACTTATAAGGACTTATAAGTACATAAATTCTTTGCTCAGTGACAGCTGTGTGGATTTGGAGTTTGTTACAGCAACTGTGTGAACTTATTACAGTATTATAGACACAAATCCTGGGCTTTCCTATGACCTTCTATGTAGAAGAACCCCTTACCTTCTACATTTGACATTTTAGTCAATTAGCAGACATTCTTATCCAGAGCGAATTACAATTAGTGCATTCTTGTTAAGATAGCTAGGTGAGACAACAACATATCTCAATTGTGTCAAGTACATTTTCCCTCAACAAAGTATTTATCAGCAAAATCAGGGCTTGTCGGGGGCGCCGGGAGAGTTATTTAAGATGCTCTTCAAAGAGTACCTTCTAATGACTCTTGTGTGGCTTGTGATAGTGCAAAACAGGTTACACGTGTCTCCGTGAGAGATGGATCACAATAGGTTGTAGCTCAAACCGTTCGGACTTTCAATACATTTTTGTAAGAAGAACCGTTTTATGGATCCTCCATTGTCTCACAAACACCACTCTGGCTCAGCCCCTGTTAATCACACAGACGAGTGGTTGGTATCAGCGTTTTCAGAATAAATAGGCAAATCCAATGCAACAACCCATGAGTAAAACACACAATGTTTCAAAGGAGTTAGAAGTCCAAAATTCGCCGGGGTCACAGTGAGACTGTAGGGTGAACATTATCATCGCAGCATATTGGTGATCAAGGAGGAGCCCCAGACTGAAGGAGATGAAATTAAGAGGAAGTGTGAAGAGCATATTAATAACTATTTAATACGCTCATTACGCATCATTGCACATGACCTTGTCCCATCGCCATTTAGACAATATCCTTTCCCCTTTCTAGTCATCTCTCCAAGCTTGATATCAGGGAACGGGTGGGATGATAACTTCAATGATCATGTATCGTATATATTATGTAAATTTAGTGGATGAGTTAGCCTTTTTTTTAAATTAACTACTAAATATTGTCAACATAGTCTCATCAATCCCAGACATACTCTCAATATAATGCTAATCTAATATTGTATGTCTCAGGGAGAGTTGACAGAGAAGAAACCTCTGTCAGAGTAATTGAAATCACTGCCACAGTGCGCTTCCCAAATGACACACTATTTCCTATATAATGCACTACTTTTGACCAAAACCCATATGGGACGCAAGCTTGCGGCACGTCCACCACACCTGATGACGCATGGCAACTATTATCTGGTTGTTTTGGTGACCGTGATATTGACTTAACAACTAGCGGGCAAACATTTGTTTGCTCTACTGTCTGTTTATGTAGATGTGAATACAGCTGTTATCTTGACCATTGCCTGTTTGATTAGGAAGTAATCCGTTAACGTATGTGATTGCAGTGCTTTGCAGAGTCAATCTTCCACTTGGTGAGAGAGAAACACAGTCAGCTGGCTGACTGTTACTGCCCTACCTCCCACAGCCGTCACAAAGTACTGGCAGGCATCGTAATGACCAGAGGTAGGCTTTGGACTCCGTCCAAATGGAACCCTATTCCCTGTACGTATATTAGTACTCTACTTTTAACCAGCTCGGGTCAAGTATGGCATTATATAGGGAACAGGGTGCCGTTTGGAAGGCAACCATAATTACACTTTTCATTGACATTTAAATATTTTACAAGTCAAAATGAAAGAGAAATGGTGGATCTCTCTTTAATACAACTGTAGATACCAGCATCAAAATGTATGATACGTCGTAAATGATTCAAATGCCTTTGAATACAGGCCTTTATAGGCCTGCATGTGACATTCCCACATCAACAGTATGCCAGTCAACTGGGAGTGTATATTAGTGACTTCAGTTGAAGCCAGCATGGTTTGGTTATTCGCAAACCTGAACATCTAGGAAACTCTCATTTGCCAGCAGAGCTCCTTGGACTAAGATGAGAGAGTGGGCAAAACCATAGAATTACAAGGAATTCTATTCATTCTATTCCTATGGGCACAGCGCTTTACAGGTATTGCCGTCCCAAAAGGTAGTGAATCCAATAGGAATCCCTCCCAGACTTTCATTCATATAGAATACCTCACAAGAAAACAAGCAGTTGCTCAGCTTGCTCAGCAACACAAGATGCAACTTTATACCATCCCCATTGATGAGATAAGACAGTCATTACATTCTTTGCAAATATTTCATAAGGTGCTGTGGTAAGACAACAACATACAGTAGCTGTTAGGTCTTACCTGGTTAAATAAATACATCAAATAGTAGGATACTGGTATGGTATATTCTGTCCTATTAGTCATTTCTTACACCAGCATCTCCGTGCTAGTGGCGTCACTACAGACCCTGGTTCAATCCCAGGCTGTATCACAACCAGCCGTGATCGGGAGTCCCATAGGGTGGCGCACAATTGGCCCAGTGTCGGGTTAGGGGAAGGCTTGACCAGGGTAGGACGTCATTATAAAATAAGAATTAGTTCTTAACTGACTTGTCTAGTTAAATAAAGGATAAATTAAAAATGTAAAATTAAAAATGTAATTAGATGAAGTTGTTTGTAAGGACATTTCCTGTTTGAGGCCAAATTACTGTAACTGATATCCCAAAAGACATGCGTTGGCATACACCCTATTCTATTCCCTATGCAGTGCACTACTTTTGGCCAGGACCCATGGGCTCCAAAGTAGTAATAAAAAAAAGGCATTATATAGGGAATAGGGTACCATTTGGGACACGGACAACACTCTCAAATCTGTTGTATAAGTGTACTGTGCAGTTTTGTTTGATGTTGGTTAGTAAGAAACATTGTGTATTGTCCCCTGCCCAGGTTTTGACATTAGGCGAGGCCAGGTGGTGTCTCTGGGGACAGGGACCAAGTGTTTCAGTGGAGTGTGTGTCAGTGACCAGGGATGGACGGTTAATGACTGCCATGCTGAGGTCATCACAAGGAGGGCTTTCCTCCGCTTTCTCTACACCCAACTGGAGTTCTTTCTCTGGTAATATACTGTATATTATAAACTGGGTGGTTTGTGCCCTGAATGCTGATTGGATGACAGCCATGGCATATCAGACCATATACCATGGGTATGACAAAACAATTATATTTACTGATCTAATTACATTGGTAACCAGTTTATAATAGCAATAAGGCGCCTTGGGGGTTTGTGATATATGGCCAATATACCACGGCTAAGGGCTGTGTCCAGGCACTCTGTGTTGCGTAATATGTAAGAACAGCCCTTAGCCGTTGTATATTGGCCATATACCACACTCCTCGACCCTTATTGCTTAATAATATACTATATACTGCACTGTAATATACTGTATATATACTGTCATATACTGCATCTTTACACAAGGGAATGCATCCCAAATGGTACCATATTTCCTATATAGTGCACTACTTTTGAACAGGTTTCTGTGCTCTGGTAAAAATTTGTGCACTATAAAGGGAATAGGGTGCCATTTGGGACATAGCCAAGGCCTCAACCGTGAGGACGAAGTTGTAGAATCTTTGCTTGTATACTTTTACATTGAAGTTGCAAGTGAAACATTTTATATCAGCTGTTACCTACAGTATCTGCACTGATATGTTGGTTCCATTTTAAAAAGAGCCACTTGTAAATGTTATTTTATGCCCATTCCCCATCACTCAAGAATCAATTTTGATTCTTGATTAACACATTGTACTAAAAGCCTTGAATAACTAAACGTGTTCCCATCAACGTCAAGTGCACAAGGATGATTGAAGTATAGAAATGTTTAACATAAAACACCCTTTTCATCTCAAAATACACTACATGACCAAAAGCATGTGGACACCTACTCGTCGAACATCTCATTCCAAAATCATGGGCATTAATATGGAGTTGGAGTTTACTGCTATAACAGCCTCCCCTCTTCTGGTAAGGCTTTCCACTAGATGTTGGAACATTGCTGCATGGACTTGCAGCAACTGATGTTGGACAATTAGGCCTGTTTCGCAGTCGGCATTTCAATTAATCCCAAAGGTTTTCGATGGGGTTGAGGTCAGGGCTCTGTGCAGGCCAGTCAAGTTCTTTCACACCGATATCGACAAACCATTTCTGTATTAACCTTGCTTGGGCACAGGGACATTGTCATGCTGAAACAGGAAAGGCCTTCCCCAAACTGTTGCCACAAAGTTGGAAGCACAAAATGGTGTAGAATGTCATTGTATGCTGTAGTGTTAAGATTTCCCATCACTGGAGCGAAGGGGCCTAGCCCAAACCATGAAAAACAACCCCAGACCATTATTCCTCCTCCACCAAACTTTACAGTTGGCACTATGAATTGAGGCAGGTAGCGTTCTCCTGGCATCCAACAAACCCAGATTCGTCCGTCGGAATGCCAGATGGTGAAGCGTGATTCATCACTCCAGAGAACACACTTCCACAAACCCATTTCATGAAGCTCCCGACTAACAGTTCTATTGCTGACGTTACTTCCAGAGGTAGTTTGGAACTTGGTAGTGAGTGTTGCATCCAAGGACAGATGATTTTTACTCGCTACATGCTTCAGCACTCAGCGGTCTTGTTCTGTGAAGCTGTGTGGCCTACCACTTCGCGACTGAGCCGTTGTTGCTCCTAGACGTTTCCACTTCACAATAACAACACTTACAGTTGACCGGAGCAGCTCTAGCAGGGTGGAAATTTGACGAACTGACTTGTTGGAAAGGTGACATCCCATGACTGTGCCACATTGAAAGTCACTGAGATCTTCAGTAAGGCCATTCTACTGTCAATGTTTGTCTATGGAGATTGCATGGGTGTTTTTGATTTTATACACTTGTCAGCAACGGTAGTGTCTGAAATAACCGAATCCACTAATTTGAAGGGGTGTCCACATACTTTTGTGTATATAGTGTAGATGTATCTGGGTGATTAGGCAACACGTGACAATTTATTTGAAAGTTCATACTCAGAATGATCAGAACAACATAATTTCCTTTATTAGTAACCGGCCAGACAGTTTGGAGCAGTCCATCTTTGTGCGAGACAAAGAGTCTGGGTACAGACTGAGAGATGGTATTCTGTTCCATATGTATGTGAGCTCATCGCCCTGTGGGGACGCACGCCTCAATTGCCCCTACGAGGTAACAGCTACACGTAAGAAATGTCAACATTTTTTATTTCAATTTATATCATTCATACTCGCAGTCGACAAGACTGAATTAAGCGGAATCTACAGTTACATTAAACCAAGGTTTTAAAATGCTCTACTTTAAAAGGATTTGCCTGTACTGTGGTTCGTAGAGCAAGTTTGCATTTGTTGGTGCTGCATCAGTTGTCTACTCCCTCAGACCACAGCTGGCACAGATTTGTAAGGAAGTTACGCTGCCATCTGAGGATGAAGATGGAAGGCGGTGAGGGTACACTTCCTGTCAGCGTACGGAGAGCCAATCAGAAATGGGACAGGGGGTTGCCGAGGGAACCTCCGGTCACCATGTCCTGCACAGATAAAATGGCCAGGTGAGCACCAGCTAGACAGTGACGACTTTCACTGAGTCACAAACGTATAACATACTGAACAAAGGGGGCTTGTCTCTCTCTCTTTGTTCCAATGGTAATGTTCCAGGCTTGTGTCTCAAATGGCACCCTTTTCCCTATATAGTGCACTAACTTTGACCAGGACCCAGTGGCTCTGGTCAAAAGTAGTGCACAATATAGGGAACAGGGTGCCATTTGGGACCCAGATCCTAGTCCTGCTTGATCTCTAGCCTTATTGCTTGTATCTCCAGGTGGAATGTTCTAGGTCTCCAGGGATCTCTCCTGTCTCACCTGGTGGAGCCAGTGTACCTCCACAGCCTCACTGTGGGCAGCCTGTGCCACACGGGTCACCTGGGAAGGACCATGGCACGACGCATGGGGCACATCAGCCCCACGTCCTCCTCCTATAGACACAACAGGCTACTCCTCGGCTGTAAGTCACCCAGATCTAAGAGATGATAACATGATATGGTTACTTAAGATACAGTATTTAGGTTCACATTACTTGTCCAGGAGTCATTTGGCAGTAACCCAGGGTTAGAGACCTGACAAAGAGAAATGTTAGGAGGAAGAAAGGTCATGAGGTCATTCTGTTACCTTGCCTGGTGGAGAGGTACGTTGAGGACCACCTGAGCGTGAAGGATAAACACCTTGTTCCTCCAGATGGTCCTCGTGGTCCTGTCTCTTCCACTATGCCTCTGTGTTGGCTCATGATGTGGTATCAGAAGAGTGCATGTTAAGTACATACCTGTACCTCTCTGCTCTCCTTCCTGACCCCAGTCTGGTCTCTGTGTGGTCTCCAGGCCTCAGCAGCAGTGAGGGTCGGCAGCCAGGGAAGTCCCCCAGGTTCAGCGTGAACTGGAGTGCTGGAGACGGGGAGCTGGAGGTGCTGGACACCTCTACAGGCAGGAGGAAAGGCTCAGGGACACCATCCAGACTCTGCAAGAGATCCCTCTTCACTCGTTGGGAGAGACTACACCACCAGGTTAGTCATGAACAGGGGAGCTATTCAGTATGCTTTACCCAGAACTAGTGGAGGCTGGTGAGAGAAGTACGGCTCATAGTAATAGCTGGAATGGCAAAAATAGAAGGGTATCAAACAGGATTCCGTTCCATTAATTCCGTTCCAGACATTACTGTGAGACTGTCCTCTGAGCCACCAGCCACCACTGCCTGCAACCCACACTGGCAACCCTGAGTCCACACTTTGATACTTCTGTTTTACAATGCCATCCATTGATACTTCCATTATGCTGTAAGCAGAAGCTCTAATGTATGTATTGGAACTAAGGCATGTGGTCTTTCGTATTACTGCAGTGAGGAGAGAGGTATTAACAAACTATTTGCCTACTGCTGATAGTGGAAAAGGCCAAACTTACAATGGAGATGCCATCCATCTTTGTTCAACTGCACTCTGCTGGCTCACCAAGCATTTCTGTCTCCATTTAACACTCCTCATTATGAATATGTTTTTAAAGTACAGTTACATTTCCACTGTGAAATTAAATATGTATGCCGGTGCGTTCCATTGTTCCAAATGTCAGTGGTTCCATTTTGATGACAGTAGAGAGTCATAATTATTTAGAAAAGCATTTGAATAGCAGAAAAGGCTTCCTGCACTCAATATCACATGCAAGAATAAACAGTTATCTACTATACATCCTGGCTGTACTCCATTAAATATGTGTGAGACAGTCAGAGAGAGAGAGGCAGAGAGAAAGAGAGAGAGAGGCCGAGACAGAGAGACAGAGAGAAAGAGAGAGAGACAGAGAGAGAGAGACAGAGAGGGAGAGGCAGAGAGACAGAGAGGCAGAGAGACAGAGAGGCAGAGAGAGACAGACAGAGAGAGACAGACAGAGAGAGACAGACAGAGAGAGACAGACAGAGAGAGAGAGGCAGAGGTCGAGAGACAGAGTCAAAGAGACAGAGAGAGAGAAACAGAGAGAGAGAGAGACAGAGAGAGAGAGACAGAGAGAGAGAGAATAAAGCTAAGCCCGTGGAATGTTAATTTGTTTGGTGAGATGTAAATGGGGGAAGATAGCCCAGCTGTTGAAGTTTGCAATTTGGGTTGGCTCATTAGTTTTTATTCTGTCTGGGTGGTGTTTTATTAACCCAAGCCTTTCCTATTGTTGCTGTCTCTCTCCTCAGCTGAGCAGGCCAGGACAAGTGTTGGGTGACGAGAAGGCCATAAAGACATACTGTGGAGCTAAGATGACAGCGGGGGCCTACCAGAGAGCCAAGCAGAAGTTTGTCCTCTCACTGCAGGAGGCAGGCCTGGGCATCTGGAACAGGAAACCACCAGAACAGGAGCACTTCCAGAGCAGCGTGTAAGGGGTTCTTATAGAAGAAGCAATTCCCTCACACACACACACTCACATGCGCTCTTCCTATCATGGTCACTAAGACCATAGAGGTCCTATAACACAATGTTACCATGATAGGGACAGCACATGTACAGGTAACCCGCCAAAATAATGGAAACATTTGAGTAAATGAAGGATACAAAGTATATTGAAAGCCGAGTTAATTAAGCCGTTAATATTCTATAATGCTTAGGGTCATGTATAGAAATGCTGGAGGAGGAAAGCATGGATTATCAACTAGATTCAGCCGTGGGCGGAACAGGGGGGCGGAACATAATTACAGATCATTTCTAGGCAAAGTGACCACAAGATCAAAACAGATCATGTATCTCTCTATTATGCGAGGGAATACTTAGAAACACATTTCCCAAATTAGAATCACTTTGGACTGATTTCCTGGTGCTTTTACAGTTTTCTTATGTCCAACAATGAAAAACCCTAGAGGTCTTCTCGGGTCCAAAAATGTGGACATGGACACGAACGGACAGATCATAAATTATTTTTTAAAAATGTAAAAGGGGACCCGAACCTGACAACAATCAGACCCAAGCATAAATGGACCCGACAACACCCAGACCTAGACCTGACCTGTACCCTAAAAGTTCCGGATCTAGACCAGACCCCTGATTGGACCAGAGAGATATTTTTTTTAATTTGCAACTAAGTTGCTCTTCTGGTTAACAAATAGGCCTTTATATTTTGGCTAGGCCTTCTGTAAGTCAATAAACTCACATTATAAGTGTAAAATAAATATGCTATAGGCTATGCAGAGGCATTCGGGTCAACGCGGGTCTATCAGCTGTAGTACCTAGACCCAAACCCGATGACAATCAAACAGGACCCAAGGGAAAAGTTATAATTCTGGACCGCGGTCGGGTATCGGGTATTTGTTTTCGGGTACACCCATGAAGACCTGTACTATAACCCTATAGGATGACAATGCACAGGGCACGAGTGGTTACTGAATTGTTTGATGAGCATGAAAACAATGTAAACCATATGCCATGGCCATCTCAGTCACCAGATCTCAACCCAATTGAACAATTATGGGAGATTCTGGAGCAGCACCTGAGACAGCGTTTACCACCAGCAAATTATGGCATTTCTTGTGTTGGGGTTTCCTTTATTTTGGCAGTGTGAGGTGAGTGTGTGAGGGAATTTGGCTAGCTAAAGTTCCCTGGATTGCTTCTGTGCACTATTTGCTTATCTATAATGAATTTGTAGCCCTGCTTTCATTCCGCCTCCTCTGTGCAATCATATAACAATAGTAGCCCAAAGATGATCCCATTTCCCCTTTAGTAATCCGTCATCCACACCTGTTGAGTTACTCACTTGAGCTCCCCTTATTTTTGGTGTCTCCTTGCAATGCAAACGACATTTCCTTTCAACCATTCTGTCATGTATTGTCTTGTTCATTTTTCACATTGAATGTTATTAAATAGTTTTGAGAGAAAATTGTCATTGTAGTACTGGGGAGTCAGTAGACTATAGTATGTGACTGGCTATAGTATGTGAACCTGGCCATGAGAAACATGAAAGAGCAGGGACATCTAGTGGCTCAAAGAGTACATTTCAAGTTGACAGTAATTGACCCATTTTTATTTTATTTTATCTACATTACAATTGCACATATAGACATGCCATATGGCTCATTTAAATTAATTAATGTATTTCCTCTTTCTGCAAGCAACTTTATTGCTAGATATATATTTCTACACAAAAGACATCTCTGCACAACACCTCACAGACTGAAACGACAATGCAAATAGTAATGTCAAAGTATTTTGTATCAATATCATTGAATGTCAAATGTAAAATAGTCATTACTATTTTTATTAAAAGGCAGTAAATTAGCATTTTTAGAATCTTCCACTTGGTCTTTGCCAGTTTTCCAAATCAAATTGTATTTTTCACATGCGCAGAGTACAACGGGTGTAGACTTAACCGTGCAATGCTTGCTTACGAGCCCTTCCCAATGACGCAGAGTTAAACAATAATACAAAGAAAAATAGTAACACAAGAGGCATAAAATACACAAGAATGGAACTATATTTAGGGAGTACCAGATCAATGTGGAGCTACATACAGGGAGTACCAGATACAGTGCCTTGCGAAAGTATTCGGCCCCCTTGAACTTTGCGACCTTTTGCCACATTTCAGGCTTCAAACATAAAGATATAAAACTGTATTTTTTTGTGAAGAATCAACAACAAGTGGGACACAATCATGAAGTGGAACGACATTTATTGGATATTTCAAACTTTTTTAACAAATCAAAAACTGAAAAATTGGGCGTGCAAAATTATTCAGCCCCTTTACTTTCAGTGCAGCAAACTCTCTCCAGAAGTTCAGTGAGGATCTCTGAATGATCCAATGTTGACCTAAATGACTAATGATGATAAATACAATCCACCTGTGTGTAATCAAGTCTCCGTATAAATGCACCTGCACTGTGATAGTCTCAGAGGTCCGTCAAAAGCGCAGAGAGCATCATGAAGAACAAGGAACACACCAGGCAGGTCCGAGATACTGTTGTGAAGAAGTTTAAAGCCGGATTTGGATACAAAAAGATTTCCCAAGCTTTAAACATCCCAAGGAGCACTGTGCAAGCGATAATATTGAAATGGAAGGAGTATCAGACCACTGCAAATCTACCAAGACCTGGCCGTCCCTCTAAACTTTCAGCTCATACAAGGAGAAGACTGATCAGAGATGCAGCCAAGAGGCCCATGATCACTCTGGATGAACTGCAGAGATCTACAGCTGAGGTGGGAGACTCTGTCCATAGGACAACAATCAGTCGTATATTGCACAAATCTGGCCTTTATGGAAGAGTGGCAAGAAGAAAGCGATTTCTTAAAGATATCCATAAAAAGTGTCGTTTAAAGTTTGCCACAAGCCACCTGGGAGACACACCAAACATGTGGAAGAAGGTGCTCTGGTCAGATGAAACCAAAATTGAACTTTTTGGCAACAATGCAAAACGTTATGTTTGGCGTAAAAGCAACACAGCTCATCACCCTGAACACACCATCCCCATTGTCAAACATGGTGGTGGCAGCATCATGGTTTGGGCCTGCTTTTCTTCAGCAGGGACAGGGAAGATGGTTCAAATTGATGGGAAGATGGATGGAGCCAAATACAGGACCATTCTGGAAGAAAACCTGATGGAGTCTGCAAAAGACCTGAGACTGGGACGGAGAGTTGTCTTCCAACAAGACAATGATCCAAAACATAAAGCAAAATCTACAATGGAATGGTTCAAAAATAAACATATCCAGGTGTTAGAATGGCCAAGTCAAAGTCCAGACCTGAATCCAATCGAGAATCTGTGGAAAGAACTGAAAACTGCTGTTCACAAATGCTCTCTATCCAACCTCACTGAGCTCGAGCTGTTTTGCAAGGAGGAATGGGAAAAAATGTCAGTCTCTCGATGTGCAAAACTGATAGAGACATACCCCAAGCGACTTACAGCTGTAATCGCAGCAAAAGGTGGCGCTACAAAGTATTAACTTAAGGGGGCTGAATAATTTTGCACGCCCAATTTTTCAGTTTTTGATTTGTTAAAAAAGTTTGAAATATCCAATAAATGTCGTTCCACTTCATGATTGTGTCCCACTTGTTGTTGATTCTTCACAAAAAAATATGGTTTTATCTCTTTATGTTTGAAGCCTGAAATGTGGCAAAAGGTCGCAAAGTTCAAGGGGGCCGAATACTTTCGCAAGGCACTGTAAATATGGAACTATATACAGGGAGTACCAGTACCAGATCAATGTGGAGCTATATACAGGGAGTACCAGTACCAGATCAATGTGGAGCTATATACAGGGAGTACCAGTACCAGATCAATGTGGAGCTACATACAGGGAGTACCAGGTTAATGTGGAGCTATATACAGGGAGTACCAGTACCAGATCAATGTGGAGCTATATACAGGGAGTACCAGTACCAGATCAATGTGGAGCTATATACAGGGAGTACCAGTACCAGGTTAATGTGGAGCTATATACAGGAAGTACCAGATCAATGTGGAGCTACATACAGGGAGTACCAGGTCAATGTGGAGCTATACAGGGAGCACCAGTACCAGATCAATGTGGAGCTATATACAGGGGGTACCAGTACCAGATCAATGTGGAGCTATATACAGGGAGTACCAGTACCAGATCAATGTGGAGCTACATACAGGGAGAACCAGGTTAATGTGGAGCTATATACAGGGAGTACCAGTACCAGATCAATGTGGAGCTATATACAGGGAGTACCAGGTCTATTTGGAGCTATATACAGGGAGTACCAGTACCAGATCAAATAGGATATTTGAGGTAGATATGTACGTGAAGGCAGGGTAAAGTGATTGGCCACTGGGTGTTTTCTGACAACTGCGTGGTTATCCTCATACTCCTGAAGCGGTGTAATGGTAATTTAGCAACTGACTCAAAGCAAGGCTGAAATACAACACAAAGAGCATACAATCTGAGGGAATAAAATGGTACAACATTTTATTTCACAAGCTGTTGTTCCTTATACATCTCTCTCACAACACCGCTGTCAGCAAAAACTGTTTAATGTTGAGTTTTATGTACTTACAATATCATTAGCTAGGTAAAAAAAAAAATGTTTTTTACTAAAGCTATTGCACAGTTGATTTCTGTTGCTAAATTTGTCATGTAATGAGGGATACGTCCCAAATGGCACATTACTTCTTTCGTAGTGCAATATTTCTGACCAGGCCCCATAGGGCTCATGTCAAAAGTAGTGCACTGTAAAGGGAATAGGGTGCCCTTTGGAACACAAAAGAGCAGGACCACAGGACCATATTTACATTATGAGGGAGAAAACCATGAGACTGAAATGTAAATAATCAAATAATAACAAAACTATTAAAGTTGATGATAAACATGGTCAATTAGCTAAACATGGTGGCTCAGAATGTGTGATTAAGGAGTTCAGGTAGCCGGAGTGCCAGTCTGTGCCATCATGCAAACTCATTGTAACAAATGCCAAACGAGCAGTGGAGTTGGCAAGAACACAAACAGATCTGGGATGTTGCTTTAGTTCAGGTGCAATCAAATCCAGCTCTGTAGATAGACTGTCTGCAAATAAGAAAATACTGGAAAACCATTCTAAAATGACACATTCACAGGCCAGTGAGTCCACACGTTTGATATTTTTGCCATTCAAACAAATGTTTCACTTCAAATCAGGGATGATGACAATCCTGGACGGCTACGGTCCAAGAGGCACCTCTTATTTTACCAACCCATTTAACAGCCTACTATAAATCACTGAATAAATGCATCTAGTACTACATCATGCATAGGACTGCACAACAAAATATGCAGTAGCTAGCTTGAGTGCCAGTCTGTTTGTGCCATCATGCCAACTCCTTGTCACTCATTGAGGGGATTTGATTCATCTGGCCCGGGCGCCCTGGTAGACGTGTTTTGCAGTAGTTTTGGGGCCAGGTGCCGCGTTCAAAGCCCAAGGCGAAGTCGGCTCAAAACAAGTGACGTAACGAAGCACGTGGAGTGATGAGTTGGATTCTGTTTTCACGTGCAAAAGTGATTGTTTTTGATAAACAACGCTTTAAAAATCAGCCTTTCCAATGAAAACTAGTCTGAAAATTCTAACATTTTATAGAAAAGAGATGTTGACATGACCAAGTGGCACAGATTACTGTTTGATTTGAGAAGGGTGCTCCTCCCCCACCGCTTTTGCCCTTTCACGTCATGGGCCATAGACCGGTACCCCACGGCTCAGCATAATGGAATCCACCCACTGTCTTATTGTTTGGTTTGATAAAGACCAATGGAGTTGGCTCGAGCACAAACAGATCTGGGAGCAGGCTAGCCGTCGCCCTCTAAGACATCCCGGATGTAAATGATACGTGAGAATTACAACTAAATCAGTATTTGAGATTTATGCAAACCCCTATAGATTAAAGCAACAATATTTCAGTCAATGAAACCTAAGAGATCCAACTGATTTAACTGCACAGGATGAAGAACTAGTAGAAATGAAAAGAGCACCTCATAACATTAAAAAGGTTTATAAAATCTGCAGCAGTAAGACATCATTAAGCCAAATGGGCCACTTTGAATATATCAGAATATATTACATTTAATTTGCACCAGATGTGAGATTTATTGTGAAAGGAAAGTTATGCTCCGTGGGCTTCTTCTACACTTGGCTTCATGGCTTTTTTTAGACTTGTCACGATAACTATTCAATATGGGATATAAGATGTTCAATGTGGCTGTTACTGTATCAATATTAATGAGCATCATTTTGTTATACATTGGCAAAACACAAAGTATATCTAAAAGTCTCTACAGAAGCCTTTACTCCTGCAATACAACTGTCTGGTCTCATGTACTGAGATACATAGATCCTTTTTTAGCATTCGTCTGCTCTTCAGCAGGAATTTAGTCAACTGTGCTGCCTGCCAAGTGACTCCTGCAGACAATTACGTCCCAAATGTTTTAGAGGCCAACATCGACTCTCTTCATCTAAAAACAAAAACAGACACAGGTACTTTGTGACATCACACTATCCCCCCCCCCTCCCCCCAAACACATCACAACAATCTCTTCTTTTAGTTTTCTATGCAGTTTGTTGTTTTTGAAGCAGACATTAACGCCATGATCACTGACCACACAAGCATGTTACAGCCATTGCATTTGAATGCTCGTAATGAGATTCCACTTACGCAAGTACAACTAGGACTGGTCTATGTATCCCTGTAACAGGTTTTCAATACTGACTAATGGCACTGCTAAAATATTTTAAAGATACACTTTACCAATTAATATTGCTTGTAAACTCTATATCTAACGGTAAACTCTATATCTAAACAGCAATTTCAGAACGTCTTACTTTCTAAGACTCATTTATGAATATTACACACAAATGAAGTGCCTATTGAAATGGTGAAGACGATCAACCTCCACCCCCAAAACATGGATTGTTTACACAGGTTATTCCAATGGTACAACATAATGTGTCGGAGTAGGCTTCTTAACATTCTGTACAAAAGCTGAAATGAGATTTTGGCTAAAAAGTGTTACACAACAAAATAAACTGTAACAGATATTGGTTTTAAAAGGTGCATGACAGAGCCACAAGAACTCACTAGCCTCATTGTATTGTACGAAGCAGAGCTCAGTTAATCAGCAGTAGACTGTCATGGACCTGTAGACTTCTTCAAGGTGTGGCTCTGTCAAAATGACAGCTATATAGCTTGGCTTGCTGTACATCTGAGCAGGTTAGATAGGTAGAAAGCAGATGCGTGGAATTTCAGAACACAAGTCTCCATGAAATGCTGATCATCATCATCACATTCTAAGGCTACACCATCTACATGGGACAGACTTGCTCTGAACTGAAAATTAGGCACACTACATTTACCTACCCCCCCCCCCCCCCCATACCTCCTGCTTGACACTGTGCTCTTTATCGTCAGCAGCAAGTTGATGAATAAACGGATCAAAACAAGCCCAACAACAAAGCAGAGAGTAGTCCTTCACATTTTCTGTACATGGGCAAGATTGAAATCAACCACACACACTGACACACATGTATGTATTATGGTATGTATATTCAGACCATGTAGACCAGACTGTGACCACATTTGGAGTGTCAAAAGAATATAGGACTTGACACAAAGAGAGAGCGGTCGGGGTGGGGGTCCTCGATCGATCTTCTCCCCTCCCTGCCTGAGGGTCAGGGTATGTGACTGATCTGACCAGGGATCAGCTCTTAAGATGGGCTCAATTAGCAGATGGGCCAAGCGGGTGGCTCAGAGCTGACTCTGGACCTGTTTTAAAATTTGCACACAAGAAAAAGACAAAAAAAACAATGAGATTTAGGTAATTTAGCAGACGCTTTTATGTACAGCGACTTAGTTACAGAGAATTAAAAGACAAAAGTACATGTGCAGTGAAGGGTAAAAAAATGACTAAAATAGGCTTCTAAAGCCCCTCCCCTTTCAGAAATGTCTAGAAAAAAATAAAGACTAGTAATGTCCAAAAATGCTAATGAAAAGTTGCGAATAACACTAGGGAGTGGATTTCCGGAAACAGGTTTAGCCTAGTCCAGGACTATAAAGCTAGTTTTATGGAGATTCTCCATTGAGTCTAGGACAGGCCTTAGTCTGTGCCCGGAAAACCGTCCCTGAAAGAGGAAACCAAAAGAAAACATAGGATAAAAGTAAATGAGGGAAAACTAACCTGTCCTGGCTGGGCTCACTTCTCCTGCAGCAGCGCGGGTATGTTGATGTTCCACCCGATGGCCTGCCGGTCGAAGCCACAGCTGAACAGGTTACAAGAAGAGTTATCCTCACACCAGGCTGAGCAGCACACCATGCGCCGGTGGCCCTGGGAATAATAACAATACATTTAATTTATGTAAACACACTTTTCACTGAAAAACCATCACAAGATACAAAGGTCATAGACAACAAGGAACACAACTCTGTGAAGCAACAGTAACATTAGTACCTAACATGCTCTTTCCATGACAGACTGACCAGATGAAAGCTATGATCCCTTATTGACGCCACTTGTTAAATCCACTTCAAATCAGTGTAGATGAAGGGGAGGCAACTAGTTAAAGAAGGACTTTTAAGCCTTGATAAATTGAGACATGGATTGTATGTGTGTGTGTGCCATTCAAAGGGTGAATGGCCAACACAAAAGACTGAAATGCCTTTGAACAGGGTATGGTAGTAGGTGCCAGACACATCGGTTTGTGTGTGTCGAACTACAACGCTGCTGGGTTTTTCACACTCAACAGTTTCCCGTGTGTATTAAGAATGGTCCGCCACTAAAAGGACATCCAGCCGACTAGACACAGCTGTGGGAAGCATTGGAGTCAACATGGGCCAGCATCCCTGTGGAACACTTGACACCTTGTAGAGTCCATGTCCCGACGAACTGAGGCTGTTCTGAAGACAAAAAGGGGTGCAAGTCAATATTAGAAAGGTGTTCCTATTGTTTTGTACACTCAGTCTATATATATAGAATGGAATGGTTTATTTCAAATTCAACATTAGAAAGCATCAATGGCAGCCGATGCTGAATTATTTGACACAATTCATATAAATACACTACGCACAAGAAAATAGTAAACAATAAAAACTCAAATACATACCCTTTGGAAAACCCATCAGGGCTAAGGGTAAGACAGAAGTGGCAGTCCATATCGCACTGGTTGAGCAGCCTAGTCATGTCTGGTACTGGTTGAGCAGCCTAGTCATGTCTGGTACTGGATGAGCAGCCTAGTCATGTCTGGTACTGGTTGAGCAGCCTAGTCATGTCTGGTACTGGTTGAGCAGCCTAGTCATGTCTGGTACTGGTTGAGCAGCCTAGTCATGTCTGGTACTGGTTGAGCAGCCTAGTCATGTCTGGTACTGGTTGAGCAGCCTAGTCATGTCTGGTACTGGTTGAGCAGCCTAGTCATGTCTGGTACTGGTTGAGCAGCCTAGTCATGTCTGGTACTGGATGAGCAGCCTAGTCATGTCTGGTACTGGATGAGCAGCCTAGTCATGTCTGGTACTGGTTGAGCAGCCTAGTCATGTCTGGTACTGGATGAGCAGCCTAGTCATGTCTGGTACTGGTTGAGCAGCCTAGTCATGTCTGGTACTGGTTGAGCAGCCTAGTCATGTCTGGTACTGGTTGAGCAGCCTAGTCATGTCTGGTACTGGTTGAGCAGCCTAGTCATGTCTGGTACTGGTTGAGCAGCCTAGTCATGTCTGGTACTGGTTGAGCAGCCTAGTCATGTCTGGTACTGGATGAGCAGCCTAGTCATGTCTGGTACTGGTTGAGCAGCCTAGTCATGTCTGGTACTGGTTGAGCAGCCTAGTCATGTCTGGTACTGGTTGAGCAGCCTAGTCATGTCTGGTACTGGTTGAGCAGCCTAGTCATATCTGGTACTGGTTGAGCAGCCTAGTCATGTCTGGTACTGGTTGAGCAGCCTGGTCATGTCTGGTACTGGTTGAGCAGCCTGGTCATGTCTGGTACTGGTTGAGCAGCCTAGTCATGTCTGGTACTGGTTGAGCAGCCTAGTCATGTCTGGTACTGGTTGAGCAGCCTAGTCATGTCTGGTACTGGTTGAGCAGCCTAGTCATGTCTGGTACTGGTTGAGCAGCCTAGTCATGTCTGGTACTGGTTGAGCAGCCTAGTCATGTCTGGTACTGGTTGAGCAGCCTAGTCATGTCTGGTACTGGTTGAGCAGCCTAGTCATGTCTGGTACTGGATGAGCAGCCTAGTCATGTCTGGTACTGGTTGAGCAGCCTAGTCATGTCTGGTACTGGTTGAGCAGCCTAGTCATGTCTGGTACTGGATGAGCAGCCTAGTCATGTCTGGTACTGGTTGAGCAGCCTAGTCATGTCTGGTACTGGTTGAGCAGCCTAGTCATGTCTGGTACTGGTTGAGCAGCCTAGTCATGTCTGGTACTGGTTGAGCAGCCTAGTCATGTCTGGTACTGGATGAGCAGCCTAGTCATGTCTGGTACTGGTTGAGCAGCCTAGTCATGTCTGGTACTGGTTGAGCAGCCTAGTCATGTCTGGTACTGGTTGAGCAGCCTAGTCATGTCTGGTACTGGTTGAGCAGCCTAGTCATGTCTGGTACTGGTTGAGCAGCCTAGTCATGTCTGGTACTGGTTGAGCAGCCTAGTCATGTCTGGTACTGGTTGAGCAGCCTAGTCATGTCTGGTACTGGTTGAGCAGCCTAGTCATGTCTGGTACTGGTTGAGCAGCCTAGTCATGTCTGGTACTGGATGAGCAGCCTAGTCATGTCTGGTACTGGATGAGCAGCCTAGTCATGTCTGGTACTGGATGAGCAGCCTAGTCATGTCTGGTACTGGATGAGCAGCCTAGTCATGTCTGGTACTGGTTGAGCAGCCTAGTCATGTCTGGTACTGGATGAGCAGCCTAGTCATGTCTGGTACTGGTTGAGCAGCCTAGTCATGTCTGGTACTGGATGAGCAGCCTAGTCATGTCTGGTACTGGTTGAGCAGCCTAGTCATGTCTGGTACTGGTTGAGCAGCCTAGTCATGTCTGGTACTGGTTGAGCAGCCTAGTCATGTCTGGTACTGGTTGAGCAGCCTAGTCATGTCTGGTACTGGTTGAGCAGCCTAGTCATGTCTGGTACTGGTTGAGCAGCCTAGTCATGTCTGGTACTGGATGAGCAGCCTAGTCATGTCTGGTACTGGATGAGCAGCCTAGTCATGTCTGGTACTGGTTGAGCAGCCTAGTCATGAGAGGTAATATGGAAATAGGTTGTGATTACAGTCCAGTGTTAGCCCCACTGTTTGGTTCTGGTTACCTGTCTGTTGCTACGTGGGAGTCGAGCCAGCCGCACTCCTGACATGTCAAACAGCCGGACTTGACGATTGTCGTGAGGAAGAGCAATGATTCTTTGGTTCACTGACACACTTATCCTGTGAGCGGTTAAACATATAATCAATGAATTACATTTTCTAACACAACATTGATTCTTAACATCCCTCTTAAAATCAATATTTAATTAGTACGACACGCTTATCCTGTAAAAAGTTCAAAGTACAGTAAACAACGAGGCTTTAAAGCACCCCTTTTTAATGTATCTTCTAATCCCAGCTGTTTCTTTTTCTAAATCACACACATACTCTACCTAATACGAGGTTTCCAGAATAAATTGTGTGATACAGTTCCCTCTCACCTATTAACGGCAGAGTCTGTGCGGATGGTAGCTATGGGTGACCTCATGTTCTTGAGGTCCCAGACCTTGACGGTGCGGTCGTCACTCCCAGACACCACGTTGTCCCCCACAGTGAACACAGCTGACGTCACCGTGCTGGACACATACAACATGGTGGAAAAGAGAGTTAGTCATTAACCCACTTTTCTTGCGGTTTAGGCCAGGTTACTGTAAAGCACTTAGGTGACAACGGTTGCTGTAAAAAGAGATTTATGAACCAGCGAAACACGTTATGCTTCCTGGAAAGGACAACATCAAAGTAGCATTCTAGGGACCAAGGCCTTATTAGCAGGACTGTACATTTGCAGTCAAATAAATACCTAGATATTTCAAATCAAATCTAATTTTATTGGTCACATACACATGGTTAGCAGCTGTTAATGCGAGTGTAGCGAAATGTTTGTGCTTCTAGTTCCGACAATGCACTAGTAACCAATGAGTGATCTAACCTAACAATTCCAAAACGACTACCGTATACACACACACAAGTGTAAAGTGATAAAGAATATGTACATAAAGATATATGAATGAGTGATGGTACAGAACGGCATAGGCAAGATGCAGTAGATGGTATTGAGTACAGTATATACATATGAGATGAGTAATGTAGGGTATGTAAACATTATATTAAGTAGCATTGTTTAAAGTGGCTAGTGATATATTTTTATATCAATTTCCATTATTGAGTTGAATCAGTGTGTTGGCAGCAGCCACTCAATGTTAGTGGTGGCTGTTTAACAGTCTGATGGCCTTGAGAGAGAAGCCGTTTTTCAGTCTCGGTCCCCGCTTTGATGCACCTGTACTGACCTCGCCTTCTGGATGACAGCGAGGTGAACAGGCAGTGGCTCGGGTGGTTGTTGTCCTTGATGATCTTTTTGGCCTTCCTGTGACATCGAGTGGTGTAGATGTCTTGGAGGGCAGGTAGTTTGCCCCCGGTGATGTGTTGTGCAGACCTCACTACCCTCTGGAGTGCCTTACGGTTGTGGGCGGAGCAGTTGCCGTACCAGGCGGTGATACAGCCCGACAGGATGCTCTCGATTGTGCATCTGTAGAAGTTTGTGAGTGCATTTGGTGACAAGCTAAATTTATTCAGCCTCTTGAGGTTGAAGAGGGGCTGCTGCGCCTTCTTCACGACGCTGTCTGTGTGGGTGGACCATTTCAGTTTGTCTGTGATGTGTACGCCGAGGAACTAAACTTTCCACCTTCTCCACTACTGTCCCATCGATATGGATAGGGGGATGCTCTCTCTGCTATTTCCTGAAGTCCACGATCATCTCCTTTGTTTTGTTGACGTGGAGTGTGAGGTTATTTTCCTGACACCACACTCCGAGGGCCCTCACCTCCTCCCTGTAGGCCGTCTCGTTGTTGTTGGTAATCAAGCCTACCACTGTAGTGTCTTCCGCAAACTTGATGATTGAGTTGGAGGCGTGCATGGCCATGCAGTCGTGGGTGAACAGGGAGTACAGGAGAGAGCTCAGAACGCACCCTTGTGGGGTCCCAGTGTTGAGGATCAGCGGGGTGGAGATATTAACTACACTCACCACCTGGGGGCGGCCCGTCAGGAAGTCCAGTACCCAGTTGCACAGGGCGGGGTCGAGACCCAGGGTCTCGAGCTTGATGACGAGTTTGGAGGGTACTATGGTGTTAAATGCTGAGCTGTAGTCGGTGAACAGCATTCTCACATAGGTATTCCTCTTATCCAGATGGGTTAGGGCAGTGTGGTTGCGATTGCGTCGTCTCTGGACCTATTTGGGCGGTAGGCAAATTGGAGTGGGTCTAGGGTGTCAGGTAGGGTGGAGGTGATATGGTCCTTGACTAGTATCTCAAAGCACTTCATGATGACGGAAGTGAGTGCTACGGGGCGGTAGTTGTTTAGCTCAGTTACCTTAGCTTTCTTGGGAACAGGGACAATGGTGGCCCTCTTGAAGCATGTGGGAACAGCAGACTGGGATAAGGATTGATTGAATATGTCCGTAAACACACCAGCCAGCTGGTCTGCGCATGCTCTGAGGACGCAGCTGGGGATGCAGTCTGGGCCTGCAGCCTAGCGAGGGTTAACACGTTTAAATATTTTACTCACGTCGGCTGCAGTGAGGAAGAGTCCGCAGGTTTTGGTAGCGGGCCATGTCAGCGGCACTGTATTGTCCTCAAAGCGAGAAAAAAAGTGATTTTGTCTGTCTGGGAGCAAGACATCCTGGTCCGCAACGGGGCTGGTTTTCTTTTTGTAATCCGTGATTGACTGTAGACACTGCCACATACCTCGTGTCTAAGCCGTTGAATTGCGACTCTACTTTGTCTCTATACTGACGCTTAGCTCGTTTGATTGCCTTGCGGAGGAAATAGCTACATTGTTTCTATTCAGTCATGTTTCTGGTCACCTTGCCCTGGTTAAAAGCAGTGGTTCACGCTTTCAGTTTCATGCTGCCATAAATCCACAGTTTCTGTTTTGGGAATGTTTTAATCGTTGCTATGGGTACGACATCTTCAATGCACTTTCTAATGAACTCGCTCACCAAATCAGCGTATTCATCAATGTTGTTGTTTGACGCAATGCGGAACATATCCCAATCCACGTGATCGAAGCAGTCTACAACACACATGACGTCTGGGTGGGAAAATGGCGAGGCCTGAAGGTCACCAGCTCCTTCATTCTCTTGACTGACTCATGTACCACAGTATCATTTGTTCTGGATGCTATTGGCTGATTAGCTGTGCCCTCACCCGCGACTGTGGGCAGACCAAATCTAGCCCCTGTAATCTAAATGGACACATGGCTTATTAATGCTAATTGATGGATAATTAATGCCACATTATGGGTGGCGATATGCTTTCTGCATGAATTTTGTAGGGGTGCGACTGACTGTGTGTCCCTGGATAGTGGATGGAGGGGATCACTGAAATCACACAGATGGAAAGTGTGTGTGTGACTCACTCAGTGTGTCCCTGGAACACATTGACAGAGTGGATGGAGGGGTCTCTGAAGTCCCACAGGCGGAAGGTGGTGTCTCTGGACGAGGTGACCACCAGACGCTGGGTGGGGTGGGTGCAGCAGTGGGTCAGTTCCTGGTCGTGGCCTGGGGACACAGACACAGCTCAGAGGGGTAAGGCAGAGTCACTTGGAATAGGACAGAGTTCAGAACAGTTACATAACGGGCATTCATTGGCAACGTAATCCAAAACAGCCCTTATGACATAACAACCAATGCAATGCCCACTCTACAGACACAGAAAAAACACATTAAGGTTTTTCTGTTTAGTGTTTACTGTGTGTGCGTTTTCTCCTTCATGTGTTGTTATTTCTCTACGTTGATGTTGTAACGTACGAAAAGTGTGGGGGGGGGGGGGGGGGGGGGGTGGACCTACCAGTGAGTGAGTGGACGAGCTCGGAGGTCTCCACGTCGTACAGGTTGGCAGCCCGGTCCCAAGAGGCTGTGACCACCTGCTTGCCCCCCACCAGCCAGTCTGCAGCAATGACCACCCCCTGGTGGCTCCTGAGGGTAGTGGAAGAGACGCGGATGGAGGGACACTCGCTAGGGCCGTCACCGTCCCCGTCAGCCTCGTCCTTATCTGAGAAGTCTATGTCGTCATCACAGGGCGTCTGCTGTGAAAACAGAGACAGACATGCCACACGCGCGCACACACAAACACCAGCATATAGGACCTAGACATCTAGGTGCAGTGGGTTATAAGAGACATGTTTTTGAGAAGCTTACACTGATGTCGGCTACAGGCTGTGGGGTGGGCAACTGCACCGTGTACCTCCAGATATGGGCTGTCTGGTCACCAGACGCTGTAAACAGAGCAGAGATGGAGGCCTCAAAAACACCTCACAACACCCCAAACCAATAGACATCTGAACATACATGGGACTCAAAACGTGTTTTTCAGACAATTGTGGCCATTCAGAAAGAGATCCTTACCTGTAAGAGCCATCTGTTCCGTGGGATGGAACTTGATAGAGTTAACTGGAAAGTGACAAACATATGGTTTTTGATGAATAGCCGCCACAATAAAACTTGTCCCAAAAAGCACCCTACTACCTACCCCTATGTACTACTTTTAACCAGGGCCCCACAGTGTCATTTAGGACGCACCCTATGAATCATTTAGGACGAATACATTCCTTCATACACATTGCATGGATCAGAAAGAAGAGAACATTTCACCTGATCCTGCATGACCTAGATACTTCAGGAGGCATTTCCCAGTCTCGATGCTCCATAGCATGGCACTGTGATCTGTATGGAGAGACACGTGGTGTACACACATTCAGCTTTCAGGCCACACCCCCTTCATACATCACTGTAATCATTGTTTACGTCCAAAATGGCAGCCTATTCCATACACCTACAAAGTGCACGAAATAGAGAATATCGTGTCATTCGGGATTTAACTCATGAGTCATTCAGTTCACTCTACGTTCATACTGTAATCATTGCCAAATTACATTTGCCCCCTCTTAGCACAATAAGCACTCTGGTCTGAAAGCAATTCCTAATTACCAGACCATATGATGGCTTTATCACAACCTTAACACGCACCTGTTGACAGTTCAATTCATTGAATATCAAACCAAAGTCTACAGTGCATTTTAAAGAGCCATCAGGCTGAACATTACGGACGACCAGTTTAAAATGTGACTCACTAACACGATTGTTTGTCTTGGGCCAGGAGGAAAATAAGGCCAGTAGTCAAGACATTGGGATGCAGGGGAGTCATGCACCCCAAAAATCTGAGGGGAAATCTGAGGGGGCACAAAGTACACATGGATGGCTGGGGGAGTGGTCCAAAAGTTGGAGTTTTGCATTTTTCAAACATCTGAAAAATATTTTTCCTGCAATCTAGAGCCATAATCATTATCTTTACTTCAGTACATTTAGTAATTGCTTGCTTTTCTAAAAGTTGACAAACCTTGCCAGCAGGCATGCCAGCTAAGACAGTTAGACAAGCTACTCTAACTTGATTGACAGCCTGAAAAAGCTTGGTAGCTAGTTATGAGGTTGAGAGATTGGGAATCTATCTAGCTGAAGACAACTTCATAACATTGCTAGGTGGCTAGTAGTATACTACAGAGAGAACAAATCAAAATAATATATATCTTTTTTTAAAACAGGCCAAATCTGATGGGTATGACGCCTGTTAGGATGTTCTGTAGGTATGGTTGCAAAATTACGGTAACCTCTCAAAATGTCCAGATTTTTCAGAAGTCCTGGTGGGAGGATTCTAGATTTCCTACTTATTACCTCCCAATTCCAGGAATCCTACAACTGAGATTTCTGGAAAACCAGGACATTTAAGATACTGGAATTTTGCAACCCTATCAGGAGGGCTTTGGAATGCACTGTAGCTTTCTAACCTGCTGACGCTGTGCCCAGCACCACGGGCTGTGTCCTGGTGACACTCAGGTCCCATATGCCATCCCTGTGGCCTACATACTCCTTGACCAGCTGGCACACGGCTCTGGACGTGGTGGCTTTAAAACTGGAGACGATCTGAAGGGCAGGCAGCAGAGACAAGAGATGGTGTTTACACACAGCTGATTAAATGAAGAGGAGGAAGCATAACAGAAGCAGGGGAGGAAGCAGGGAGGGACAGCAGCACTGGGTGGGTGGGTGGGTGGGGGTCATTAGGGCTCCAGACAGTCAGCATGATACCTCTGCAATGGCTAAGAAGCTTGGGTTGTTTTACACTGCATCCCATATGGCATCCTATTCCGTGGTAAAACAAAAAAGTAGTGCACTAAATAGGGAAAAGGGTGCCATTTGGAACACAATCATCATTATTATTTATTTTTTCACATCACCTTAGTATCATGTTGGACACAACAATTATTATGCTGCATTAATCAAAACTGATTTTAAATGCAAAGCTGTGAAAGAAAGAGGGGATAAAGAATATATGAACCTATATAAGGTTAAGTAAAACAAAATAACTTTAAATAATAATAGTCAAATGATTATCATCAGTCAGTATCCATGTTTACATCTAAAATGGAGATAAAACAAGTTGGACTTCTGGGAGGGGCAGGTGTTTGAAACAAACCACTAAATAAGTTCCCACTGCAAAAGCAAGAGGGGACAAATAAGCAGGTCAGATATCTCACCAAAATAATTCAACAACATTCAAAAAAATAGGGTAGCAGAATTACAGTAAATCTCCAAAAATTCCCAGGTTTTCCAAAAATTCCAGTTGGAAGATTCCCAGAATCAGGAGGGAATAAGCAGGAATTCCAAAATCCTACTACCGGATTTTTGGGAAAACCAGAATATTGCAACCAAATACAAACATAAAATCATACTTCAGAAAAATATGGAAATCAAAGTGGAAAAAAAAATCAACACTATGTATAAACTTATAGTAAACACATAGGCCTAGTTAAAGCATAATATCATGGAAGACTAAAATACTATCCACAACTTTGATGAGTTGCAGTTTATTTTCAGTGATTGCTGAGCCATGGGTTGGTTGGTTGTAAGCACAGAGCAGGCCTGCCGCAGCAGCCTATCCACACATAACAGCAGCAGCTCTGGATCTCTCTGGGCAGCACATATAAAACATCTGCAGATACAGTATCTGAGGGTGTGTCTCAAATGGCACCCTATATAATGCACTTCTTTTGACCAGAACCATCTGGGACACAGCCTAAGGCTGTGGTGTGAGATGCATGCAACGGACAATAAAATAATTACTATCAAATCATTTCAGAAAAAAATTCAGGAATGACATAGAAACCCATTCAATTCTATCTAAATGTTACTAGGTCTGATTTAATACAGTGTCCTATGAAAGACAAAGAGCCACATTAAGTTTAAAGTGTGCATAGACTGTGGTATAAGATAAATGAAGCGCTATCAACAGGAAGTAGTGAATGATGGCCACACGAGAGATAGCACTGCCGTTTATACTCTTAAAGGGCAGTTAAGAGTTACTGAATTAGTTTAAATAGAACACTGACGTTAGGGTTGCAAAGGGTCGAAAGTGATGCGGAAATTTTCCATGGAAAGTTAAGCCCTGGAATTTGGGGAATTTTGCTTAAATTCATTAAAAATAAATGCTTATAACTAACAGTGGACCTTTTTTGTGGGATACAAATAAGGCAATTCTAGGTCTTGTGGCATATTTTGGTTAAACTATCCCCAATTCAATGGAATTGCAATCTTCTGCATGCACAGTGCATTCTTCCATCACATGTACAGCTGATTCTAAAGATCTTGCACACTAATGAGATGCTATTGAGCCCACACTACTACAGTGTCTGAGCCAAGGTGGGGCGAAAATATTTTATATATGTTGATGATTGTCTTGATCGAGCTGTGTATGCAACTGGTTCACCTCTGGTGCTCACAGGCAATGAGTATTGGAAGAGATTTCTGAATGCTCTTCGCCCAGCATACACCCCTTCAACCAGACATGCTTTATCTACTCATTTGCTGGATGCAGAGTTCAAGTGAAGGTCAAATCATAGAGAAAGCAGACTATATTGCAATCATCGCTGATGAGTGGTCGAATGTTTGTGGGCAAGGAATGATTAACTACATCATCTCCACCCCTCAACCAGTATTCTACAAGAGCACAGCAGACACAAGGGACAACAGACACACTGGTCTCTACAATGCAGATGAGCTGAAGGCAGTCAATGACCTTGGACCACAGAAGGTATTTGCACAGGTGACAGACAACACTGCGAACATGAAGGCTGCTTGGTATAAAGTGGAGGAGTCCTAGCCTCACATCACACCCATTGGCTGTGCTGCTCATGCCTTGAATCTACTCCTCAAGGACATCATGGCACTGAAAACAATGGATACACTCTACAAGAGACATAAGGAAATGGTTACGTATGTGAAGGGTCATCAAGTTAGAGCAGCAATCTACCTCACCAAGCAAAGTGAGAAGAATAAGAGCACCACATTGAAGCTGCCCAGCAGCACCCGTTGGGGTGGTATTGTCATCATGTTTGACAGTCGCCTGGAGGGGAAGGAGTCTCTCCAAGAAATGGCCATATCACAGTCTGCCAATATGGACAGCCCCATCAAAAGGATCCTCCTGCATTATGTATTTTGGGATAGAGTGGTAAGCAGCCTGAAACTCCTGAAACCAATAGCAATTGCCATTGCACGGATTGAGGGAGACAATGCCATCCTGTCTGATGTTCAGACTCTGCTTGCAGATGTAAGAGAAGCAATCTGTACTGCCCTGCCCACTTCACTGTTGTGCCAAGCAGAGGAAGCTGCAGTTGTGAAATACATCAAAAAGCATGAAGACTTCTGCCTGAAGCCCATACACGCCACAGCGTACATGTTGGACCCCAAGTATGCTGGCAAGAGCATCCTGTCTAGTGTCATCACAACCATGTCTCGCCACCTTGTCCTGGATGAGGGCAAGGTTCTTGGGAGTCTGTACACTTCCAAGCAAGGGCTTTGGGATGGAGATGCAATATGGAAGTTGTGCCAACATATCTCATCAGCCACCTGGTGGAAGGGACTTTGTGGATCTGAGGCTCTTTCCCCCGTTGCCTCCATCATCCTCCAAATCCCACCAACATCAGCCGCCTCAGAGCGCAACTGGTCCTTGTTTGGGAACACACACCAAAGCACGCAACAGGCTGACCAATAAAAGGGTTGAAAAGTTGGTGGCCATCCGGGCAAATTCCCTGGCTTTTTGAGCCTGACAACGAGCCATCCTCAACAAGGTTGGAAAGTGACAGTGAAGATGAGGCCTCAGAGTCTGATGTTCAAGACGTGGACATTGAGGAGGTCCAGGGAGAAGACATGGAAGCCTGAGAGGAAGACAACTAAAGCTTTAGTTTCTAGACTATCATTTTACGTTTTTGGGAGATGCGATGGATCATTCAATATTCCCTTTCTTTTGTTTTTCAGTGAAATCATCCCATGTGAATAGTCAACTCATTTAATTAAAGTTAAATTTGTAACTAAATTGTTTTCTTTATTTATATTGGAAGGGTTTAATAATTTGCAATTATGTCTACTTACGATAAGGTAAAAGGTTTACGTTTGTCTCCATATGATATAGTAAATATATTCAATACAAAAAAAACATCTACATTGAAATGGTATTAATATTAATTGGCATATATTTCCATTAATTCCCACGGAAAGTTTCCACCTCTGAATATTCCCCAAAATGTGCAACCCTAACTGGCGTAAGATGCTACATTTAACCAATAGGCAACAGGAAGTGTGTTAGATAACACAAAGCTGGTTAAATATCTAATGCACCCAGCAGTTTATGGGATATAGCCTATTGTGACAGTGCATGGTCTGCAATGTGCATATCAAATTGTTGCTCGTTTTACATCAGTGAACATCAGCATTTCAAGAAAGGATTAGTGTTTGCTTGAAGTCTTCAAGTGCCATTTCTGAAAATTATATACACTACCTTTCAAGTTTGGGGTCACTTAGAAATGTCCTTGTTTTCCATGAAAACATACATGAAATGAGTTGCAAAATGAATAGGAAATATAGTCAAGACATTGACAAGGTTATAAATAATGATTTTTAATTTAAATAATAATTGTGTCCCTCAAACTTGGCTTTCGTCAAAGAATCCTCCAATTACAGCCTTGCAGACCTTTGGCATTCTAGTTGTCAATTTGTTGAGGTAATCGGAAGAGATTCCACCCCATGCTTCCTGAAGCACCTCCCACAAATTGTATTGGCTTGATGGGCACTTATTAAGTATCATAAGGTCAAGCTGCTCCCACAACAGCGCAATAGGGTTGAGATCCGGTGACTGTGCCGGCCACTCCATTATAGACAGAATACCAGCGGACTGCTTCTTTGCTAAATAGTTCTTGCATAGTTTGGAGCTGTGGTTTGGGTGATTGTCCTGTTGTAGGAGGAAATTGGCTCCAATTAAGTGCCGTCCACAGGGTATGGCGTTGCGAAATGGTGTGATAGACTTCCTTCTTCAAGATCCATTTTACCCTGCACAAATCTCCCACTTGACCACCACGAAAGCACCCCCAGACAATCACATTTCCTCCACCATGCTTGACAGATGGCGTCAAGCACTCCAGCATATTTTCATTTTTTCTGCGTCTCACAAATGTTCTTGTGATCGGAACACCTCAAACCTCAGATTTGTCTGTCCGTAACACTTTTTTCCAACTGTCCAGTTGTCTGTGTTATTTTGCCCATCTTAATCTTTTCTTTTTATTGGCCAGTCTGAGATATGGCTTTTTCTTTACAACTCTGCCTAGAAGGCCAGCATCCCGGAGTTGCCTCTTCACTGTTGACGTTGAGACTATTGAAGCTACCGGTTGAGAACTTGAGAGGCATCTGTTTCTCAAACTAGACACTAACTTACTTGTCTGCTTGCTCAGTTGTGCACCGGGGCCTCCCACTTCTCTTTCTATTCTGATTAGAGGCAGTTTGCGCTGTTCTGTGAAGGGAGTATTACACAGCGTTGTACAAGATCTTCAGTTTCTTGACAATTTCTCGCATGGAATAGCCTTCATTTCTCAGAACAAGAATAGACTGACAAGTTTCAGAAGAAAGTTATTTGTTTCTGGCCATTTTGAGCCTGTAATTGAACCCACAAATCTCCAGATACTCAACTAGTCTAAAGAAGGCCAGTTTCAGGCCTCCCGGGTGGCGCAGTGGTCTAAGGCCACCAGAGACTCTGGGTTTGAGCCCAGGCTCTGTCGCAGCCGGCCGCGACCGGGAGGTCCATGGGGCGACGCACAATTGGCCTAGCGTCGTCCGGGTTAGGGAGGGTTTGGCCGGTAGGGATATCCTTGTCTCATCGCACACTAGCGACTCCTGTGGCGGGCCCGGCGCAGTGCACGCTGACCAGGTCGCTAGGTGTACGGTGTTTCCTCCGACACATTGGTACGGCTGGCTTCCGGGTTGGATGCGTGCTGTGTTAAGAAGCAGTGTGGCTTGGTTGGGTTGTGTTTCGGAGCTCTCGACCTTCATCTCTCCCGAGCCCGTACGGGAGTTGTAGCGATGAGACAAGATAGTAATTACTAACAATTGGATACCACGAAATTGGGGAGGAAAAAAGGGGGTAAAAATAAACTTCTTTTTTTAAATGGCCAGTTTTATTGCTTCTTTAATCAGAACAGCAGTTTTCAGCTGTGCTAACATAATTGCAAAAGGGTTTTCTAATGATCAATTAGCCTTTTAAAAACCACAGGAGTGATGGCTGCAAATAATGGGCCTCTGTACGCCTATGGAGATATTCCACAAAAAATCTGCCGTTTCACGCTACAATAGTAATTTACAACATTAATGTCTACACTGTTTTTCTGATCAATTTCATGTCATTTTAAATGGACAGAAAATGTACTTTTCTTTCAAAAACAAGGACATTTCTAAGTGACCCCAAACTTTTGAACGGTTGCGTAGATCATCAAGTTAACATCGAATGGAAGTATGAAAAGAAGCATACATTGAACAGAGCAGGGAAATATCCTAACTTATTGTTAGCAATGTGTGTTAATAGGGTAGTTCTTTATGGTAAGATTGTATGACTGCAGCTAAAAAAAACAAAGGGTTGATGTTCAATGAGGAAAAACCAAGCTCATCCAAACAGACCACCACACTGTTGCCATGATAGCAGCTACTTCGAAGAGTCTACTTGCAGTAACTGTGATATGGTGTTGTTTTTTTCCCTACTAAATGACTAAAACGTAAAGATAGAAAGAGCACAACGTCATCTTTCATTGCACTGACTCCCTCTGTGAAACAAAGGAAAGCCCACAACTGCCATTTCAACTCAAACCATTGTCATTAAGCCATTGAAGCTCAAGGCATTTCACAGAGATCTCGTCAGCCTTTCGGCCTAAGTGCGTGACAGCCTGGAAATCCAATGTGCTTCCATTCTAGTGAGTGCAGAAACAAACCCCCCAAAAAGTGTGTACGGTAAATTTCTTAGAAAGCTTTTGTTAGTGAGAGATATCAATTAGTGTCTTTAATATGTCTCACTGTAAATTAGTCTATAAAACAACAAGTCATACATTTCAATCACCAAGTGTCTTGGAGACGGTGCATCAGCCCCATGGCTGGGCTGCTCATGCATAATGGCGGGGGGACACGGGGGAAATGAAGAACCTGTTACCCATGAGTCTCCACCCCACAACTCCACAATGTTCCCCACATTGAAGGTGGGAAGAGGTCCACCACCTACTTTGCCATGGAAAGAATGTGAGCGCTATGGTGAAAAATAGAAATAGATTTACCGCTGACCATACGACCACTTTCATATCTCTTTTTCAATTAACATTTAGTACAAACCCGAAGCCAACTGTATTTTAAAGAATATAGCCTTAGATACATTTCCTAAAAAATGAATTCAATTTTGGTATAAGATTGTGTTTTTTTAATAGAACAGTGGACTGTGTCCCTTCTAAGTCATCCCTTCGCTGAAATTATTATTATTATTATTATTATTATTATAGCAAACAACTAGGTTGTAAGTTACTCAACAATATTATTTTTTAAATGACATATCATCATACAAGTCAGATAAAGATAAGAGATTTTACCTTGCTTGTAGATGCCTTATAAGTTGTCTTCAGTTTTTGAGAAAGTTGACTTGTGCTATGACTTGCTGTGAGTTAAGAGGAGAGAGCACATTATGAGAACAGAATAAGAAGCCAGTGAAGTCTCTAATCAACATATTGTGGGTCTATGTCATTTACTCCATTTGGCATGAAGGCCCTTCACAGCAGCATTAACATGTGTTGAACAGAAATAATGCTAAACGTTCTAACATGTCAAACAGAATTCTGCTGTCTCAAACCTTTCGCTTTAAGTGCCCCCTTAGTCAAGTCTCCCCCGTCGATGGTTTGTCCTTCAGCTGTTAAACGATCGTTCAAGGTTTCAATCTCTCTACGCACTGCAAATGAATAGAAATCACATTGAGGGATAGTGACAGCAATGGGATTATCAAGCAGATATCAATCAAAACATTTTCACATATTGTTACTGCTGTACATGGGGTGAAATCATATTAAGTGACATCCACTCCAATGATGGCTGTGCACATTCACCTATAGGAATGTTATCCACCAATGTGTGTGCTGTACTTACACTCAATGTTTTCAATGTAGAGGTTTTCAAACTCCCTCTCAATCTGGCCAAAGAGGTCCAAAAGATTGCTCCTCAAAGACAATGGTAGTTTGGAATCCTGCAAATGCATAAATTGGTATATTAAGATTTTAGGGGAAAATAAGGAAGAGATAACATAATAATTCACCCTTTGGTTTATAATGAGACCAAGAACACAAACCCCAAATGGGTGGGCTTGGTCCTAGTGCAATAATAGCAAACTATTTAGCATAATATTCCTGCTAGGACACTGAAAAACAAATTATTTACTAGTGCTAAGGGGACTGTAAGCCAATAGGAAACGAGGCTACTTACAACCAAACATTTAAGGGTGAAGACAGGGAAACTAACACTGACAACTAAATATCAACTGTGTTACCACTACACAAGGACAATAAGTGTTGAGACAAAATGGTCCCTGACTCTCTGTGTTACAAACCAGATGGAAAATCTACCCAAGTCATTCCTTTTAACATAGAAATGCTTATTCTACCAGAGCACTGATGTGAGCTGAATGGCCTAGTGCCACAAGAACACAGTCTGTCCAGGGCCAAACACATACAGGCCCTTTGTACCCTTGCTTGCAGGTCCAGCTTTTTTTCTAAGGAGTTCAGTAGAGATGCTCTTTGCATTCATAGGCTAACAGTAACAAGTCATGATGCAGCTGGAGAAAGGATGAGTACCAGTACACCACAATGCACAAAGTAACAGCAAAGCAGGCTGGGGTGGTGTAGTTTACAGAGTTGGCTATCGTGCAGGGGGGAATTTGATGGAACCTGTATAGCATAGAGAGATTTGCAATACTGAAACAGATTTTCTGGATAGGAGCACAAGGCATGTTGAATCAAGCTTCCTGTGGATTTAATAGAGCTGAGACGTTTGGCAAGGGGAATGGAAAAGTATTGTGTGTGAACAAACACACTAGAAAAAACACTAGAACATTACAACTAAACTATTTAGTACGCTATTGAGAAGGTACTCTACATTCTGACACAGTGTTTCTAAATACCCAACTTACCTCAGGTTTCAAATAGTGATGCAGATTATCAGCAGACTTAGACTACTCAAAGTAGCCAGAGTGAAAACAAAAAAGTTGGATTAAGTGCTTTGCCCCATGTCCCAAATAATTTAAGAGTGTGTATTGTTGCTCTGAAGTAACAATACATGCTACCACCATAATAGCAGAGAAGACCTGAAAACATACTCTATGAAAAAGGCATACTCAAAAAGACAAGTGGAATTCTACGGTGATCCTTTCTCAGTAAACTGTTCAATTGGCATCCCCTTATTAACCAGACATAGAATTTATCTTAATCTGTTTGTAAAAAAAATAATTATCGTAGAAAACCTAGCTAACACAACGTGACGCAAGCACAGGAACTAAAATCATTGAATGAACAATAACTAAATTAACTAACTACCTGGATTACAACAACTGTCTACTAAGTATATTTATTTCATCTCATGTAGCCTAATCCATAACTACAAATACTCCCCCACCATCAACTGAACATATTATGTTCTTCTAACTGCATCCATATACTTTATCTCACATGATTGATTTAACTAAGTGATGTTGAACAAGATTAGCTTGAGTCCATTTGTGTCAAATGGACTGGGAGAGAAGCGCATGCATCGATTCTATTGGTTGAACAGCACCTCACATTCTCATGCTCTAAACTGATGGATCACAGTGTAATTGGCTTAGGTCTACTTAACTAGTGAGCCTAACAGTGCAAACCACAGTGCCATAAGTGCACTCAAGGTAAGAACCTAACAAACAACCACAGACATTTGTGGATTGCCTCATTCTATACCACTTATGCAATCATACAATTATCCTGGCTTGTGTTCAGATAGGAAAACATTTCTCTAGTTATGGTGACAACATTCAGCTGGACAAAAGCTCCACTTGTTCTCAGGCTCTCCCCAGCCCTGTCCACACCTGTCCCTCCAACATCTCCCTCTGTAAACCTGTGCGCTCCTGCTCGGTGCTGTTGGTCCGACGGATGGACAGGCTGTGGGACTTCCGCTTCTGCTTGGCCTGGCGGGAGGATGCACTGCTTCCACTTTCGACAGGCATCCCTCCTCATAGACCCCCAACTTTCCTATGTGAAACTGTAAAGGAGGAAGCAGAGTACATGGTTAGAATGATTAGCTATAATAGTCTGAAGCTATTCCTGAAAAGTCTTTACACAAGGCCCGAGCCATACTTAACTAAGAAATAGTAAGTGTCTTTCTGAGTCAGTATGGACAAATATTGTTGTATATTCTGTCGCCTCCTCCTCTCTGGTATGGCTACACCAGACCCCATGTTGGGCGGTGGTAGGTGTTCAGGTGCACAAATACCACAACACGCTGACAGACAGTATTGCTCACATTCTCCTTCACATCTGAATAGCTCCCAGGGGAACCAAGGCATTGTTATTAATTTAGGGACATATTGACAACTCTTGAGTATGTCTGACATTCATGCATGTCAGTCATCATAAAACAGACGTAATACCTGAAATGCATGTTAATATGATATGTGATGTCAGCATGACAAACTTGGTATCATTTTGCCCTTGGAAGGAGTGTGAAGGACTGATGTCTCCAAAGAAAACGTTCAACGAATGTGAAACAATACATAACTACTGTCAATACATCATTACTGCAAGCTAACCATTTCTGTTGTAGGCACCATTACTGTCAAGCCACCCTGCTTGATCCTGCCTGACGTTAGCTAGTTGGCTAGCTAACCAAACTAACGTTAGCTAGCTAAAGACGATAGCTGTCAAACATATCTAGCTAGCTAACCAATGCGAATTACCAAAGCTGACAAAAAAAGTATTGATGTTACTTTAGTAACAGGACGAGGTATGTGAACTAACAAGCTAGCTACTTGTTTTGCACAAACTATACACACAAATAGGCAAAAAAAAAAAAAATAGGCAAGGAGGTGCCAGGTCAGCTATTACGAAGCTAACTAACGTTAGCTAAGGTAAATAGTCACTGAGTATGTGTAGCTAACAAACTAGCTAAATGTACGTAACTAGCTAGCTATCTTGCTATGAAAGAAACGTGAGCATACTTACATACAATACTAGAAATCCAGGTATTTGTTCCAAGTTGCTCTGAAATTTATTCTGCGACAGACAATTTTGCCATTTTCTAAATGAAAAGTAACGTTACTGGGATCCTTGTTGACTTCTCCCCATCAAAGATGGTGGATAAATTAAGATCACCCAGGCCATTTACCGTTGAAAACAAATGTTCAGTTCCGGTCAACTTAACTGGGTGTGTCTCCCATAGACGCCAATGCAATACTAGTTCACTGGGCCCCATTGAAACAAAACCGAAACCAAAACACAGACAAACACAAAACAGCAAGTGGGGTGTCTCGCTTCCTTTCCCGTCTCTGTCAAACAGATAGCCAGCAGCTTGACAGTCGTCTAGTTACCACAGCCACAAAGTCATAGACCATGCCTATTTCCACAATTCATATTCTTAAAATGTGATTTTAACCTAACCCATACTGATAACCTTATGCCTAACCTTACATTAAAACGAAATAGCTATTTTTTTGTGTTCATTAATTATTACGATATTTGACTTTGTGGCTCTGCTATCTAGTGGAAAGCTGACTGGTTTGACTGGCCTCAGACAGGAAGACGAAGAGAGAGGCCCAACAAACGCAGGAAATCTGTCTCCCTCCAGCAGGTGGCGCTGTTTCGCCCAAAAAAGCAAGGAGTTTTAGTGAGGAAATCATTGAGTGTCTTATTTGCTACGTGAGATTTATTTAACCAAATATAAGTTGTCTAATGCTTAAATTGTTACGAGTGTACTGATATAAGTAGGACCACGTGACATCCTGGCAAATGTAAGAAAATACATTTTATATCGGAGTTTTCTCGAGATGGCTATGCATATTCATGGTATGAGGCTAGTAAGTATAGCATCTCTCTCCATTGAATACAGGCAGTTGAAGTTGAACAACCCCCGAATATTCAAAAATGGATCACAATAATGAGATGTATCCACTTATTCAAAGAAAGCATAGGCTGGAGCAAGACAGCTGTGCCACTTTGTGGACAACGACTCCCACTGTTATGGCAGAGACATGTATCTTGTCAGTATATCCATAATCTTTGCTGGCCTTCTTGTTTCATCCAGGCCACCAAAGGAAATTATGCCTAATTCCGGGTGGCATTCTCCATTCTAGCAGAGGAAGAGGCAAAGCGAGAGGTTTCACTCTCGTCAAAATCTGTCCAAAAATAAGCACAGTGGGTTTCTATGGGCTTATTTTGAACCCCCATTGTGGTAGTTATATTACGCTGGCCCGTGTTAAACTGGGCAATGTCCCGGCAAAAGGGGAAAGAAGGAGCAACGTTCTCAAATGAACAGTAATCTGCGCTGCTCAGTTATGTTGTCACAAGGCAGCATGGTGCATTGTCCAGAAACTAGTTTTTATTTGTGCTGAGCGATAAACCGAAATGTTGGTTATTTTTCTGTTTTTAAACAACTAATCGACAGATGTCAATTGGGAGATAAATCAGATCATGCCCGAACTGTGTGATGTAGTAGGAAAATATAAAGGCAACAACTTCAAAGATTTTACTGAGTTCATATAAGGAAATCGGTCAATTTTATGGATTTCACAACTGGGAATCCAGATATGCATCTGTTGGTCACAGATACTTTAAGGGCGTGGATCAGAAAACCAGCCAATATCTGGTGTGACCATTTGCCTCATGCAGCGCGACACAGCTCCTTCGCATAGAGTTGATCAGGCTGTTGATTGTGGCCTGTGGAATGTTGTCCCACTCCTCTTCAATGGCTGTGCGAAGTTTCTGGATATTGGCGGGAACTGGAACACGCTGTAGCACACGTAGATTCAGAGCATCCCAAACATGCTCACTGGGTGACATGTATGGTGAGTATGCAGGCCATGGTTGAACTGGGTAATTTTCCACTTCCAGGAATTGTGTAGATCCTTGTGACATGGGGCCGTGCATTATCATGCTGAAACACGAGGCTATGACAGCAAATTAATGACATGACAATGCGCCTCAGCACCTCGTCACTGTATCTCTTTGCATTCAAATTGCCACCGATAAAATGCAATTGTGTTACTTGTCCGTAGCTTATGCCTGCCCATACCATAACCGCACTGTCATAATGGGGCACTCTGTTCACAACTTTGACATCAGCAAACCGCTCGCCCACACGACACCATACACGTGGTCTGCGGTTGTGAGGTCGGTTGGAAGTACTGCCAAATTCTCAAAAACAACATTTATGGCTTATGGTAGAGAAGTGAACATTCAATTCTCTGGCAACAGATCTGGTGGACATTCCTGCAGTCAGCATACCAATTGAATGCTCCCTCAAAACTTGAGACATCTGTAGCATTGTGTTGTGACAAAACTGTACATTTTCGTGGCCTTTTATTGTCCCCAGCACAAGGTGGACCTGTGTAATGATCATGCTGTTTAATCAGCTTCTTGATATGTCACACCTGTCAGGTGGATGGACTATCTTGGCAAAGGAGAAATGCTCACAAAGAAGGGATGTAAACAAATTTGTGTGCATGGAACATTTCTGTAATCTTTTGTTTCAGCTCATGAAACATGGGACCAACACTTTACATGTTGCATCTATATTTTTGTTTAGAACTGGTCAATGTTTTACATAGGTCAGCGCAGAAAACATGATAATTAACTACAATAACCATAATCCATTGTGCAGCTACTTGTCCGGTCTGTTTCTTTTTGTGTGATCAAGAGGGGATACATTGAGCAGTTGCTTTGCGAGGTATTGGTATTCAGTCATAGTAGGCCTTACTTAGAACTACAAAATGTGATTTCGTCAGACAGCAGCTCTATAGAGATCAGATGACTTGGAATGGAATAGTCATCAAATAAAACAAATGTAATATACACAACTGTAATATTTTATTAAAACAGGCCTAAAGTAATGTGAATAACCAATGGTTAATAAGTGATAAGCAGTCATGGGCAGTCTTCCATCATGGGACATGTATTAACTTTTACTCTGCCTTGTAGAATAATTTATCATCGAAACACATCTCAAAAAGCACTAATCGCTCAGCACTAGTTTTTATCAAAAGCAATCACTTTTGCATGTGAAAACAGAATCCTACTCATCACTCCGCATGCTTCTTTCTTACTTTTGTTTTTAGCAGACTTGGCCAGAGCAGGGCACCTGGCTCACCCGATCTAAACTCCTCCCACAGGGATAAACCAGCCAGATAAACAAACAACCTCATTGTTAGGATGGAGACATGAGCATCTGGTCATTATATACAGATCTCTGATTCTCGTTGTTGACCAAGCTATGATTTAAACATTCACTTTGAGCAGGCCTATTGAGTGCACCACACAATATTTTCGAGTTCCCTAACATTTCCTGGATGGGTACATAATTTATTATATATTTCGATCACACTATTTAATAAACAGGCAGGACAAGATCAATATTAAAGTATTCAGTATATTTGACCACCACAGAGACAAATGTCAATTTAGCATTTAATCAGTTCCCCACTTCAGTGTACACTGTAGAAGAAACTCACATTTAGTGAGAGGTTAACTGTTACGGTGCATGCAGCTTCATGTTATTTATGTTTCTAGCGACACCAAAGAAATACACTGTATTAAATTCCAGGAGTTAAGGCAAGATGTTCCAATGAAAGTTTACAATTCAAGTACACTTTACTCGAATGCTATGAGCCTTTTTCGTATAACAATTGGTGGCCACAGCAATTGGAAGCTATGACTGTGGGTGTTCACGTAAGTGACAAGTTGAACTACCACTAAAATCCACCAACATCTCATTGCTTGCTGATACCTTGTCAGATTCTATGTTTGTGCTCCACTGCACAGCTGCAGCTTTTCAAAACCAGGAACGACACGTCCGTGTCACTCAATACCTCAATATAATGAATGATAATAAATGTTTGCGGTTCCTGAATTATGTTCAGTTTTACTCCAGAGGAAAAGGTATACAATTGAGACAGAAGCTGGACTAAAAAGTAAACTGCATCGAGCAATGCCTTTATCTGTGATCGTTGGTTCCGGACTTCCTCTTGCCAGAGAAAAGATGTTTTGGCTTGAGGTCAAATACATGTCTGTCTGCCTCTCCCTTCTTCCCCTGGCGGTTCATGTCCTTCTGTTGGTTCTTCATCAACTTCTTGGCCTGTTTCGCCATCTATACAGGAAAACATACTTTCAGTAAATCCTCAGCAAAACACAGGTTGCGTCCCAAATGGAACTCTTATTCATATATAGAGCACTACTTTGACGAGGGCCAATAATAGGGTTCCACTTCAGACAAACTTAATCTTCATAACATCTCCAAAAGCATATGTTTCTTTAAGACAAGGGACTAACACTTCCCAAAAGGGACTAACACTTCCCCAATATGCATTGTGCATATTTTTAACACAAACCATTTCACCTGATGACAGGAAGATCTAGCATAGCCTACACCACATACCTTAGGATCGCGAACACCAGATTGGTCGCGTGGAGGACGAGAGGCACTCTGGCTGCGGGTTCGAGAGGTGGGAACGACAGACGCCTCACGCTTACGCTTCTTGGCAACGCCAACGCTCCGGGATCTACGGGCATTCACTGCATAGTGGCTCTGAAAGGACATCAACAGCAATGTGTGAATATAGTATCCGGTCTGTAGCTTGTATTAAGACATTGTACTTGACATAAATATAACTAAATTAAAAGCAACTTACATCATCTTTGCCAGTCATGTCCAGACCAAGGTCTCCCATTTCCTTCTCCAGGGTTTTTCTTTCAACCTGTAAATGTTTAACATTTTGGCCCAGTGATTAGTAAGACCGAAAATAAAACAAGATTACCTTTAAAAGTTCTATGCATATAAACAAGATGTCCATGTCACCTTCTTGACAGTTCTGGGTAGTCTGGGGCCGTGCACATCCTTGTCTTTGGAGCAAACGATCTTCAGCTTCCTCTTCTCTCTGATCTGTTTGGCCAGCTGACGGATCTCCTGCATCTCCTCGTCCTCGCTCTCCTCATCAGTCTCGTACTCCCCTGCCTTCACCTTCAGCTCCTCCTCCTTCTCCAGATCCTCCAGGTTCTGTATGGGCATGAGAGATGTTAGGAGAGGTGGCGGCCATAGAATTAGAATGAATAGAAAAGGCATCCCCATTTAAGTCTATGATTCCATGAAATCACTCGAGGCATTTCCATTCCTGTCAATTATCCCTTTTCAGTCCATGTTGTCGGCTATAGTGGCAGAACTGTCCATCCTATCCATACCGATCAACAATAACTATGGTCACCAAGATCAGTGGTTTCACCCCCCCCCCCACTCACCTTCATGATATCAGGGTCGATATAATCTGCAATGTTGTGACCCTCCCATATTTCAGGAATCACATCATATTTCTCATCTTGATTCATCAGATCCCAATATTCTGAAAAGAGGAAACATCAAGTATTAGAGAAAATGGACCAAATAAGTTTGCTGAACACAATATCCTTTCAGACAAGCTTTTGATAAAGTTGATGACAACGTCAATATACATACTCTGTAGGTCCAGGATATAATCATCTCCCATCTCCACCTCCAGGTCTCTCTCCTGTAAATCAATGATGGAAATTGGTCATTCGTGAAATAATACTTAGTAAGACAGCTAGATCTTTACAATGCATGTTTACCACAACATAACCCACACGGATTACATCCAAGGCTCTTCCAAGATAATCCTTCCACAACTGTTACTATTATTAATATGGCTCTACCGTTTTGCGTTTGGGTGCATCCACCTCCATTGTTTTCCTGCCAATCCTAGCTCCCTCCGGAATGAACGGTGGTCTCGCCTAGTGTTGAGAAAACAGGACAACTCAATTTCACCTGTTCACATTCAAAATGTATATAAACCATTACATTTTTGTTTTAACACGACCAAAATCATGCTTTATGACTTGCAAACATGTTTAACTTGGGCAAACAACGAAATGTGGAAAGACGTACACATCCACAGAGAGTATAGTGTTTAGCCTACCTTCTCGTCCCTCTTTGCAGGCACTGCTAAATGCAATCTGTTGAGCACATCATGCACCTTCTTGCCCTTCATTTTGCCGTCGACACGATGGGCCAGAAGTTTGTCACATGCCTGAAATTGAAGAAAATATATTAGTTATTTGTAGAACATTTTGAAAAATGTGCTACTAGCAAATTGTTAGTAATCAAAAGAGTGGACTAGACTCCTCACTTCTGTTTTCACAGTCATCACTCCCTCCTCAGTCAAAGTGCTGGTTTCAATGACAGAGATGCCCTCTGCAGTAAGGTCAGCAAAGATTTTCTGAGGAAACAAAGTAGGAAACCCTGATAAGCAAGTCCCATCTTGGAAGAGGATGACAAAGTAAACTGGGGCGAAAAATACAGCCAAAGTAAAGACAGAGAATATATTAACGAACATGAAAAAAACTACGAACCTGGTCTTCTTCAGTGAGTTCACTGATCTTCTTGACATCACACTTGTTTGCCACAATGAGCAAAGGCTAGAGGGAAAAAATATAATAACATTATCATATTTGCGTGAAACCAGAAACAGAGAACGCCGTCATTTGACTTTAACGTTTCTTTTTTAAACCCCACTACTCAAAATGACAGCACAGAAGTGGACACGACATTTCACTGTGAAAGAGGCTGTATCTATGTTGGTTGGTGATACGGATTCGGATCAGTCCTTGCACTTTGAAAAGCGATGTTGAGGCGAGTGAAATAAGTAAACATTATATATGTTTGGTGTTGTCGATGTTCGATGCTGTGAAACTTGGGGAATAGCTCTCAGATGAGCAAGTCCTGTCATGATAACTTGGTTGGTACAGGCGGACACATCAACAGTGGTGCTCAAATGATTGCTCTCGGGCTCGAGTTGCAGAGTTCAGCTGTATATAGTCAGCTAACTCGTTATCTTGTTTCTACCGATGTCATTTTTATGGAAATGGCCCAAGATGCTTGCTATAGGTAGCTGGCTAACTATACTGAACAAAATTATAAACACAACATGTAAAGTGTTGGTCCCATGTTTCATGAGCTGATTTATCTCAAATGATGTTCACAAACTTGTTTACATCCCTGTTAGTGAAAATGTCTCCTTTGCCAAGATAATCCTTCGACATGACAGGTGTGGCATATCAAGAAGCTAATTAAACAGCATGATCATTACACAAGTGCACCTTGTGCTGGGGATAATAAAAGGCCACTTAAATGTGCAGTTGGGGGAGCGTAAAATTGGCATGCTGGCGGCAGGAATGTCCACCAGAGCTGTTGCCAGAGAACTGTTGCCCTTGCCCGGTCATGTGAAATCCATTATCCACTAGATTAGGGCAATTTCAATTGACTGATTTTCTTTTGTGAACTGTAACTCAGTAAAATTGTTGAAATTGTTGCATTTATATTTTTGTTCAGTATAGTTAGTCTGTCAGACAAGAAATGTTGTGAGTAGCGGTAAATGTGGGCTGCGCTCACGAAGTATCAACCTCAGCTGTCACTTTCCCTAGCTAGCAGTACAGACAACCAGATAATTAGCCACTGAAACAAAGGCTAGAGTAATGTGTTTATCTGTTGGGATTAGCTTACGGTTTGTCATGTTTGCTAGGAGGATATATTCATAGACTGTATGAATCAGGCCTTCATGGTCGAACTGCTGCAAAGAAACTACTACTAAAGGACACCAATAAGAAGAAGAAACTTGCTTGGGCAAAGAAACACGAGCAATGGACTTTAGACCGGTGGACAATTGACCACAATTATCTTATCTGTTACTCCTCTCCCTCCGTTACTCTGTTCCTCTAGGGGTTGATCATCTTGACCAACTGAGGAGCTATTACAATGTTGGGGACAGAGGCAGAAAATGGTGGAAGTATGTATTTTGGGGGATGCTCAACATTGCCATCAGAAATGCGTACAGTGTGTGGGGGACCCTGCAAAGGTCCCTTCCCAGAAACCGCAGGTGCTGGTCCTTGAAGGAATTCCCTTTGTGATATTGTAGAAAGTGAAGAACCAAGAGTGTGGAACCAGGGAATTGTGGATCGAGTTGTAAACTCATTTGAAAGCAGGTTAACTTTGAAGGGCGCAAGAGGGTGTGTGGTGTGCATCCAGAGTGGACGCAGTGTAGAGTGGGAGATAGTTAGTTAGATTACTTGTTGGTTATTACTGCATTGTCGGAACTAGAAGCACAAGCATTTCGCTACACTCGCATTAACATCTGCTAACCATGTGTATGTGACAAATAACATTTGATTTGAGATGTGTAGAAACCTCCTTTATTGTCTATGAACAGTTTGTTGTGTTTTGTATCTTCTCTCTTTATCGGTCTCCATCTGGCAGCTCCTGAGTGGCGCGGCGGTCTTAGGCACTGCGTTTCAGTGCAAGAGGAGAGAATCCAGGCTAAATCACATCAGGCCGTGATTGGGAGTCCCATAGGGCGACGCACAACTGGCCAAGCGTCGTCCGGGTTTGGACGTCAACGTAAATAAGAATTTCTTCTTAACCGACTTGCCTAGTTAAATAAAGGTTAAAAAAAATAATAATATTGAATAATTCTTGTTGTCCAAGTAGGCTACTATTTCTACATTTTGTGTCAGGCCTGGTTTGTACTAAATCTTATTGAAGGGTTACCTACATTTTGTGTCAGGCCTGGTCTGTACTAAATCTTATTGAAGGGTTACCTACATTTTGTGTCAGGCCTGGTCTGTACTAAATCTTATTGAAGGGTTACCTACATTTTGTGTCAGGCCTGGTCTGTACTAAATCTTATTGAAGGGTTACCTACATTTTGTGTCAGGCCTGGTCTGTACTAAATCTTATTGAAGGGTTACCTACATTTTGTGTCAGGCCTGGTCTGTACTAAATCTTATTGAAGGGTTACCTACATTTTGTGTCAGGCCTGGTCTGTACTAAATCTTATTGAAGGGTTACCTACATTTTTTTTTGTGAAAATGAATAGTTGTCTGCATTTTTACAATGTTACAGAAGTAAGAATAGATGTCAATCAAATAGCCTACTCTGTGTCGGTTTTGAAATACTTCTGAATTGTCTTCTGGCCACATTTGAGATCATATTTTTATTTATATGAAAATAATATTTATACGTATAATATATTAAACGTGGTACATTTTGAGTGAGTAATTTAGTCAGATTTACTACAATTGAAATACTCTAGGATTTTTTGTTGTGTTGAGTGTTAATCGTTTTCTGATAGTGTCTTTACACAATGGAAGACAAAATGTGCGTTATTCCTATTGACATGAATGTGGGGTCATTAAATAAGAGGCTGTGTTCTTTAAAACTAAGTTACCTTGTAATTGTCATTTGTTTTTGAGCTGTGTGAGAAAATTAGTTGTATCTTAAATTACTAATCAGTAATCTAAAGCAGCATTCCAGAATTCTATAGGGGTCTAAAGTGTTTTTTTTTTTTTTTGACATGCCTTGCTCATTTCAGAGAAATAATGTAGCACAGAGCCTTGAGACAAAGGACACTGGACATTAAGAAAGAGGTCCGTCCTAGCCTCACTTGCGACTCTGGGCCTTTTCTATCCTTCCTTGGTGTACCCATGCTTACATGGCCGCAAGAGCCAAGCCCGGAGGCTTCACCCCCACAATTTTAGCAGGGTGCTTTAAAAGAAGGGAAAGGTTTTGACTTTTGACCAAGCTGTTGACTAACTCACAAGCTTACAACTATCAACAATGCTGCTTCCATTAAACATGGTCTGAATAGGCACCCTATTCCCTATACAATCCATTACCTTTGACCAGGGTCAATAGGACAGTAATGCACTATAAAAGGGTGTGTCATTTGTGATGCAGACTTAAAAAGTAATCAATGGTGCCTCCATAACATGACCTCTGACCTTGTTGGCAAAGAGGGGCCGGATGTTGTTGAAGAGCTCGAGCTGCTGCTCCAGGGTTTGGCCACACTGCTCGGAGACGTCCATCACGTAGAGCACGGCAGAACGCAGATGGGCCAGGGCTGTGATAGCCTGCATCTCAATGGTGTTCCTCTCCTCCAAAGGGTGGTCCAAGATCCCTGGGGTGTCAACCACCTGCGGCCACATATGGAGTTAGCAATACACATTAAATGGTCCAGGTGTTAATCGTACTCGACAACTCGTGATTGAGAGAGAAACTAACACTACCTCGAGTACTTTATTGACAGTCTCAGATATTGTGGTAGGGGTTATCCATCACACGTTCAGCGTGGTGCATGATTTCTCATCACAGACCTACAAAGGGTACTTGACGTATCTGTGTTGTGATCTATTTTCCTACCAAGTACAATCTGGTGGAAAAGTGTATGAATATCAAATATTTAACTGTTCCAATCTATTCCAGCTAGAGATAGCTGGCGTGTAAGTGCATTAAAGCCATCTGACCTGCCAACGAAGGTATTTGTAATCCATGTGGCCGACAAACAAGGACTTGGTGGTGAAGGCGTAGGGCTGGACTTCAACATCAGCTCTGGTGACCTGGGGAAGACATGTTGACAAAGCTGAACTCTTTTCTCACACTACTAAAATGTTTTGTATGACCATTTTATCCACGTTCTGCATATGTACCAGGATGTTCAAATGAACCTCAACCCATTTATTTCTAGTTGCCTTTATTTTACCAGGGAAGCCAGTCACAACATTATTTACAACAACCCGACTAAGATTGATACATCGTGCAGCAACCGAGACAAGAAACATAGTGCAATGCCTCTAACAATGGGTGCTTAAACTTTATTTAAAAATACACCAAACTAATGGATTTGGCATTGGCCATCAGATCCTCAAAGTTCTACAGCTGCACCATTGAGAGCATCTTGACTGGCTGCATCACCGCTTGGTATGGCAACTGCTTGGCACTACAGAGGGTAGTGCATGAGGCCCAGTACATCACTGGGGTTGAACTCCCTGCCACCCAGGACCTCATTTTTTATTTAGCCTTTAACTAGGCAAGTCAGTTAAGAACAAATTATTATTTACAATGACAGCCTACCAAAAGGCCTCATGCGGGGACGGGAGCTGGGATATAGGACAAATACAGGCCTATATACCAGGCGATGTCAGAGTTAGGCCCTAAAAATAGTCAGACTCCAGTCCCCAGGTCATAGACTGTTCTCTCTGCTACTGCACGGCAAGTGGTACCGGAGCGCCAAGTCTGGGACCAAAAGGCTCCTGCCATCAGACTGCCGAACAGTTAATCGATTGGCTACCCAGATTATTTACAATGACCCCTTTATTAGTTATTCATCTTAATTGTTTTGCACTGACTCTCTTGCACTGGCTCTATGCACACTCACTAGACTCTACCCACACATACTACACTTAAAACTACAACACAAACATGCTGCTGCTACTCTGATAATTATATATCCGGATTGCCTAGTCACTTTTACCCCTAACTACATGTACATACAGTATTACCTCAATTACCTTGCACCTCTGCACATTGACTCGGTACTGGTACTCTTTGAATATAGCCTTGTTATTGTTTTTGTGTTACCATTGGCTTTTTTTATTTGGCAAATAATTGTCTTGAGTTAAATCTGCATTGTTGGGAATGGGCTCGTAAGTAAGCATTTCACTGTAAAGTCTACACCTGTTGTATTCTGCGCATGTGAGCAATACAATTTTATTTGGACACTAAAGGTTCTACCAACCATTGAACTGACAAAGAATAACAACAGGAATGAATACCTTGTTGATGAAACTAGACTTGCCCACATTAGGATATCCACAAAGCAGTAGAGTTCGAGTGTTGGGATCAATCGTTGGTAAACGGGAAAGATGCTGGCGCACTGTAAAAACAATAACAAAATGTAAACAACAATGACAGCTGGAGGCTAATGTCTTTAGTATATGTACACCGAAGCCATTTACAGGCATGCATTATGAGGATTCTGTGTTATGCACTATAGCCCGTTACCATATATGTGATTGAATATTATCTGCTGTTGGCTTGTGTGGATGTATGTATGTGTTTTGCAACATAGCTGACTTGAAACATTGTTAACATTTTCAGAGCCATGGGCCTTTCTCATGATGGAAAAATACAGAATAACATGAAGACAGGAACTGTGCAATGAGTTGGGGGGGGGGCACATTCAGAACGTAGTGTTGCGAGAACAAACAGTCTTTTGTTAGATAACAGGAGCCAGGTGCGAGATAACGGTATCGAGCATGGGCACAAAGATACTCGACACAGCAAGTTACATCTATCAACTGGAGCGCCCGGGGGCTGGTACCAGCTCGTACGACAACAATCAACGATAGGCTGGGTGAGTTTAAACCACGCCCAGTCTCTACTCTGACAGGCCGGCATGGAAGCAGGAACTTTTTCTGTCAGGGTATATTTATAATATCTTTGTCAAGAACAAGTCAGTTCTCTGTTTGCCCTGCGAGGTGGGACAGAGAGCCCGTATATACGAAAATTGCATTTACCACTTATTGCTTAGCTAATAAAAAATACATAGTATACAATCTGTGACTGAGCATACGTTGCCTTTCATAAAACAAAGTAAATAACTAAAAGATCACCTTGTTCCAGGTATTCCAAGCTTTGCTTCTGTCGCTTCATGATGGTGCACATCCGACCCAGAGCAGCGCGCTTCAATTGTTTACAGCGGTACAGAGAATCACCATACTTCATCAGTCGAACATAGTCTTTGGAAACACTGCAACAAGAACACATTTGAGTGGGACCACTCCAAATTGACCAACATATATGATCAGTGTAAGTAACAACAAAAAATGGGAAGAGTAAGCTTCATACTTGTCAATCAAATTCTTTGCAATGTTGATCTGTCCCAAAGCCAACTTGTAATGGTCTTTGTCATACAAGACATTCATCAAATCTGCATAGAAAGGATGGATATCCTGTGGAAGACCATATTATTCATTAGCACAAAGTGGAACTTGGTAGTGTCTGAATATTACAAGACTTTCAAAGCAATAACATTACTTACGTCCAATTTGGGAAAGTCTGTCAAAATCTGGGAGAGCCGATCATGATAGTTCTGTTGGGTGAATTTCACCTTTCGCATGTAGAAATGCCTGATGCGGTGAATTTGATAATGCTTGTGTACTACTGTCGGAGTCTTCCTTTGGGTTTTCGATAAAGTGATGTCAATGAATTCCTGTGAAATAAATTGGGAACGGCAATCAGCACATTGAATGAGGTCAATTTAAACAAAATGTATTTGTCAATACTATGTGTTTTACAATAACACACAATTCACATCGCTAGACACGCATTTGTAAGTATACTGTTGACCCCCCAAAAAAATAAATGTCATGCGTGGCTTCTCTCCCTTCCCAAGCACAACACGTGTCTCTCTCCAGAAACAGACATTTAATTCCAACCAGATAAACAGTACGTTTTCGTAATTTAGAGTCGGTATTTTCCGGAGAAACACATCAACAACTTGTAAAACGTGTAAAAACGTACCTTTGAGGTGGGAACCACCATAATCTTCTTAAAATTATAAAGTGCCATTTTTTCGGAGCACGTTTGGACACTGACTGCAAGCGGAAAGGACCCAAACCGGATCGAAACAACAAAGATGAGGAAGTGAAGCTGTTACATCAAGAGGAACTCCACGTGAGAAAATAAATGTGCGCGCTTTTCTTTACACTGCCCTCTAGTGCTCACATGAAGTCAGGGATGCAAAAATGACATGCAGTTGAAGTCAGAAGTTTACATACACTTGTTTTTCAACCACTCCTCAAATGTCTTATTAACAAACTATAGTTTTGGCAAGTCGGTTAGGACATCTACTTTGTGCATGACACATGTAATTATTTCACTTATAATTCACTGTATTACAATTCCAGTGGGTCAGAAGTTTACATACACTAAATTGACTGTGCCTTTAAACAGCTTGGAAAATTCCAGAAAATGATGTCATGGCTTTAGAAGCTTCTGATAGGCTAATTGACATAATTTGAGTCAATTGAAGGTGTACCTGTGGATGTATTTCAAGGCCTACCTTCAAACTCAGTGCCTCTTTGCTTGACATCATGGAAAAATCTAAATAAATCAGCCACGACCTCAGAAAAAAATGGTAGACCTCCACAAGTCTGGTTAATCCTTGGGAGTAATTTCCAAATGCCTGAAGGTACCACATTCATCTGTACAAACAATAGTACGCAAGTATAAACACCATGGAACCAGGCAGCCATCATCTCTGTCTCCTAGAGATGAATGTACTTTGGTGTGAAAAGTGCAAATCAATCCCAGAACAACAGCAAAGGACCTTGTGAAGATGCTGGAGGAAACAGGTACAAAAGTATCTACAGTATATCCACAGTAAAACAACTCCTGTATCGACATAACCTGAAAGGCCGTTCAGCAAGGAAGAAACCACTGCTCCAAAACCGCCATAAAAAAGCCAGACTACGGTTTGCAACTGCACTTGGGGACAAAGATCATATTTTTTGGAGAAATATCATCTGGTCTGATGAAACAAAAATAGAACTGTTTGGCCATATTGACCATCGTTATGTTTGGAGGAAAAATGGGGAGGCTTGCAAGCCGAAGAACACCATCCCAACCGTGAAGCACATGGGTGGCAGCATCATGTTGTGGGGGTGCTTTGCTGCAGGAGGGACTGGTGCACTTCAAAAAATAGATGGCATCATGAGGGAGGGAAATTGTGTGGAAATATTGAAGCAACATCTCAAGACATCAGTCAGGAAGTTAAAGCTTGGTCGCAAATGGGTCTTCCAAATGGACAATGACATAAAGCATATTTCCAAAGTTGTGGCAAAATGGCTTAAGGAAAACAAAGCCCTGACCTCAATCCTATGGAACATTTGTGGGCAGAACTGAAAAGGTATTGTGTTAGGAAGGATGCCTACAAACCTGACGCAGTTACACCAGCTCTGTCAGGAGGAATGGGCCAAAGCTTGTGGAAGGCTACCCTAAACGTTTGACGCAAGTTAAACAATTTAAAGACAATGTTACCAAATACTAATTGAGTGTATGTAAACTTCTGACCCACTGGGAATGTGATGAAATCAAATCAAATCAAAGTTTATTTGTCACGTGCGCCGGATAAAACGGGTGTAGACCTTACAGTGAAATGTTTACTTACAGGCTCTAACCAATAGTGCAAAAAAGGTATTAGGTGAACAATAGGTAGGTAAATAAATAAAACAACAACTATATACAGTAGCGAGGCTATAAAAGTAGCGAAGATACTTACAGACACCGGTTTAGTCAGGCTGATTGAGGTAGTATGTACATGTAGATATGGTTAAAGTGACTATGCATATATAATAAACAGAGAGTAGCAGTAACGTAAAAGAGGGGTTGGCGGGTGGTGGGTGGTGGGACACAATGCAGATAGCCCGGTTAGCCAATGTGCGGGAGCACTGGTTGGTCGGCCCAATTCAGGTAGTATGTACATGAATGTATAGTTAGTGATTATGCATATATGATAAACAGAGAGTAAACAGAGAGTAGCAGCAGCGTAAAAAGAGGGGTTGGGGGGCGCACACAATGCAAATAGTCCAGGTACCAATTTGATTGCCTGTTCAAGGGGTCATTTTGACTTGGGGTAAAAACTGTTGAGAAGCCTTTTAGTCATAGACTTGGCACTCCGGTACTAGTAGTAGAGAGAACAGTCTATGACTGGGGTGGCTGGGGACTTTGACAATTTTTAGGGCCTTCCTCTGACACCGCCTGGTGTAGAGGTCCTGGATGGCAGGAAGCTTTGCCCCAGTGACGTACTGGGCCGTACGCACTACCCTCTGTAGTGCCTTGCGGTCAGAGGCAGAACAATTGCCGTACCAGGCAGTCATGCAACCATGCTCTCGATGTTGCAGCTGTAGAACCTTTTGAGGATCTCAAGACCCATGCCAAATCTTTTTAGGGTCTTAAGGGGGAATAGGCTTTGTCGTGCCCTCTTCATGACTGTCTTGGTGTGTTTGGACCATTCTAGTTTGTTGTTGATGTGGACACCAAGGAACTTGAAGCTCTCAACCTGCTCCACTACAGCCCTGTCGATGAGAATGGGGGCGTGCTCGGTCCTCCTTTTCCTGTAGTCCACAATCATCTCCTTAGTCTTGGTTACGTTGAGGGATAGGTTGTTATTCTGGCACCACCAGGCCAGGTCTCTGACCTCCTCCATATAGACTGTCTCATCGTTGTCGGTGATCAGGCCTACCACTGTTGTGTCGTCTGCAAACTTAATGATGGTGTTGGAGTCGTGCCTGGTCATGCAGTCATGGGTGAACAGGGAGTACAGGAGGGGACTGAGCACGCACCCCTGGGGAGCTCCAGTGTTGAGGATCAGTGTGGCAGATGTGTTGCTACCTACCCTCACCACTTGGGGGTGGCCAATCAGGAAGTCCAGGATCCAGTTGCAGAGGGAGGTGTTTAGTCCCAGGATCCTTGGCTTAGTGATGAGCTTTGAGGGTACTATGGTGTTGAATGCTGAGCTGTAGTCAATGAATAGCATTCTCAAATAAGTGTTCCTTTTGTCCAGGTGGGAAAGAGTAGTATGGAGTGCAATAGAGAATGCATCATCTGTGGATCTGTTTGGGCGGTATGCAAATTGGAGTGGGTCTAGGGTTTCTGGGATAATGATGTTGATGTGAGCCATTACCAACCTTTCAAAGCACTTCATGGCTACGGACGTGAGTGCTACGGGTCTGTAGTCATTTAGGCAGGTTGCCTTTGCCTTTGTTCTTGGGCACAGGGACTATGGTGGTCTGCTTGAAACATGTTGATATTACAGACTCAATCAGGGACATGTTGAAAATGTCAGTGAAGACACCTGCCAGTTGGTCAGCACATGCCCAGAGCACACGTCCTGGTAATCTGTCTGGCCCCGCAGCCTTGTGTATGTTGACCTGTTTAAAGGTCTTACTCACGTCGGCTACGGAGAGCGTGATCACACAGTCATCCGGAACAGCTGATGCTCTCATGCATGCCTCAGTGTTGCTTACCTCGAAGCGAGCATATAAGTGATTTAGCTCGTCTGGTAGGCTCGTGTCACTGGGCAGCTCGTGTCACTGGGCAGCTCGCGGCTGTGCTTCCCTTTGTATTCTGTAATAGTTTGCAAGCCCTGTCAAATTAGAAGAGCATCGGGGCCGGGTGTAGTATGATTCAATCTTAGCCCTGTATTGACACTTTGCCTGTTTGATGGTTCATCACAGGGCATAGCAAGATTTCTTGTAAGCTTCTGGGTTAGAGTCCCGCACCTTGAAAGCGGCAGCTCTACCCTTTAGCTCAGTGTGAATGTTGCCTGTAATCCATGGCTTCTGGTTGGGGTATGTACGTACAGTCACTGTGGGGACGACGTCCTCGATGCACTTATTGATAAAGCCAGGGACTGATGTGGTGTACTCCACAATGCCACCGGATGAATCCCAGAACATGTTCCAGTCTGTGATAGCAAAACAGTCCTGTAGTTTAGCATCTGCTTCATCTGACCACTTTTTATAGACCGATGAAAGAAATAAAAGCTTAAATAAATAATTCTCTCAACTATTATTCTGACATTTCACATTCTTAAAATATAGTGGTGGTCCTAACTGACCTAAGACAGGGAATTTTTACTAGGATTCAAATTCAGGAATGGTGAAAAACTGAGTTTAAATGTATTTGGCTAAGGTGTATGTAAACTTCCGACTTCAACTGTAGATTACAGTAGGCCTCCAGTACTTTAGAGTCCCATAGAAAAGTATTGAAGAAAGCACTGGCAGTTTGCATCTACACAGTATATTAAAGGTATTATTACTGCATTTATTAGGTATTATTACTGCACTGTTGGAGCTAGAAACACAAGCATTTCGCAGCACCTGCCTTAACTTCTGCAAATATGTGTAAGTGACCAATTAACTTTGATTTGATTTGAGATAACAAAGACAGGCTGACTGTCATTCCCTCTGGGTCCCCATGTTAGAATACTGCAGTCTATTGGCATCATATCATCCTCCCACAACTTCATGGGGCTGATGGAACCACTGATGTTTATGTGTGCTTTATAATGCACACTTATTTTTATTTAACCTTTTTTTTTTAATCAGTGAGTCATACTGAGACCAAGGTCTCTTTTACAGATGAGCCCTGAATTACATACATTACACAAAATACAGATGAAAATATAAATACAAAATGCAAACAGAAAGAAAACACGGTCATAAAAAACAAACACATTCATCAGTAATAAGGTACTGAATTGCCTAAAGTCACCAAAACATCAAATTTAAGAACATTTTGAAGCGTGTTCTACAAATACGGTGCAAAAAAACGAGAAGGAAATTTACCTAACTCAGTAGAGACCAAAGGAATTTCCAGAGTTAATCATCTATGAGACGGGCTGTGGGAACTCGTATGTCTAAAGGTTAGTAATGATGTTGGGTACAGTGGGAGTTTTTGTAAAAGGGCTTTATAAATGAAATCGTACCAATGTATCAACCTATGTGACATCAGAGGGCCAACCAACTTTCTGGTTGATGAGTACTAAACCTGTCACCTGTAATATAGCGCAATATCTAATGGCTAAAGTTATATTTTACATATGGACACCCCCCCACCCCCCCTTTCTGCAATCTATCACATCTAAATACATTATAATAATATACTTCAATGTTTTTATCAGAGACAGAACCATGTAACCATGTTTCTGAGAGAGCCTTACTCAAATGTCAATTGTGTCCATTTGTGAAATCATACTTTGCACATGCTACTTACATTGACTTTTTGGTCATTATCTAATTCCTAATCAGATAATTTCATAATAGCCAGCAGCATACCACCCTGCATCCAGCAGCATACCACCCTGCATCCAGCAGCATACCACCCTGTAGCCAGCAGCATACCACCCTGCATCCAGCAGCATACCACCCTGTAGCCAGCAGCATACCACCCTGCATCCAGCAGCATACCACCCTGTAGCCAGCAGCATACCACCCTGCATCCAGCAGCATACCACCCTGCATCCAGCAGCATACCACCCTGTAGCCAGCAGCATACCACCCTGCATCCAGCAGCATACCACCCTGCATCCAGCAGCATACCACCCTGTAGCCAGCAGCATACCACCCTGCATCCAGCTGCATACCACCCTGTAGCCAGCAGCATACCACTCTGCATCCAGCAGCATACCACCCTGCATCCAGCAGCATACCACCCTGTAGCCAGCAGCATACCACCCTGCATCCAGCAGCATACCACCCTGCATCCAGCAGCATACCACCCTGTAGCCAGCAGCATACCACCCTGCATCCAGCTGCATACCACCCTGTAGCCAGCAGCATACCACCCTGCATCCAGCAGCATACCACCCTGCATCCAGCAGCATACCACCCTGCATCCAGCAGCATACCACCCTGCAGCCAGCAGCATACCACCCTGCATCCAGCAGCATACCACCCTGCATCCAGCAGCATACCACCCTGCATCCAGCAGCATACCACCCTGCATCCAGCAGCATACCACCCTGCATCCAGCAGCATACCACCCTGCATCCAGCAGCATACCACCCTGTAGCCAGCAGCATACCACCCTGCATCCAGCAGCATACCACCCTGCATCCAGCAGCATACCACCCTGTAGCCAGCAGCATACCACCCTGCATCCAGCAGCATACCACCCTGCATCCAGCAGCATACCACCCTGTAGCCAGCAGAATACCACCCTGCATCCAGCAGCATACCACCCTGCATCCAGCAGCATACCACCCTGTAGCCAGCAGCATACCACCCTGCATCCAGCAGCATACCACCCTGCATCCAGCAGCATACCACCCTGTAGCCAGCAGCATACCACCCTGCATCCAGCAGCATACCACCCTGTAGCCAGCAGCATACCACCCTGCATCCAGCAGCATACCACCCTGCATCCAGCAGCATACCACCCTGCATCCAGCAGCATACCACCCTGTAGCCAGCAGCATACCACCCTGCATCCAGCAGCATACCACCCTGAATCCAGCAGCATACCACCCTGCATCCAGCAGCATACCACCCTGTAGCCAGCAGCATACCACCCTGCATCCAGCAGCATACCACCCTGCATCCAGCAGCATACCACCCTGTAGCCAGCAGCATACCACCCTGCATCCAGCAGCATACCACCCTGCATCCAGCAGCATACCACCCTGTAGCCAGCAGCATACCACCCTGCATCCAGCTGCATACCACCCTGTAGCCAGCAGCATACCACCCTGCATCCAGCAGCATACCACCCTGCATCCAGCAGCATACCACCCTGTAGCCAGCAGCATACCACCCTGTAGCCAGCAGCATACCACCCTGCATCCAGCAGCATACCACCCTGCATCCAGCAGCATACCACCCTGTAGCCAGCAGAATACCACCCTGCATCCAGCAGCATACCACCCTGCATCCAGCAGCATACCACCCTGTAGCCAGCAGCATACCACCCTGCATCCAGCAGCATACCACCCTGCATCCAGCAGCATACCACCCTGTAGCCAGCAGCATACCACCCTGCATCCAGCAGCATACCACCCTGTAGCCAGCAGCATACCACCCTGCATCCAGCAGCATACCACCCTGCATCCAGCAGCATACCACCCTGCATCCAGCAGCATACCACCCTGTAGCCAGCAGCATACCACCCTGCATCCAGCAGCATACCACCCTGAATCCAGCAGCATACCACCCTGCATCCAGCAGCATACCACCCTGTAGCCAGCAGCATACCACCCTGCATCCAGCAGCATACCACCCTGCATCCAGCAGCATACCACCCTGTAGCCAGCAGCATACCACCCTGCATCCAGCAGCATACCACCCTGCATCCAGCAGCATACCACCCTGTAGCCAGCAGCATACCACCCTGCATCCAGCTGCATACCACCCTGTAGCCAGCAGCATACCACCCTGCATCCAGCAGCATACCACCCTGCATCCAGCAGCATACCACCCTGTAGCCAGCAGCATACCACCCTGCATCCAGCAGCATACCACCCTGCATCCAGCAGCATACCACCCTGCATCCAGCAGCATACCACCCTGCATCCAGCAGCATACCACCCTGTAGCCAGCAGCATACCACCCTGCATCCAGCAGCATACCACCCTGCATCCAGCAGCATACCACCCTGCATCCAGCAGCATACCACCCTGCATCCAGCAGCATACCACCCTGCATCCCACTGCTGGCTTGCTTCTGAAGCTAAGCAAGGTTTCCCTGGTCAGTCCATGGATGGGAGACGAGATGCTGCTGGAAGTAGTGTTGGAGGGCCAGTTGGAAGCACACTTTCCTCTGGTATAAAAACAATATAAAAAAATATCCCAAAAAAATATCCCAATACCCCAGTGATTGGGGACATTGCCCTGTGTAGGGTGCTGTCTTTTGGATAGAACATTTAACTGGTGTCATGACTCTGTGGTTACTAAAGATTCTATGGCACTACAAGTAAGAGTTTGGGTGTAGTAGGGGTGTCCTGGCTAAATTCCCAATATGGCCCTCATACCATCATGGTCACCTAATCATCCCCAGTTTATAATTGGCTCATTCATCCCCACAATTGGTTCTGCGTCGATTTAGGCAGTCATCGTAAATAAGAATTTGTCCATAGCTGACTTTTCTAGTTAAATAAAAAATATAATCATTAATCATGTTATATTTTTTTTACCAATACATTAGACTATATGTTTTTTTACAAGATTGTGGACATCTTTCATAAAGTCCAAAAACCTTGAGGTACAAACCCTAAAATCAAGCAATTCACACGTGGCCTGTGATACACACCCACAATGTTGATCACGAGTGGATCCGTGAGCCCACTGTGAATTTCGACCAACTGAGGAGCCTGTTTATTGTGGTAGGAGGCGGGAGTTCCTTTCTTGTGACAGCTTTGAGTTCAATGGTCACTTTCCTCCGAAAAGGAAAGGAAAATGCACCTGTGTGAAGCTAGCCACAATAAGGATTAGCCACAATAGTGGAATTTGCAGCTTGCCTTCAAAATAAAAGTTCCTCAATGCTACTAATCCAAAAGGGTACAAATAGTGGAATAAAATAAACACATTTAATTTGCCACATACACATGGTTAGCAGATGTTAATGCGAGTGTAGCAAAATGCTTGCTTCTAGTTCCGACAGTGGAGTAATATCTAACAAGTAATCTAACAATTTCCCAACAACTACCTAATACACACAAATCTAAAGGGGTGAATGAGAATACAGTTGAAGTCTGAAGTTTACATACATCTTAGCCAAATACATTTAAACTCAGTTTTGCACAATTCCTGACACTTAATCCTAGTTACAATTCCCTGTTTTAGGTCAGTTAGGAACACCACTTAATTTTAAGAACGTGAAATGTCAGAATAATAGTTGAGAATGATTTATTTCAGCTTTTATTTCATTCAACACATTCTCAGTGGTCAGAAGTTTACATACACTCAATGAGTATTTGGTAGCATTGCCATTAAAACTGTTTAATTTGTGTCAAACATTTCAGGTAGTCTTCCACAAGCTTCCCACAATAAGTTGGGTGAATTGATGATGCCATCTATTTTGTGAAGTGCACCAGTCCCTCCTGCAGCAAAGCACCCCCACAACATGATGCTGCCACCCCCATGCCTCACGGTTGGGATGGTGTACTTCGGCTTGCAAGCATCCCCCTTTTTCCTCTAAACATTAAACATAAACATAACAGACGATGGTCATTATGGCCAAACAGTTCTATTTTTGTTTCATCAGACCAGAGGACAGTTGTCCAAAAAGTACAATCTTTGTCCCCAATTGCAGTTGCAAACCATAGTCTGGCTTTTTAATGGCAGTTTTGGAGCAGTGGCTTCTTCCTTACTGAGTGGCCTTTCAGGTTATGTCGATATAGGTCTTGTTTTACTGTGGATATAGATACTTTTGTACCTGTTCCCTCCAGCATCTTCACAATGTCCTTTGCTGTTGTTCTGGGATTGATTTGCACTTTTCACACCAAAGTAGGTTCATCTCTAGGAGACAGAACGCGTCTCCTTCCTGAGCGGTATGACAGCTGCTTGGTCCCATGGTGTTTATACTAGCGTACTATTGTTTGTACAGATGAACGCGGTACCTTCAGGCGTTTGGAAATTGCTCCCAAGGATGAACCAGACTTGTGGAGGTCGACCATTTTTTTTTCTGAGGTCTTGGCTGATTTCTTTTGATTTTCCCATGATGTCAAGCAAAGTGGAACTGAGTTTGAAGGTAGGCCTTGAAATACATCCACAGGTACACTTCCAATTAACTCAAATAATGTAAATTAGCCTATCAGAAGCTTCTAAAGCCATGGCATAATTTTCTTGAATTTTCCAAGCTGTTTAAAGGCACAGTCAACTTAGTATATGTAAACTTCTGACCCACTGGAATTGTGATACAGGGAATTATAAGTGAAATAATCTGTCTGTAAACCATTGTTGGAAAAATGACTTGTATCATGCACAAAGTACATGTCCTAACCGACATGCCAAAACTATAGCTTGTTAACAAGAAATATGTGGAGTGGTTGAAAAACAAGTTTTAATGACTACAACCTAAGTGTATGTAAACTTCCGACTTCAACTGTACGTACATGTAAGTATATGGATGAACGATGGCCGAGCGGCATAGGCAAGGTGCAATAGATGGTATAAAATACAGTATATACATGTGATATGAGTAATGTAAGATATGTAAACATCATTAAAGTGGCATTATTTAGAGAGGCATTGTATAAAGTGACTAGTGATCCATTTATTAAATTGGCCAGTGATTGGGTCTCAATGTAGGCAGCAGCCTTTCTGAGTTAGTGATTGCTGTTTTACAGTCTGATGGCCTTGAGATAGAAACTGTTTTTCAGTCTCTCAGTCCCAGTTTTTATGCACCTGTACTGATCTCGCATTTGAAAATTGCTCCAAAGGATGAACCAGACTTGTGGAGGTCTACAATTTGTTTTCTGAGGTCTTGGCTGATTTATTTTGATTTTCCCATGATGTCAAGCAAAGAGGCACTGAGTTTGAAGGTAGGCCTTGAAAAACATCCACAGGTACACCTCAAATTCACTCAAATGATGTCAATTAGCCTAATAGAAGCTTCAAAGCCATGACATCATTTTCTGGAATTTTCCAAGCTGTTTAAAGGCACAGTCAACTTGGTGTATGTAAACTTCTGACCCAATGGAATTGTGATACAGTGAATTATAAGTGAAATAATCGTAGTTAAAATGACTTGTGTCATGCACAAAGTAGATGTCCTAACCGACTTGCCAAAACTATAGTTTGTTAACAAGAAATTTGTGGAATGGTTAAAAAATGTGTTTTTATGATTCCAACCTAAGTGTATGTAAACTTCCGACTTCAACTGTATGTATATATTGTATTCTAGTCATGACTCATCCTATTTAACTTATTTTTTTTATGTTTAGGAACTACGTTTGTATAGTTTTTTTTATTGCTAGGTTTTACTGTACTATTGGAGCTAGAAACATAAGCATTTCACTGTACCTACAAAAATATCTGCAAATCTGTGTATACGTGACCAATAAACTTGATTTAATTTTATTTAGCAGAGTGGTTAAGGTTAGGTTTAAAATCAGATTTTAAGAAAATAAATTGTAGAAATAGGCAGGGTTTAGCCATAATTATGACTTTGTGGCTTTGGTAACTAGTGACGACAACTCAGCAGGGACATTTCTAACCCTGTTACTCACACTCCATAGTCAAGGCCATAGGCAAGGCTATAATCCAATATGAATGTCCAATACACACAATAGACTGACAATGGAGGTGATTTCCCAAAGTCAAAGTCTTTCAATAAGAGCTATGATGCTAACATTTGTGTAAACTCTACAGAAATGTAATCTGTGGATGTCACTGAGTTGGCTGATACCCCATTTTATGGGTGCCCACTCCATACAATAGATAAGGCTGTACAGTGCATACGTCAATATGCATGTGTGTGTCAATGAAAATAGTCAGGGTAGCTATTTGATTAAATATTCAGCAGTCTTATGGCTTGGGGGTAGAAGCTGTTCAGGAACCTTTTGGTCCTACTCCGGTACCGCTTGCTGTGCGGTAGCAGAAAGAACAGTGTATAATTTGGGTGGCTAGAGTCTGTGACAATTTGTATACATTCATTTCAACTGTTTTGTTTGACTGTTTATTGGCAAATTAATGTATTATTGCATTCATTCATTTGTAAGTTATGTAACAACATTCCAAACTTGTTTAGCATTATATCTTCCAAATAGGGCATTATACTATTTGTATCAGTTTCAATAGCGGACTGTTAATTTGAAGGCGAACCGACGATTCCTCTATTGTGGCTATCTTCACACAACTGGAACATCAATTTCTCCATTCCCAACTGGTAGCTACCTCGAGTGATCCAGCTAGCTAACGAACGCTTCACATTGAGAGTTCTGGGTTGATGTTCCATATTTACTTTTCTACTAGTAGAACCTCCGCTTGGTAAAATTCGAAGAATAATATAGATTATTTTAATTCTACTGCACAAAACAAGTGCAAAGTTAATAGCTACTTTTAAGCTAATTTGCTAGCATTGCTAGTTAGGAAAGCTAACGTTACGGTATTTTGTTTTCTGAGATTTGGCTAAAAGGGCGGGTATTCTTTTTGTTTTTGCCATCCCAGCCCCCAACAGCTTGTTATTGCTCATTCGAAGACTGCAGTAAATCGTAGCTAGCGTGCTCGTTAGCTTGATAATATCGTGCGTATTCAGCCAGGAAGCCAATTCAAGGCCTTGCTTACCACAAGTCTTTGCATCGTCGTGCAGTGAGAGCTGACAGGTGAGTAGCGCCCATTGCTTAGTAACGAGCCAGCTCGCTTACTCGTTGTTGCTAACTGTCGTTCGGTAGCTGCCTAGAACTATAACAATATCGTATAACTATCTATACGATAGCAAGGTATAAATTCACGTTTACTGAAGCGGCTGTCAAACTAATTTAGCAAGTTAGCCAACTAACGCGGTTTGCTTGTTGTGCGTTGTTTTTAGCAAATACATAGCTGGCTAACGTTAGCTAGTAAGCTCCCCACGTTATAATCTTGCTACTTTTAGCTACGTAACGTTAACTACACGAATATGGAAGTGGCTGCGTTTGCTAACGTTAGCTACTTAGCTCGTGAAATTATTGGTAACTAGTCAGCTAACTAGCTCTGTATTCACTATTCGACACTTAACGTTGGCACAGATAGCTAGTTGCTAAATGTTTCGTGACTTTGTTCGTCAGCAAATCAATGTGCCACCACAGTGACGTCCGAGTTAAGTAGCTACAGACGTTGCTATCTAACTACCAGCTAGGTTACTTGCTAAATTGGCGAGCTATGAATGGCCTTGTCTGGAGCGTCAGGTGCACATAATAATTGGTGTCTAGCCTTTGGAATAGCCTGCAGGTCTTACTTGCTTGCTTACAGCAGCACTAGGGTCAGACAACATTCCTGTGTATATTAAGACTCTGCAGAACTAGATATGGCTCGAAAAACGTACCTAAATCCAGGGATGAGAAATACGTTGTACTCCGAATTGCCCCATTATCCCAACTGTTACACCAAGAAGATTCAACGATTGCTAAACTACTAGCAGTCGTTCAATCTTCTCGATGTAATAGTTGGGATACTGGGGCAGTTCAGTGTACAATGCATTTCACATCCCTGGATTGAGGAATGTTTTGAGCCATTTCTCGCGCCGGCTCCAGTGTCTTAATATACAAAGGATTCCTGTTCGACCCTAGTGCAGCTGTAAGCAAGCGGGTAGGATCTGCTGGCTGGCCTTTGGAATAGTCTCCATCAACAATTGCTGTTGTAAAAAGGGGTCTATAAATACATTTGATTGATGGAGGTGAATCATGCTGGAGGTCGCCATCTTTCACTGAATGCTGATGATACTCTGCTTTTTCCAGCAGTTTGGGTTAACTTTGTAGTTGAACGGGCTTTACACAGCATTACTTTATAGTATTTTACTAGCCAGAATCACTGTAAATGGCAGTCACATGCCACCATGATTCTAGCCTTCTCTCAGATCTGTTTGGGCTCTTGCCACAATTCCATAGGTAGCTAGTTAGCAAAAGAGCAGAAACAGACTGCCACTATCTACTGTCTAGTTGACAAGTTTTGACTAGCTAGCTTAATCTGGTAGCTAGGTTAACCATCGTCCTGTCCTCACAAATAAAAAAACACACAATGGTAATCCTCCTTGCAGGCTTTACCTCATCGTATGGTCTCTGCCGAACTTGTCAGCTGGAGCTGAAGTAACAGGCCTGCTCTGTCTTACTATAGTATCCACAGTAATTTTCCTGAAATGTGACAAGAATATCTAAATTAAAAATGATAATGCATAGTGCAAACAAGTTGGGTAGTACCAATGATGGAAACTTGACAGCCATTGGTGGGCTACATCAAACCTATCATGTCATTTTATCACTGATGGCATGTATTGCAGTCACCACTTGTAGTGAACAGTTGTTGGAACACTGCTTAAATTGCCATTTTTGTGGAGACCAGAACTTTGCTTGCATACTGTACAACAGCATAGTCCTCAAGTGACAATGCAAATCAGCAAAATTGCAACAGGTTTATGTCAATACAAACGGTTAGTTTGTCCAATCCGCAGTGGATTTGAATGTTTGCAAAATTTCCAAAAATACTTTTCGATATTTGGCGTAATTCTGGGGTGTCCAAACCTGTTCCTGGAGAGCTACCTTCCTGTATGTTTTTGCTCCAACCCCAGTTGTAACAAACTGAACCAGGTTAATCAACCAGCTAATTATTACAATCAGGTGTGCTAGATTAGGGTTGAGGTGAACCTACAGGATGGGAGCTCTCCAGGAACAGGGCTAGATTACGCCAGGGCTTTCCATCTTCTGTTTCTCAAAGAATAAGCAGAAATGCACGAATAGACAATTACATACAGGGTTAACACTTAAATGATAACAAGTTATGCCCATATGTCAAATAGGTCCATGACACAATATTAAACATGACAGTTAAAGATTAGTGTGGGAACCTTGTAACTGTTGGCCATGATCTCTGAATTAGTTGTGCAAGAAATGAGCACAATTGTTGACTTGTTGAAACAATTGCTTTGATAACTGTAGTTAGTTGTGCCTTGCTTGATGGAAAAGCATCTGTTTAATTCTTTACAATGGTCTGTTAAGCCCAGCTCACACTGTCTGTGGTAATGAGTATGTAGGTCAAAGGTCGTGAGCTTTACAGCCATGCCATTATTTTTCTGCTTTGTTTGCGAACACAACGAGAGCTCATGTTAGACAGGCATTCGATTGTTGGGGGATTATCACTTCTTTACAAATTGGACCTACTAGATAGAAAAGGGACATTTCCAATGGTGTTTATACTTATAGATTGCATGTATGTTTTGTTGACACATCTTACTAATGAAATATTTTTTTGCACTTCCATGGTGAGCTACAGCATTGGTTGCTGCAGTGTTTTCTCTGTGCATATTCACAAGGAATCAAATGTGACGAAATGGAGGCACCTACCTGAATTTGTCCAATATGAAACACTTGGTTTTTTCGTTTTCCGTTGCAAAACGTTCCACTATGGGGTGCACTAATGACTACAACCCTGGTAAACTTATTTGTTTCTCTGTCCGCAGCTTACTTGGTGACAAAGAGACTTCTCCCTGAGGAGCCAAGAAGTAGACGGCTCATGACTTCTGACCAGGATACAAAAGTTGTAGCTGAACCACAGGTGCAGCAAGTACAAGAAGCAAAAGAGAGCTCTCATCTGGTAGGTACTAAATACTAGGCTCCTAGAAATTCCGCCAATGCGGAGAACACGGACGGAATCCATACATTTTAAAACGGATTTCAACAATATTCAAAATGTAGGGAATCAACTAAATGTAACAAATGTATTAATTTGCACACGTTTATCATGGCATTAACAGGATGCATCAGTGATTCGTATTGGTTTGGCTAACTTTACCATCACATGTGCGCTGCAAAAACACTGCTAAACAACAGCCTCTTGTGTTTGTAACCCAATTTTTTGACTCATTGTAGCTTCATGGACTCCAACTTTTCCTAAATTTCAAGCGCTGACTTTTCCTCAATATTTGTCCTAATTCACACATGTACAGGTGTTAATACACACGTGAATTGGAATTGTTTTATTTTTTGCATGTCCCAACTCCCCCTGAGATGCCCCCGGAGAATGTGGTCACAGCCAGGGTCTGTCATTATCAACGTCGACCCTCAAGCAATTATGGTTACGTGCCTTGCTCAAGGGCACATCGTCCGTTTTTTCTCTCAACTTGTTGGCTAGCAGCTTTTCACTTACTGGCCCAACACTCTAACCGCTAGGCTACCTGCTGCTGCTTTCATCACTAAGTGTATTTTTTAAAATTAAGTATACAGTATTTATAGGGACAGACATTCTTTAGTTGGCATTTTAACATCTCAGTCATAGTCCTGCTGCAAGCTTTCATGTCTTCTGTTTCCAAGATACTCCTGTACTGGTATCCCTACAGACTCCTCACTTCTTTCACACAATGGAGATGTGTGTGTCTCTGGGGTCACATCCCAAATGGCAACCTATTTCCTACATAGGTTGCCATTTGTGTAGCCTACCTGCGACCACATGCTTCTTAACAAAATGTAGCCTACAGCATGCAAAGACAACATGCTCTTCATCTAATAAAACATACAAGCCTTATGACATCTATTGAGCGAGACTGCCAGCCACATAGCTGCACCATGCAAGGAGAGCACAGCACTCATGAGGAGTCCTCATTTTAACACATGCGTGCTGTGCTCTCCTTGCATGGTGCAGCTATGTGGCTGGCAGTCTCGCTCAATAGATTTGTCATAAGGCTTGTATGTTTTATTAGATGAAGAGCATGCTGTAGGCTACATTTTGTTAAGAAGCGTGTGGACGCAGGTAGGCTACACATATTGAAATTCCCCTTGTTCGTCAATCTCTTGAGTTGGAAAGAATGTTAAGTTGAATAGCCTAAATGAGGGCCAAAAGGAAAGCTTATTCTCCCAAATTAGGAAATGGAAAGACACTGCTGTCTTTTTCCAGTTTCATTTAGGCTAAACACATGGCATACGTTTGGAAACAAGATTGGTTTCAGGAAAAAGTCCCCAATGGATTCTTGAGGTATGCCGTTTTCACGTCTCAATCCAGGGACTTTTGTTGTTAAGGTAATTATTTATGCCTCCCGCCACTCGCCTTATTAAAGAATGACCTTTACTTCCATGTGTTCCTTGTTAACATGTAGTGTGTGATGTTAAGCATCTTATTCTATGCTGCTCTGCTCAGCGCTACTGTGCCATATGCTGTGGCATATGAACATTCATGAATAGCACATATGACCTATTTAAAGCTATGTGTTGGCCATATCTTATCCAAATGTGAAAGCTGTTACATTAATGACTCCAATGCTGCTGCCACTCACTGGAATCTGCCTGTCATTGGTTCTAGTATAGTACTAGTTAAGGCTCTGTGTCAGGTTGGAGATAATTGTTTTCAGATCTGGCTGTCCAAGAGATGTCCATTTAGTTGTAACCTAGGCTATATGCCAGAACCTGTAGGCTTGTGAGGATGCACAAGTATAACATTTCCTGTGGACACAGCACCCCCCCTAGGTCATTTGAATCCGGGGTGCTCAGCACATTACCAGTCCACTGTCTGTCTGCCCTGGGTCTGGAGCTCAACGTGGCAGAAGCCTCCCAGACGGACCAGTCCAAATTGTGTGTTTTGTTTAGTATCCTTTTCAGGGACTTTAACCTATCCCTGTGTACAAATGAACACTTCCCTGGCTGTCTGACTGACTAAAGGAGCAATGAAAACATGCTGTGCACTCGATGACAATGTCCCCCGACCCCAATGTCTATAGTTCATAATGAATAACAGCTTCCCAAAAATAACATTTCCAATCAGGCTACTGGGGAAAGGTGAATCACTCCCCTCAGTGAGGGATGGAAGCACCAAGGCATTTTATTGGGAAAGGTCAAGCGGACCTGAAACGCTCTGAAGCTTTGGACATGGTAGTCAGTTATGTCAGGCCAGTTTCTATAGCAGCCAGGTCAGATGTGGGAGTGGGAGGGTATTACATTATTGCATGACTGGATTATAGGCTCTTTGTTTCTCCTGCCTTGGTCTCAGTGTGGCTCTCTGGTTTTGATGTAGCGTTTTGTCTTGGTGTGTGTTGTACGCTTGACCAGACAGCCCATTGAGTTTATAGCCTAATGCAGTGTTTTTTTTAAAGTTTTTTTATTTTTATAAATAGACCCGGGCAAATAGACAGAAGCTCCCAGTGAAAAGCAAAGGGCCTTGTTGCTGTTCCATCAATGTATTATATCACTCTGAAGAAAGCTGGATTTACTTTACTTTGGATACTCAGCCTCTTGAATTTCCCACAGCAGAGAATCATAACTATCCAAGTTTTCCATTAAGGCTTTTTGTACCAACGATGTCATGTTAATGCAGAATTCTGCATTTTTCACGCAGAAAAAAATCAAACTGTTATTTCTGCTCTTGTTCAGTCACAGTTAGTTCCAAATCATGAATGTAAAATGACTAATGTTGTCTTTCAGTTGCACTTCTCCACTCAATGACATATTTGCTATCATCAGAAATCAGATTCCCTCATACACAAACGACATTGGATCGGCAGACAGCGCTCTGACTGATCTCTGTTAGCAAGTTAAAATGCAAGATGAACTTGAAGCAAAACATGAGGAAATGTAGCTAGCGTCGTTCTTTCTATGATACAAAACATTAGGAAATGTAGCTAGCTTTATTCTTTCTATGATACACAACATTAGGAAATGTAGCTAGCTTTATTCTTTCTATGATACACAACATTAGGAAATGTAGCTAGCTTTATTCTTTCTATGATACACAACATTAGGAAATGTAGCTAGCTTTATTCTTTCTATGATACACAACATTAGGAAATGTAGCTAGCTTTATTCTTTCTATGATACACAACATTAGGAAATGTAGCTAGCTTTATTCTTTCTATGATACACAACATTAGGAAATGTAGCTAGCTTTATTTTTTTTATGATACACAACATTAGGAAATGTAGCTAGCTTTATTTTTTTCAATGATACACAACATTAGGAAATGTAGCTAGCTTTATTTTTTTCAATGATACACAACATTAGGAAATGTAGCTAGCTTTATTTGTAATTATAAGCTAATTGTGTGGCTGCTAGCCAAATAGTGTTGCACTTTTGTCGTCAGATTAAAAACTAAGCAATTTTTTTATTATATTTGCTTTCATTTATTTTGTGTGAAGAAAATGTATAGTTTCACGACCCTGACCACTATTGACCGCAAACCACCACTTGACTTTCAATATACAACTCGGGTGAAATGGTTTAAAATGCACATTTTTGGATGGTCTGCATTTTGAAAATGCTGATTTCTAAAAGCTAGTGTGACCCCTGACACTTGTATGTAGGTTATGGATATTGGTGTGTTACTTAAACACAGGTTCATCTGACACCTAAAGGCCTATTGGGTGTGGATTGCAAAAGGAGAAGCCTAGTGTACACACTGTGGATAATCCATTCCTCAGGCAGCTTCTGTCTTTGGCTCAGGTGGATTTAACAATAACCCACCTTAGCCATCAGTATGTCTGTTCGTTGGTGACGTGGGTTTGATGTTCTGATGGAGAGCATGACTCAGAGGGTAGCCGCAGCAGTGATGAAACCAAAGCGCCATTAAATGGGAATGAGTGACAGCGACGAATCAGCGGCTGCCACGTCGGACACCTCGGCAGCAGTGTGTCTCATTTTTTTTATTTTCTCTCTCCCCCGACAACCTGTCGCTCCTCGTGACCCAGAGGCAGTTTGACAGCACAGACGGACCACAGAAGCAGCCACAGCCTCAGAAGCATCAAAGAGCAGTGAAGACTATGGGAGGCAGAAGCCCGAGGAGGGCATGCTGAATACGCTGTGCGATGCCTGGGAATCAGAAACCTCTGGAAATAACCTGGGGATAATAGACTCTTGGTTGGTGTGCTCGGAAAGCTCTGGGAATATCCAAGAGGTGATACAAGTAGTCTGTGTTGTGCTTGGCTCTGAATGTGGTTGAGGTGCCATATGGACCGTCACTGTGTGCAGCAGGTGCGATGACTGTGAGCCCGGAGTGTGCAGGGCATGATTGGATGCGCTCCTGGACTCTTTTATTACTGTAGGCAGCGGAGAGTAACTGTTACAGACATGCCGCTTTGCCTCAGGACTCTAGTATGGCTTTTACCAAAGCCCTTCGCTACAGCCGTAGAGCTTGTGAGTCTTGTGTAAGGAATTGGCAGAACAATTACTTATCTCTTGTGAGTATGTCCAGACTTCTCTTTGCCCAAAGCAGTGGTGCTCAATCTGTCATTTTTGCAGTCTTAAGTATGTTGTCTTGATATCTCTTATGCCAGATATCTATCATTGTTGATTTTACTTAAATGCATTATCATAAACTCCGGTTTCTCAATGATGTAGCTATGGCTATATAAAACAGTTTGTTCTTTGTCAACCTTTTTCTGACAACATTTTGTGTATATTTTCCTTGATTTTTCTGTGGAACTGATAGGGAAACATTTAGGTTACACTAGCATTTTCTCACTGAGTCTGTTGCCTCAACTCAAAGACTAGGCCAACTCAAAGACATTTAGGCTATTCAACTTCTGGGATAACTAGTAATCCCAGAAGGGATGGTCTGCTTGCTGTGTGACAAGATGAGGTAGCCTATATCATCAATCATTGTCTGCATACATAGCCAGTATGAAGAAACTACTATCAGCTTTGCTGTACTGAGATGAACACACATTTGTGGCCACTGGCCATTGCTATTTGCACATTGGTATTTGTATGATCACACCACAAATCAAAACCAGCTTTATTTATACTGCTCACTTCAGAAATGGTATGCAATGTGCTTTACAGGAAAAAACAAACAATGAAAATAAAAGCTGAAATATTTACTACACACAAACATAAGATAAACATAAGAGTGACAAACTGAATGACTAAAAAGCACCCTAAGGAAAAGCAAATCTAAAATATGTGTTTTAAGATATCTTTTAAATATGTCCTCAGTTTCAACCTCCCATCGGGTTCTCTGGCAGGCTATTCCAAAGGCTGGGGGGGCATAATCACTAAAGAATGCCTCTTGGTCCTAAGCTTTGGGATAGTTAAAAGGCCAGTGCCAGAGGACCTGAGGGACCTACTGGGTGTATATAACTTAAAAGCATGTATGACATGTATTGTGGTACAATCGTGGATTGATTTTAAAAACCAATAGAAGAATCTTAAAATGTATTCTAAAGCTCACAGTGCAGAGACCTTAAAACCGGTGTAATATGTGCTCTGTATGTTTTGCAGTTGACCAATGGCTTTCTTGGGTAGACCAGACAGGAGAGCATTACAGTAGTCATGCCTGCTTGTAATAAAAACATGGAAGAGTCTCTCTGTATCAGCCTGAGAGAGAAACGGCCGCACCTTTGCAATGTTCCTCAGGTGGTAAAAAAGCTTTTTTGGTCACGTTCTAAGTGTGTGATTCAAAATTGAGTTCAGAATCTAAAATAACACCTTGTTTTTTTTTTTTTTTAACCTGGTGTTGTCTTTATTGCCCATGAATTAAAATGGGCGACTAGATTCGCTCTGTGCTTTGGCTCCAACAATAAGTACCTCTGTCTTGCCTTGATTTAGCTGGAGGAAGTCGTGAGCATCCAAGTATTTAAGTCGCTAATACAGCTGAAATCCTCTGACACAAATGTGAAGTTGTGCATCTTCTGCGTAGCAGTGAAAATCAATGCCATGCTTTCTGATAACGCCGCCAAGACATTATAGATAGATGGATATATGAACAGTACGCAAGGTTGAATGGCAGAGCCTTAAAAATAATGACTATTGTCAAATTCCTGGAGAGTACCTTCTCATTATTCCTTGATCTAGCCTATATTCTGCTATACTGATAGTATTCTTATACATCTGTACTCCTGTTATTGTTGTTGAGTACCCCTCCTTTCTTTTGTCTGCTGAAGTGTGGAGGCCTACCTGAACTCATGTATATAATATTCTCCTATCTTGTCTCCTGCCACAGGAATCTGCCAAGTTTTCTGACCTGAACCCCAATGCAAAAGCATGGGCCAATCACATGCTTAACCTGGACACCGCCACTGCGACTGGGACTGCGAACACACCTGCTCTCCAGCCATGGAAGGATGGCTGCGATAGCAGCTCTGCTGACCCTGGGCCAGAAGGTCAGCCATTTTAAGTACCGACTGGAGATAGCCATGGTAACAGAGGGTCGTATCCCAAATGGCACCCTACTCCCTACATAGTGCCCTACTATTGATCAGAGTTCTGGTCAAAAGTAGTGCACTATTTAGGGATTGGAGTGCCATTTGGTGCGCAACCCCTGTCATCACGGCGCAGCCATGGGTTGAATCATTTATACTGAATTTAGTCAGAGGGAGAGCTATAAATATTACCAACCCATCCTTCCTTCTAACACATAATAAGCATAATCATTTTATGTGCGGATGTTAAGATTAGCCAAGTTTAGCCGTCGTGGCAGTTAACAAGGGACTGGTGGGGACATGAAGGTGATAAATTAGGACCAGTTTTATTCAGATTGACACATCTACATTTTACTCCTAGCTCATTATGTGAAGTTAATTGTGGCGATTAAAGTAGTCACATGTTCATGGTATCCATTTTAACATCTAAATACTAACCTCACTTTCCCCTTGTATAGATAAATGTATTACTAGTACTACATAACATGTAGGCCTATTGTTTCTTCAACTTAAGCCATCGCTTTATTACTAGCTAGTGTTAACGGCTTTCTTTGTTGTCCCTTTAAGTCTGTCCAGACTATGAAGCCAGTGAATACTGTAGCTTGCGTTAACTGCTTGGATGGTTGTTTCCTGTTTTACTCTGTCCAGGCTATGAAGCCAGCAAAGACAAAGTGTTTGAGGAGCCCCTGTTGGCCGACCCAGATGAGCCTCCACCGGTGATGATGGCAGAGCCAGCCCCCATGGCCGCAACCGTCACCCTGGAGGGCGCCGACCCTGCTGCATACCCAGAGTCTGGCCAGGAGGCAACTCACACAGGTGGGATCCTCATCCACTGGAGTGGAGACCATTCACTTGAGTTGAGCAAAGCGTCTATGAAAGTGATACACAATTATATAAATGGTATTCTCATTGCACTGCAACATTGTGTTTTAGAATATTAGAAATGTATGCATCAATGAGTTTGTTTTAACTTAAACAACCTGTACCTAAAGGGGACTGCGTGTAATATAATGAATGGTCTAATGTCATTAGAGTGCACTATATAGGGAATAGGGTGCCATTTGGGACAATACCTGTGAGTTGAATTAAATGAAGGGTCTCGGCATGAAAGTGAATGTTGTGTTGTCTGTTCCCCCGATGAGCAGACGGTGAGCTCCAGCAGGAGAGCCGTCAGGAGGACCTCCGGGAACACCTGAAGAAGACCCTGGAGTTCTGTCTGTCCCGGTGAGTAACAGTTAATACTACACACTGATTGTGTCACAAATTACACCCTATTCCTTATATAATGCACAACTTTTGACATTTTGACCTGTGCTAGTCGTACTCTGGTCAATTGGCCCTGGGGGAAAAGTAGTGCACTATATAGGGAATAGGGTGCCATTTGGGACATAGACATTGCCTACTACAATACAGCCAATAATGCACTGGGCACACTGTGCTGCAGAAACCATATAATCTACAGCCGTGCAGCACAGAGGCACAGCTCTGCCATTACAGAATACAGAACCCGCCTGACCAAACTTTAATTGGCTCTTAGGGGAGGTAGCTAGGGGAGTAATGTACACCACTACTGTTCCATTTATTATGCTGTTCCCCATACAGAATGTGTCGATGCTGGGCCATAGTTTTTGTTGATAGTAATCAAGTGCTGCCCATGCTAGAATACAGCCAGTGAAATATGTCACTGTGATGATGCACAATGGCCACATACTCATTAGTTCTCTTTGGCCCTTTGTGGGAGGCGTGTTCTAAATGAAAGCTTTATTTCATGCTGTCAAGAATTCCCTGGTGGGTGCTGTGGGGAGGGAGGAGTGACTTAGGCTACAGGGAGTGACTTACCGTTTTGTCTTGTCTCTTTTCACTTACAGGGAGAACCTGGCCAGCGACATGTATCTTATCTCTCAGATGGATAGTGACCAGTATGTGCCAATCGTGACGGTAGCTAACCTGGACCACGTCAAGAAACTCAGCACGGACGTGGTGTTGATCGTTGATATCCTACGATGTAAGTGACACCCTTCTATTTGAAACTATCGTTCACTGAACTTTTTCTGATTAACTTGATACTAAGAGCAATTGTTGTTATTGAGACTAAAGAGACATTGCTGGGAAGAGATGTTTCATTTGGATTGGTTTCATATGGATTTCAGTTGTATTAGTTAACCTTCTTTGTACAACACCAATTCCTAGCAACATTTGTTACATAGCAATAAAGTTTTCAGATTTTGATTATAAATTCACTGGACTTGAATATTGCCCTGCCCCTGTAGCGCTGCCGTTGGTCCAGGTAGATGAGAAGGGGGAGAAGGTGAGACCCAACCAGAACCGCTGCATCGTCATCCTCAGAGAGGTCCCTGAGAGCACTCCTGTAGAGGTATGTTCACTGGCTAGCCGCCATTTGAGTCCCAAATGGTACCTTATTTCCTATGTAGTGCACTACTTTAGACCAGAACACTAAGGGTTGTGCACCACATAGGAAACAGGGTGTCATTTGGGACATTCTGTCAGGACCATTTTAAAAGAAAACAATGACTTACCTTCGACTGACTGTATCCAGTATAGCAGACGGTGGAAAGAAATCAGTCAAGTTTCAGCATGACTAGGTCATTTTTGTACAAGCTCTAATGTGACTAGGCTATATGTGTGTTTTAACCAGGGCATTGTAGGTAATTTCCTGTTGAGTGCACAGCACACTACCTGAGGCGTAATCATTACTCCAAACAGTGGCAAAACTTTGTTTTGCAATGAAAGCTTTCTATTGGGCAGATTCAGGTAGGTCCCTCCATTTGCTGAACCTGTCCAAACAAAACAGTAGTTTTCGTTTTGCAGCTGTTTGGAATAATGATTACAACCCTGAGTCGTTTTCCTGGAATCATAAGTCATACTGGTGTATGTCTGTCAATTTATTTCTTTACTCATCTTCCATCTTGCGATGTTGACACCCTGTTAAATATGTTATGAGCTGTGTTCGAGTACCCATACTAACGTACTACATACTTAATGAGTATATACTATTAGTTAATTTTAGTACACTGTAAACTAACAGTATCCTTTCAGTTGAGCATACTAGCTCTTCGCCTGTCTACCGGAAGTTGATGCTGTTGCTATGCGACTTCTAACTAGCTAGTTAGCATAACAAATTACTAGTAAGACATTTCGGGTGTGTTTTTAAATTCAATCTGGAGTGCTAAATTGCGCTCGTAAATTCAGAGCGTTTCCCTCTCGGGGGGCACATTGGACGTTCGGGGCCGAGGAGTAGGGTTGATTTGAGCGTGCTGACCTTACAACTAGAGATTGACCGATTTATGATTTTTCCATGCCTTTACCGATATCGATTATTGGAGGACAAAAAAAAGTCGATACCGATTTTAATAGGCCCATTAAAAAAATATATATGAATAATTAATTTTTTTAATTATAAAAAAAAAAAAAAACATGTCATTTTTTATTTATTTTTTAAAACTTTATTTTTATTATTTGTAATAATAAAAATAATACTGAATGAACAATTAACCCTTTTATTTTAACTTAATATAACACACAAATAACATCTATTTAGTCTCAAATAGATAATGAAAAATGTTCAATTTGGTTTAAATAATGCAAGAGCAGTGTTGGAGAAGAAGGTAAAAGTGCAATATGTGCCATGTAAAAATAGCTAACGTTTAAGTTCCTTGATCAGAACATGAGAACATATGAAAGCTGGTGGTTCAATATTCCCAGTTAAGAAGTTTTAGGTTGTAGTTATTATAGGAATTCTGACGCGTCGACTATTTCTCTCACTACCATTTGTATTTCATATACCTTTGACTATTGGATGTTCTTATAGGCACTTTAGTATTGCCAGCTTAATCTCGGGAGTTGATAGGCTTGAAGTCATCAAGCATTGCTAAGAGCTGCTCACAAACGCAGTAAAGAGCTGTTTGAATGAATGCTTATGAGCCTGCTGCTGCCTACCATCGCTCAGTCATTCTGCTCTGTCAAATATCAAATCATAGACTTAATTATAATATAATAAACACAGAAATATGAGCCGTAGGTCATTAATATGGTCAAATCCGGAAACTATCATTTCGAAAACAAAACGTTTATTCTTTCAGGGAAATACAGAACCGTTCCTTATTTTATCGAACGGGTGGCAACCCTAAGTCTAAATGTTGCTGTTACATTGCACAACCTTCAATGTTATGTCATAATTAATTTTGGCAAATTGATTACGGTCTTTGTTAGGAGGAAACACAGTTCGCAACAAGCCAGGCTGCCCAAACTTGTTTCATATACCCTGACTCTGCTTGCACTGAATGTAAGAGAAGTGACACAATTTCCCTAGTTAATATTGCCTGCTAACATGCATTTATTTTAATGAAATATGCAGGTTTAAAAAAATATATACTTCTGTGTATTAATTTTAAGAAAGGCATAAATGTTTATGTTTGGGTACATTTGTGCAACGAATGTGCTTTTTCTTCCCCGCGAATGCGATTTTGTTAAATCATTTGGCGATGTTGAAATAGGCTGTGATTCGATGATAAATTAACATTGATTATATGCATCGCAGGACAAGCTAGTTAACCTAGTAATATCATCAACCATGTGCTGTTAACTAGTGATTATGTGAAGATTGATTGTTATTTTTTTATAAGATAAGTTTAATGCTAGCTAGCAACTTACCTTGGCTTCTTTTGATGCTGCGCTTGTGTAACAGGTGGCCACGCAGTTTCCTTGTGGTTTGCAATGTAATCGGTGTCCAAAAATACCAATTATGAAAACTTGAAATCGGCCCTGATTAATCGGTCGACCTCTACTTAAAACGGCAGTCAAGCACCCAAGCTAACGTTGGCTTGCTTGCTAGCTACTTCCAGACACAAATGAGACCACTCTGACCATTTTACTCGCCCTAGCAGAGCTGGTTAACCAGAACGTTGGTGACTTAACTATGCTCCTGGCAACAATTTGAATTATGATTTTTTTGCCGACGTTTACTGACACCGGCCATATTCAACAGGTGTTGAGCGCTCGAAAATGCATTATTCTGCTCTCTGGTACACTTGGACGAGAGTGCTCTGAAATCGGAGTAGATAGCCAGATCGAATTTACGAATGCACCCGAATGAATGTCCATTGAGAACGACTATACAATTTAGCCAAGCTAAGAATAATGGGAATAATCAAGTCAATAAACGTTGGGTAGTTAGCCTATAGTTAATATACTGGCTAGTTTGATGTATAAGTAGCCAACTAACGTTAGGTAACTAGCTAACAACACACCAGTACATACTGCTGTAATGATATGTTATGTGGTTCGTAAGCGTGTAACTAACAAATTGCCAGCCAACATAACGTGCAAGGTAACTTATTTGAAAAGTCATTACTTTGCTCAACATTTTCTTAACATTTGTCATAATTAGTTAAAGCAATGAATTTGTATCCACTCTCGTTGTACTTCGGCTGCATATTTTCCGCCAATTTCTTCAAATCTGAAAATGATGTGAAGCTACGCCCATTTCCTGAATTGCATTATGGTCCCTAAAGTACGGAAATAGTGTCCTATGCTTGTGTACTTCATATTTTGGCGAATTTAGTACGACATCTGGGAACTTTTGGCATACTAACTATATCCATACTATGACAAATAAGCATACTATATACTCAATTCATGTCACAAATAGTACAGTTAGTATGAGTATTCGAACACAATGACACATTGTTTAAACAGTGTTTAGAGGTTTCGGCTATTGTGCAAGTGGGTGGTTATCAAAATTAATGCAGTGTGACAAATTAAAGGGTGATGTTTTTAGCTGTTTAGAATTCCGAACATTTTAATGGTGTTATTTCAGTCTGAACTGTACTCCCATTGGGGAATATTGACAATATTTGACATTTATCGGTCCAATTTATTTTTGTTTGTTGGATACAGATACATACAAGAGAGAGTGTGTTGAAAAAGCAGTGTGCCAGATTCGAACCAATGCTCGAGCAATGTGCTCCAGAGGCAGTGGCTTAGACCGCCCTAAGCTTTTCAATCGAATCCAGGAACTTGCTCACATTTCCTGTGGCGTTTTGGCATTACTAAAGGGATAGATCAGGATTTTGACAATGAAGTCCTTTATCTGCTTCTCCAGAGGCAGATTAACTCGTGGATAACATTTTTGTATGTCTCTGTGTCCAGTATGAAAGAAGTTAGTTTTGCCAGCCAATGCTAACTAGCTTAGCATATGCTAGCTGTACCCGAAGACTTAAATCCTGAACTATCCCTTTTTAAACTTGACATTTGCTCTTGTTTTGCAGGAGGTCGAGGCTCTTTTTAAAGGAAAGAACTTACCTAAATTCATAAATTCTGAGTTTGCCTACAACGACAACTGGTTCATCACCTTTGAATCAGAAGCAGATGCACAACAGGTAAGGAACATTCTGGAATGTCGCACCATTGCATGACCATCGCTCTTGATTTTGTACTTTTCCCCTGCACGTCATAGCATGTTTTAGGATTGTAGGGCTGGTCTATGTTTGGTTTACAACCGCTAGTTGTGGCCATACAGGGTTTTATACTGGCCTTGAGCTTACGTCCTTCTCAGCGGGTATACAAACTGAAGATATATTTTGTGCTGTTTCTGAAGTGTTCATTTAACCTTTTTTTTTCTAGGCATATCAGTATCTTCGTGAAGAAGTGAAAACCTTCCAAGGGAAACCTATTAAGGTAAGCTAATTCATGTTTTTTGTGTTAATTAAGGTTAACTTCACCCATCTACTGTACTTTCTGGAGTATGGGGCTTCAGAACCTTTTTCTGTCTACATAACAGCAACTAATGCTTTCCCCCAAACGACTTCCAGTGGATGATAACAACAAGTCAATCTACAGTGTTTGTTTGGGTTCATTTATAGTTGACGTGAAATAATACCCTGGAGAAATGTGGCTAATTTATTCAAATCTCTGTGCACCGCTTTGAAAAATGCCTACTTTGAATATTTGTTTTTGAGGAAAAATCAATTTTCTAAGGAACTCTAAATTCTAAACCCCAATCAGGCACGGATAAAGGCGAAGGCAATTGCTATCAACACTTTTATGCCAAAGAATGGCTACCGCCCGGTGGAGGTAAACCCATATGCTCAACAGCAGCAGCAGCAGCAGCAACAACAACAACAACAGCGTTACACCTCGTACTACATTCCTCCAGTGTACAGCCCTCAGCAACAGTTTCCCCTCTACAGCCTTATCACTCCACAGGCCTGGTCAGCCACCCACAGCTTCATAGACCCTTCACTGGTGAGGACAACAGTCATGCACACACCTACAAACCTACAATACAGACTAGGGTTGCAGAATCCCCAAAATTCTCATTGGGAAATTCATGGATTTTATGCCTTTTCTCTCCTGATTCTGGGAATCTTCCCACCAGTGTTTTTGGAAAACCTGGGAATTTTAGATATAAATTAAAAATGTTTGAGAAATTACCAGGATTTTTCACACCTACCACCCACAAACCTACAAGACATCAAATGAGAGATTTCATAACTTCACTGTATGATATGCTACTAGAACTCCTATAAAAGTAATTGATTTAGTGTTTCCTTCTATATTCAACAGGTTACATCATTTCACAACACCCAATTCATCAATGGATTTACAACATCCCATAGTTTTAAACCAGCGACGTCTCCTCTTGCTGGTGTTAGGCACTACTCTCCCAGGAATAGGTGGGTACACTGACATTCCATCTAATGTACATGATACTACCAAGAATGTCCACATGACTGTGCTTGTATTTATAGAAATAGAATGAGTAGAACAGGTATCCCCATTCAAGTCAATAATTCCATAATGTGTGCTCATACCAATTCTATGGAATGATGTAGGATCTTTAAACATTATTGATCAGTGTTTCTTGTGGAATTTTTCAGGAATCACACTCACAATAAACCTCACCTGAGGCCCACAATACCCAACGCAGATCAGCGTGGCACAGGGCTCCTGGACAACCCCACCATCTTCAACTTCCCCACAGAGCGCATCCTGAACGGGGTGCCCCGGGGTTCCCCCCAGACGACGCGGCTCCTGAGCCAGAACAGAACCAGGTTACCCCCCTCCACCATGACCTACCCCAGGAGGGACATCGGTACGGGTCGGGTGGAGCCCGTCAGCACCGACTACTCACTGGGCATGGGCCGTGGAAGGTAAGTGATCATCCACTATCTGCATGAGCTTCACCACCATAGACATCCATAGGATGTGTCCCAAATGGTACTATATTTGTTATTTAGTGCACTACTTTTGACCAGTGCCCATGGGATCTGGTAGAAAAGTAGTGCGCTGAATATGGTGCTATTTGGGACGCATTATAATTTTACGAGAGAGAGCATGGCGCTCATGTTTTGGAATTGAAATCTAAGGCTAAATTGTGCTTCAAATAGATAAAAAAAATGTCAGTGAATCTTTCAAATGTTCTCTCTCTTAAAGGACAAATATTTATGGTTCTAGGAAAAAGAGGGATGACAACAAGTTTACAGTAAGTACATATTTTTTTAATATCTCTCCTCTTAAACTAGTCTTTGACTTTGAGAAAGATCCATCAGTACTGATGCTGAAGGCTGTGACCTCTCCTGACAATGTTTGTATTGCAGGGATTTTGTAGGTATGGTTGCCAGGCTGGCTTTAGCACCCTGGCCTACATACTGCGCTCCTTTTGACCCGCCCTATAGGCTCTGGGAAAAAGTAGTGCTCTATGAAGGGAGTAGGGTGCAGAGGTTGTTTTCTCTGACTCACTGCATTGTGCCGACTCCGGTGTTGCTTAGGGAGTGGCCACCCTGTCTGACGGTGTTTGATGCTGTTTTGTTGTATAGAGAGTGGCCACCCAGTCACCCCCTCCTCAGAAGCCCCCGTCCCCCAGCTTTGAGCTGGGGCTCTCCAGCTTCCCCCCCCTGCCTGGGGCCGCAGGCCACCTCAAGACCCCTGACAACATGTTTGAAAACAGACTGGCCAGCATGGTAATAGGAGCCACAAAGGTCAGGGTCAGTATTTACCACCACAAGCTGTCATCTCCAGGCCACCGTACTCTGTGCGTTCCAAATGGCACCTTATTTCCTATGTAGTGCTCTACTTTTGACCAGGGCCCATAGACTTCTGGCCAGGGAATATGGTGCCATCTGGGATGCAGCCAAGCTCTCATCTCCAAGCCAACATAGTGAATCACTTAGCTCAACATTTCAGCTTTGCTGTCAGTAGAAACCTGATGTGTTGTTTTTCTCATCCCGTTCCAGAATGTAAGTGTTGATGCCAGCGGTGCAGGCGCCCTCCTCCCCTCAGGAGGACCCAAGGAGCCACTGAGGACGTTCACGTCTCCACAGCCCCCGAGCCTCCTGCCCGCTGCTCCCCCAGCCCTGACCCTAGCACCAGCCTCGGGCCCTGTCCCTATCCCCACTCCCTCCCAACCCGCAGAGTGAGTATATGACACGTGTGTTTCAAACCCCCCCCCACACACACACACACACACACACACACACACTATTTATATTTAGAAAAACATAACTTATTTTGTTTTTCATATCATACAGTATCTTTTCTCTCACACTTGTCTATTTCCTCATCAAACATGCCAAACACGATAGATACAGTAGTTGTTGTCAAAATAGCTTGGTGTAGAAAAAAATTAACAGATCTGACTTAGCAGCATTTCATGCCCTACTCGTCTTTGTGAATGAATTGTGAGATACTGTGTGTTTCAGGGAAGTGAAAGTTCCGGAGGCGAAGCAGAAGGAGAACCGGGTCTCTGTGGAGCTGGTCACTGACACCCTGTACACTGCTAGCAAATATGTTCAAGTCAATGGGGCTGCTACAGTAAGTGCTGGTTCACCAAAGCATTTAAACAACCAGGTGCAATTATTGATATTAGCTGATCTAGATCTTTTGATAGCATCTATACCTAACTTGTGGACCGTGTTTCTTATTTTAATGCATGTCAAACCAGGGTGCGTAGTCAATGTCCTATGAAATTAATCATCTACAGTCTAGCTTTTTTTTGTGTGTTCAGGAACTGCGAAAGCCCTCTTACGCTGAGATCTGCCAGAGGATTAAAGACCACGCTCCGACACTACAGGCCCCTAAAGAGGCCAAGCCAGCCAGCAGCGCTGCCTCCGCAGGAGAGGAGAGGAAGTGCCCTGACGCAGCTCCAGGGGACAGGGGCGAGCCCAAGGCCCCCCGAGAGACATACCCAGGCTCCTCCAAGCCTGCTAACCCAGGCAGACCCCGAGAGGTCCGGAGACCAACCGGCCGGTGGCCCTCACCACCTCCCCACCACCCAGGGAAGGGTCCCAGCAGCAAAGATCTCAACACCCCCCCAAAGTACCTGCAGTAAACCCCAACTGCAATAAAGTCGATTTCAAAACAAATGTGTGAGAGGAAAAAAATCTGGAAAAAGTCAGGGCTATTGAAATACAACCTATCCCAAAATCATCAGTCACAGCATAGAGAGGATGTGTTTCTGGATCAGGGCTTACTGACAATAGCACCTCAGTGTGCATGTAGAGAACCGTTCATCTTTACTTATTTATTTTTTGGGAGGTTTATTTCATTTGGATTTTTTTTGCATTATTTTGTGTCAAATCAGTCAAATGAACTCTTGTTCAGATTAGTGGGATAAATTCATATGTCCAAACTGCCTTCCAAGAAAATATTGTGAGAGTAGGTAGACTGGAAGCCACCCAGTGAGTGAATGAAGGGAAGTGGATGAGTAACGGAATTGCGGTTTAGATCTTGTTAGTTGTGGGGGGTGTTTCTGTATGTTGTATGCAGTCCTAAGATGTAATGTGATTCCATTGCGGGATGAGATGATCAGTCAGTCATGAGATTGGCGTCCCAAATGACACCCTATTCCCTGAGTAGCGTACTACTCTCGGTCAAAAGTAGTGCACGACATACGGAATAAGGCGCCGTGTGGGACGTAGCCATAATTGTTTTTACATATTTACATTCATATGCAAGGTCAACTAGTCTAGTGTCATTTTAGACTTCACTGAAATCCACAGAAGACCTACTTTCTGAGGGATTTCTGAGATTCTTTTTGCCAACACGGAACTCTTTGTCATTGTAACACCAGCATATGAGGAGAATACATTTATTTGCATACTGGTTTTGATTGTTGGTACAAGTACCTCTAGTTGTTGCGTGCTGGTGGTTTTAAGAGCGCCAAAGTCTTTATCTGGTATTTCTTGTGGTAAACAATAAAATGTAGATTTCTGCTATCCCATTCACAGGAGTCTGTTTCCTAGCCGTATAAAGCACATTGCTAGTTAGGCCTCTTAAAGAGAGGTACTATCAGTGTCAGTAGAAATCTACGTGTATTTTCATCTCAGAAAAAAAATGCATAAATTCATCATGTTGTGGCTATTGGTGACTTTACTCCTTCTAAATTTAGCTGTGAAACGAGCATGTCAAAGACTAGTTCAGCGGGCACATGTTGGCAGTGGAGGTGGCTAGCCTACTATAAGGAGTAGGCAGTAGGGTTTTGGCAGGGTGCAGTGACTTCATTATTTTAGATAGCTATGGTGCTAGAGGATGAACCTGGAACGTGTTACTTCAATGAATCTGGTACTGTACTTAGAAAATAATACTTGATACATGTCGTCAACTAAACTTTGCACTATTTGTTTTGATTCTGGACATACAGAAGCAAAAAGGGAACATGTGAATCTAGTTTCATATTCTCTGAAATGTAAAGAGGAATATTGAAACAGCTGATAGTCACATTATAAGCCCTTTAAAATATCAGTTATACAACAAATGTAGTTTTCTCCCTCTTGGATTTTAACCTTTCTTTCCATTTGACTTGCGCATTATTATTAAATGTTGTGGCAGGGTAATCAGTTTCAGAAGACCTAAATGTTGACTAATTCGATTAACCTCTACATGGAGAAATTCACACGAGTTAAACTGTTTGTTTACTCCCATGTAAATGCCTACTAGACATACTTCCGTGCAGGATAAAAATAACTTTAGTTATTTTCTTTTGTGCTCACTTTCATTGATTTAAACCTGTGGAGTTCCACTAACAATGGCTTATTTTTTGCAGTGGTGTTTTTTATTTGATTTTGTTTTCCATTTTAGGTAGTGAATTGTGAAACCACTGGTACGTGGTGTTTTTTTCTTTTTTTTTCATTTTTATTTTTTATAAAGCGGTTTGTTTATTCAGTATTACAGTAGCAAATTGTAATGTGGGTTTACACCTTAGATCAAAGGTTCCCAAACTATGTCCTGTTCTCTCCCCCCCCGGATGCATGTTTTTGTTTTTGCCCTAGGACTACACAGCTAATCCAAATAACCAACTCATCAAGCTTTGATGATTTAAATCAGCTATGTAGTGCTAGGGCAAAAAACTAAATGTGCACCCAGGAGGGGACCCAGGACTGAGTTTAGGAAATCCTGGTGGCTCCAAAACATTTACAATTAGTTGAAAGGAAGAAGTGGGGTTTTTCCTTCACTACAAATGTTAGATATTAAGGTAAATGATGAGGCAGCCCTTTTAGAATGAAGGTATAGCTTTAGTCATTGGGTGACACTCAGAGAATATGAGTAGTAAACTGCACCCTGTGAGCAGGCAACTTTGACTTGTTTTGGATGCTGTAAATCTGAGCAGCCACTGAGTCCTTTCAGTTTGGACAAATGTTAGGCAGAGCAGGCAGCACTGTTGGGTTGTTCCAACACCTTCCCCTCCATACAGTAGAAATGCCCAGTTTATTTTTAGCATGGTTTTCTTCTGGAGATTTCACCTGGCTCTCCATACAACAACCATATAGCTTCCAAATTCCCCTCTGTGCTTTGCATAAATCTCTAAGTAGAAAAAAAGTGGAACCTGTGCGCTTCTTTAGTGTCTCATTGACGTCTTCCTGCAACAAGGAGCTACCCTGGAGTACTCTGCTTAGAAAAGAGGACTTAATTCGGAGGGAGGAGACATTGCCTGTATTGATAGTCATTGCTGCTTTTGATTTGCATGCCGTTTGGTTTGCAAACACATTATTTGGGGAGTTTGATTCTGAAGGACTGAGATGCACTTATGGGCAGTCTTAAATGGCAGATGTATTATCATTTTTTGTCGTTTTTTTTCCTGAGATGGTATAAAAGACATGTTGCTCTGCTTATTTAGAAACCAGTGCTGTTTATTCCATGAGATATCATTAAAGTTTCTTTTCAAGAAAAAAATTAATACAATTTTATATATTTTCAAATGTATAATTTCCATCCGGTGTTTAAAAACTTGAATTTTATTTAAACTTGAAAATGACTTTGCCTTAACTTTTATACGAGACAATGTAGAGTTAGTTTATTTTTTTTCAAACCCCGACATGTTACTAAGGGAGACGCATGGAAATATTTAGTCATACCTAACGTCAGAAGTCTTACTTGGTCTTAAAGTACAAATCTAGCAGCATTTTGGTTTTGTAAAATTTATCTCAACTCTCTTTTGATTAACTTTGTTCCTTGTTTTTATTTTCTGTTTGTTTTGGGGGGGAAATATAAATCCTGTAAATGCAAAATAGTCAATACTGTATCAAATATGTTCTTTGAACTGTGTGCTTTGCTTGTACAGTTGTAAATAATCAGAAAATATAAAGAGGTACCTTAAAATGATTTAAAAAAAACATATATTGATCTTGTTGAACTATTAATGTCGCTTTTGAGCTGGATGTAGGATATCTAAATGTTTGAATTTCTTTAAAAAAAAATTGTTCTGATGTGAAGAATTGCGTCTGCCTCACTTTGCAATGTGGGCAGGTTGTCTGATTGTAACTTTTTAAATGCCATTCTCATTCCATTTCCATGTGTTTTCTCAACAAACAGATGTTTGTTTCTGTTGTTTAGCCCCTTCACTGTGCACAATGAGAAAAGGGGAGAACCTACCTGTTGTACAAATACACATCTTCAAATGACAGTACAAAGTCCATACTCTGTCCTGTGACAGACAGCTTATATCAATCTGATGTGTGATTTGGCCCATAAAACAGTTCTTTATGAATCACAGTAAAGCACATTTGAAGCACAGGAACATCAAATCTTTCACACACAACCAATGTCAATTCCTCAGCAGCATAAATTATAATTTGTACCAGACAACCTTTAATCGTTTGCCGCAAATTGATTAAGCATGGTTGATATTCTGTAATTTTGCTTTTATTTGAGTGTTTTTGTTTTTCATGAAACTGTACATCGACGGAACTTTCGTAGCCCCCAGAAGTAATAACTGTACTTAGTTTTTTTTGGTAGGCTTTACCAGTGTTTAGACTCAATCATAATAGTGTAGATATTTTTTACACTTCTCATTTTCTTGCAGAAATGATTTCTGGCACACTGTATAACATACTGTGCATTGTCTTTTTGTATCATTTGATCACACATGTGGACTGCGTTTAATGTGGCAAAAAAAAACTGTGCCATTTAATTTGTTTCAGCCTGGCAGTTTGTTTGACTTGTACATAATATTTAAGCGCCTGCCATTTATATTTTGATATTTGTTGTTACTCATGGGAAGTGTAGCCGGTCCAGCATTATAAAACTGGGATTTAAAATCTGATACCACTGACATTAGACAAAGTACTCATAGCAACCTGCATCTGACCGGGTATCTGATCTGGCTTATGAAGTCGAGGCATGATTGTCTGTAAATTTAAGCTGGTCTATGCTAGTAGGCCTATCTAATGCAAAATGCTAATGCTGTTGTCTTTGCAGATTGGGTATGGATATGTTATCAGGCTGGGCACTGTGAGTGTGTGTGTGAGCGTGAAGTGTACCACCTGGGGTCAGCAGAAGTATAAAACACAAATGCAAAGTTGACTGACGGTCAAGTTAACCCAAGGTTCGTTCGCCAGCTAGGTGTGTGCAGCATGATGATGAGAAAATGATTTTTCATTCAATGTTATTGGTTCATCTCTCCAGAAGATGATGGCACTGCTTACAGTACGAAAGACTGACTGAACTTGTGTTGAACTTTTTCTTATTTTGCTCGCACTACTAAAGCCCTGTTGTAATGTTCGGGCTGTTCTCCTTGTGTTACTGTACACAGACAAAGTCTCTCATATCAGGCCGTCTCGTTCTCCTTGCCCAGTTCGCTTCGATCTGCTTCGTCTCACCAGTTTGACAGTGCCATGTATTTTTTGCAACGGCTACAGCTTGTTGTAAGTTGACCTTGCTTCTAAAGTGATGTGACAATGCACCAACTGACTGGAATGAGACACAGCCATTGTCTCACTATCAACTCACTGTGGTCAATTAACTCATTTTTACCCATACCATGTTACGCTAACAGCAGTGGACAATCGCTGACTTTATGGGAGAGAAGAACCTATGAACATAACAGTAGTTCATGGAGGTATCTTTGAGTGCTTTTGATTTCTTACCTATTCTTCCATTAAGACTGGAATCAAGCGTACATGTCAACTATTGATAATTTAAGTTACTCGTGTCATGTTAAGCTGTCTAATTTGGAGGGAAAAATGTAGCTTATTGAAAAATAAAGATTTAGGCACTGTTATTGAGTTCTCTGTGTGTGTGTGTCCCATAATCTGGGATGTCTGGGGGCTGATCAAGAAAAAATATAAAATTGTATTTATCACATGTGCCAAATACAACCGGTGTAGGTAGACCTTACAGTGAAATACTTACAAGCCCTTAACCATCAATGCAGTTTTTTTGAAAAATAAGTGTTAAGGTATTTACTCAACTGAAGTAAAAAAAAAATTAAAGTGCAACGAAATAACAGCAGCGAAGCTATATACGGGGGTACCGGTACAGAGTCAATGTGTGGGGGCAAAGGTTAGTCGAGGTAATATGTAGGTAAAGTGACTGTGTAGTTAACCAGTAGCAGCAGTGTAAAAATGGGGGTGGAGAGGGTCAATGCAAATAGTATGGGTATCAATTTGATTAGCTATTCAGGAGTCTTATGGCTAGGGGGTAAGCTGTTAAGAAGCCTTTTGGACCTTGACTTGGTGCTCCAGTACCGCTTGCCATGCGGTAGCAGAGAGAACAGTCTATGACTAGGGTGGCTGGAGTCTTGTGCCATTTTTAGGGCCTTCCTCTGACACCGCCTGGTATAGAGGTCCTGGATGGCAGGAAGCTTGGCCCCAGTGATGTACTGGGCCGTACGCACTACCCTGTAGTACCTTACGATCAGAGGCTGAGCAGTTGCCATACCAGGAGGTGATGCAACCAGCCAGGATGCTCTTGATGGTGCAGCTGTATACCTTTTTGAGGATCTGAATGCCCATGCCAAATATTTTCAGTCTCCTGAGGAGGAATAGGCGTAGCCGTGCCATCTTCACGACTGTTGGTGTGTTTGGACCATGATAGTTTGTTGGTGATGTGGACACCAAGGAACTTGAAGCTTTCAACTTGCTCCACTACAGCCCCGTTGATGAGAATGGGGGTGTGCTCGGCCCTCCTTTTCCTCTCTAGTCCACAATAATCTCCTTAGTCTTGATCACGTTGAGGGAGAGGTTGTTATCCTGGCACCACACTGCCAGGTCTCTGATCTTCTCCCTATAGGCTGTCTCATCGTTGTCGGTGATCAGGCTTACCACTGTTGTGTCGTCGGCAAACTTTAATGATGGTGTTGGAGTCATGCTTGGCCATGAAGTCCTGGGTGAACAGGGAGTACAGGTGGCCACCATGTTGAGGATCAGCGTGGCAGATGTGTTGTTACATACCCTTAGCACCTGGGGGCGGCCCGTCAGGAAGTCCACGATCCAATTGCAGAGGGAGGTGGTAAGTCCCAGGGTCCTTAGCTTAGTGATGAGCTTTGAGGGCACTATGGTGTTGAACGCTAGGTGTTCCTTTTGTCCAGGTGGGGAAAGGGCAGTGTGGAGTGCAATAGAGATTGCGCCATCTGTGGATCTGTTGGGGTGGTATGCAAATTGGAATGTGTCTAGGGTTTCTGGGATAATGGTGTTGTGAGCCATGACCAGCCTTTCAAAGCACTTCATGGCTACAGACGTGACTGCTACAGGTCAGTAGTCATTTAGGCATGTTACCTTGGTGTTCTTGGGCACAAGAACAATGGTGGTCTGCTTGAAACATGTTGGTATTACAGATGCGGTCAGGGACAGGTTGAAAATGTCAGTGAAGACACTTGCCAGTTGGTCAGCGCGTACTCAGAGTACATGTCCTGGTAATCCATCTGGCCCTGCTGCCTTGTGAACGTTAACCTGTTTTTAAAGGTCTTACTCACATCGGCTACAGAGAGCGTGATCACAGTCGTCTGGAACAGCTGGTGCTCTCATGCATGCTTCAGTGTTGCTTACCTCAACGAGCATAGAAGTCATTTAGCTCGTCTGGTAGGCTCATGTCAATGGGCAGCTTGTGGCTGTGCTTCCCTTTGTAGTCCGTAATAATTTGCTAGCCCTGCCACATCCGACGAGCGTCGGAGCCGGTGTAGTACGATTAGGATGAATATTCAAATATTCTGAGAAATAGAGGCTTGAAAATGTGAAATTGACATGGTACAATTGACACAACCAATGACCTATATTCAAGCTTAGCTTTCTAAAAGAGGCAAAAAACATTTATCAAAATTAGCGGGCTAATTTAACGATCCTGCTTTCAGAGGGGTATACTACAAAGCAGGATCAATTAGTTAGCCAGTTTACGTGCCTAAATAATTTTTAAAAAATTGTACAGTACCAGTCAAAAGTTTGGACACACCTACTCATTTGAAGGTTTTTCTTTATTTTTACTATTTTCTACAATGTAGAATAATAGTGAAGACATCAAAACTATTGAATAACACATGGAATCATGTAGTAACCAAAGAAAAGTGTTAAACAAAACCAAATATATTTTAGATTCTTCAAAATAGCTACCCTTTGCCTTGATGACATCTTTGCACACTCTTGGCATTCTCTCAACCAGCTTCATGAGGTAGTCACCGGGAATGCATTTAAATTAACAGGTGTGCCTTGTTAAAAGTGAATTTGTGGAATTTCTTTCCTTAATGCGTTTGAGCCAATCAGTTGTGTTGCGACAAGGTAGAGGTGGTATACAGAAGATAGCCCTATTTGGTAAAAGACCAAGTCCATTTATTTGACAAGAACAGTTCAAATAAGCAAAGAGAAATCACAGTGCATCATTACTTTAAGACATGAAGGTCAGTCATTGCGGAAAATTTCAAGAACTTTGAAAGTTTCTTGAAGTGCAGTCACAAAAAACATCAAGCGCCCTAATGAAACTAGCTCTCATGTGGACCTCCTCAAGAAAGGTAAACCCAGAGTTACCTCTGCTGCAGGGGTTAAGTTCATTTGAGTTACCAGCCTCAGAAATTGCAGCCCAAATAAATGCTACACAGAGTTCAAGTAACAGACACATCTCAGCATCAACTGTTCAGAGGAGACTGCGTGAATCAGGCCTTCGTGGGTGAGTTTCTGGACAGAAACCACTACTAAAGGACACCAGTAAGAAGAGACTTGCTTGCGCCAAGAAACAGTAGCAGTGGACATTAGACTGGTGAAAATCTTTCCTTGTGGTCTGATGAGTCCAAATTTGAGAATTCTGATTCCAACTACCGTGTCTTCGTGAGATGCCGAGTAGGTGAACATATGATCTCCACGTGAGATTCCCACTGCAATCCCCACCTCGGAGGAGGTGTGATGGTGTGGGGGTGCTTTGCTGGTAACTGTGATTTATTTCGAATTCAAGGCACAGTTAGCCAGCATGGCTACCACAGCATTCTGCAGCGATACACCATCCCATCTAGTTTGCACTTAGTGGGACTATCATTTGTTTTTCAACAGGACAATGACCCAACACACCTCCAGGCTGTGTAATGGCTATTTGACCAAGAAGGAGAGTGATGGAGTGCTGTGTCAGTTGACCTGGCCTCCACAATCTCCCGACCTCAACCCAACTCATTCAAGACTGTTGGAAAAGCATTCCAGGTGAAGCTGGTTGAGAGAATGCCAAGCGTGTGCAAAGCTGTCATCGAGGCAAAGGGTGGCTACTTTGAAGAATATTAAATATATTTTGATTTTAACACTTTTTTGGTTACTAAATGATTCCATATGTGGTATTTCATAGTGTTGATGTCGTCACTATTATTCTACAATGTAGAAAATAATAGTAAAAAATAAAGAAGAACCCTTGAATGAGTAGGTGGTCCAAACTTTTGACTGGTACTGTACTTCAACTTGAAATTGGTATGGTCTAATTGACTCAACTACCAACAACACATACAGTATCGAAGTTAAGCTTTCTTAATAAATGGTCGTTCATTAATGTTGGCTGGCTAACTCATTGACCCTTATTTGTAGTATACCTTTGTGGTATACCCATCTGAAACACCCCACCACAGCTAGTGATAGTTGAGAATCTATAACAACTGAAATTGCCAACCCATTCAATCTGCACAACATGTTATGCCATGCCCATGAGCCATTGTCCAAAAACTGAAAGGCACACAGAAATAGAAGTTCCAAAATACATTTTTTTGTTCGTTTTTTTGCAGCAAGGCAAAAGTTAAGACGCACCAAGACATGAGCCATTGTCCATCTGCCACATCATATACAATCCTATGGGAGTACTTTTCTCTATTCCATTTGAAAAACTAGCCACAAGGTGGCAACATATTCCCACAAGAACATAGAGAATTTCTTCCACAGCACACCACAATCCTATTAGGGTAAGTCAGTGTATCACGCCCCACACAAAACAACAGGCTTCTTCATCCACCCCTGAAGGGTCAACAGTTTGATTTGATCCAACAAATGGCAATTGTCTTGCAGCTGCAGACATTTGGTGAATAAGTAGACCTGGGCATCAGCAATTCGTAACCCCTTTATATAAAGACTTATCCAATGGTAGGCCTACTCTGCAAGCATGTTCTTCCCACTCCTTTTCCCATGTCATGGCTGTTTTGCATTTTGGGTGTGTCCCCCAAATGACACCCTAGTGTCTATATAGTTCACTACTTTTGACCAGAGTCCTATGTGCCCTGGTCAAAAGTACTGCACTATATAGGCAATAGGGTACCACTTGATACGGCTCTTGGTCTGTTTCCTATTAGTGTACAGCTGTTGAGAGATCAGCATAAAGGAGTGGGCTTACAGTTTTCTTTACATAATCTTTACATTTAAAAAATAAATAAATAAAGGGATATGGAACATTGACAACCAAATCAGATGTAGAAATGCCCCCTGCCCCCCCCCCCATACATGCACCAATCCACCCACTCAAAAACAATTAATTGGTCTTTCCATTCCTTCTTTCCCCTGATATGCAAGCGCATGAATCAAACGCTGAGAGTTTGTGTATGCACTACTCTGGCCTTCTTGGTTTGTATGCTCTCCTGTGGCCATCTTGGTTTGTATGCTCTCCTGTGGCCATCTTGGTTTGTATGCTCTCCTGTGGCCATCTTGGTTTGTATGCTCTCCTGTGGCCATCTTGGTTTGTATGCTCTCCTCTGGCCATCTTGGTTTGTATGCTCTCCTATGGCCATCTTGGTTTGTATGCTCTCCTGTGGCCATCTTGGTTTGTATGCTCTCCTATGGCCATCTTGGTTTGTATGCTCTCCTATGGCCATCTTAGCACTATCATCATTGGTCAGATGGCTCAGACAGGCCAGATTCAGACCATCTGTCTTAATGTGTACAGGCATCCTGGGACGTTATACCACCCCAGCTTCCTCCAGGAGAAGCCTGAGAGACCGGGACTGGGCAACCTATTTATCAGAAGAAGCTTGTGTGACGGCTGATGGCAAAGAAACTGGATCGGCCATTAGTTGGGGGGGGGGGGGGGGGGGGGGGGGGGGTTTGGATGTTAGGCTTTACAAGAGCCAGTGTGGTAATGTAGGCCTAATGTAACCTGGTCCATTCTCTACAAATACTGGGTCATTATGTTGCAGTGTTCAGCCACAGGACAAAAATATGTCTGGATTTTGAAATGCATTGAAAGGCTTATTGTTATTATCTCTAATGAGGGACACTGCCGGAAACCTTCAGCAGCTCTAATGTGTCTTAGGGTTGATAGTACACCTGTGGAGAATATTTCTCAGGTTACACCACACCACAATGGGCTTGGGGTAAAATACTGATATAACTCCGAAATATGAGGGAGGGACAGTGTTGTGTAGGTTCCTTTCTAAATGTAAGCCGTTACTAGTTACCACTCCAAAATTGTAATCAGTAACCAAACTCAGTAACGTTATCTGATTAATTTCCCCTCAAGAAGCATTAGAAGAAGACAAAAAGGTCTATCAAATGCATTTGTTGTGTCATCATAGTGGACTCAGGTGGAACAAACTTAAACTTGTGCTTTTTTTTCAATGCTGAATTGAGTGTCATTGAGAAAACAGGAAGGTGTCATAATGTATTTGTTTCCGCAAACATCCTTTCTAAATGTAAAAGTTATCCAATCATCTAGATTTCAAAGTATCTGCAATCTGATTACAATATTTTTTTTGCTGGTAACGTAACTGACTACAGTTAGTTTTTTGTAATCAGACTACATGTAATTAGTTACTCCCCAACCCTGGGGAAGGAATGTGTGTTGGCTTCATCTGAAAAGCAGAGACAGTGCAAGAGGGTCAGTGAGACAAGGACAGTCATCCTTTCCTCACCCCGTTGCCAGCAAAATTGCTCGGCAATATTGCCTCAAACAATTACCAGTGTATAACAGACTTTACATGTAGGCCTAACCAGCCAGTCTAGCTACAATGTCATCTTGTGATGTGACTATTCATAAATCCATGATGTTATGGAATGTGATGACTCAGAGTGAGTGAGTCCCACTCTCTTTCTTAAAGGGTCCAGCCTTATCTCCAACCCCTCTCCAAACCAACCCATATTGTTTATTTAAAAAATAAATATTATTTCCAAAGAGGGGGGGGGGGGGGGGGGGGGGGGGCTGATCAAAATGTTTAATATTTGAATGCTCTTTGGGAACAGTCAGTGATGTTCAACCGGGCCAGTGATGTTCAACCGTCATTCTTCTGCATGGAGGGGGTAATTCTTCGACCAGTTCTTAAAGTGGACATTTGGCGCCCTCCACAGGGTTCGAATGTGGGCTCTTGTGTCTCAAGCATCACGTGAATGTGTGACAGCACAGAGTAGTGAGAGCACGCAGTACTAGAAACTGGAGGCAACGTTGGTTGAGTATCCCTCAGTTGCACTTTCAGACATTGGAATTACAGCAGCAGTACCTTTTCTTAATAGAGGGACAACCAACCATGGCGGGACTTGAATAAAGACGCGAGCCGAGCGATATTCGCCCAAACACTTTCCGCATTTCTATTTCATACTCGAGTCGCTCCTCTTTTGCCCAATGCATCGGTGCTCTGTGGAGAAAGGACAGTGTTGAAACACTTTACTGGACTCAGTGAGAAAAAGAGAAGAGAAAGCCAAGTAATTTTAAAGCAGAATGGCGGACCGTGATACGTTACCCCTTCCTTTGGAGGTGCGAACCAGACTTGCAGAGCTGGAACTGGAGTTATCAGAGGGTAATACATATTTAATATCACCAGGTTATAGTTATGTTTAGCAGAATTTGCCGAGTAACTGACATTCATTCCTGCTGATAAAAGGGAAAGCGATGTGGGAATTAATGGAAGGAAATAGAGCATTCAATGAGCAGAGTGCTGCCGCAAATTCATGCGGAGCAATATCACGATTATTTGTTGGCTACATAATATCAGATTCGTTGTACTTTTGTATCACACCACAGAGTGCACTGTGTTCTAATCAGATGTCGCATATTAGACATAAACATTGTGACAAATCAAGAAGCCAATACAAAATTGATATCAGTGTCAAATGTATCAACTGATGGATTTTTTTTTGATTGATTCAAGGAATTGTTGCGAACTAAATGATGAGGAATAGGCCTACATATTTTTCGGCGCTACAAAGTAGCCCACTTTTAATTCTATCAGTGTTGTCTAAACGTCACGTTTATCATGACATTTTCGAATTTCAAAGTGGCTTTTGAAGACAGAAAAACACATTGATTCTCATTATTTTGCTTGTCAAGTTGACCATGGACTCAACTATCCTACAGTCTATGGTCTTGCAATTTGACATGTTCTTTCAAATTTGTTAGAGGCCTAAATTGTAACGGACACTGAGTGTCGTTTCGGGTGCCGGAGCCGTTAGCAATGTTTTTCTAGTTTCTCATGGGGAGGCGTGAGCATTGAGCAAGTATCCTGTTTATTTGGAGAGCTCACCCAGCTAGCACATTTGGTTCCTTGAATGTTGTGGGAACGTATGTTTTTGGTTTCACATTGGTTGTGAGGAACATTTCGCATGTTTTGTGAACATACATTTTTAGGTTGCAGGGAGGTTCTGAGAACGTTTTACTTTGGTTTCCTGAACGTTTTCCTGGGAGGTTTTATTAACTCTGAGAACTGAAATTATAGATTATTTGAAGGTATTTTTTAATAACATTCTGAGAACCTTCTTTAAAGTTGTGAAAGTGTTATGAAAACTTTAAATAAACACCTAAGAACGAAATGTAAAGGTTCATTAAAGATTTTTGAATAACTTCCTAAAACATTCACAGAATGACTTAATAACACTGCTGTCTTATTTTGGGTTAAAAAAAAAGAACTCCAAGCACAGATACAGAAGGACACATTAAATGAATTTGCTTAGGCATTAATCATGCAAACTGTTTATTTGATTTATTGTGACACTGCATCAGTGAGATTCGAACCCATGATCTGATTTTCTCTATAGACGGGTTAGCTGACAACTTCACGGAAAAACAATGCTTGTGATTCAATGGGGTAGAAGTCTGTTGTGATTCTGTGTGGCCAGATAGCTAGCAACAATGTCAAGAAACTGTCACGTGGGAAGTTGTAGGTGGCTTGTTTCAGCTAGTTTTATCTTGTTCTTGATACCATGTCTTGTATTGAGTTGTTTTGATTGATGTCACATATATGCTAATATAACCACAATTCGCTAGCTAGCTAACCAACAACAGTAACAATATATTTGAGACAAGTGCTCATTGGGAAAATGAATTTGTTTTTAATAAACATTGGAGATTAAATATAGTTTATATATGTTGTCAAGAATCTAAGCCAACCCCATCTGTTTTTCCCATAGTTGTGCATGCGTAGGTTTTGTTGCTAAACAACCAACCTGTCTATCCCTGGAATTGGTCCACTGCTCCACCAGGATGGAGCTAGCGTGCCATGTTTTTTTTTTTACACATAGAAAGCTGTTCATTTTTTGTCTATTCAAACAGACCCCATTTCAAAGGAAACAAACACTCATTAAGATCAGGTGTGGCCAACACACCTGAACACAAGATAAGATTGTTTTGTTGATGCTGAGAACAGAATGTAAATGTTTAAAAAATATATTCTTAGAACACTTTCTGAACGTTACTAAAGTTTTCTTGATTTTTATTGAAAGTTTTTTTAATGTTCTGAGAATGGAATTTAAAGCTAACTGATGTCAATGTGTAGAATAAATATTTCAGAACATTACCAATAATATTGCCAAGAACTAAGAGAACCATAAATTCTCTGAACGTTCTGAGAACATCGCTTGAGTCACACAATTTTTTAGAACATTTCCAGAATTTACAAAAAATATTAAATTAAATATACACAATCGGAACTTGTATGGAAGTACTGAAATTCACACAGAAGAACGTTGTTTCTTAATGTACTTGGAAGTATACTGAACAAAAATATAAATGCAACATGTAAAGTGTTTATCCCATGTTTCATGAGCTGAAATAAGAAATCCCATAAATGTTCCATATGCACAAAAAAAGCTTATGCACAAATTTGTTTACATCCCTATTGGTGAGCATTTCTCCTTTGCCAAGATAATCCAGCCACTTGACAGGTGCGGCATATCAAGAAGATGATTAAACAGCATGATCATTACACATGTGCACAATAAAAGCCAACTCTATAATGTGCAGTTTTGTCACATAACAGAATGCCTCTGAAGTTTTGAGGGAGCTTGCAGTACCTAGTCAGTTATATGCATTCAACTGAAATGTGTCTTCTCATTTAACACAACCCCTCTGAATCAGAGAGGTGTGGTTCCTTAAATCAACATCTATGTCTTCGGAGCCCGGGGAATAGTGGGTTTAACCGCCTTGCTCAGGGGCAGAACGGCAGATTTTTACCTTGTCAGCTTAGGGAGTCGATCCAGCAACCTTGTGGCGCCTGGCCCAACACTCTAACCACTAGGCTACCTGCCACTGATTGCAGGACTGTCCACCAGAGGTGCTGCCAGAGAATTTAATGTTCAATTCTCTACCATAACCCTCCATCGTTGTTTTAGAGAATTTGGCAGTACGTCCAACCGGTCTCACAACCGCAGATCATGTAACCATGCCAGCCCAGGACCTACACATCTGGCTTCTTCACCTGCGGGATTGCCTGAGACCAATCACTCGGACAGATGATGAGTATTTCTGTCTGTAATAAAGCCCTTTTGTGGGGAAAAACTAATTTGGATGGGCCTGACTCCCAAGTGGTTGGGCCTATGCCCACCCATGGCTGCGCCACTACCAAGTCAATTGGGGTGGCAGGGTAGCCTAGTGGTTAGAGAGTTGGACTAGTAACCGAAAGGTTGCAAGTTCAAATCCCTGAGCTGGCAAGTTCAAATCCCTGAGCTAACAAGGTACAAATCTGTTGTTCTGCCCCTGAACAGGCAGTTAACCCACTGTTCCTAGGCCGTCATTGAAAATAAGAATTTGTTCTTAACTGATCTGCGTAATTAAATAAAGGTAAAAAATAGAAAGGCATAATTAATTGAAATTGTTCAGTATATTACCAATGTCAAACCGGTTGGAGAACTTTCCTAGCACATTAACACAATTTAAATGTAATGTTTGGGAAACATTCTGTAAACATTCTGTTAAAGTAATGAAATACCAAGAATATAAAGCTTTTTTTAAGTTCTGAAATGTGCTCAGAATTTTCAAAAGCCAAGCAACTATCCTGCACCATTCCCAGAACATTGTGGGAAGGTTGTATGCAAAATAACCATAGGACGACCACGTTCTCACCAAGCTCTAAGAAACGTATGGTTCTCAGAACATGATGTGCTAGCTGGGCAGCCAGAAATTTGAACACTGAAACTGAACAGTCTTTTCTGTTCTCTGTTGCAGTTGGCGGGTGTAGACAGCATCAGCATCTTACCAATGCAATCATTTGAAAATAAATACATTGATATTGTTATGGAACATTTTCTAAGAAATGCAAAGGCTAAATGCAGAGTTATTTGAGTTTGAATAAGGGCATGTTGATAATGCTCTCTTTTAAAAAAAATCTCCATTGCTTGGTCTATTCAAATATTATCTTGTTTAACTAGGCCTAATTGAGTCTATAGCTGTGAGGACAACCTTGTGGGAAGAGAAGGGAATCTAACAGACAACCAGTAACTTTGGATAGGTAGTCTATGTTACCAATATAAGTTGAAGTTAATTTCGTCATGCTGTAATTAGTGGAATAATTCTAATGATTACAGGGTAAACTCACTCCCTCCCGATTCATGTGTTTTAGAAACCAGGAATCTACTTGGTTATGAGAGTTATTCAGCATCAAATGTAAACGCCTTCTACATAAATAAGTTGGGTGCTCTGCATTATTTATAAGCTTTATTAGACAGATGCATAGTTATTCACCTCCTCTCACATTTTGAGCTATATTTACAGATCAGCCTCTTTTGACTGGGATTCCTGAGAGCAAATGCCTTGTTCTTGGTAGCTAGTGATAGTGCAGCTCAACTCACATTTCAGCTTGTATTAATTTGGGCTTTATGGATCAAGCATCTCCAAGTAAGACTGCTGATTTTTGGATCAGTTTTACCTTTTGGGGGGACTGATCCTACATCAGCACTCCTATTCTGAGATGCTTGATATGGCCCATGGTTGGGGTTCTAGGTGGTCTGCAAAACATGGTTACTGTGTCATTGACTCATTGCAGAAGTGCTATGTGAGCTGATGGTATTCACACGCTCTCTTTAGGCTCGCACACATCGCACTGAATGTGGATGTAGCGTTCGTCTGCCGATCGTTCAGCGCGCTGTTTTAGGAACCACTATAGACGTCGGACTGCTGACATTTTTAATGCGATTCTACATGTGAAGTCGGTGTGCACTCGGTTTGCAAATTATGTTCAGTGGTGCTAAGTACTCTCGGCAAGCAAAAGCTATTGGTGTGTCTGAGCCCTTAGTGTATGCTCAGTTTAAAGACAGCGACATCGCAGAGTGTTGAAGAAGCTGCTCCTGGTTTCATTATTCCTAAATGAGCCATTCCACACATGGAGTAGCTTCCCAAATGGCACCCTATTACCTATTGGTCCGAATTAGTGCTCTAAATGGGGGAATAGTGTGGCATTAAGAACGCTACCATGGAGTCGTATGGGAAATCTGATCCTGGTCAAAACAGGTACATACATACACGACCTGCCATGGTGCGAGTCTTCCTGCTGTAAGCCAAGGAGATTTGTGATGTTTTTTATGTGGATAGTGTATTAACGGAGGTCAGTCAGCATGGCATGGGCACAACATGTCAGCAGGTGTCCGGACTGACGTAATCTGATTGTCAGGTGAATGGTAACGTCAAACCAGTCCAGCAGCTGTCCACTTATTGCACCTTGGCTTATTTTAGCCAGGGGTTTAATTCTCTGGATGCATTCCCTATATAGTGCACTACTTTTGACCAGGGTGCTGTTCAAAAAGTAGTGTGCTATGAAGGGAATAGGGTGCCATTTGGGAAGTAGGTTCTGACTGTCAGACAACTGATTTACAAGCTAAGCGCTTATACTGTTTTATAGTTTTACTGAGGCTGTAGTCTGTAGGGATTAGAGGTCGTTCGATTAGGATTTTTCAACACCGATACCGATTATTGGAGGACCAAAAAAAGCCGATACCGATTAATCGGCCAATTAATTAATTAATTAATTAGTTTGTAATAATGACAATTACAACAATACTGAATGAACACTTATTTTAACTTAATATAATACATCAATAAAAATCAATTTAGCCTCAAATAAATAATGAAACATTTTCAATTTAGTTTAAATAATGCAAAAACAAAGTGTTGGAGAAGAAAGTAAAAGTGCAATATGTGCCATGTAAAAAAGCTAATGTTTAAGTTCCTTGCTCAGAACATGAGAACATATGAAAGCTGGTGGTTCCTTTTAACGTGAGACTTCAATATTACAAGGTAATAGGTTTTAGGTTGTAGTTAATTTAGTATTTATAGGACTATTTCTCTCTATACCATTTGTATTTCATATACCCATTCAAAATGCACTCAATTATTTTTAGAAATGTATTTTTTGTTTTACTTTTTACCCCTTTTTCTCCCCCATTTGGTAGTTAGTCTTGTCCCATAGCTGCAACTCCCCTACGGACTCAGGAGAGGCAACAGTCGAGAGCTATGCGTTCTCCGAAACACGATCCTGCCAAGTCTCACTGCTTCTTGACACACTGCTCGCTTAACCCGTAAGCCAGCCGCACCAATATATTGGAGGAAACGCCGTACAACTGGCGACACGTGTTGGCTTATGCATGCGCCCGGCCCGTCACAAGGAGTCGTTAGAGCGCGATGGGACAAGGACTTCCCGGCTGGCCAAACCCTCCCCTAACCCGGATGACGCTGGGCCAATTGTGTGCCAGACGGCTGCGACACAGCCTGGGATCAAACCCGGGTCTGTAGTGACGCACTTTTAACACTGCGATACAGTGCCTTAGACCGCTGCGCCACTCAGGAGGCCTAAATCTTTTGTCTTGCCCATTCACCCTCTAAAATGGCACACATACGCAATCTTTGTCTCAAGTCTTAAAAATCCTTCTTTAACCGGACTCCTCCCCTTAATCTATACTGATTTTTTAAAACAAGTGGCATCAATAAGGGATCATAGCTTTCACCTGGTCAGTCTGTCATGGAAAGAGCAGGTGTTAATGGTTTGTATACTCCGTGTATGGTTGGTTAATTACTTGTCCAATGTCTGAAGGAATCTGATATGTTTGGTCAGCACTTGACACATGCACTCGTTTTATTTAATAAATCGCTGAACTCTTATCACTTATTGCCCAATAGTGTCATGGCCTCCGATGGACCATTCAGTATTGTTATGTGGTGTCCAATCCTGCACACTTTCTATTTTATTTATTCATTCCTGTTCTCACACCAGTACTGTATTGACAAAGCTATGGCATAACAGTTGAACTGTCAATAGACTCAATTGCTTTTATCTACTTGGTTAACCTCACTCGCTGGTTCCACCAAATGGAAGTTGTTCAACTCCCGAGCCTAACACATACAGAAATGTGATACATCATAGTGGAGACAGCGCTGTTACGAGATGTAGAGATAATTTTGCCCGCCTTTAGAGTTTCATACACCAACCTCTCCTTGGTCACATCTGGGTCTGATCTGTTGCCCGTTTCTGTGAGACCTCAGACGTTTGTTGTTTTAAAGCCGTACAGCTCAAGGAATCCTCTCCCTAAATAAAGTATTTTCCTCACTGTACTAGCTAGCTACTGGTAATTACAGCTCGGTCTGCTCTGTTTTGAAGCTATAGACCTACAGTTGAAATATGAAATAAAGTGCCTTCAGAAAGTATTCACACCCCTTGACTTTTTCAGTATTTGTTGTTACAGCCTGAATTGAGAAATGTGTTAAATGGAGATTTTGTCACTGATCTACACACAATACCCCATAATGTCAAAGTGGAATTATTATATATATTTTTTAAACAAATTAATAAAAAATGAAAGCTGACATTTGACTGAAGTTTTCAACATATTTAAGGCAAGCTTAACAAACTTCAAGAGTAAAAATGTGCTTAACAAGTCAGTTGCGTTGTATGGACTACACTCTGTGTGCATTAATGGTGTTTAACATGATTTCTTTAATGACTCCCATCTCTCTACTCACACAATTACAGTGCATTCGGAAAGTATTCAGACTCCTTGACTTTTTGTTGTTGTTACTTAACAGCCTTATTCTAAAATTGATTCAATTGTTTTTTCCCCCTCAATCTACACACACACACACACACACACACACACACACACACACACACACACACACACACACACACACACACACACACACACACACAAAATGACAAAGCACCTTTGGCAGCGATTACAGCCTCGAGTCTTCTTGGGTATGACGCTACAAGCTTAGCACACCTGTATTTGCGGAGTTTCTCCCATTCTTCTCTACAGATCCTCTCAAGCTCAGGTTGGATGGGGAGCATCCTCACAAGAGATGTTCGATCGGGTTAAAGTCCGGGCTCTGGCTGGACCACTCAAAGACATTCGGACTTGTCCCAAAGCCACTCCTGCGTTGTCTTGGCTGTGTGCTTAGGGTCGTTGTCCTGTTGGAAGGTGAACATTCATCAAGTCTGAGGTCCTGAGCACTCTGGAGCAGATTTTCATCAAGGATCTCTCTGTAGTTTGCTCCGTTGATCTTTCCCTTGATCCTGACTAGTCTCCCAGTCCCTGCCTCTGAAAAATCCTGATTGTTCAGTTAGGCTGGGCAGCCAGCTCTAGGAAGAGTCTTGGTGGTTCCAAACTTCTTCCATTGAAGAATGATTGAGCTCACTGTGTTCTTGGGGCCCTTCAATCCTGCAGACATTTTTTGGTACCCTTCCCCAGATCTGTTCCTCGACACAATCCTGTTTCGGAGCTCTACGGACAATTCGTTCGACCTCATGACTTGGTTATTGCTCTAACATGACCTTATATAGACAGGTGTAGGCCTTTCCAAATCATGTCCAATCAATCTAATTTACCACAGGTGGACTCCAAGTTGAAGGACACCTCAAGGATGATAAATGGAAACAGGATGCACCCGAGCTCAATTTTGAGTGTCATAGCAAAGTGTCTGAATACTTATGTAATTAAGGTATTTCTGTTTTTTATTTGTGCAAACATTTCTAAACCTGCTTTTGCATGGTACTTTTGATGTATTGTGTGTAGATGAGGGGAACAAAAATAATTTAATCATTTTTAGAATAAGGCTGGAAAAAGGGAAGGGGTCTGGATACTTTTAGGGCTCCCGAGTGGCGCAGCGGTCTAAGGCACTGGATTACAGTGCAAGAGGCATCAATCACTACAGTCCCTGGTTTGAATCCAGGCTGTATCACATCCAGCTGTAATTGGAAGTCCCATAGGGCAGCGCACAATTAGCCCACTGTCATCCGGGTTTGGCCGGTGTATGCCTTCATTGTAAATAATAATTTGTTCTTAACTGACTTGCCTAGTTAAATAAATATTAAATACAATTTTAAAAATAATTCACTGTATATGTAAGGTCCCTCATTCGAGCAGTGAATTTCAAACACAGATTCAACGACCAAAGAGGTTTTCCAATGCCTCGCAAAGGGCACCAATTGGTAGATGGATAAAAATGAAAAAAAAGCAGACATAGACTATCCCTTTGAGCATGGTGAAGTTATTAATGACACTTTGGATGGTATATCAATACACCCAGTCACTACAAAGATACAGACGTCCTTCCTAACTCAGTTGACAGGGAGGAAGGAAACTGCTCAGGGATTTCACCATGAGGCCAATGGTAACTTTAAAACAGTTACACAGTTAAATGGCTATGATAGGAGAACTGAGAGTGGATACATTGTAGTTACTCCACAATACAACCCTAATTGACAGAGTGAAAAGAAGGAAGCCTGTACAGAATTAAAGTATTCCAAAACATGCATCCGGTTTGCAAAAAGGCACTAAAGTAAAACTGCAAAAAAAATGTCCAAAAAATTATATTTTCTACATGAATATAAAGTGTTGTCGTTTTGGCAAATCTTGTCATCGGCAAGGACTATGGAGTTTTTTAAGATCCAAAGAAAGGAATAGAGCTAAGCACAGACAAAGTCCTTGAGGAAAAACTGGTTCAGTCTGCTTTTCAATAGACCCTGGGAGACGTCCACCTTTTCAGCAGGACAATAACCTCAAACGCAGACCAAATATACACTGCAATTGCTTACCAAGATGACGTTGACTGTTCCTGAGTGGACTAATTACAGTTTTGACTTAAATTGGCTTAAATCTATGGCGAGACTTAAATGCTGTCTAGCAATGATCAACAACCAACTTGACAGAGCATGAAGAATTTAAAAAAAACAATAATGGGCAGATATTGTACAATCCCAGGGTTACCTAGAAAGACTCACAGCTGTAATCGCTGCCAAACATGATTCTAACATGTATTGACTCGGGCTTGAATACTTATCAAATCAAAAAATATAAATGTTTGATTTTCCATTTGAATAAAAAATAAATCGTCCACTTTGACTTTCCACAGTATTTTGTGTCGGTCGTTGACATCCATTTTAATCCCACTTTGTAACACAAGAAAATGTGGAAAAAGTCCAGAGGTGTGAATACTTTCTGAAGGCACTGTAGGCCTATTGTTTTATTCCAAATGGCACCCTATTCCCTGTATAGTGCACTACTTTCGACCGGGGCCCATAGGGTGCCATTTGGGACTCTTGGTCTGCACAGAGTAGGCACATATCATCCTATGTTTTATTCCTGGAATTGTTGGACTGAATACACATCAGCATTCTGTATGAAAGTCAGCCTGCCCTTGACTGGCTGTGTTTGTATGGAAGACATCACGACATGCAGCAGGCTACAATACTTTAGATATGTCTAATGCACTTTATTTGGAATGCATCAATTCAGAGAGAATTACCCTGCAGATCAATTTATACAGTAGCCAAGGAAAATAGAGAATATCTCATAGTCGTGGAATCTGACATTTCTCCTCTTTGTCTAAGTGAAGTGCATTTCTACTCTTCATTTTTAAAAGCAAGCAACTCACAATTCTATTTTATGAAAACAGAATAATATTGTGGAGGGCGACGGTGGATAAAATGACCTTGATTTATTTTGGCAGTCTCCCTAGTGTGTTGTACAGCCTTGCTCTCACTCTGTTTGAATGTTTAATTCTATCCGTGGCATTTCACAGAATATGTCACAGTTGCGAGTCAAAGTGCCATAATGTGTGGGCCTGGTGCTGAGTTATGATGACACTCTGCCTTCTCTCTGGCAGTTTTCAGTTGGGATCAAAATCAGGTGCAGCCAAGACCTTTGGATTGAGATTATGGCAGGTTAGCTGCCCCTCCTTTAGAGACGTAATGATTTTAAAACGTGCCAATAATGGCGTAAGTGCTCTCTTCTCTATCGCGTTGCCCTAATGATAAGGACACACACCAGCATACCTGCGACGGTCACAGTGAATGCTACTAGGCATGTCACGGATAGTCACTCATAGATACAAAGAGAAGGCATGTCAGTGTTCACCGTTTATCATAGAGAATGAGTTATGACAGGCTAGGGTCAAGGTCCACAGAAAAGGTCAATAGAAACCTTACGACATCATCACTCCCTTTCTAGTAGCCAACCTGTAGATGCCTGGCTATATTTGTTTTCATCGTCCTGATCTCTCAGTCTTGGCTTTCACTCTCTGTGTCCCAAATGGCACCCTATTTCCTTTTGTAGTGCACTACTTTTGACCAGGGATCATAGGGCTCTGGTCAAAAGTAGTGCACGATATAAGGAATAGTGTGCCATTTGCGACTGTCTCTGATTCAGCCAGACCCCCCCCCCCCCCCATGTCCCTGCTGCTCTTGCTTTTGGAGTGGCAGTTGCCATAGCAATGGCTTTTTCCTCCTCCCTCCTTGGCTGTGGGTGACTCGTGGGGAAAGTTGAGAGTGATGATGGCCCTGCCCCTCCTAGATGGCACAGAGGTTGTGTCATGTTGAGGACACTCCGGTGTCTTGTTGAGTTGATGCTTGCTTGTGAAAATGACATGCAATGCCAGGGTCTCGGAGACTGCGTTGCCTGAAAGTATTCTCTGGTCTTCTAGAGGCTTTAGTTATACATTTTTGAGGTTTTGCGTTTTACTGTCCATGCCTCCCCATTGAATGAACAGGATTTTCAGCAGTTAGGTTCAGTACAACCATAAACCATCAGAAGTGACATTCCCATTTGATTTTGAATTGTAACGTTTATTGATTCACAGTCATGGTTACATAATACATGAATTGTAACGTTTATTGATTCACAGTCATGGTTACATAATACATGAATTCTAAGTCAGATCATATAGGGTAAGGACTTTTTCTCTTAGTCCCCTTCTTAGAGATGTTTCATAGCCAGTATTTAAGTCACAATTGATTCTGAAGACTTGTACGTCATTTAACTTCAGACATGGTACTGTTGGTACGGCTGGGCGGTATACTGTATTTTACTATACAGTGCCTTCAGAAATTACTCAGACCCCAACCACTATCACCACCACCTCCTCCTCCTGTATTAGAGCATGTCAACCCGTCTATGTCCAGAATGCTGTCAAAGCCAAACAAATGACTGTTGTTCACCATCTGACATTTCAGTGAGCCCTCGGATTTGTTGTTCTCTCCCCTGGCAGAGAGGGGAAATGAATATTTACACCATTGCCTCCAAAGACTGCCTTCAAGCATGTGAAGAATGACAGCTGATGACAAGCATGTAGACTAGCTGGAATGTCTTTGTGTGGTGAAAATTCCTAAAAGGTCTATTACTGGTCTTCCCTACCTAGGAATTTGCATCGCTCCTTTCATGATACATGGACTCCGATACGATGCAGGAAGGGTACATTTTAGTTTGAAACGCTTCGATGTGATTCGGTTTGATTAGGGAAACTAATTGATATGATTCGATGTACTTTTTGTTTTGCATGAACACATCAATTTTCCATTTTAAATACATGAATATCTGCTTCTGTTGTGAGTATAGGACCTGGGCCTCTCTGAGCTGGGCCTCTCTGAGCTGGGCCTCTCTGAGCTGGATCTGTCTTAGATTACTCCTCTAAACTGAGTGGCCCTCTGTTAGGTGTGTGTGTGTGTGTGTGTGTGTGTGTAGGCACCTGAGCTGAGCCATAGTGCAGGCTGAGCCTTTACCACCCCACTATCAGATTAGGGGTGGGGGCAATTTATGCTTTATTTTGGTGAGCTGTGCATAGGTCGCAATCATTGGTCAGAGCGGGAGAAGTCTCCGTACAATTCCAAATGGTCTAGTGGGGGTCCCCCCACTTTTTATGTGAAATCACCCCCTGATTAAAAAAAGAAAGAAAAATGTTTTGAGCTAGTATTATGTCAATATTTCTCAAAAACAGATATTTTAGACCATTTGGAATTGTACGGAGACTTCTCCCGCTCTGACCAATGATTGCGACCTATGCACAGCTCACCAAAATAATTGATGTCCTTTATGAAATTACCCTGTTGATGTAAAAATGACCAAATACATTATTTTTTTTAACAAAACTACCAAAAATGTTTTTAAGGTGAACCTAAACAATAAAAAAACTAATCTGAATGATTGAAAACCCCAATCAGCAGTTGGATGCGAGTTGACACATTTGAAACATTTCTACAGCACATTTGATAATGGTATCAATGATCCAACAAATTGCATATGTTGTCACTCACTAATAAAGCCTGTGATTTGACATTGCGAAAGCCATTTAACAAGCATCTGAATGCTGACGGCAGGGTTTCGGTCTTGAGTCTGATCTCGAGACCACATTAGGTGTATGGGTCTTGTCTCGGAGTGTGATTTTTCTACTCTGCCTCCTCCTCCATGCTGCACTGTGGGAACCACACATGCGGAGTTCATCCGTTCACCTACTCTGCGTCTCACAAAGACACGGCGGTTGGAACTAAAAATCTCAAATTTGGACTCATCAGACCAAAGGACAGATTGCCACCGGTCTAATGTCCATTGCTTGTGTTTCTTGGCCCAAGCAAGTCTCTTATTATTATTGGTGTCCTTTAGTAGTGGTTTCTTTGCAGCATTTCGACCATGAAGTCCTGATTCACTCAGTCACCTCTGAACAGTTGATATTGAGATGTGTCTGTTACTTCAACTGGGCTGCAATTTCTGAGGCTGATAACTCAAATGAACTTCTCCTCTGCAGCAGAGGTAACTCTGGGTCTTCCTTTCCTGTGGCGGTCCTCGGGAGAGCCAGTTTCATCATAGCGCTTGATGGTTTTTGCGACTGCATTTGAAGAAACTTTCAAAGTTCTTGAAATTTTCCATATTGACTGACCTTCCTGTCTTGGTGATGATGGACTGTCTTTTCTCTTTGACTTTTTGAGCTGTTCTTGCCATAATATGGACTTGGTCTTTTACCAAATAGGGCAATCTTCTGTATACCTCCCCTACCTTGTCACAACACAACTGATTGGCTCAAACGCATTTAAGAAGGAAAGAAATTCCACAAATTAACTTCTAACAAGACACACCTGTTAATTGAAATGCATTCCAGGTGAGTACCTCATGAAGCTGGTTGAGAGAATGCCAAGATTGGGCAAAGCTGTCATCAAGGCAAAATGTGGCTACTTTGAAGAATATAAAATATATTTAGATTTGTTTAACACTTTTTGTTTTGGTTCCATATGTGTTAATCCATAGTTTTGATGTCCACTATTATTCTACAATGTAGAAAATAGTAAAAATAAAGAAAAACCCTTGAATGGGTAAGTATGTCAACTTTTGAGTGCGTGTGCGCACACCTTTCATGAAACATGATCTTATTGCCTACTGAAACCTGAGCCTCCTACTTTACTTAACATTGTTGTTCTTTACTTTCGTTAAAATCTCAAACTTTGTCACGCTCGTCAGAATTTCCATGAATCACTGGTAGGGAAGAGTTGGGGAAATTGTTTGACAGTTGCAGACTCACTACTAGTAAGGGGAGACCGGGGGGGGATTATAAGTCTTTATATCTATTATAAACATGTTTGCGCAGTGGCGAACCATGGCGATTGGACCTAGGCCTTAAGTGGGGGGGTGGGCAAATTCTTCCAACACGTTGTGCCAAACTCAAAAATCAAGAAAATGAACAAACATAGCATTACTTATTGCGCCCAACTGAATAAAACAGGCCTGAGGCTGAGGCAAGCTTTGGGCTTTTCACTCACACAGAAAATTCACATTCAGCTCACAAAGTAAGCTGATCTAGAGTTTAAATGCAACAATGTTTAACACACAAGTTATTTTCATAGAGACACCTAACAGCAAGCGAGCTGCAATTAACACAGTTCCACTAACCAGATGATGATCATTGGGACACCTGCTGCAGCTGCTGCAAGCCTACAACCAACAAAAGCTAGCTAGCTAGACCATGGGAAAACTACTGCTCGCTATTACTCAGTGACCTTTTGGCCTTCGAAGGCAGACTTTTCCATACGTTTTTGTAAAGTCAAAATGTGATTGGTTGATTCCAAAGTCATTCCAAAATTCTGCCCTAATACAAATGAATGTCAGATGCTTCTATCTAGTGTCTGATTTCTAGCTGGCTAGATTTATTTTCCCAAAGACACCAAAGAAAAATCCTGATTGGATCTTTTTTCCGTTCAGTGTTAACCCTTTACAACAAAAACCTGAAGAGATGAAATCAGAATATAATTGAAAAGAATAACAGAATTAAAATGATTTAATGAATCCTTAGCCCTTGTCTGACGGTGTAGAAGGCCCTCAAACACAACACTGGCTGATGTACAATGTGTGTACAAATACCCCTAGAAGAGGGATAGGCACCCGGGGGCTGCGGGGTTGTGTGCTTATACGATAAGTATAAGAAATGTAACATGTATCAAAGTATATCCAGCTCAGAGCGCCAGCTTTGCATTTGGTTCGCTAAGTAGCTAGATGTCAAGATCAAGCTTCTTCTTAATTGCAGATGTTATTTCCAATAACCAATGAGCATTGCTGTAAATCCAGCTGCATATTGAACGTTGAGATTGCCAAAAGTCTCTTTGGCAATGACCTGGAGTGGCAAGGAGTGGAATGTTAATTAAAAAGACTGGAACCCAGACTGAGTCATCAAATTATAGCAGCAATCTACCTCACCAAGCAAAGTGAGAAGAATAAGAGCACCACATTGAAGCTGTCCAGCAACACCTGTTGGGGTGTTGTTGTCATCATGTTTGACAGTCTCCTGGAGGGGAAGGAGCCTCTCCAAGAAATGGCCATATCACAGTCTGCCGATATGGACAGCCCCATCAAGAGGATCCTCCTGCATTATGTATTTTGGGAGAGAGTGGTAAGCAGCCTGAAACTCCTGAAACCTATAGCAGTGGCAATTGCACGGATTGAGGGAGACAATGCCATCCTGTCTGATGTTCAGACTCTGCTTGCAGATGTAAGAGAACAATCTGTACTGCCCTGCCCACTTCACTGTTGTGCCAAGCAGAGGAAACTGCAGTTCTGAAAATACATCAAAAAGTGTGAAGACTTCTGCCTGAAGCCCATACACGCCACAGCGTACATGTTGGACCCCAAGTATGTTGGCAAGAGCATCCTGTCTGGTGCAGAGATCAACAAGGCCTATGGTGTCATCACAACCATGTCTCACCGCCTTGTCCTGGATGAGGGTAAGGTTCTTGGCAGTCTGGTGAAGTACACTTCCAAGCAAGGGCTTTGGGATGGAGTTGCAATGTGGCAGTTGGGCCAACATATCTCATCAGCCACCTGGTGGAAGGGACTTTGTGGATCTGAGGCTCATTCCCCTGTTGCCTCCATCATCCTCCAAATCCCACTAACATCAGCCACTTCAGAATGCAACTGGTCCTTGTTTGGGAACACACACCAAAGCATGTAACAGGGTGACCAATACAAGGGTTGAAAAATTGGTGGCCATCCGGGCAAATTTGAGGCATTATGAAGCTGACAACGAGCCATCCTCAACAAGGTTGGAAAGTGACAGTGAAGATGAGGCCTCAGAGTCTGATGTTCAAGACGTGGACATTGAGGAGGTCCAGGGAGAAGACATGGAAGCCTGACAGGAAGACAACCAAAGCTTTAGTTTCTAGACTATCATTTTACAGATGTATGTTGAAAATGTTTTTGGGAGATGCGATGGATCATTCAATATTCCCTTTCTTTTGTTGTTCAGTGAAATCATCCCATGTGAAAAGTCAACTTATTTAATTAAAGTTCAATTTGTAACTAAATCAAAAAAAAAAATCTATAGAAGGGATTTAATCATTTGCAATTATGTCTACTTATGATGAGGTAAAATATTTATGTTTCTGTCTCCATATAATATGGTAAATATATCAAATGCAAACATCTACATTTTAAATGGTATTAATGTTCATTTGCATATTCCCGTTAATTCCCACGGAAAGTTTCCACCTCTGAATATTTCCCAAAATGTGCAACCCTATCTGACCGTCATACACAGTTACATGCATAATGTTAGATGGGCTACTGAACTGAAGGAGAGGACTCATCAATTCAGTCACAATGATATGAGGAAAAAAATGTGAGCTGCTATTCATGGCTTTTGAATTTGTTTTCTGACCTCTGTGTGATTCGTTTGGATCGGTTTGGGCTCCCTCGGCCTGATGCACTTGTATCTTAAACATTTGAACTGTGGACTGATGTGTATCGCTCAATCTTTACATCCCTACTACCTAGCTCTGTGGATATAGCTAGATGCTCTCTTTACCGGCCACTATACCAGTTTCCTTCCAAATTGCACCCTGTTCCCTACATAGCGTAATGCGGGTCCTGATCAAAAGAAGTGCACTATATAGGAAATGGGATCCCATTTTGGACATCATTTTTTAACATTTAGCAGATGCTCTTATGGTTAAGTGCCTTGCTCAAGGTTACATCAACATATTTTTGACCTAGTCGACTCAGGGATTCAAACCAGCAACCTTTTGGTTACTGGCCTGACACTCTTAACCGGTAGGCTACCTGCCACCCCTAACCACAGCCTGGGTATGCAGGGGTTAAGTCTGTCCCATCTCCAAGTGAGCATTTCTAAATCCTATAATTTTCATTGGTCTAGACCGCTGTTTGGTAGTTTATACGACATGACGGTTCTGATGTAAATGGCTAGATACCCAGCTCAATGCAAAACTGCCTGAAACGATCAGGAACACGGAGCTATAAATATTGTATTCCTGACTCCTCAATTAATTGGCCAAATGTATGATTCTTCTATCTTTGTAATTGTGTGTCTGCTTTATGTTATATCACCTAGTTTATAAAGACATTGGTTGTTGTTGGCAGGCATTTACACTATTTTGCTTTTCAGGCAAGTCTCATATTTAAATTCAGACATTTCTCATGCCACCCTGTTTGAGAAATAGACGCCTCACAAGTCCTCAACTGGCAGCTTCATTAAATAGTACCCGCAAAACACCAGTCTCAACGTCAACAGTGAGGAGGCGATTCCGGGATGCTGGGCTTCTTCAGTTTCTTGGCAATTTCTCACATGGAATAGCCTTCATTTCTCAGAACAAGAATAGCCAGACTAGTTTCAGAAAAAAGTTATTTGTTTCTAGCCATTTGAGCCTGTAATTAAAACCACACATGCTGATGCTCCAGATACTCCAATAGTCTAAAGAAGGCCAGTTTTATTACTTCTTTAATCAGAACAACAGTTTACAGCTGTGCTAAAATAATTGCAAAAGGGTTTTATAATGATCAATTAGCCTTTTAAAATGATAAACTTGGATTAGCTAACACAACATGCCATTGTAACACAGGAGTGATGGTGGCTGATAATGGGCCTCTGTACACCTATGTAGATATTCCATAAAAAAAATCAGCCATTTCCAGATTCAATAGTCATTTACAACATTAACAATGTCTACACTGTATTTCTGATCAATTTGATGTTATTTTAATGGACCAAAAAGGTGTTTTTATTTCAAAAACAAGGAAATTTCTAAGTGACCCCAAACGTTTGAACGGTAGTGTATATAGTACCAGTTAAAAGTTATAACCAACTCATTCCGGGGTTTTGATGAATTTGTACTATTTTCTACATTGTAGAAGACATCAAAACTATGAAATAACACATATGGAATCATGTAGTAACCAAAAATTCTTTAAACAAATTAAAATATATTTGGGATTCTTCAAAGTAGCCACCCTTTGCCTTGATGACAGCTTTGCACACTTGGCATTCTCTCAACCAGCTTCATGAGGAATCCTTTTTCAACAGTCTTTAAGGAGTTTGACCATGAAGGTCTGATTCACGCATTCTCCTCTGAACAGTTGATGATGATGTCTGCTACTTGAACTCTGTCCCAAGAGGAGTTGAAGTTCTCCGTGGACCTCAGAGACTTTGTCCCGAATGGCACATTATTGCCTAGGGTGCCATTTGGGACGCAGCCTGCAGCCATCGCTGAGAGAGTAGTTCAGCTTTTATTAGATTCAGACCTATTTAAACTGAATCAGTATCTTGTGCAATACAGCCTGCAACTGTCTGGACGGGCAAAGGTTTGAGCTCATCTACACTGAGCTCTGTGAACACTACATGTTGGGATTGTGTCACACTGCCCTATTAAAAACAGTATATGTTGTTCTTTAAGGTCCCAGACAAAACATTTGGTTAAAATGTAATTATTAACGTGAGTTTGGTTGAGCTGTGGGAGGTCTGTAGGAGATTACTCGAACAAGGAAATGAAATTATTAATCATGGCCGTTGGGGAGAGTGGGGGAGGCAGGGTAATCATTGGAACTGTAAACTAACCTCACCTATACAATGGGATGGGATCTCATAAAAAGGGAAATGCAGAATCTGAGGCATTTGTCATCTCCATGTTTTGAATGTTGGGATAAGGCCATGGTTGCACTACTTATTTTCACAGTTGGGGAGTGCTGGATTCTCTCACCCCAGAGATCCCACTTTAAATGATGAGCCCTTGCAATATGCTGGCTTCAAAGCAAGTAGAGGATGAATCAAGCGAAAGAAAATTGTCGTGCCATTTGGAACGCATCCCATGCTTTTACTGGTGCCTGTGTGGCAATGAAGTAGTAAACGTTCCCCAATGAAAGGAATGGGAATGTCCCTACATGGCCTTCAACGCTCCACACTATCCCAAACATGGGTTTCTATTAAAATGGTTTCCTACCAGGCAAAACAAAAGGTGTTCCATGTTTTATTTGGGGGATCAGACAGGGAATGAGGCATGGAGGGGGTCAAAAAAAGATGGGGTTATTATGGGCTTAGTTCCACTTAAGAGAATTATTAGCGGTAGACAGAAACACCGAAAACACAATCTAGCTTGTGAAATCATGTTATCAAGTAGCCTAAAAGCATCTCAGAATTACACTCTAGCACAGAGAGCATAGTGTATGTCAATTCAGAAGTGTGTGTGTGTGTGTATAGATATATGAAGTACCAGTCAAAGGTTTTCTACATTGTAGAATAGTGAAGACATCAACTATGAAATAACACTTATGGAATCATGTAGTAAGCAAAAAAGTATTCAAAAAATATAAATATATTTGAGATTCTTCAAAGTAGTCACCCTTTGCCTTGATGACAGCTTTGCACACTCTTGGCATTCTCTCAACCAGCTTCACCTGGAATGCTTTTCCCAGCAGTCTTTAAAGGAAATCCCACACATGCTGAGCACTTGTTGACTGCTTTTCCTTCCCTCTGCGGTCCAATTCATCCCAAACCATCTCAATTGGGTTGAGGTCGGGTGATTGTGGACGCCAGGTCATCTGATACAACACTCCATCACTCTCCCGCTTGGTCAAATAGCCCTTACACAGCCTGGAGGTGTGTTTTGGGTCATTGTCCTGTTGAAAATCAAATGATAGTCCCACTTAGCGCAAACCAGATGGGATGGCGTATCGTTGAAGAATGCTGTGGTAGCAATGCTGGTTATTTGTGCCTTGAATTCTAAATAAGTCAGATTGTGTCACGAGCAAAGCACCCCCACATCATCACACCATCTACTTCATGCTTCACGGTGGGAAACACACATGCGGAGATCATCCGCTTACCTACTCTGGGTCTCACAAAGACACGGCGGTTGGAACCAGAAATCTCAAATTTGGACTCATCAGACCAAAAGGGCAGATTTCCACCGGTCTAATGACCATTGCTCATGTTTCTTGGCCCAAGAAAGTCTCTTCTTCTTATTGGTGCCCTTTAGTAGTGGAGACCCAGAGTTACTGCTGAATAGTTGATGTGTCTGTTACTTGAACTCTGTGAAGCATTTATTTGGGCTGCAATCTGAGGCTGGTAACTCTAATTAACTTATCCTCTGTAGCAGAGGTAACTCTGGTTCTTCCTTTTCTGTGGCGGTCCTCATGAGAGCCAGTTTCATCATAGTGCTTGATGGTTTTTACGACTGCACACAATTTACCACATTGACTGACCTTCATGTCTTGAAGTAATGATGGACTATTGTTTCTCTTTGTTTATTTGAGCTGTTCTTGCCATAATATGGACTTGGTCTTTTACCAAATAGGGCTATCTTCTGTATACCACCCCTACCTTGTCACAACACAACTGATTGGCTCAAACGCATTATGTAGGAAAGAAATTCAAAAAATTAATAAAGCACCCCTGTTAATTGAAATGCATTCCAGGTGACTACCTCATGAAGCTGGTTGAGAGAATGCCAAGAGTGCTCAAAGCTGTCATTAAGTCAAAGGGTGGCTACTTTGAAGAATCTAAAATATAAAATAAATTTGGATTTGCATTTGTTCAACACTTGTCTGGTTATTACATGATACCATAAGTGTTATTTCATAGTTTTGATGTCTTCACTATTATTCTACAATGTAGAAAATAGTAAAAATAAAGAATGAGTAGGTGTGTCCAAACTTTTGTCTGGTAGTGTGTGTGTGTGTGTGTGTGTGTTCCGGCACCCCGACCATCCGCTCATGGCTGAATGTTATTGGGATCCCCTGAAAGATCTCCAAATTAACTCTTCTGATGACATCACAATGTCTGTAGAGTCTCTATTTGAAACTTTCTTTTGCTGCCTGGTGGTTGAAGACATTATCCCCTTCTACTGAACAGTGGACCTTTGTTACCTCAGACAGAGGACTGGAATAAACACCCTTTATTATGCTCCTCTTTCTCTTCTTCCCCTCTTCTGGGATGTTTTGTTGTGTGGATTGAGCTCCAGTAGTATTGTTGGTTGGCAAGAGCTGAGAAAAAACACATCTGCAGCTGTATCGGATCTCCTCACTCAGCCAATCTATGCATCACGCATGGTGTCATTGCTTACTTTCTCCTATGCTTAGTGTATGACCTACTTTTCCTGTAGGCTTACTGTTAGAAACAGATTAATACCGCAAAGGCCCGTTCCAAGAGCCGCACATCCCACATCACATTAAGATAAAGCAAATCTCAGCGCTCAGAAGGAAAGTTGACAAATTCTAAAAGCTTTCTCTGTGGGTTACAGTAGAATGATTCTTCTTCTTTAAAGCAACACAAGGCAATCTGTAAGAGTTTACGTGAAATGATGAGTTCCATCCAGTGTTTCCCCTAGGATTTTTCAGCAGAGGTGGCAAAGTTAGTGAAGGGGGGTGTGGTAGTGGGCGTGGCAAATGGTGCGCTCTACGAACAAACCTTTTAGAGGCGTTTTAAAGCAAATTTCCTGCAATTCGACACATTTTGCTATGGATTATGCGGTGTTCTTATTACTGTTGCACGGTATACCGAAACTTCGGTACTTTTTCAGTACTAGAATTTGTGTTACTTTTGGTACTTCTTTCAAATGTGTCTCACGGATCAAGCTGGTCTACCAGCGCAGCCGACCCTTTTGTCGCGCCACTATGCCTGCTCCACTTACTCATTGCTAGCCTGCGCTGGGAGTCTTGGCTGCATCATGTTAGCTCCACACTCATGCTGCACATAAGTTAACACATTTGAATAATGTGACACGGCATGTAGAAATGATTCAACTTAAATACTGTTCGCAAAACAATGTCCATACAGGCTAGAACACTTTACAATGCCAGAAGATACGGTACCTTCTAGATTTGTAGGCCAACTTTCCTAGCTAGCTGACCGCTAAAGTTAACATCAATTCACTACCCTAGTACTTTGTTTGTGATAATATATGCAAACCATAACGCTAAATATGCTGATTTCAAAGCTGATTGGCACAAAAACATTTGATGAATTCCCTTATTCGGTCTCTCTCACGCCTCTCCCAAAGATTATATTTTCCCTCAGCGAACTGACTGCTCTGACTGGCCGCCCCCCTCTTGCCTCGTGAATGACGTCATTACTGTTTAAAGAGAGCGCACGTTTTTATGAAATAAGCTACTTCTTTGCATATGTTGATAAGTACAATAAAATAAGTCCCAAATGGAAGGGAAACATATTGTCATCTGTAGCCCCATGAAACCAGCCAAAACAAGCTCAGTAACTCAATCCATGCACCCACTCCTATTGAAGATGCATTGACTTGTGCTGTGGATATGCCTTGGCTACAGCTTGATTTAACCAGTTTATCAATAGATTTACCATTAAAATAAAATAATTATTTTGTTTTTGTAGTTAGATGGGTTAAAACAAAGTCAAATTGATTGTATAAATGATTCATTAATGCATACATGGCTGTCTCTGAAAAATATTGATGTGAAAAAAGCAATGTAATGATATTGAACTCAAAAGATGTCCAACAATTGAACAGAGCAGTAGCTGAGTTTCTGTCTGAATCAAGTGCCATTCTGTGACTTTGGCTAATACGCCTTCTTTTTTGTCATGGATATTGCATTATATTGCATTGTGGTACTAAACCTGGTATCGGTGTCTAAGTCAAAAATCAGGAATCATGACAACACAAGTTATTTTGCTGTCTGAGCGACTCAAACATTGTAACAAAATCAAGATCAAAACCATGACATTTGGGGAATTTTTGATTCTGTGTAGTTAAAGATCTTTTTTAAACAAAAAAATCTAATATAAATATATATATATATATATATATTTATATATATATAGCTCCATTATCATTTCTACATACTTTATCTGGTTTTAGTTTATAATAAATTCCCTGGTTTTCCAGAAGTCAAGGTTGGAGGTTTACCAGAATCAGGAGGGAATACCCGTGAATGCGGTATCCTCCAACCAGGATTTCTGGAAAACCAGGGAATTTATTGAAAGTTCCTAGAATTCTGCCACCCTTGGTTTCAGTCGTTTAATTTGACACTGAAAACGTTTTACCATCCCCGAAAATTATATTAAAAAAATAAAATGAAGTGGATAACTGTGGTATTGTGCACTAAACATAAATGGTTCTCGATCTTGCTGCCTGGAGCTAACTTAGGGCTGGGTGGTTTAGAATTTGGGCTTCTTGTTTGCTTCACAGTACATTGGGTGATAAAGGTTTTGGACCGTCGATGGAAACGGCCGCCAGGAAAGCACCCTGATAAATTAGCTCCGTGCTGCTAAATGTTTTCCGTTAGAGACCACACTGTCGTCCTTCCTGGAATGCAAATTTGTACATAATTGATTATGCTTTTACATTTAGGGCCTATTCAATAAACTGAAGTAGCAAAGCATGAAATCACAGTATCAAATGTGGCTGCTCAATTATGGTGGTGTTGGGGAGAGATCAGCAATAGCATTCTTAATGTTGGGTTTTTGAACAAGCTCAAACTCAATGGGAAGCCCTCCGACACTGTTAGAAAAGCTTTCGTAATGCTAGCGGCTAACATCTGCCCTAAAAGTCCAGCCTTTCTCCAAATTGTCTTGGAACTGTTGGCTTTGCATCAGCTTTCCCAGTGAGAGCGTTGCCAGTACTGATTGAGGTAAAGAGACTGAGCAAAGCTGTCTTTTCCAAAAGCTAAACCTCTGCGCTCTCTGCTTCACTCTGACTTGGAACCTTTTCAAAATATGTTATACATCCGACCTGACAGTTGGTAGTTTGGAGAGGCGCCAAGCTGCCTCACCGGGCATTGGTTTACAGTACTCCAGATGGCATCTTTTAAATATGTAAATAAAATGGTCTTCTGTAGGAAAATAAGTAGCCGTCCTAAGACAAAAGGACAATTTCCTCTGAACCTACCAGGTGTTGATCTTGTATGGCGGTGCAGTTTTGGCATGTGTGCGTTCTTTCTCCCCTCTCTGTTATTTTCATCTCAGAGTATTCTTACTGCATCATCATCACATAGCAAAGTGAAATGAAATGCTGCCACTACCTTTTTACTCTTGATGTTTTTCATTTCTGAATGAGGCTTATTTGCATTTTTCTGTCATTGCTTGAGCTCCATCACCAGAACGCAGATTTCCAGTAAATGTGATCAATGCCAACATGAAACAAAGTGACCTCAGTCAGTGAGCATTGAGAAGCTACTTTCTGATCTGACAGTGGCAACATTATGCTCAGGAAATATGTTCAAATCATATCCCTTTCCCTCCTCTAAGATGATAAAAAAAAACAAAAAAACAAATGCAGGCTTGAAATGTGTTTTTTAATATTGATATCAGTTATTCATCCTCCTTTGACCCAGTCATGCAACAACAAGTCTTCTTGTGCAACAGACTGGGAAACTCGAGGAGCTCCGTTACGATAATGTTGGCTGGTGCATTTCATGCTCCCATTTGAGCTCATTGAGCAACACTTGAATCATATCCTCCCTTTTGAATCAAATTTCTACTGAGCGCCTACGTCTGAAGTGTCTCAAAACAAGTGATTACCCTCTCATAGAAGGCCTCCCCCTCATACAGCAGTGGACTCTGTAAAAACCAGGTATTTTCACCCCTCAAGTTAGGGGAAACCTTAGTGACCCACATCTGATCTTTTTATGTGAGCTTGTCCCGTTTGGCTGTTCTGGAGTTGGCTGGGGTTGGTTAGAACGGTCTGTGCTAAACGTAAAAATTATATAAGGCCATGCTAACTGGGTCATGAGGATTGATGTTTTGTGGACATCCTCCTCGCTCAACGTTTCGAGGGAGGCCTGGAAATAAACCCAGTCAGAGAGAGTAGATCAAATCCACACTGCTCATGTTGTCATGTAAGGCTAATTTTAAACAGTTTAAAGGGATGTGAATTTGCCAGGGACCTCACAATACGATACTATCGCGATACTTCAGTGCCGCCGATACAATATGGATTGCGATTCTCACGGTTCTATAAGTATTGCGATTCTCACGGTTCTATAAGTATTGCGATTCGATACGTCGATTTGACGTTCCAAACATATTGCTATGTACAGTGCCTTGCGAAAGTATTCGGCCCCCTTGAACTTTGCGACCTTTTGCCACATTTCAGGCTTCAAACATAAAGATATAAAACCATATTTTTTTGTGAAGAATCAACAACAAGTGGGACACAATCATGAAGTGGAACGACATTTATTGGATATTTCAAACTTTTTTAACAAATCAAAAACTGAAAAATTGGGCGTGCAAAATTATTCAGTCCCTTTACTTTCAGTGCAGCAAACTCTCTCCAGAAGTTCAGTGAGGATCTCTTAATGATCCAATGTTGACCTAAATGACTAATGATGATAAATACAATCCACCTGTGTGTAATCAAGTCTCAGTATAAATGCACCTGCACTGTGATAGTCTCAGAGGTCCGTTAAAAGCTCAGAGAGCATCATGAAGAACAAGGAACACACCAGGCAGGTCCGAGATACTGTTGTGAAGAAGTTTAAAGCCGGATTTGGATACAAAAAGATTTCCCAAGCTTTAAACATCCCAAGGGGCACTGTGCAAGCGATAATATTGAAATGGAAGGAGTATCAGACCACTGCACATCTACCAAGACCTGGCCGTCCCTCTAAACTTTCAGCTCATACAAGAAGAAGACTGATCAGAGAAGCAGCCAAGAGGCCCATGATCACTCTGGATGAACTGCAGAGATCTACAGCTGAGGTGGGAGACTCTGTCCATAGGACAACAATCAGTCGTATATTGCACAAATCTGGCCTTTATGGAAGAGTGGCAAGAAGAAAGCCATTTCTTAAAGATATCTATAAAAAGTGTCGTTTAAAGTTTGCCACAAGCCACCTGGGAGACACACCAAACATGTGGAAGAAGGTGCTCTGGTCAGATGAAACCAAAATTGAACTTTTTGGCAACAATGCAAAACGTTATGTTTGGCGTAAAAGCAACACAGCTGAACACACCATCCCCACTGTCAAACATGGTGGTGGCAACATCATGGTTTGGGCCTGCTTTTCTTCAGCAGGGACAGGGAAGATGGTTAAAATTGATGGGAAGATGGATGGAGCCAAATACAGGACCATTCTGGAAGAAAACCTGATGGAGTCTGCAAAAGACCTGAGACTGGGACGGAGATTTGTCTTCAAACAAGACAATGATCCAAAACATAAAGCAAAATCTACAATGGAATGGTTCAAAAATAAACATGTCCAGGTGTTAGAATGGCCAAGTCAAAGTCCAGACCTGAATCCAATCGAGAATCTGTGGAAAGAACTGAAAACTGCTGTTCACAAATGCTCTCCATCCAACCTCACTGAGCTCGAGCTGTTTTGCAAGGAGGAATGGGAAAAAATGTCAGTCTCTCGATGTGCAAAACTGATAGAGACATACCCCAAGCGACTTACAGCTGTAATCGCAGCAAAAGGTGGCGCTACAAAGTATTAACTTAAGGGGGCTGAATAATTTTGCACGCCCAATTTTTCAGTTTTTGATTTGTTAAAAAAGTTTGAAATATCCAATAAATGTCGTTCCACTTCATGATTGTGTCCCACTTGTTGTTGATTCTTCACAAAAAAATACGGTTTTATATCTTTATGTTTGAAGCCTGAAATGTGGCAAAAGGTCGCAAAGTTCAAGGGGGCCGAATACTTTCGCAAGGCACTGTATATCAGCTGCGGAGAGCGCACAAGAGCGCATGAGAAAATGAGTTTTGATCAGGGAAATAAAAGTACGGAAAACAACATGTTGGTTGACTACTTAATAAGAACATGGAGAACAAAAAAATACTGGCGTTTTGGCGCAGGTACAGCCAACTAACGCTAATATTGCTATACTGTCATCCAAAAATAATATTGCGATATGTAACTATCGATAACTAGAGTAAATAATGTCTTAAGGTTACACAGCTCTCGTGGTTTGTTTTGTTTTCCCACATTCCCAGGTAACTGAGGGTGCTTGGGTACCTAGAATGACTGGGGATGCAACCCAAATTATACCCTATTCCTTTTAAAGGGCTCTGGTCAAAAGTAGTGCACTGTGTAGGGAATAGGGTACCATTTGGGTAGCAACCTGATAATGTGTCGACCATTTGTGGTCTTTGTGTGTGCGAGTTCTTTAATCGATCACATTTCCCATTATTGCATCATCCCAGACAATGGCCATGTTTATCCCTGTGATCTAATAGCTTGGCTCTCTATCTGAACCAAGACCAGTCAGTGGGGGCTAGCCTCATATTGGTATCAGTGTTGCAGTATCACAGTATCACTCCTCCAGATAACTCCCTCCCTCCCACTCACTACTACTACAGAGGATATTAGTACGCTGTTCATCTTGGCATCTCGTTTTTCTCACAGACAAAACAATCTCAGGCAGGAAGAGCGGGAGGGAAGGGGCTGTTCTGACTCTGCCCATGTGCCAGCGCCTGCTCTCTATGACCAGTGCTTCACGCAGCCTCCGCTCTCTCACTTCGCTCTCTCACTTCGCTCTCTCACTTCGCTCTCTCACTTCGCTCTCTCCCCTCTGCTCTCACAGATACAGATGACACCATATCTGCTGTTTTTGTCAGTTGTTGCCCTTGTGTTAACACGTTCAACTCCCGGCCCTTGTGCTCAGTCAGTGCCAGAACAACAGATGCCAATCTGGACCTCTCTTTCCCCCCTTATCCCCCCTCCCTCCCTAGCTGTCTTGGAAAACTGAGAGGAGAGTTTTAGGTAAGAAGAGGTGTACATGACTGTGGGAACTGGGAACCTTCTGTGACTCTAGGGAACCTCCGTATGTACACATATTTTGGACCAGTAGGTCTTCATAGGCAGGAGTCTGTATGAATATATATATATATATATATATATATATATATATATATATATATATATATATATATATATATATATATATATATATATATATATATATCCCTCTGTACATAGACAGGAGTGTGTGTGTGTGTGTGTACGCACAGGAGGTATTTGTGTAAATACAGGATGTTCTGTACTGTTGCTGAGAGATGAATGGATTAATGGGGAGTTGTGGTTATCATGCACTACAACAGGAGGGAGGCTACACACACACACACACACACACACACACACAGAGTAGAAGATAAGTTCATGCTTTCAGGCAATGAGGCGTTGGGTCTGAAGAGTTAGATCACAGCTCTCTGAGTAGTTATAAGGACCAGAGGAAAAAAACCATCTCGCTGCATATTGCATTGATTATCCGTTTACAATGGATGGAGTATGCACTGTAAGTTACAGTAGAAAGGGCCGTTCTAATATGTGCTTAATACACAATATTATTATCATAGATATATCCAATTAAAGGTCAGTAGAAAAGCAAGAGAAAACTGACAAATTGAGCATTTTTTACACCTTCCAGCTCTAGAGTTTGTATCTTTAGTTGGTTAAGATGGTGGTGTAGAGTCGGCTCCCATTTCTGGGTGTCAAGCTTAGATTCAGCTAGGAATCGACTCCAAAGATTCAGTATTTTTGCAACGGGGGAGACCGAGTAGGCTAGTTGCCGTAGGCTAGTTCTGAGAATTGTCTCACACCTTTCACAGCATATAAAGAGCAAATGAGAGAGAGGGGAGGGGCACAGCCAGGCAGTGGCAGGCAGGTCGGCCACCATGCAAGACAGAAGGAGTCGTGCATCTGTAATCAATTTACAGTGGATGGAGAATGCACTGCACACACTGTAAGTTACTGTAGAAAGGGCCGTTCTGATATGTACTCTGTGTTCTTCAACAATATGTTTTGCATTGTGCTAAATGTCTACAGCAACATGAGATATGTTTTTGTTTCTCGAATAAATTAATTAGATTTAAAAATAGAGTTGTAGTGAAAAATACAATCCAGTAACAGATGTTTTTTTACAAAGTAAAACTTCAAAGAGAATGTCAACCCGCAAGGTGCATAATCAAGTTTATTTTCTATAAACATGAGCTCCAATGCTGATAAATAGGCATAACAAAAAAATGATCAATTGCATAAAGAAAAATTCATCAAGATACAGTATATATTCATCGAAAAAACACACGAGATATCAAAAATATGAAGAACACAGTAAGTAGGTAAGCTTACTCTATATACAGGGTCAGTTCCAATACCATATTTACAATGTGCAGGGATACTGGAGTTATGGAGGTAGATACACTACATCACCAAAAGTATGTGGACACCACATCAAATAACTTGATTTGGCTATTTCAGCCACACCCGTTGCTGGGAGGTGTATAAAATTGAGCAAAAAGTCAAGCAATCTCCACAGACAAATATTGGCAGTAGAATGGCCTTACTGAATAGCTTATTCACTTTCAACGTGGCATAGGATGCCACCTTTCCAACAAGTCAGTTCATCAAATTTCTGCACTGCTAGAGCTACCCTGGTCAACTGGTCTGCCGCGAAGTGGTAGACCACACAAGCTCACAGAACGGGACCGTTGAGTGCTGTATCGCAGAGCGGGGACCAACTCCATATTAATGCCCATGATTTTGGAATGAGATGTTTGTTGAGCAGGTGTCCACATACTTTTGGTCATGTCATGTATGTATAGACTTAAGGTGACGAGGCAACAGAATATAAGATAAACAGAGTAGCAGCAGTGTAAATGATGATTGTATGTGAGTTGGTGTGCGTGTGTGTAGAGTCAGTATGAATGTGTGAGCAGATGATGGAGTGAGTGTGTAGGGCTCTGTGAGCGTGCATAGAGACAGAGTAAAAATAAAGGTCAATGAAGATACAGGGTTAACTCATAGTCCGTGTAGCTATTTTTTGCTGTGCCCTTACCCATGCCTTTACGCACAAATCAATATTTTTGTCTTTTCTCTAAGCTCCCGATTTCAGTCACAATGGCCACAATTCTTCATTATACTATTGTTCTAAATTAAATCAACCTCTTCACCCTCATCATTCAGTTAGGCCTAATTTAAATTCAATTGTGAAGTAACGTGCACAATTATCAGTTTCTATTGCCCCATTCATCCATTTAGTCTACGTCATTCACTCAGTGAGGAGAGCGACACATTAGCGCCTGGCTGGGTACCATTGTCCTACAGCGCATTTGTCTTGGCCCGTTAAGGTAGGAATAGGTTTGAGAAAAAGCTCTAAATACTTTTCTGTGTGTGACTGAGACATTCTGACAACTGAGCAATGTAAATTACAAACATTGCGGAAAAGTCAGGGCATGAGCACGAGCTTGCATTTTTTAAAATATTTTTTATTTACTAAATCAAATGTCAGTGGCCGTTGTCCTATGGCGGTTCTGGTGTTAACACGTAAACCTTAATCTCGGGAAACTAGGGCTCAATCTGATACATTTTTCTGATTTGTTACAAGGCTCAATGTGAGCTCAGTGTGGGAAGGAAAACATTGTGCCATTTCAAGTGTGACTGTATTTTGATTTCACTCATAAGCATAGCCCATATAGGACCATACATTACCTACTGGGAGAAGTTATGACGGACGATACAGTATATGATGAAGGCAGCTCCTAAAATGTAGTGATATTTGTTATCCTCAAGGTCTACTTTTTGGTGATTACTGGGATGGAGTTTGGCTATAAAGCCAATTAACAAACCGGTTTTGATCTACTTTATCGCCATAACGAGATATTAAGATTTTATAAATTTAAAAAAAGGGTTTCAGTGTTTGGCCTTTGCAGAGTCATTAATCTACAGAGTCCTCGGGTACGTCCTAAATAGCTCCCTATTCCCTATATAATGCACTACTGTTGACCAGAGGCCAGTGGGGATATATAGGGATCAGGGAGCCATTTTGGGAGGTAGAACAACATGATCCCAGGGCGGTTTCTGAAGGGTGGGGGCCTTTTCCACAAGGGGGGCCAGCCATCACTTCCCAAAATCCCTCTTTTAGAAAATACTGTTCTTTCTCTCTCTCTCTCTTTCCTCTTTCTCATCTTCTATCTCCTCCCGCCTCTCTTTGTCATTGTTAACCTCCTCTTTAGAACTGAGGACGAGGGAAAAAAAACATTTTTGGGGCGGCTCAGTCAGATTAGCACTGCTAAGGATGGAAATCATTTGGTCTCCTTTTCTATCTGCTCTATGAGCTTTCAGTTGTAATTATTTTTAGGAGTCTTCTACTGGTGGCCTTTTCTTTATTTTGATTTTTTTTCAACCTTTTGAAATCACTTTCTAATCTAGCCGCTTTTTGGTAAATCTTTTTTTATGGGACTGCATGGCAGATTGAAGCTATGTGACTGAGGCTGACCCTGCAATTTGTTAGACTGAGAAATGTGCTCTCTGTGCATCTGGAAATTCTATGCATTTTAAATAAACCTTATGGTCAATTATTCCCTTTTCCTTATCTATTCACATTGATATAGGCATACAGAAAATGTTTATTTGAATAAATGGTCCTGATCACTGTAAATACCTCCCATGTTTATCATCAAATCTACATGTTGTGAAGTGTTCCTTTACTCGTTCCATTAGAAATCCAGTTGTTCTGATAGAGATAATTCACTAGGGATTCTAAATAGGCCTTCTCACACTGCATTGTTCGAAGCCTCAGGCTATAGTGGCCCTGGGCTAGCTTAGCCTGGGTTCACACAAGCATTTGTTAACCCTGGGCTAAGCTTTAGCCCTGGGCTAAGGATTCACACTTGTATTCCAAAGCCCAGCGCTAACGGTAAACACAACATGCGATCAAATCAAATTTGATTGGTCACATACCCATGGTTAGAAGATGTTAATGCGAGTGTAGCGAAATGCTTGTGCTTCTAGTTCCGACCATGCAGTAATATCTAACAAGTAATCTAACAATTTCACAACAACTACCTTATACACACAAGCATAAAGGAATGAATAAGAATATGTACATATAAATATATAGATGAGCGATGGCCGAACGGAAAAGGCAGGATGCAGTATATGGTATAGAGTACAGCAAATACATATGAGATGAGTAATGTAGGGTATGTAAACATTATATAAAGTGGCATTGTTTAAAGTGACTAGTGATACATTTATTGCATCCAATTTTTAATTATTAAAGTGGCTAGAGATTTGAGTCAGTATGTTGGCAGCAGCCACTCAATGTTAGTGATGGCTGTTTAACAGTCTGATGGCCTTGAGATAGAAGCTGTTTTTCAGTCTCTCGGTCCCAGCTTTGATGCACCTGTACTGACCTCGCCTTCTGGATGATAGCGTGGTGAACAGGCAGTGGCTTGGGTGGTTGTTGTCCTTGATGATCTTTTTGGCCTTCCTGTGACATCGAGTGGTGTAGATGTCTTGGAGGGCAGGTAGTTTGCCCCCGGTGATGCGTTGTGCAGACCTCACTACCCTCTGGAGAGCCTTACGGTTGTGGGCGGAGCAGTTGCCGTACCAGGCGGTGATACAGCCCGACAGGATGCTCCCGATTGTGCATCTGTAAAGGTTTGGGAGTGTTTTTGGTGACAAGCCAAATTTCTTCAGCCTCCTGAGGTTGAAGAGGCGCTGTTGCACCTTCTTCACCACGCTGTCAGTGTGGGTGGACCATTTCAGTTTTTCTGTGATGTGTACGCCGAGGAACTTAACTTTCCACCTTCTCCACTACTGTCCCATCTATATGGATAGGGGGATGCTCCCTCTGTTATTTCCTGAAGTCAACGATAATCTCCTTTGTTTTGTTGACATTGTGTGTGAGGTTGTTTTCCTGACACCACACTACGAGGGCCCTCACCTCCCTGTAGGCCGTCTCGTCGTCAGAAAGTCCAGGGCCCAGTTGCACAGGGCGAGGACGAGACCAAGGATCTTGAGCTTAATGACGAGTTGAGGGTACTATGGTGTTGAATGCTGAGCTGTAATCGATGAACAGCATTCTTACGTAGGTATTCCTCTTGTCCAGATGGGTTAGGGCAGTGTGATTGCGATTGCGTCTGTGGACCTATTGGGGCGGTGAGAAAATTGGAGTGGGTCTAGTGTGTCAGGTAGGGTGGAGGTGATATGATCCTCGACTAGTCTCTCAAAGCACTTCATGATGACGGAAGTGAGTGCTGCGGGGTGATAGTCGTTTAGCTCAGTTACCTTCGCTTTCTTGGGAACAGGAACAATGTTGGCCCTCTTGAAGCATGTGGGAACAGCAGACTGGGATAGGGATTGATTGAATTTGTCCGTAAACACACCAGCCAGCTGGTCTGCGCATGCTCTGAGGTCGCGGCTAGGGATGCCGTCTGGGCCGGTAGTCTTGCGAGGGTTAACACGTTTAAATGTTTTACTCATGTTGGCTGCGGTGAAGGAGAGTCCGCAGGTTTTGGTAGCGGGCCGTGACGGTGGCACTGTATTGTCCTCAAAGCGAGCAAAGAAGTTGTTTAGTTTGTCTGCGACCAACTTATATCTCTGACATGCGACCAATGTTATATGCAATAAGCACATTATTTCTTCTTACATCTAGTCTAGCATTTGATTTCCAACAGGCACGGTGTGTATAAACCTTGCTGCACTGCAGGTCTGACCTTGGAAACAATGTTTCACTGTAGAAAATGGATTTCACACCTGTACAGAGAATTCTGGGCACATCAACACAACTTCTCTGATCCAGGCAATATCATACAACCAAAATTATCATAGATATATCCAATAACATTTTAATAGAAGAGCTATGAGAACAGACAAATTGAGCGTTTGCTGCCCTTCCAGCTGTAGAGTTTGTAGCTTTAGTTGGTTAAGTTAGTGGTGGAGAGTTTGACACCATTTGGAAGCGACTCCTAAGATTTAGTATTTTTGCAACGGAGGAGACCGAGCAGGCTAGTTGCCGTAGGCTACTTCTGAGAACAGTCTCACATCTTTCACAGCAAAGAGCGAGGGAGAGAGAGGTGAGGGGCACAGCCAGGCAGAGTTAGGCAGGTCGGCCACCATGCAGACAGTATTCAAACTGTAATCAAAAGATGTATCTCGCAATTTCTTGGCTTTCAATGTCTCGCAAATTCACTAAAGTAGGGGCTGTCAATAAGTAGACTGAGCTATTCTACGCGCAACAGACTTTAGACTGAACACACACTCGCGTCTTTCATAGCGAAGAGAAAGGGCAAGCTAGGAAGAGAGGAGGAGGAGGGGCCATGCAGACAGACAGTTGGAACCGTATGCAAAAGCTATATTTTAGTAATCTGTATCTCGCAATGTCTTGTCTAGCAATGCCTCATAAATTAATCAAAAGTATAGATTAGTCTATCAATTATAGGCTAAACTATTCTACCTTGTGCCAGTCAATTTAAATTGAACAACGCGATTAATGGGATGGACATCTCCCAAGGAAAGCTAAAATAATGATTATGATCACACTTGTTCAATTTAAATATTATGGGGACATACTGTTCATGTGGCAACCAAGCACGAGTTGCCTAGACGATCATAGGCTACAGATATGAAATTGACTTGAAATATCTTCAGGCCCAGAATAAAAACCAGTCTTCTGTCAATAGTCAATTTTAATCAAAAATAATTACAAGGGGCAGTTTGGATAAACGAATCCTGTGTGAATCGTCCTCTGGAATAACGCACATGCTTGAATAATAATTACATAACCAAAGTCTCTAATACTAGTCCCATGGCCTAGAACACAGCAAATAATGGGTTCATCAGTGTAGAGTGCACCGCATCATCCCATGGGATCTGTGAAGGCTGCGCACAGCAGAAATATTACTGAAATATTCTAGTTCCTACACATCACCTTCTATATTCAAACAAAATAGTAATTTTATAAGTTGATAATTAAATGGTACGAACTATGCTCATGCCAGTCCTCTCTTGAATGCAAAATGACTCTTCCTAGTATGACTCTGGAATAATGGTGTGTATGTGTGTGTGTTTTGGCATGTTCTGGGAGTCGAGCAAGAGCCGACTCATTCGACTCCGACTGCAGGAGTTACACAGAATCCGCGTGTGCGCCATCGTGCGCACATTTATTTTGTCCTCCCACACCAAACACGATCACGACACACAGGTTAAAATATCAAAACAAACTTAATTACAAACTTAAAAACAAATTAATTACATTAATTTGGGGACAGGTCGAAAAGCATTAAACATGTATGGCAATTTAGCTAGCTAGCTTGCACTTTCTAGCTAATTTGTCCTATTAGGCTAGCTTGCTGTTGCTAGCTAATTTGTCCTGGGATATAAACATTGAGTTGTTATTTTACCTGAAATGCCCAAGGTCCTCTACTCCGACAATTAATCCACACATAAAACGGTCAACCGAATCATTTCTATTCATCTCTCTTCCTGCCAGGCCTTTTCTTCTCTTGACTTTATATTGCAATTGGCAACTTTCATAAATTAGGTGCGTTACCGCCACTGACCTCTTTCGACTTCAGTCACCCACGTGGGTATAACCAATGAGGAGATGGCACGTGGATACCTGCTTCTACAAACCAATGAGGAGATAGGAGAGGCAGGACTTGCAGCGCGGTCTGCGTCAGAAATAGAACCAATTTCTATTTTAGCCTTTGGCAACGCAGACGCTCGTTGGCGCGCACGAGCAGTGTGGGTGCAATAATTGAATAACATGGATTTCTACATTTATTTTGCAACGCAACGTGAGCGTTGTGGTCAGCCTATTAGAGTAGACTCAAAAAATGTTGCCTGCATAGCAACCATGTTTTTGCAAGGATGAAAAGTATTTAGTTTTTTTCCCATGGAAGGATGAAATAGTATGAATTTCGTTTTATATATATATAACGTGCAGAACGCATTAGGCATCACAAGCATATGTAAATTAAGTGACCGTACAGCTTTTGTGATTGAACAGTGAGCATTCTAGGTGTTGTTCTTGACCCTGTTTCACACGGGCTGTTTTGGGACCGTGTTTCTGAGGCTAGCGCTGAAAAGTCGGTGCTAACCCTTCTACGGAGCAGGGCCAGCCCTGGGCTAAGGTCTGTGTTAGCTAGTTAAAATGGTTCAAATACCACAAACCGAGAGGTGCCTTATAGGTATTTTATACCGGTTACCAACTTAATTAGAACAGTAAAATGTAATTTATTGTCATACCTGTGGAATACGGTCTGATATACCACAGCTTTCAGCCAATCAGCATTCAGGGCTCAAATGACTGACTGTATGTTATGCTTGCCCTATAGCGATGGCAGTTAGATGAGAATTCGGTCAAAGACAACCTAGGTTATTACCAGGTCATAAAACAATGCAGCATCGGCTGCTCTGGGCTTAGAGAAAGCAGTTGTGGTCTTATCCACTCCATGACACCTTTCCTTTTCTCCACTATGCTCTGAAACCAGCATCACCCCTCTGTATTGTTATTTATATAACGTGTATATGGCTGTGTCCCAAATGGCTATTTGGTAATGCCTACTCAGTGCTTAAGAGTGGAGCAACCATGTTCTCGTTCTCATCCACTCCATTATGACATATATTCCCAATAGTGCTCTATCTATGGACCCATCTAAAATAGTGCATTATAGGGAATATATTGAGTCCCAAATGGTGCCCTATGTTCACTATGCACCCCCCCCCCCAAATCAGTCCACTTTATGCTCTGAAACCAGCAGGGCGTTGGGGCGGGTGCCCTCGGGGCAGAGGCTGCTTCTAGTCCCACCCCACCCTCCTCCCACCATATAAATGATCATAACGACAGGGTGGCTCAGCACAAAGCAGGAAAAGGCGCGTGGCTGCTTACAGGGCTGGCTGATTCTGACCTACATTTTAAGCTAAACATCCTTGATGGCATGGCAGGACGGCAGCAGCGTGTCATCTCAGTGTGGATGGATCGTGGAGGAGGCCACCACGGAGGGACAGACTGTCACTGAGGAGTTGTCACCAGGCGTTTGTCAGAGGCTGCATCACAAATGGAACCCTACTCCCTATATAGGTAACTAATACCCACTCCCTCCTACCTATAGGACCCTGTTCAAAAGTAGTACACTATATAGGAATATGGTGCCAATTGGGACTCAGTCAGAGGGGCTTTAAGGTGAACAAATGTTCTCTATTCAGCATTCAGAACCTATAGAGGAACGCTGTTGTTATTCTGCCTCTGCTTGTCATCATTACAGGGACGAGGAGCGTGGAGGAAGAACCTCCTTTATTATGACCTTCCTCCTGTCTGTCACTCTTGTCTCTCTCTGTCTGCAATCATGCTAATTATGTGAAGAGTTGCAGCTGGGAGAATTGTTGTTCCTTTTCGTGCTCACACACACACACACACATGGCTGCAGGAAGTTGTGCCTCTGTGAATGTGAATGCCACACCACCTCTAGCTCTCTTAATGACATTCTCATCCTGAAGGGACAAAATATATTTGAAAAATACGGTAGTAGGGCCTATTCAATCCAAACCATTAAGCTAGGTTTCTGGGGTTAAGACCGCTGAGTGGAGGAAGAATGTTGAGATTCATATAGCAACTTGATAAATGTAACAATATTTCCAACAAAGACAAACTAGCTAAATCATGCACAATGATTCCAAGATGCCCTGCTGCTTCTGATTAGCCCAGAAACACACTTAGCTACCGGCGGCTTTGATTGAATACGATCCACTGTCTCATTGAGAATAACAAAAAGAAAGCAGCATTAGAAATACAGTAGAAATACAATCAACGTCTGTGTCCCAAATGGCACTATTTTCCCTATGCAGTGCACTACCTTTGATCAGGCACCATGGGGCCCCGCAAGCATCTGCATGCTTTGTTTATCTCCTGTGTTATCAGAAAATTATGCACAGTCGGCTGCGTACAGGACCTATAAATAACTTTTTTGTATACCAGCCACTGTGGCAGGTAGATTAATAAAAAATCTACCAGCCACAGATTTGTTTTGCCATAATTACACCAAAAACACAACAAAACAGTATTGCTTTTGTCCCTCTCATCGCCCCAATCTGGGCTTAAACCAGGAACCTTCTGCACACATTGACAATAGTCACCTTCAAAGCATCGTTACCCATCACCCCTCAAAAGTCAACTACTTCAAGGGAGAGACATCACCGATTTTTAAACGCTACTAGCGCACACTGCTAACTAGGTAGCCATTTCATATTGGTTACATGAGCATGCTTAGGAATGATTCTAAAACAATAAATGTATTACTGGTAAGAAGTAATGTGGTATATTTCTCAATTTAATTTAATACGTTGTGACCTGTCTTTTAACCAAAATACCACAGATTAGACAAATGTTCAACTGCCCCTTTAAGGTTACCTTGGTAACGGAGCCACTAGAGTCCTGACAGTAGAAGCTGACAATGTCTTTGCTAGCAGTGGAAGCAAACTCAAACATTGAAAAGTAACCTAGCATCTGAACAAAACAATGTAAATAGCCAAGAAACACAAAGACAGTATTGCTGAGTGAGGTGGAATGGCTGTTAGGATTTGTATTTCTTTGTACATAACCATATGAAACAAAATCAGAAATACTTTGAAAACAGCTACTGCAGCATTTATTTTGCTAGAAATCACAACTCGCACATGTGCTCAGTCTTTACTTTTGAATATTTATATGAAATGCACACACTGTAGAGCCCTGAGTGCAATCACCCGCCAACATGGCTGATGAATTAGACATTCTTACCCACCAATGCCAAATTCTACCCTCATTTGTTGGGTGGTGGGTGTTAATTTTAGGCCCTGGCTACATATATGAGACACTTGTATTGGGCTCAGAAGAAAACAGCCATTTGGCTATGAGGGAGTCCCAAGTAGTGAATCACGGTTAAATCCCAGATGGCACACTCTTCCCTATGTAGTGCATAGGGCCCATAGGGCTCTGGTCAAAAGTAGTGCACTATATAGGGAATAGATGTTCCATTTGGGATGCAGCCATATCTCTGCTGACTGCTCTTTGGTTGCTGAGCCCAAGCTCCAACCTCTATTCACTTCTCCTTTCCTCTGCTGTGACATCGAATGTAGACTCCTTGACATGTTGTGGCCGCCTGCCCGGGGCTCTGTTGTCGTTCCACGTGTTGGGTTCTGTAACGCTATCTCTCAACGTTTGTGAAGCACCGCTTGACAACAGCAAGCTTAAGTATGCATCCCAAATGGCACCCTATTCCCTACATACTGTGCCCTTGGAAATTATTCAGACCCCTTAACTTTTTCTGCATTTTGTTACATTACAGCCTTATTCTAAAATAAAATGGATTAAATATGTTTTTAGAGTTTTTTTCAAATGTATTAAAAATAAAAAAACGGATACCTTATTTACATAAGTGTTTGCTATGAGACTTGAAATTGAGCTCAGGTGTATCCTGTTTCCATTTATCGTCCTTGACATGTTTCTACAACTCGATTGGATTCCACCCGTGGCAAATTCAATTGGTTGGACATGATTTGGAAAGGCACACACCTGTCTATATAAGGTCCCACAATTGACAGTGCATGCGGTGAGCAAAAACCAAGTCATGAGGTCGAAGAGAGAGCTCCGAGACGGGATTGTATTGAGGCACAGATCTGGGGAAGGGTACCAAAAAATGTCTGCAGCATTGAAGGTCCCCAAGAAAACTGTGGCCTCCATCATTCTTAAATGGAAGCAGTTTGGAACCACCAAGACTCTTCCTAGTGATTGCCGTCCGGCCAAACTGAGCAACCAGGGGAGGAAGGGCCTTGGTCAGGGAGGTGACCAAGAACACGATGGTCACTCTGACAGAGCTCTAGTTCTTCTGTGGAGGTGGGAGAACCTTCCAGAAGGACAACCATCTCTGCAGCTCTCCACCAATCAGACCTTCATGGTAGAGTGACCAGACGGAAGCCACTCCTCAGTAAAAGGCACATGACAGCCCGCTTTGAGTTTGCCAAGAGATTCTCTGGTCTGATGAAACCAAAATTGAACTCTTTGCCCTGAATACCAAGTGTCATGTCTGGAGGAAACCTGGCACCATCCCTACGTTGAAGCTTGGTGGTGGCAGCATCATGCTGTGGGGATGTTTTTCAGCGACAGGGTCTGGAAGACAAGTCAAAGATGAACAGAGCAAAGAACAGAGAGATCCTTGATGAAAACCTGCTCCAGAGCGCTCAGGACCTCAGACTGGGGCGGAAGGTTCACCTTCCAACAGAACAACAACCCTAAGCACACAGCCAAGACAATGCAGGAGTGGTTTTGGGTCAAGTCTCTGAATGTCCTTGAGTGGCCCAGCCAAAGCGTGGACTTGAACCCGATCAAACATCTCTGGAGAGACCTGAAAATAGCTGTGCAGCAACGTTCCCCATTCAACCTGACAGGGCTTGAGGATCTGCCGAGAAGAATGGGAGAAACTCCCCAAATACAGGTGTGTCAAGCTTGTAGCGTCATACCCGATAAGACTCGAGGCTGTAATCACTGCTGAAGGTGATTCAACAAAGTACTGAGTAAAGGGTCTGAATACTTCTGTAAATAAGGTATTTAATTTTTTTATATTTTCTGAATACTTTCCGAATGCACTGTAGCGCTCTTTAAAAAAAGTAGTGCACTATGTAGGGAATAGGGTGCCATTTGGGACACATACAACACTGAACAAAAATATAAACGCAACATGAAACAATTTCAAAGATTTTAGTTACAGTTCATATAAGGAAATCAGTCAATTTAAATAAATTCATTAGGCCCTAATCTATGGATTTCACATGACTGGGAAAACAGATGTGCATCTGTTGGTCACAGATAGCTTAAAAACATGTAGGGGCGTGGATCAGAATTCCAGTCGGTATCTGGTGGGACCACCATTTGCCTCATGCAGCGCGACACATCTCCTTCACAGAGATGATTATTACAGTGGCAAGAAAAAGTATGTGAACCCTTTGGAATTACCTGGATTTCTGCATAAATTGGTCATAAAATTAGATCTGATCTTCATCTTAGTCACAATAGACAAACACAGTCTGCTTAAACTAATAACACACGAACAATTCTACGTTTTCATGTCTATTGAACACCGTGTAAACATTCACAGTGCAGGGTGGAAAAAGTATGTGAACCCTTGGATTTAATAACTGGTTGACCCTCCTTTGGCAGCATTAACCTCAACCAAACGTTTTTTGTAGTTGCGGATCAAACCTGCACAACGGTTAGGAGGACTTTTAGACCATTCCTCTTTACAAATCTGTTTCAGTTCAGCAATATTCTTGGGATGTCTGGTGTGAACCGCTCTCGAGGTCATGCCACAGCATCTCAATTGGGTTGAGGTCAGGACTCTGACTGGGCCACTCCAGAAGGCGTTTTCTTCTGTTGAAGCCATTCTGTTGATTTACTAATGTGTTTTGGGTCGTTGTCCAGTTGCATCATCCAACTTCTGTTGAGCTTCAATTGGCAGATAGCCTTACATTCTCCTGCAAAATGTCTTGATAAACATATAATTAATTTTTCTGTCCATGATAGCAAGTTGTCCAGGCCCTGAGGCAGCAAATCAGCTCCAAACCATGATGCTCCCTTCACCATACTTTACAGTTGGGATGAGGTTTTGATGTTGGTGTGCTGTGCCTTTTTTATCCACAAAGTGTTGTGTGTCCCTTTTAACTCAACTTTAGTTTAATCTGTCCAAAGAATATTTTGCCAGTAGTGCTGTGGAACATCCAGGTGCTCTTTTGAGAGCTTCAGATGTGCAGCAATGTTTTGTTTTGGACAGCAGTAGCTTCTTCCGTGGTGTCCTCCCATGATCACCGTTCTTGTTTAGTGTTTTATGTATTGTAGACTCGTCAACAGAGATGTTAGCATGTTCCAGAGATTTCTGTAGTCTTTAGCTGACACTCTAGGATTCTTCTTCACCTCATTGAGCATTCTGCGCTGTGCTCTTGCAGTCATCTTTGCAGGAGAGCCACTCCTAGGGAGAGTAGCAACAGTGCTGAACTTTCTCCATTTATAGACAAATTGTCTTACCGTGGACTGATGAACATCAAGGCTTTTAGAGATACTTTTGTAATCCTTTCTAGCTTTATTCAAGTCAACAATTCTTAATCTTAGGTCTTCTGAGATCTCTTTTGTTCGAGGCATGGTTCACATCAGGCAATGCTTCATGTGAATAACAAACTCACATTTTGTGAGTGTTTTTTATAGGGCAGGGCAGCTCTAACCAACATCTCCAATCTCATTTAATTGATTGGACTCCAGGTTAGCTGGCTCCAGACTCCAATTAGCTTTTGAAAAAGTCCTTAGCCTAGGGGTTCACATACCTTTTCCAACCTACACTGTGAATGTTTTTAAATGATGTATTCAATATAGACAAGAAAAAAACTATAATTTGTGTGTTATTAGTTTAAGCACACTGTGTTTGTCTCTTGTGGTGATCAAATGTTATGACCAATTTATGCAGAAATCCAGGTAATTCCAAAGGGTTCACATACTTACTATAATTTCATTTTTGACTTTTACCCCTTTTTCTCCTAAATTTTGTGATATCCAATTGGTAGTGAGTCTTCTCCCATTGCTGCAACTCCCGGACGGACTCGGGAGAGGCGAAGGTCGAGAGCCTTGGGTCCTCTGAAACACGACCGGAAGCCAGCCACACCAGTGTGTCGGAGGAAACACCGTACAACTGGCGACCAAAGTCAGTTTGCAGGCGCCCGGCCCACCACAAGGAGTCGCTGGAGCGCGATGATACAAGGAAATTCCGTCCGGCCAAACCCTCCCCCAACCCTCCCCTTTCTCCACTATGCAATCTGGTTTCAGAGCTGGTCGTGGGTGCACCTCAGCCACGCCCAAGGTTCTAAACGACATCATAACCACCATCGATAAGAGACATTACTGTGCAGCCGTATTCATCGACCTGGCCAAGGCTTTCGACTCTGTCAATCACAACATTCTTATTGGAAGACTCGATAGCCTTGGTTTCTCAAATGATTGTGTCAAATCGGAGTGTGTCAAATCGGAGGGCCTGTTGTCTGGACCTCTGACAGTCTCTATGGGTGTGCCACAGGGTTCAATTCTCGGGCCGACTCTCTTTTCTGTATACATCAATGATGTTGCTCTTGCTGCTGGTGATTCTCTGATCCACCTCTACGCAGACGACACCATTCTGTTTACTTCTAGCCCCTCATTGGACACTGTGTTAACTAACCTCCAGACGAGCTTCAATGCCATACAACTCTCCTTCTGTGGCCTCCAACTGCTCTTAAACGCAAGTAAAACTAAATGCATGCTTTTCAATCGATCACTGCCCGCACCTGCTCCAGCATCACTACTCTGGACGGCTCTGACTTAGAATACGTGGACAACTACAAATACCTAGGTGTCTGGTTAGACTGTAAACTCTCCTTCCAGACTCACATTAAGCATCTCCAATCCAAAATTAAATCTAGAATCGGCTTCCTATATCGCAACAAAGCATCCTTCACTCATGCTGCCGAACATACCCTCGTAAAACTGACCATCCTACCGATCCTCGACTTCGGTGATGTCATCTATAAAATAGCCTCCAACACTCTACTCAACAAACTGGATGCAGTCTATCAGTGCCATCCGTTTTGTCACCAAAGCCCCAGCAGCACCCACTCGTAACCAGCAGCACCCACTCGTAACACGCGCTCCGGCAGGTATATCTCACTGGTCACCCCCAAAGCCAATTCCTCGTTGGGTCGTCTTTCCTTCCAGTTCTCTGCTGCCCATGACTGGAACTTATTGCAAAAACCTCTCTAGCTTTAAGCACCAGCTGTCAGAGCATTTTCAGATCACTGCACCTGTACTTAGCCTATCTGTAAATAGCCCATCCACTGTATCTACCTACCTCATCCCCATACTGGTATTTATTTATTTAATTTGCTCCTTTGCACCCCAGTATCTCTACCTGCACATTCATCTTCTGCCGATCTACCATTCCAGTGTTTAATTGCTATATTGTAATTATTTCGCCACCATGGCCTATTTATTTCCTTAACTTACCTCATTTGCACTCACTGTATATATACTTTTTGTTTTCTTTTGTTCTACTGTATTATTGACTGTATGTTTTGTTTATTCCATGTGTAACTCTGTGTTGTTGTATGTGTCGAATTGCTACGCTTTATCTTGGCCAGGTCGCAGTTGCAAATGAGAACTTGTTCTTAACAAGCCTACCTGGTTAAATAAAGGTGAAATAAAGGGCCAGCTTTGAGACAGCCTGTGATCGAACCCGGGTCTTTAGTGACGCCTCAAGCACTGCAATGCAGTGCCTTAGACCACTGTGTCACTATGGAGCCCCCTTCACCTAGAGTTGATCAATCAGGCTGTTGATTGGGGCCTGTGGAATGTTGTCTCACTCTTCTTCAATGGATGTGCGAAGTGGATATTGGCAGGAACTGGAGCACGCTGTCGATTCAGATCATCCCAAACATGCTAAGTGGGTGACATGTTTGCTGAGTATGCAGGCCATGGAAGAACTGGGATATTTTCAGTTTCCAGGAATTGTGTACAGATCCTTGTGACAAGGGGATGGGAGTGGATGAATGGTACAACAATGGGCCTCAGGATCTCTTCACGGTGTCTCCGTGCATTCAAATTGTCATCGATTTAAAATGCAATTGTGTTCTTTGTCTGTAGCTTATGCTTGCCCATAGCATAACCCTACCGCCACTGTGGGGCACTCGTTGACATCAGCAAACCGCTCGCCCAGCACAGTTGAAACTGGGATTCATCCGTGAAGAGCACACTTCTCCATAATGTCAGTGGCCATCAAAGGACAGCATTTGCCCACTGAAGTCTGTTATGATGCTGAACGGCAGTCAGGTCAAGACCCTGGTGAGGACAACAAGCATGCAGATGAGCTTCCCTGAGATGGTATCTGACAGTTTGTTTAGAAATTATTTGGCTGTGCAAACCCACAGTTTCATCAGCTGTACGGGTGGCAGATCTCAGACGATCCCGCAGGAGAAGAAGCTGGATGTGGAGGTCCTGGGTTGGCATGGTTACAATTGGTCTGCGGTTGTGAGGCCGGTTGGACACACACAGTACTGCCAAATTCTCTAAAACGACGACGTAGGCGGCTTATGGTAGAGAAATGAACATTCAATTCTCTGGCAACAGCTCTGGTGGACATTCCTTCATTCAGCTAGTGAATTGCTCGGTCTCTCAACTTGAGCAATCTTTGACCATTGTGTTGTTAAATCTGCACATTTTAGGTTGGCCTTTTATTGTCCCCAGCTCAAGGTGCACCTGTGCAATGGTGATGCTGTCTAATCAGCTTCTTGATATGTCACACCTGTCCGGTGGATGGATTATCTTGGCAAAGGAGAAATGCTCACTAACAGGGATGTAGATACATTTTTTGTGCTTATGGAATATTTCTGTGATCTGTTATTGCAGCTGATGAAACATGGGACCAACACTACATGTTGTGTTTATCATTTTTGTTCAGTTTACATATAGGCAGCGTTCTTGGCAAATGAGCCGTATTAGTTAATCAGAGTGGAGAATATGTCTTGTTAGGGGAAAAGCAAGACACACACACCTATCCAGCAAATGATGAAAACTTAATTATCTAGTTCTTCACAAAAGACCACACATAAAATGGGACTATTTTTAGCATTCGTGTCATATGACCTTTTTCTGCCGTCCGATAGGGATTTTTGCTTGATGTTTTTATGGCTTGTTTTGTTTATAGCCGGAGAACCCGGGCAGATTATTTGGCTGCCAAGGTTTTCCATTCACAATCTATCAAGCTTAAATATATCAATGCTAATGTTTCTCATATGAGCAGTTGGATGCACAATCTCTGCTAAATTTGGTTATCTGAAATGTCATGAGCACTTAAGACCATTTCCCACAGTACCCCCGTTTTGTTTTGCTCACCATGTGTGCACAGTGCATATTACGACCAGCAATTGATTCATTATTTTATCACCATACCAGTGCATCACAGACACCCACTCACCACCAACTGTCCGTGTCTCTGTTGGGGGACACAGGATGTAAAAGTGATGACACGTCTAAAGAATGTACTGCCGTATTCTGAAATCCTTCATTTCCATAATTTGCATGGAGAGACTGGGTGACAATGGAGTTAAGAATATTTCCATTTGTATGCAGTTCTGTGTATGAATGTTCTTCTCTGCATACCCCGCCTGTTTCCTTCCAAGTGTCTTAGTTGTGAGTATGTTCACACCCTCGGTGGTTATCATGGAGCTCGCCAACAGTTAACCCTCGGGTTCCTCATGGTTTTGTTACGTCCCAGCTGGGCGCTGCTTCCCCTGTTACCAAAGAGGTCGGGGGTTAACTCCCTATAGAACCACAGTGTTCCTCCATCCTTGTTGTTCTGAGTGGCTCTGTGTGTGCTCCTGTGTGTTGTTCCTGTGACTTACTGTACACAACATAGAAGTAGAATGTGGCCCAAATGGTACCCTATTCCCTATATAGTGCACTAATTTTGACCAGAACCCTATCAGTTCTATTGGGATGGTGATGAGTATGTCATGAATCTTTCAGACAGCAACTAACATCCAACCATGTAGGTTAGGGCTGGGAATTGCCAGGGACCTCACAATACGATATCACGGTACTTCGGTGCAGATAAGATATGAATTGCGACTGTCACGATTCTATATGTATGCAATTCGATACGGTAATTTTGTGATTCGATGTTCCAAACATATTGCTCACCAAATGTCTGCTGCAGAGACTAGAGAGCCATGAGAAAACAAGTTCTGATCAGTCATTTAAATAAAAGTGCTGAAAGTTTTAGTTCAGGTTCAGCCAACTACCACAAAAATAATAGTACGTTATTGTCTTAACACGAAATATCGTGAAATAATATCCCAACGTGTAACTGTCGATTTGTTTCCACTATCATTAATGTCCCATTTCTCTTAAGCAATAAATTGAGCATAGTGAGTAGACACTGACAGTCATAACATGCTATGGGAACGAGCTAAAGTCTTTGCTTCGTCCCAAATGCCTCCCTATTTCTTCTGTTGTGCATGTCATTGGGGTGACATTTGGGACGCTTACCTAGTCAGAGTTCAGGACATGATCTTTGAGGGGGGGGGGGGGAAACCTGGCAGGTTAAGTAAATAGTTGTGTTCTCATTCCTGACATCACAACCACAGACCCCTGGTCATATCCACTACACATTCTGTACACACACACACACACACACACACACACACACACACACACACACACACACACACACAGAGACCAGACCAGACAGACAGATGTGGACACCTGCTCGTCAAACATCTCATTCCAAAATCATGGGTGTTAATTTACAGTTGGTCCCCCTTTTGTTGCTATATCAACCTCCACTCTTCTGGTAAATCTTTCCACTAGATGTTGGAACATTGCTGCGGTGGACTTGCTTCCTTTCAGCCACAAGAGCATTAGTGAGGTTGGTTACTGATGTTTGGAGCGATTAGGCCTGGCTCGCAGTCAGCTTTCCAATTCATCCCAAAGGTGTTCGATGACGTTGAGGTCAGGGCTCTGAGCAGGCTAATCAAGTTCTTCCACACTGATCTCGACAAACCATTTCTGTATGAACCTCGCTTTGTGCACGGGGCATTGTCATGCTGAAACAGGAAGGGCCTTCCCCAAACTGTTGCCATGAAATTGGAAGCACAAAATAGTCTAGAATGTCATTGTATGCTGTAGCGTGAAGATTTCCCTTCACTGGAACTAAGGGGCCTAGCACGAATCATTAAAAACAGCCTCAGACCATTATTCCTTCTCCACCAAACTTTACAGTTGGCACTATGCATTGGGGCAGGTAGCGTTCCTAGTTTCATCCGTCATACTGCCAGATGGTGAAGTGTGATTCATCACTCCAGAGAATGCGTATCCACTGCTCCAGAGTCCAATGGCGGTGAGCTTAACACCACTCCAGCCGGCGCTTAGCAATAAGCGTGATGATCTTAAGCTTGTGTGCAGCTTCTCAGACATGGAAACCCATTTCATGAAGCTCCCGATGAACAGTTATTGCGCTGATGTTGCTTCCACAGACTGTTTGGAACTCGGTAGTGAGTTTTGCAACCGAGGACAGACACTTTCAATGCGCTATGCGCCTCAGTACTCGGTGGGCCTGTTCTGATCTTGTGTGGCCTACCACTTCCCGGCTGAGCCGTTGTTGCTCCTAGATGTTTCAACTTCGTAATAACAGCACTTATCGTAGATCAGGGCAGCTCTAGCAGGGCAGATATTTGACGAACTACCTTGTTGGAAAAGGGGCTTCCTATGACGGTGCCACTTTGAAAGTCACTGAGGTCTTCACTAAGGCCATTCTATTGCCAGTGTTTGTCTATGGAGATTGCATGGCTTTGTGCTCAATTTTATACACCTGTCAGAAACCTGAGTGGCTGAAAACCAAATCCACACATTTGAAGGGGTGTCCACATACAGTATGTGTGTGTGTGTGTGTGTGTGTGTGTGTCTGTGCATGTATATATATTCTCAGTTCAAGTAAACATCTCAGTTCAATATTTACATGGTGAATGTGAGATGTTTTTAATGGAGTAGACATAGTCCTAGAGGGTAATGCAGATCTGTGCTTCATGAATGTAATGCAGCCTCTAAACAAGTTCCCTGTGATCGCTCTATTCACTAATGGTAAACATCTTTGTTATCCATTCTCCTGGTAGCCTGCTGCCTGTGTCTCTCTACAATAAGCTTTGCAAATGAAAAAGAAGAGGGGAGAAAGAAAAGAAAGCTTGGCAGTTAGGCTGTTTTCAATTTTCTATCTGCATCATGGGAAGAATGTGTTTTCTCTGTTTTTGGATACAGTGAGGGAGAGCTGTTAAATCTAGAGCTATTGGTAGTTCGTAGATCCCCACCCTTCTCTCTCTCTCTTTCTCTGTCTGTGTGTGTGTGTGTGTGTGTGTGTGTGGCTAGAAGGAGGAGAGGAATGCTCTGCCTCTAATGGTCAGTGACTGATGCCTACTGGGTCCATGCTGCTTGGCCCCCCCACTCTGCCCCTGAGCCATCTGTGTTCTAGCTAAATAATGCCTCGGAATGCAGCCAACGGCCTCCGATTCACTACATCACAGAATGGCCACTATGTGTGTGTCGGCTGACTGTCGTTGACGCTCTCGTGTGGAATTCTGGGCCCTGTCGCGGAGGAGCGCTGCAGCTAGCTAGGGCTCCGTCTGGAATGGCACCCTATAATAAAGCATAATTTCCCTATATAATGCACTCCTTTTGACCAGCGCCCTAACTTTGAACCTAGTTAGTTAGCTTTAGCTACCTGTAGATTCATGGAGGGTAGTAACGTTACAAGCTGGGATCATAGTACATTGTTTAGCTAGCTAGCTACATGTCTGAACCAAAGACTCCACTATGCAAGTATCCATTTCACAGTATGTTTCCACTTCCTGTATCCTGTGCATGTGACAAACAAATTATTTGAAATGGTGTGTGTTTACCAGAAATGCTAATGTGAAGAACATAACCTGCACCAAAGTCAGATTAGGATATAATATTCTACAAAGTTATGAAATTCTCTGGTAGAATGCCCTGATTTTTTTTTGTCATTCACAACCATAAGCTATTTTCTGTAATTAGGTCACCATAAACTCACAACAAGAGCCTTTATTTACAAGTTAATTTTCCTGTATAAATGAATGCAAATGAGTTGAAGTTAAGACGTTGTCGGCTATGGTAGCAGTCACAAGTTTGGACACACCTACTCATTCCAGGGTTTTTATTTATTCTCTACATTGTAGAATAATAGTGAAGACAACAAAACTATGAAATAACACATATGGAATCATGTAGTAACCAAACAAGTATTAAACAAATTAAAATAAATGTTATATTTGAGATTCTTCAAAGTAGCCACCCTTTGCCTTGATGACAGCATTGCACACGCTTGGCATTCTCTCAACCAGATTCATGAGGAATGCTTTTGCAACAGTCTTGAAGGAGTTCCCACATGTGCTGAGCACTTGTTGGCTGCTTTTCCCTGCCCTCTGCAGTCCAACTAATCCCAAACCATCTCAATTTGGGTTGAAGTTGGATGATTGTGGAGGTCAGGTCATCTGATGCAGCACTCCATCCCTCTCGTTCTTGATAAAATAGTCCTTACACAGCCTGGAGGTCTGTTGGGTCATTGTCCTCTTGAAAAACAAATGATAGTCCCTCTAAGCGCAAACCAGATGGGATGGCGTATCGCTGCAGAATGCTGTGGTAGCCATGCTGGTTAAGTGTGCCTTGAATTCTAAATAAATCTGACAGTGTCACCAGCAAAGCACTCCCACACCTTCACACCTCCTCCTCCATGCTCACAAAGACACAGCGGTTGGAACCAAAAATATCAAATTTGGACTCATCAGACCGAAGAACAGATTTCGACCGGTCAAATGTCCATTGCTTGTGTTTCTTGGCCCAAGCAATTCTTTCCTCTTATTGGTGTCTTTTAGTAGTGGTTTCTTTACAGCAATTTGACCACGAAGGCCTGATTCACACAGTCTCCTCTGAACAGTTCATGTTGAAATTGGGGATGCATGATATATCGGTGAACATATCGTAATCGGCCGATTTTAGCAAAAGAAATTGGCCGATGTCTGTCTAGTTTAACGCCCCGATGTGCAAAACCGATGTCAAAGCTGACGTGCATACCTGTATAAGGTACATGACGTAACGATGTCACGTAAAATGTTGCACTATACGTGCAACACAGCATTCCTAACCTAGCCCACAATGTATGCTGTGTGGATCAAGCAGTCATTTGAAATAGTAACAACATTTCAGCAAGACAACTCAAAGGCGAAATACATTAAAGCTAAGATAATGGAATTCATTGCCCTTGACAATCAACCGTTCTCTGTCGTGGGTGATGTTGGCTTTCATCAACTGGTCGAGCACCGGTACACACTACCAAGTGTGCTATTTTTCAGATGTTGCCCTACCGAAGCAACACAGTAATAGGGTCACTGCTATTAGCTTCACAACATACATACTATGGAACGCCGTTTGGGTCTTTGCATGTCAAAAAAGATACAGTAGCACTGTCAAAGCTGTACAAAAAAGTCTACAAACAAGCAAACACCGGCCACAAACGATGTGTTTACAAAACCGTGTTGGTAATAAAGCATTGTTTGTTCGACTGCAACTTCTGTGGTAGCTAGTTTTTAGCTTGGTACCTAGCTAGCAACAATTCAACCAGTCTGAAAACAATGACCAGTAGAAACTGTCATTTTCACTATTCTTAGCAATGATTTAGGATTCCTCGGGAGTAAGTATTAGCTAGGTTGCCACTTATTGTTCGCCTATTGAAATTGAACTTCAGTTCATGAAAATAAATAGCTAGTCAGCAACTTAACCCTGTTGCCCAAGGCTAACGTTATAAGCAGCCAGCTAGCTTCATCTGGCTAGTTATGTGGGTTATGTGTTGTGAAGCTAGCCACAATAAGGATTAGGCACAATAGTGGAATTTGCGGTTTGCCTTAAAAAGTATGTCATTGACAGTAATGCAAATGAATACAAAGAGTAGAATTATGCCATACTTTTATTTTGAAGGCTAACCGCAAAGTCCACTATTGTGGTTAATCCTTATTGTGGCTAGCTTCACATAGATGGGTACGACCACCATTAATCGAATAAGAACTATCTTATAATTATTATTTTTTTAGATGATGACACCTAGCAACTGAAGCTACTGAAACAGATGTGTTATTTGACACGTCAAATAGTGTTATTTGACGTGTGTCTTTTTTGACACGCAAAGACCCAAACGGTGTTACATAGAAATCCTGGTTGAGAATGAAATGACTGAACAAATGAACAACGAAACAGCACAGCAAGTAAGTGAAAGAAATAGGTTTTGATTATGTTTTACTGGTAATTGGGACAAATGTAAATGCCAACAAAATAACTTTTTTTTGTGTGTGTAACTTTTATTTAACTTTTAACAAGGCACACCTGTTAATTGAAATGTATTCCAGGTTGCTACCTCATGAATCAGGTTGAGAGAATGCCAAGAGTGTGCAAAGCGGTCAGTAAGGCAAAGGGTGGCTACTTTGAAGAATCTCAAATATAAAATGTACTTTGATTTGTGTAAAAATGTTTGGGTTACTACATGAATCAATATTTTGTAGTTTTGATGTCTTCACTATTCTACAATGTAGAAAATAGCAAAAATAAAGAAAAACCCTTGAATGAGTAGGTGGTCTGAACTTTTGACTGGTACTGTACATGATATGGTCATTATTTTAACTGGCTATCCAGCTAACAAGTTAGAAATTAACAAACATTGTTTGGAAAGTTGCTTTTAGTTGCCTGGTTTGCTAGATTGACAAATACTAAATTCATTTTTAAACTGATGGGTTATTGGTGTTAAAATACACCTGTTATGCAATTTTGGACCACCAGGCTGCCAATGTCGTGCAGCCTGTTGTTTTTGTGTTCAAACTTTTTCATAACGACAAGGACAAGTTTGATGTCGGACGACAATTGAATGTTCATGATGTCACTGCAACAACTGTATTCAGACATAAATATTATAAACCAGCCTTTAGTCTTAAAATCTTTGGTTGTTTAGTACACTACCGTACTCACTCTGTTTAGCACGAGGCCTCACTGTGAATCCTTAGAGATGGGTGGGGCTAAGACTTATGAGGGTGTGAACGATGCTGAATGAGTGTAGACAAAGAAGAGCTCTCCAGTAGGTGTACCAAAACATTCAAGGGCCATTTTCTCAAAAGTGTGGTTACAAGTTTATGAACTTTCAAAGCAGAATTACTTTCCCGTTGTTCCTCAAATGTAATGTACGATACACCATTTTCTAGCTGTCTACTTTTATCCAATGTAAAAAAAAATATATATTTTTTTTTTAAATCACAATTTCACATTTTGCTACATAAGATCAAACTGGTTGGTCACAAATACAGAAGAAAGAACATGAGTAATGAAACTCCCAAGTCTAACAAGCTTCCCCTGTGGAAGCTGGTCGCTTCGTTTAATTATTTAGTCAGGTCTGCTGGAGGGAGGGAGAGGCAGAGAAAGAGAGATAGAGAGGGACAGAGCACAGACACATTAGCAGTATTGATGACAATGTGGCCTATTCATAGTCTTCCCAGACGTACGGACAATCTCTCTTTTCACAAAAGGACAATCATAAGAGGAGAGTTATGAAACATCCCACCTGGCTTGGCCTAGAGGAGAAAGAGAGGAGAGACTTCTAGTCATCATAGCTACCATATTATGGCAATTTCTATTTCCAGACCGGTTTTATTTTTTTTTACAACTTAGTTATAATGATATATAATTTGTCAAAGGTTCTTCAGAAGCATGTCCAATTTCAAGTGAGAAGGTGACATTGAGCAACAAATTTAAAATGTAATTTGTAACAAGACCCAAGATCAATTAATCGGGGCCCACATTTAAAAAGTGTCTCAAACTAAGAGTGCTGATCTAAGAACAGTTCCACTCAATGTATTAATATTGATCTAAAAGGCTAAACTGATTCTAGATCAGAACGTCCTACTCTGAGAAACATTTAGTGAAATGTAGCTTTGGTACTGCGTCTTGACCTAGCTGTAAGAGCTACATTTTGCATTGTGCTGTCTATGGACAGTAGTGTGTTGTGCCTACTAGGTCCTTACACCAAAGGTTTTGGTCCTGTGTCGGTCAGTTGGTTGAGCATGGCACTTGCGACACCAAAGATCATGGGTTCGATACCTGCTGTGGCCACCCATCTGAAATTGTATGCATGATTTGTTAGTCACTTTGAATAAAATAATTTGCTAAATGGCACATATTATTATATGTTTATCCCCATGCTATTATTGTTCATGCACTGTAGGCTTTTTCTCTGGATGATGAAAACCTCTCATGTCAATTGAGAGAGGACTGCCCTTTCCTATAGGTGTTTTTTGTGATGTGACAGACTGACAGGGCTCGTGTCACAACGGTCAGAAAATGTGTCAGCTTCCATATTTTGTTCCACTCTCTCCCGCCAACTTGACAATGCTGAGGTGAAACAGACATAGAGGCTCTGAAACCATTTGTTGGGCAATTTTTTTTCTTTCTGTCGCTGCGCATCAACTGTTTGCGAGGTGTAAGTGAAGCGCCGGGACTAGTGTTGTTCTCCCTCTGAAAATTGGGAATGTGTTTTTCTCTTCTCACCTTTCACCTGACTACATTCCTCTGACAGATATTGCTGCCTTGGTTTACCCCGACAGGGTCATGAGATGAGGCCCCCGATGCGGCTCTACTGTTAATGATATTGACTGTGTCCCAAATGGCACCCTATTCCCTATATAGTGCACTGCTTTTGACCAGAGCCCAAAGGAATAGGGTGCCGTTTGGGACGCATAACTCTGTGACTGCTGATCAGGAGGCAGGAAGACACATGACGTTAATGGTCTAAAGAAGACAACCCCAACACAGATTGTATATTTGTGAATGCTCCGGTTTGTTTCTACGTGCTACAGTGTGTGTGTGTGTGTGTGTGTGTGTGTGTGGGCGCCGTCTTAGTCTGACTGTAATAATATACATAGCGCTAGAAGCATCCGAGGACGTTAAGCTGGACTGTGTGTGGCGCTGGCTCCAGAGTGGCCCATAGTGGAGGCATTTGTCTGTCTCTGACTGTGAGGAGACCCCCCCCTTGAACCATGACAATGGTTGGCTATGCCCCACAGCAGAGCTTGGGTGGCTAACTAACTCGTAAATTTGAGCATGTGTTCATTAGGCATGTAAACATTTTTATTTTATTCAGCACTAACTAGATTGTTTTTGCGAGTATGAAGCACAATACAGATTGTTTTTGAGAGTATGAAGCACAATACCATGTAGGTGTTTAGGAAAAAAGGATCTCGCTCAGACTTTTATTCCATAGGCTGGGATCACTATGCAGCTGTTGCAAAAGCGCATTTTTCAGTGGCTGTCCACTGTTTGCAAACAAATTAATGATAGGTACCTTAAACATTTATTGGTTTAAAATTCACATAGGCCTATACATTTGTGAACAGTCATCCACAACAACTATACTGAACAAAAATGCAACTTGCAATAATTTCAACAATTTTACTGAGTTACAGTTCATATAAGGAGATTGAAATAAATAAATTAGGCCCTAATCTATGGATTTCACATGACTGGGCAGGGGCTCATCCTTACATAGGTCATCCTTACCTCCAAGCATTTATTCAAGTTGGATAATCTTTGGATTCTGACAGCAGTCGCACCATTGGAAGACAGCTTGGACTGTAGCCTACAAAATCCTATTCTTGCCCTTTTCCCACGATTCATCAAACGCATTTGGTGTGTCATCATAGTGGGGCTCCCAAGTGGCACAGCTGTCTAAGGCACTGCATCTCAGTGCTAGAGCCGTCACTACAGACCCTGGTTCTATTCCAGGCTGTATCACAACCGGCCCAGATTGAGAGTCCCATAGGGCGGCGCACAATTGGCCCAGCGTCGTTAAGGTTTGGCCGGGGTAGGCCATCATTGTAAATAAGAATTTGTTCTTAACTTAGGGAGAGGAGTCCTGTCAACGGGACAGTTGTAAATAATGTAGCGTCTTGTGTCACGATTGCAGAGAAAAAACAAATGTTGGTACATATAAGTGTCTTATATCGGCCGAAAGCTTAAATTCTTGTTAATATAACTGCACTGTCCAATTTACAGTTGCTATTACCGCAAAAAAAATGCCATGCTATTGTTTGAGGACAGCTCCTAACAACAAAACACCTTTTTCAATGCAATTACGTTTGATAAATTCCACTCTGAAGGTGAAATGTGTACTTACATTCTGAAATCGTGCTCTGATTTATCATCCAAAGGGTCCCAGAGATAACATGAAGTGTCATTTTGTTAGATAAAATCCTTTTTCATATCCTACAAAGGTCCATATAGCATGCACAATTGATTTTGACACCAAATATGGTCATGGCACGCCGATGACGCGGGCGGTCTTCACTTGATCGACTGTATCTTTGTCAAATAAGCACCAATCAGGGTCAAACAAAGCTATCTAGATAGCCATTGAAGTTATGAAAACTGGCTGTTTTGCAAATGTTGAACTTGTAATATGGCTACTAGTACTGGAAAAGCTAAATAAAAGTCCAACGTCTCCTTCACGATTTGCGTTTGGTAAACAAATCCAAAAGCGCGATCTGGTCCATTCGGACGAAATGTTCAAAAAGTTATATTACAGGTCGAAGAAACTTGTCAAACTAAGTATAGAATCAATCTTTAGGATGTTTTATCATAAAAGTTCAATAATGTTCCAACCAGAGAATTCCATCTGTAGAAAAGCCATGGAACGCAGGTCGCTCTCAAGTGAAAGCGCGTGACTGAGAATGAGGCTGTAGGCAGACCCCTTAGTCAAACAGCTCCCATCCGGCCCCCCTTCACATGAGCAGCCTGAAACAACGTTCTAAAGACGGTTGACATCTAGCCTTAGGAAGTGCAAAATAACAAATTTCCCACTGTGTATTCGATAGGGGTGAGTTCCAAAACTACAAACCTCAGATTTCCCACTTCCTGTTTGGATTTTTTTTCTCAGGTTCATGCCTGCCATATGAGTTCTGTTATACTCACAGACATCATTCAAACAGTTTTAGAAACTCCAGAGTGTTTTCCATCCAATACTAATAATAATATGCATATATTAGCATCTGGGACTGAGTAGGTGGCAGTTCACTCTGGGCATGCTATTCATCCAAAAGTAAAGATGCTGCCCCCTATCTCTAATCCTAGAAATTATCTAGTTTTTCAAACGTATCTGTAATCTGATTAAAATATTTTAGTTTTTTCTAATCTGTTACTCCCCAACACATCTACAATACTGAGTGAAAATACTGTAACTATATATACGGCCTAACAATGCTCTTTCATTTTCTTGGTGAAAGCTAAATACATTAGTACCTAAGCGTCCCAAATGGCGCCCTATATCCTATTTAGTGCACTACTTTTGCCCAGGACCCATAGGGAATAGGGTGCCATTTGGGACGTAGCCTAAATGAAATGCAATGGGTGGTTGGGACCCTGTTTGTAAGGAAAAGTTATTGGCCATTGTAGAACAACACAATGCATGTTTTTAGGACCCGTTACAGCAAATGACTGTTGACAGTAGCTAGGATTAGCAGCACGTCACAAGGCTCCACATCATGAAGCTTTACTTTAAGCCACATAGCAGAGCTGTACACACAGCACACACAGAGCTGGGAGAAATCCTGACTTCATCAGTTTCCCGTAGGGATTGAGTGCCACAGCAGCAAGCTGGTCATTGTCATGGCAGTTTCCTTAGTTAAAACTCCACATAGCTTGTCATGGATGCGTTCCAAATGACATCCTACTCCCTATTTAGTGCACTACTTTTGAACAGAGCACTATGGGTCCTGGTCAAAAGTAGTGCACTAATTAGAGGATAGGGTGTGATAAGATATGATGAGATGCTGGAAACAATGAGGCTGAATATGAAATGCATTCCAGAGACGATGGTGATGTCCAGAGTCCTGCTGACGGTTCCGTTGGTCTGTCAATGATCAAGTCTGACTGTGGGTCGGTTGGAGTGGTGGAATACAACTTTCTTTGTCCTGTGGCAAACACAGACACACACACACGCACACACACACACACAGTTTCTTCCTGTCTCATTTCTCCCCTTTTGAATGGCAGTTGTATATCTAATTGTCCTGTTGTAGTCTTCTAAATGTTTGCCTTGTCTCCCTCCTGGTCAGCGTAGCAGTGTTTGGTCACACATTCCTGTCATCTGAGTGGTTGAGCAGATCGATGGACTGACAGACGGAGGAGAATGCAGCAGCTCCCTTTACAAACCTGCGTAGAGGCATTTGTGTTAAAGTCCAGACCTGTCAAACGCTGGCTTACATCCCTCGGAGGTCGCAGAGAGCAACTTGTGTGGTTGCTGCCTGCCGGGGCTATAAAGCAGAGCACCGTCAGTGTAGACCTACTGGATATCGATAAGCTTAGGCCATTCTGTTCTAAATCAGCCAATAGAGGTGCTCACATTTCAGCTTCCCCTGACTTCAGCTTCAGGGTTTCTTAAGGGGCGAGGGAGTTGAGTCCGAGGTTGAACAGGATTAGCACAGACCATGAATGTTTTATTTGATGTCTGAGGAAAGCAGAGATATTGAGAACCTGTGATATTGCAGTAACAAATAGGCTATCTGCTGTACACAGTAGTCTAACCTAGTTTCCCTCCGCCTGGGATGGAACAAAGTGTCACCCTGTTCCCTGTATAGTGCACTATTTTTGACCAGGACTCTTGGTTTAAAGTAGTGCATTATAAAGGGACTAGGGTGCCATTTGGGACGTATCCCCTGTCTGTAAGATACCAGTGTAATATAAAATGTCTTGTAGATCTCTCGTCATTATGTAACCATGCGAGGATTGTTCTGTAAAGCAAGAACACTGTCCTCAACTGTAAAACTCTTTTCATTAATGTAACTGGGGCAGCGGCTGCAATTATGATGAAGATATAGTGGATGCATCCAAAATGGCACCCTATTCCCTTTATGGTTCACTTCTTTTGACCAGGGTACTGGTCAAAATAATGCACTACGTAGGGAAAAGTGTGTTATTTGGGAATTAGTCATTGTGTGCCTCTGAGAATGACCCTTTCAAGTGGAGGAATGGAAAGGCTGTTTGAAATTCCACCCCACCCTTGTTGGAAATTAGATTCATATTTGATATGTTAATAACACAATTTGTTTGGGGGTCTTGTGTGCTTTGGTAAATATCTGAAAGGGCTCTTCTTACATAGAATTCCATGCATCTTTACTCCAGAGAGGCGGCAGGGTAGCCTAGTGGTTAGAGCGTTGAACTAGTAACTGGAAGGTTGCAAGTTCAAATCTCCGAGCTGTCAAGGTACAAATCTGTTGTTGTGCCCCTGAACAGGCAGTGTTCCTAGGCCATCATTGAAAATAAGAATTTGTTCTTAACTGACTTGCCTAGTAAAGGTAAAATAAATAAGACCACTGTAAGCCAGTGTTGTACTATTGTATCATTGCTATTCTCAGGAGCTTTAAGCTCTGTTTATATTTGAGCGTCTGACTTTTTTGTTGGAGTTTTGGAGTACTCGCATTATTATTATTTTTTAATACTCGAATGGGGGTAACAAATATATTTTTTTAAGGCCCGCACTGGAAAAAAATGTGTGCATTTATAATAACCATTACAGACAGCAAATCCTAATTGCTATTTGGTCAATAGAAAAGCGAGTGGCATTTTAAGATGAATTGATTGAAACTGTAATATCAAGTGGTTATATACTGAATAGAAATATAAACGCAACATGTAAAGTGTTGGTCCCATGTTTCATGAGCTGAAATAAAAGATCCCAGAAATGTTCCATATGCACAAAAAGCTTATTTCTCTCAAATATTGTGCACATCACTCTTGGTGAGCATTTCTCCCTTGCCTAAGATAATCAGTCCCTCCACCTGACAGGTGTGGAATTTCAAGAAGCTGATTAAACAGCATGATCATTACACAGGTGCACCTTGTGCTGGGGACAAAAAAAAACGTTACTCTACAATGTGCAGTGTTGTCACACGATACAATGCCACAGATGTCTCACGTTTTGAGGGAGTGTGCAGTTGGCCTGCTGACTGCAGGAATGTCTACCAGAGCTGTCACCAGATACTTTAATGTACATTGCTCTACCATAAGTCGTTTTGAATTTGGCAGTACTGTGTGTGTCCAACCGGCCTCACAACAGCAGACCACGTGTAACCACGCCAGCCCAGGACCTCCACATCTGGCTTCTTCACCTGCGCGGTCGTCTGAGACCAGCCACCCGGACAGCTGATGAAATTGTGGGTTTTCACAACCAAATCATTTCTGCACAAACAGTCAGAAACCGTCTCCGGGAAGCTCATCTGCGTGCTCGTCATCCTCTGCAGGATTTTGACCTGACTGCAGTTCGGTGTCATGACCGACTTCAGTGGCCAAATGCTCATCTTCGATGGCCACTGGCACGCTGGAGAAGTGTGCTCTCCACGGATGAATCCCAGTTAAAATTGTACCGGGCAGATGGCAGACAGCATGGCGTCGTGTGGGTTTGCTGATGTCAACGTTGTGAACAGAGTGCCCAATGGTGGCAGTGCGGTTATGGTATGGGCAGGCATAAGCTACGGACAACAAACACAATTGCATTTTATCGATGGCAATTTGAATACACAGAGATATCGTGATGAGATCCTGAGGCCCATTGTCGTGCCATTCATCTGCCGCAATCACCTCATGTTTCATCTTGATAATGCACCAGACATGTCCCCCACTGAGTATGTTTGGGATGCTCTGGATTGACGTGTACGACAGGGTGTTTTAGTTCCCGCCAATATCCAGCAACTTTGCACAGCCATTGAAGTGGAGTGGGACCACATTCCACAGGCCACAGTCAACAGCCTGATCAGCTCTATGCGAATGAGATGTGTCACACTGCATGAGGCAAATGGTGGTCACACCAGATACTGACTGGTTTTCTGATCCACGCCCCATTTTTAACATTATCTGTGACCAACAGATGCATATCTGTTTTCCCAGTCATGTGAAATCCATAGATTAGGGCCTAATTAATTAATTTCAATTGACTGATTTCCTTATATGAACTGTAACTCAGTAAAAAAGTTAGAAAATGTTGCATGTTGCGTTTTATATATATTTTTCGGCGTACTATATCGAGGAACCCAATCTTCAGAAAGGCAGTAACCTCAGCAGTGGTGCTTGTAGAAGCTTATGGCTGTGGAATGGCATAGACTTCTTCTGTTAATATAGCAGACGACTCTTATTTCCCAAGCCCTTATCACAGACAATACACATATTTTACAGAGGGGAAAAAAAGAATGTGATTTAATATAATACAATAAAACAGAACAGAATATTTTCTAGACATTTATTTCTGTACGGCTAACGAGAGCTTGTGTGTGTAGAGGGAGCGGTTGGAACGCAATTGAGTGAAGAAGACACTGGTGTGATGCTTGGTTTGGTGTCTTTTTTGTTGTGCCCCGCCAATGCACTTGTATAAATGGAACACTGGTGTCGAAGACGATCTTCATTTGCTTTAAGACAAAATCTGTGATCTTCGGTTAAAGACCGAGCTTTGACGTCCGTTCAATCCCTCATATTTACTACTCTCTGTTTATGTCCATGTTTACTCTACGTGATGAGGGGAGGATCTGTAAATGAATGAATATATTACGTCTCTGTCCCATTCCGTCCTTCTTGTCTTTTTTAAAAACTGGACTTGACTTCTGCAACATAGTTTGCCAAGAAGTCTACATGGCATTCTAGCTATATTTAGTGTTTTCATTTGGACATATGGCATGGATTTTCCCTTGTAATCAGAACAGATCAATGGGCAAATGCCCATTGTGTATGACATTAGAGTAGGAGTGAGAGGGAGGACTAGCCGTAGATGATGTCCTTGATTAAATATATGGCCATTTGTTGTACTTTTCGTGGAATGCTTTAATTCTGCTATCATTTCATGGCTCATGACTCTCTTGTGCTTTTTTGAGGAATGAGCAAGTACAGACTAATTTCTCCTCATTGGTGTAATCGGTGTGGCTCGCGGTGGAGGGGGGGGGGGGGCTACTCTGGTCAAGACAGTGGTGAGGGGACAAGAGGGGCAGGGGGAGACGGGACAAATGACTCTGGTCAAAGCAGTGTGGGTCAGGCTGGGTGGGAGAGGGACAGAGGGGGACGGACTACGCTCCCAACTCAGGCCAAGGGGAAGTGAGTGGGGATCTGAGTTATTAGCTCCAGAAATAGCAAAGTTAGGCCCCTGTGAAGCCTCTTTCTGTGAGTTCTAGAGAGGAGGCCAGGACAACTGTGGACATCTGTTTAGGGTTTATTTAGTACAGAGGGGCAGCACAGTATATTTTCTCATGACCCCAGGCTAGTCCCAAATGGCACCCTAAGCCCTACGTAGTGGAATGACCATGGTCAAAAGTAGTGCACTAATATAGGGAATAGGGTTCCATTTGGGACTCACCCGTCTGTGTTCGGGCGTCCCAGTCAGTCGGTCACCTAAGGGAAGCCCCTCAAAGGCATGAGCTGTATTCAGATTATGGCCAACAATGCCCCCAATTTGACCCCTCACCCACAGACTGGCCCCCTTTACCATCCGTTTGGCTGACCACTCTGGCTCTTTTTTAAGTATGTTTAAACATAGACATTGTTAAATAACGTTGTGGTAGCAGTGGCTCCTGGAAGGTGATGAGCCGCGTTGCTTTCTTGACCTTTCTTGACTTTTGCTGGAGTATACTACACACAGAGAATAGCGAAAATAAATCTATTTCTGTCAAAACTACATTTAACATGAGACCTGGTATGAATACAGACAGAAGATTTGATTGATTAGGGTTGATTTTCCAATTCTTCTGTTCCATTTGTTTAGTTTTGTTTGGGACTGTTGTCCTTTGGACCTAGTCTTCCATTAGAACAATTTACATGCTCAAGTAGTCTCAAATTGAATGAAGCCCATTATGTCATCATTTTTCGCAGAGACTTTGATAATGGCCTCACTTTCCTGAAAAGACACCTCACAAATCGGCTTTAAAAGATGTAAGCTGAATATTTTCAATGTCGACAAGTAGACGAGAGAGGTGGAAGTGGTTTCCCTTCAACTTTAGTTTCTTCACTTTTGAAATGTTTGTGTACATGGAAGGCAAGACAAGTGACTTATGGTTACAAAAAATGAAATGCTTTTAGCTAAAGCGTTACTTCGTTTGTCAGTCAAATAATCTGTCACAGGCTTGTGAAAATACAGCTCTGTGAACTGCCATTTCTTGGGTTAGACATGGATTTACCTCCCCAAACAGTTTCCTGCAAACGCCCACCTCCTGCTATTGACCTCCATTAAGGCACAGAAGACGATTATATATGGTCGAAAGCAGCAGTCACGTACCTATCCAACGCTGTTACGTTCTAATCATGTCATTTCAAGCTTATTTGAACACTTTTAAATGACTAGCAGAAAACAAGAGATACAATCTACATGTATGATGTTTCCCTCCGGAGGATAATGGTGCTTGACTGTGTGTGGGGGTGTGTGTATTGGGGGTAAATACCTGGTAAGAGCCTTGGACTTTAAAGACGGCCACCCGGCATGTTTGACAGCTTTAAAGACGGCCACCCGGCATGTTTAAGACAGCTTTAAAGACGGCCACCCGGCATGTTTGACAGCTTTAAAGACGGCCACCCGGCATGTTTGACAGCTTTAAAGATGGCCACCCGGCATGTTTGACAGCTTTAAAGATGGCCACCCGGCATGTTTGACAGCTTTAAAGACGGCCACCCGGCATGTTTGACAGCTTTAAAGACGGCCACCCGGCATGTTTGACAGCTTTAAAGATGGCCACCCGGCATGTTTGACAGTTTTAAAGATGGCCACCCGGCATGTTTGACAGCTTTAAAGATGGCCACCCGGCATGTTTGACAGCTTTAAAGATGGCCACCCGGCATGTTTGACAGCTTTAAAGATGGCCACCCGGCATGTTTAAGACAGCTTTAAAGACGGCCACCCGGCATGTTTGACAGCTTTAAAGATGGCCACCCGGCATGTTTGACAGCTTTAAAGACGGCCACCCGGCATGTTTGACAGCTTTAAAGACGGCCACCCGGCATGTTTAAGACAGCTTTAAAGACGGCCACCCGGCATGTTTAAGACAGCTTTAAAGACGGCCACCCGGCATGTTTAAGACAGCTTTAAAGATGGCCACCCGGCATGTTTAAGACAGCTTTAAAGATGGCCACCTGGCATGTTTAAGACAGATTTCTAGACAGCCACCAGGCATGTTTAAGACAGCTTTAAAGACGGCCACCCGGCATGTTTAAGACAGCTTTAAAGACGGCCACCCGGCATGTTTAAGACAGCTTTCTAGACAGCCACCCGGCATGTTTAAGACAGCTTTCTAGACGGACACCCGGCATGTTTAAGACAGATTTCTAGACAGCCACCAGGCATGTTTAAGACAGCTTTAAAGACGGCCACCCGGCATGTTTAAGACAGCTTTAAAGACGGCCACCCGGCATGTTTAAGACAGCTTTAAAGATGGCCACCCGGCATGTTTAAGACAGCTTTCTAGACGGCCACCCGGCATGTTTAAGACAGCTTTCTAGATGGCCACCCGGCATGTTTAAGACAGATTTCTAGACAGCCACCAGGCATGTTTAAGACAGCTTTAAAGACGGCCACCCGGCATGTTTAAGACAGCTTTAAAGACGGCCACCCGGCATGTTTAAGACAGCTTTAAAGATGGCCACCCGGCATGTTTAAGACAGCTTTAAAGATGGCCACCCGGCATGTTTAAGACAGCTTTAAAGATGGCCACCCGGCATTTTTAAGCTATGGAAATACCTCAGCATTAATGAAGAGACTGAAAGGTAGTGAAAAGTAGACTTATGCTGTTAATCAATCGATCTGCCCAACCCTTTAACCCACTCCGCTAATCATCTATCAAAACTTGAGCCATGTGCACTCCTGGTATGCATCCCAAATGGCACCCTATGCGGGCCCTGGTCAAAAATGGTGCACTATTTATAGGGTGCCATTTGGGACACATCCCTGGTCCTGTGGACAGTTTGAATAGTCTGTTTTCCCTGAGAGCCCCTCACCCCTTCTAATAGGATAAGTAGTTAATGGTCTCTTTAGGTTAATGAGGTGGAGGGCTCTCACTGGAAACCCATAGGTTAACAATGTTCTTGACCCAGTCATTTTCTCAATTACAGCAACCTGTGTGTTGTTGGAGTGGCCCAATTTAAACCTTTTAAAAAAAAAGTTTATTTAACTAGGTAAGTCCGTTAATTAAGAACAATTTCTTATTTTCAATGACAGCCTAGGAACAGTGGGTTAACTGCCTTGTTCAGGGGCAGAACGACAGATTTTAACCTTGTCAACTCAGGGATTCACTCTTGTAACCTTTCGGTTACTAGTCCAACGCTCTAACCACTAGGCCACCTGCCGCCCCAATGAAGGAGAGGGTAAAGTCCTCCACTATATAGAGAATAGGGTGCCATTTAGAACACAGCCATAGACATGTCTTACATGGCCCTCGCCTCACTTTCATACCACTACAAGGTTAGGTTAGGCTTTGTTAATACACACGTCTCTCAATATTATATCTAGCTTAGTCCTAATTTTCCACCCAATCACTGCTCAGAACTCTCTCCTTCACCGTCTCTCTCTCTCTTTTTAAATTACAGGTCAATAATGTAAAAGCCGCTTTTCAGAGTTTATTTTGTGTTACATATCGCATGTGGAAGTGAAATGATCTGCTGCCGTTCAGTAGCAGAATGGATGGATGCCTTTTCAAAGCTTTCCTTTCCTCCCAGGAAAAGGTCTGTTCCTTGGGCACTTTGATTAATGTGTGAGCTTCAGACCGTCTGCTCACCCAGGTCATAGCTCAGTGTCTTTCCACACACACGCTAGATTGATCTCTGGCCCCTTCTTCTCCCCCAACTCAGCTGAGCTCAAACCCATAGACAACACCTGTAATTCAGACAGTGTGAGATGGATCGGGAGAGAGGCGAGAGATCGCTCATCAAACTGATGCTAAGAGAAAGCCTGTCACTTTAAGCATCATAGATCACTAGAACCCCTGACATCTTTGTTGTTTACCTTGTCATTTGCCACTAGTCATCAAACCGCCAACAAACCGTTCCTGCTCTGTAAATACTTTGTGTAATTACATGAATAAGCACTGTACCCAACAACCACTGTTGTATGTGCAGTGCAATCACCACAGGGAAAAATGGCTTCTCCAGAAGACTGTGGTTGCTAGGTAACCTTATCCAGCTGCTCCTTTCTTTGGAGTGCAGTTTGGAAGGAGTCTGTTGGAGACAGAGATGCTCTAGTCAATGTCGACTGGTTGAGTGAGAGGGGGGAATACATATTCACATCAGTATTCATAAAGTGTCTGAGTAGGAGTGCTGATTTGTGGATCAGTTTTGCCTTTTCGATTATAATGAATGGACAGGGGGACCTGATCCTAGATCAACACTCCTACTATGTAATGCTTTAAAACGGGCCCAGATCAGTATTCTGCTGTGGTACATACTGGCCAGTCAGCCTTAACCAGCCTGCCTCCCTCCCGGAGATGGAACCGTTCTGTTTCTGGTGAATGAGTGATGGATTATTAGGCAAATTCACATGGAAAGACACATTTGATAAATGCCCCATTTCTCTGTGAACGCTGTAGAGAGTCCATCACTGCACATTGCTTATTGCCTCATTCATTAATTCATGAAATGGTGATTAATTTACTTGGCAGAACCGTTCCTAATCGGATAAATCCATTTGAATTCAATCACTTTTTAACAGCAACCCTTTTGATTTGAACAAAACCTTCTGTACATGTTTGCCCATTGTAGAAGTGGTCAGAAAGTCAGTTTCTGGACCTGAATGCCAAAACATTCAAGAGATAAAGGTGTTTAAAGTGAACTCATTTTGCATACCCCACCATACCATGGAGACATAGATGTCTTCATCACTGGAAAATAGAAACGGTTGAGATTGATATCATTTAAAAGCTTACAAACAGGGTTGTTAAACTGTTTTATAATTTCTAGAAAATGTTATTTTTTAATTAAAATGGACTTTCTTTTAAAAAAAATGTTTTAACCTTAAATGTTTGTGATCTATAAACGCCAAACTCTATTTGAAGCCATTTTAAATCTTGAGGATTTTGTGTCGTGCCCGCCACCGGCTGAGACACAACATGCTCTCTTGAATACAGGGTGGCTGATAAATGTTCTAAAATGGGAATAACATTTTGAATTTCAGATGGTACTACTTAGATGGGTTATATCAGAGAATGCTGACTTCATTGGGAATATCTGTTTAAAATGATGCTGTCAATCCTCCATAGGAAACCTGTTGAGATCATAGAAATATAGATAATAGAATAGTCATGACCATTTAAGTTGACATTGGACAGCGGCTGGACCGGCGTCCATCTTTGTGGTACTAATAAGTTACAATTTAAATTCAATAAAAATGTAAATGGTCTACCAGCTAAATTGCAGTGGTCTGAAGGAATAGGTCCATTCTATGAATTATAGTTATATGATTGAAATAACCACCCCCTCTCCATTCAAGAGCAAAAAAAATCTCAGTAACAATACAAAAATAAATATATCTAAAATAGTTTGACCATCCTGTTTGTAAGCTTTTAAATGATATCAATCTCAACTGTTTCTATGTTCCAGGGATGAAGACATCGATGTCCCATGGTATGGTGGGGTATGCAAAATTAGTTCACTTTAAACACCTTTATCTCTTGAATGTTTTGTCATTCAGGTCTAAAAAGTCATTTTCTGACCACTTCTTCCATGGGCAAACATGTTTGGAAAGTTTTCTTTAAATCAAAAGGGATGTTGTCAAAAAGTGATTGAATTCATATGGATTTACCTCATCTACTTCCGTTTGCTGTGTGAGTGTGTTTTCTCTGCCCTGCCTGCCAGTGTCAGTGCAGACAAAGGCAATGGTGAGATTTACTGCTGTCTTCTTTCTGGCTGTGTTCCAAATGGCACCCTATTCACTATACAGGGAATAGGGTACCATTTTGGACGCAACCTGCGGCTGCAGATCACAGGTTAAATCTGGGGAATCTGATTGGACTGGACATTTAGATTGCGGAAGGGAAATAGGACCATTAATGGACAGTAATGATCATTTTCAATGGTACTGGACCTGTTTTATGTTTCTCTACTCCCATGTATTACCTACAGTGTGACCCCTGACCACCACTAAGTCCTAGGCTGTGGAGATGGCCAGTCTGAGTGTCTATTTCCAGCCACTACTCACTGAGAGGCTTCCTAATGGTCAAAAGTAGTGCACTATTGCAGGCCACACTACTTGCCTAGAGAGTTCTCAGCTATACTTTTCGTGGCTGTTTATTTACCACCCCAAACAGATACGGGCACTAAGACAGCACTCAGTCAGCTGTATAAGGAAATAAGCAAACAGGAAACCGCTCACCCAGAGGCGGCGCTCCTAGTGCCTGGAGAATTTAATGCAGGGAAACTTAAATCAGTTCTACCAAATTTCTATCAACATGTTAAATGTTCAACCCGAGGGGGAAAAATTCTAGATCCCTGTACTCCACACACAGAGACGCGTACAAAGCTCTCTCTCGCCCTCCATTTGGTAAATCTGACCACAACTCGATCCTCCTGATTTCTGCTTACAAGCAAAACATTAAAGCAGGAAGCACCAGTGACTTGGTCTATAAAAAAGTGGTCAGATGAAGCAGATGCTAAACTACAGGACTGTTTTGCTATCACAGACTGGAATATGTTTTGGGATTCTTCCGATGACATTGAGGAATACACCACATCAGTCACTGGCTTTATCAATAAGTGCATTGAGGGTAGAGCTGCCACTTTCAAGGTGCAGGACTCTAACCCGGAAGCTTACAAGAAATCCCGCTTTGCCCTCCGACGAACCATCAAACAGGCAAAGTGTCAATACAGGGCTAAGATTGAATCATACAACACCGGCTCCGATGCTCGTCGGATGTGGCAGGGCCTGCAAACTATTACAGACTACAAAGGGAATCATAGACGCGAGCTGCCCAGTGACACGAGCCTACGAGACGAGCTAAATCACTTCTATGCTCGCTTCAAGGCAAGAAACACTGAGGCATGCATGAGAGCATGCATCAGCTGTATCGGACGACTGTGTGATCACGCTCTCCGTAGCCGACGTGAGTAAGACCTTTAAACAGGTCAACATACACAAGGCTGCTGGGCCAGACGGATTACCAGGATGTGTGCTCCGGGCATGTGCTGACCAACTGGCAGGTGTCTTCACTGACATTTTCAACATGTCCCTGATTGAGTCTGTAATACCAACATGTTTCAAGCAGACCACCACCTTCCCTGTGCCCAAGAACACAAAGGCAACCTGCCTAAATGACTACAGACCCGTAGCACTCACGTCCGTAGCCATGAAGTGCTTTGAAAGGCTGGTAACACCATTATCCCAGAAACCCTAGACCCACTCCAATTTGCATACCGCCCAAACAGACCCACAGATGATGCAATCTCTATTGCACTCCACACTGCCCTTTCCCACCTGGACAAAAGGAACACCTATGTGAGAATGTTATTCATTGACTACAGCTCAGCATTCAACACCATAGTACCCTCAAAGCTCATCACTAAGCTAAGGAACCTGGGACTAAACACCTCCCTCTGCAACTGGATCCTGGACTTCCTGATGGGCCGCCCCCAGGTGGTGAGGGTAGGTAGCAACACATCTGCCACGCTGATCCTCAACACTGGAGCTCCCCAGGGGTGCATGCTCAGTCCCCTCCTGTACTCCCTGTTCACCCACGACTGCATGGCCAGGCACGACTCCAACACCATCATTAAGTTTGCAGACGACACAACAGTGGTAGGCCTGATCACCGACAACGACGAGACAGCCTATAGGGAGGAGGTCAGAGACCTGGCCAGGTGGTGCCAGAATAACAACCTATCCCTCAACGTAACCAAGACTCAGGAGGTGATTGTGGACTACAGGAAAAGGAGGACCGAGCACACCCCCATTCTCATCGACGGGGCTGTAGTGGAGCAGGTTGAGAGCTTCAAGTTCCTTGGTGTCTACATCAACAACAAACTAAAATGGTCCAAACACACCAAGACAGTCGTGGAGAGGGCACGACAAAGCCTATCCCCCCCAGGAAACTAAAAAGATTTGGCATGGGTTCTAAGATCCTCAAAAGGTTCTTCAGCCGCAACATTGAGAGCATCCTGACTGGTTGTATCACTGCCTGGTACGGCAATTGCTCGGCCTCCAACCGCAAGGCACTTCAGAAGGTAGTGCGTACGGCCCAGTACATCACTGGGGCAAAGCTGCCTGCCATCCAGGACCACTACACCAGGCGGTGTCAGAGGAAGGCCCTAAAAATTGTCAAAGTCCCCAGCCACCCCAGTCATAGACTGTTCTCTCTACTACCGCATGGCAAGCGGTACCAAATAAACTTTGATTTGATTAATTTGATTTGAATATGGTGCAATTTGGAACAGAGTACTGTACTGGGTCATTGGGACGTATAAAGCACAGATAAGAATATTGGGACTCATATAGCTTTTCACAAAGGATCGATTTCCTTTATGTAACAAGCGTCTCAGTAGGATTGCTGATTCAGGATCAGTTTAGCCTTTTAGATCCCAACGAATGAATCCTAGATCAGCACTCCTTCTCATAGACACTTGTTACATATGTGACCGGCCGCCTCGATTCGGTCTCGATTCGGCAACATTTGAAATGTGTTTTTTACATTGGATAAAAGTAGAGACTGAGCTAGAAAATGGTACAGTGCATTTGTAAGGTTTTCCGACCACTTGACTTTTTCCACATTTTGTTACGTTACAGCATTATTCAAAAATGGATCAAATATTTTTTCCCCTTAGCAATCTACACACAATACCCCATAATGACAAAGCAAAAACAGGTTGTTAGACATTTTTGCAAATGTATTAAAAATAACAGATACCTTATTTACATAAGTATTCAGACCCTTTGCTATGAGCCTCGAAGTTGAGTTCAGGTGCATCTTGTTTCCTTTGACCATCTTTGAGATGTTTCTACAACTTGATTGGAGTCCACCTGTGGTAAATTAAAATGATTGGACATGATTTGGAAAGGCCTACACCTCTCTATATGAGGTCATACAGTTAACAGTGCATGTCAGAGCAAAAACCAAGCCATGAGGTCGAAGGAATTGTCCGAGACAGGATTGTGTCGAGGCACAGATCTGGGGAAGGGTACCAAAAAATGTCTGCAGCATTGAAGGTCCCCAAGAACACAGTGGCCTCCATCATTCTTAAATGGAAGAAGTTTGGAACCACCAAGGCTTCCTAGAGCTGGCCGCCCGGCCAAACTGAGCGATCGGGGGAGAAGGGCCAAGAACCCTATGGTCCCTCTGAGTTCCAAAGTTCCTCTGAGAAGATGGTTGTCCTTCTAGAAGGTTCTCCCATCTCTACAGCGCTGCACCAATCAGACCTTTATGGTAGTGTGGCCTGACGGAAACCACTCCTCAGTAAAAGGAATATGACAGCCCGCTTGGAGTTTGTCAAAAGGCACCTAAAGATTCTCAGACCATGAGAAACAAGATTCTCTGGTCTGATGAAACCAAGATTTAACTTTTTGGCCTGAATGCCAAGGGTCACATCTGGAGGAAACGTGGTGGTGGCAAAATCATGCTGTGGGGATGTTTTTCAGTGGCAGGGACTGTGAGACTAGTCAGGATCAAGGGAAAGATGAACGGACAACACCCCTAAGCTCACAGCCAAGACAGCTCATGAGTGGCAATTCTCTGAATGTCTTGAGTGGCCCCCCGGACTTGAACCTGACAACATCTCTGCAAAAAACCTGAAAATAGCTGTGCCGCGACGCTCCCCATCCAACCTGACAGAGTTTGAGAGGATCTGTAGAGAAGAATGGGAGAAACTCCGCAAATACAGGTGTACCGTGCTTATAATGTCATACCCAAAAAGACTCTAGACTGTAATCAGACACACTCCATGGAAACGTAGGCTCCCCTCTCGGATGTGCTCTCCTTCTTCCCCTTCCTCTCCCTTTGCTTCCTCCTCTTCCTCCTCCTTTTTCCTCTCCTCTTCCTCTCTCCCACCACTCTCCTCTCACTTCACTTCTCGCTCGACATCTCTATCCCTCTAATCATTTCCTCTTCCTTCCTCCCTGCCTTCTGCTGCTGTTGAGCCCTGACTCTCCATATCACTTCCTTCTGCTGCTGTTGAGCCCTGACTCTCCGTATCACTTCCTTCTGCTTTCACTGACCTAGAGGAGAGGAGAGGAGAGGAGAGGAGAGGAGAGGAGAGGAGAGGAGAGGAGAGGAGAGGAGAGGAGCAATGAATAGGATACAATAGTGGTCAGGAACATAATCTCTCGCTCTCCCTCTCACACTGTCTAGCTCTTCCTTCCTCTCTTTATTTTTCTCAACCGTACACATACTCTCTTCCTAATAAGGGGTTTCCATCATAAATTGTGTGATAGTTAAACGCCCCCCATTCCTACACACACACACACACACACACACACACACACACACACACACACACACACACACACACTCCTCCAATCAACTCTTGCTTTCTTGCCTGACTGACAGACTTACTACAGAGTTTGCCAATGTTAGCTGATTGCTTACGAAGCTGGGACAGTTTCCAGATAAATTGTATTGGTAGAAACGGGACAAAACAAGCAACTTGTAAGCTGACAATGGAAACAAATGTTCAATACGTCATATGAGCTCCGCTCCGCGGGCATCTGCTACACTGACACGACAGCTAAGCTGTCAAATAATAGAAACATGAGGCAATGTATAGCATGACAAACCATAAGCTAAGCCCAACAGATAAACACAAATTACTGTAGCCTTCATTTCGGTGGCTAGTTAGCTGGTTTTCTGTACTGCTAGCTAGCGAAAGTGACAGCTGAGGTTGACACTTTGTGAGCGCAGGCCAAATTTACAGCTACTCACAACTGTTCTTGCCTGACAGACTAGCTAGCTATAGCAAGCAGCTTGGGCCGTTTCTATATAAATTACATTGGTAGAAACAAAACAAAACAACAAACTAGTTAGGTGACTATATACAGCTAAGCACTGCAACTATTGCCGTGAGACAGAGGTCAATCATTTGAGCTCCACCTCTGATGTGCTCACCTGTACCATGCCTGGACTTGCTATTCCCCAAGTTTCACAGCATCAAACATCGACAACACCAAACATACATTTGTATATATTATGTATGTGGACAGCCCTTCAAATTAGTGGATTTGGCTATTTCAGTTACAACCGTTGCTCACAGGTGTTTAAAATCGAGCACACAGCCATTCAATCTCCATAGACAAGCATTGGCAGTAGAATGGCCTTACTGAAGAGCTCTGTGACTGTCAACGTGGCACCGTCATAGGATGCCAACTTTGGAACAAGTCAGTTCGTAAAATTTCTGCCCTGCTAGAACTGCCCCGGTCAACTGTAAGTGCTGTTTTTGTGAAGTGGAAACGTCTAGGAGCAACACAAGTGTCTAGGAGCCACACAAGCTCACAGTACGTGACTGCTGTTTGCTGGGGCGCGTAGCGCGTATGAATCGTCTGTCCTCGGTTGCAACACTCACTACCAAGTTCCAAACTGCCTCTGAAAATCAACATCAGGACAAGAACTGTTCGTCGGGAGCTTCATAAAATGGGTTTCCATGGCCGAGCAGCCTCACAGAAGCCTAAGATCACCATGTGCAATGCCAAGCGTCGGCTGGAGTGGTGTAAAGCTCGCCGCCATTGGGCTCTGGAGCAGTGGAAATGCGTTCTCTGGAGTGATGAATCACTCTTCACCATCTGGCAGTTCGACGGACGAATCTGGGAACGCTATCTGCCCCGATGCAGAGTGCCAACTAAAGTTTTGTGGAGGAATAATGGCCTGGGGCTGTTTTTCATGGTTCGGGCTAGGGCCCTTAGTTCCAGTGAAGGGAAATCTTAACGCTACAGCATACAATGACATTCTAGACTATTCTGTGCTTCCAATTTTGTGGCAACAGTTTGGGGAAGGCCCTTTCCTTTTCAACATGACAATACCCCCGTGCACAAAGCAAGGTCCATACAGAAATGGTTTGTTGCGATCGCTGTGGAAGAACTTGACTGTCCTGCACAGAGCCCTGACCTCAACCCCATCGAACACCTTTGGGATGAATTGGAACACCGACTGTGAGTCAGACCTAATCGCCAAACATCAGTGCCCGACCTCACGAATGCTCTTGTGGCTGAATGGAAGTAAGTCCCCTGCAGCAATGTTCCAACGTCTAGTGGAAAGCCTTCCCAGAAGAGTGGAGGCTGTTATAGCAGCAAAGGGGAACAACTCCATATTAATGCTCATGATTTTGGAATGAGATATTTGACAAGATATTTCACTCATTGCTTTTCAAAGTGCAAGGACTTGTCCAAATCCGTATCACCAGTCAACATAGATACAGCCTCTTTCACAGTGAAAATGTGTGTCCTTTTCGCTGACGCCATTTTGAGTAATGCTTTGAGTAATGCCATTTTAAAAATGCTTTGAAAAGTCAAATGAAGGCATACCCTGTTTCTGGCTGATGACAACAGCCACACAAATATGACAACAGGTTGTTAGCAAGTTAATTTTGTGATATTGGCACAGATATTATTGTTAGAAAAACAAGGCTATTCACGGCCACTATAGTAATTAAAAGAAAGACTGTCGACGACCGCTATGGGTTCTAAACTGTTCCTAAATGTCTGTAGTAAATACCGGCAATGATGACTGAATACAGTGTAAATAACTACCCTGCGTTACAATATGATTCATCAGTTGATTTCACAACTATTTTCATTTGGGAAAATGACGAATACAGCAGTGATTTGCATTGTGAGGGAGTAATTGACCCATGTTTATAATCTAAGGTTATATTATGGCCATGTCAAATTACATGTAGGCCGATCACAAAGCTGAGAGTGGCTCCAAGTCAAACCGGGGAGATTTGGAGCCGTGTGCGATCTGCAGTGGTAGCAGTAAGAGCAGAGCAGTCATTCACAATTGTCAAGCGTTGTTCCTTCAGTTGAATGCATGAAAGGGAATCTGAATAATCTCTTCTTCCACTTGTCAGGGCACAGCTGTACTACCAGCTACATAATGTCACAGATGCGTCTCAAATGGCACCCCTATTCCCTATACAGTGCATTACTTTTGATGGCCTGTAGGTTAGTGCACTAGGGAATAGGGTGCCATTTGGGACACAGTCTGTGTGATTGGTTCTCAGTTATAACCTTCATAATTCATCTATTTGATTTAATCCATGACATTAACAAATGCTTTTTCTCTCATGTTCTTTCATAGCATCAAACGTAGCATCTCAAAAGATAACTTTTGAGTGGCAGCGGCTTGCGGCCCAAGGTGACATGGCTGATTTTAGGCTGCGCCTCTCCCCTTTCTGTTCCATTGATCTGTGTGGGAGTTGGGAGTGCTCCGTCAGGACTCTGTGTATGAGTGTCGACGGCTGCCTCGGACTTTGCAGTAGTGAAGTAGAGGTGAATGGGATCACGTAGCAGCTCCAGTCCCCTATCACCAGCTGTGCAAACACACACACACACACACACACACACACCAGCAATGTCCCCTTCCCAATCTGACTATCTAGAGGTCACTAGCTATTTCCCTGTGATTGACTGTGTCCCCAACAGCTCTGCAATGTCACTGAATAGCCCTGTCGTCCCAAGGGGGTGTTTAATTTCAGCTGCTGCTCACATTTACGTAATCATTGCTTACCCTACATACATACACACACACGTACACATACAGTACCAGTCAAGTTTAGACACACCTACTCACTCCAGGGTTTCTCTTTATTTTGACTATGTAGAATAATAGTGACGACATTAAAACTATGAAATAACAAATAATATGTATTATATCATAGTTTTGATGTCTTCACTATTATTCTACAATGTAGAAAATTGTAAAAAATAAAGAAAAACCCCTGAATGAGTTGGTGTGTCCTAACCTTTGACTGGTAGTGTATGTGCACACTTTGGCTGGCCTGCCTCAGGTTTAGTGTGTGTGACTGTGTTAATATTTGGTCATTAATGGTAAACGCTGCTTTGCTTCCCCTTTTAACCTCATTAGATCTAACAGAGTAGAGGAGAGGGTGAGAGGGGGATGAGGAACGGAGAGCAGAGGGGGATGAGGAGAGGGGGACCAGACCGCACAGCTTTTAGTCAGCAGTCCTGTTACACAGAATCAATAATAGCAGCTGATCTCTGCAGTCTGCCGGGGCCACTCCAATCTGCAGCCCAAATGGCACCATGTTCTCTATAGTGCACACATTTTGTCCAGAGACCGATGGAGCCTAGTCAAAAGTAGTGCACTGTGTAGGGAATCGGGTGTACTTTGGAAAACGGACAAACAGTAGTTTTACGTATAGCTGAACCACAGTGGAGGAAAACCGCTGAGCTGTAATGTTTCAGGTGGAATAATTGATTCTGTTTTAGTTGATTTTATCACCGCCAGTTGATCACGTGCAGGGCCACATGGTTGGTGGCAGAGGACATTTTCTTTCTCATTTTTATCCGACCGTGTTTCTCTACCACAGACTTTTCTGAACACAGAAATCTAATGGGCTCATTTCTTGAACACTGTGAGCGAACAAGTGTGTGTGTGGTCTATTGCTTCCATGGTGTCCAGTGAGAGTGAAACACCGTCTCCATGCCAAGAAGTGTTAGCTCTGAGCTCAAACCCCTGACATCTCAGGGGACACCCACGCAGCCTGTTTCAGTCACACAGCCGCTGCACCTCCCCTCCCATGTCAACAGGGACCAGTTCACTCTGTGTGTGTATTTCCACTGAAACCTGCTATAAACCTGCTATAAATACCCCCCACTTCGATCTAAAGCCACCCATTACATCACCCTACATCACCCTACACTGACTGCTGCATGCATCCTTCACGTCCCAAATCACACCCTGTTCCCTTTGTGGTACACTACTTTGACCAGGGCCCATAGGGTACAGTTTGACATTTGGCATGCAGGAATTCACAGCGGGCTGCTGTGGTAAGTGACACTGCCACAGTATAGTACCAGTGATCCACACAGCCTCGGGTGTTAAAACCGGCTTCAACCCTCTTACCATTAGTTTGTACCATTAGTACAAAATGGAGTCTTGATGGTGAGGGCCTTAGCCAAGCTGAGTGCTGGTGAACCAGGACTTTCATTTCCATCTCTTAGGATGCACAGTGACTGGAAATAGAGGCTTTTTTTCACAGACCTTCTGGCCGTCTCTATAGCTCCATTTCCGCCAACCACACAACAGGGCATCGATAGATGTTGGAGCCAGGGCCATCCGTACACATTAACCCTGGGACGTGAGACAAGAAGTGGAAGGGAAGCCCCAAATGTATTTTATGAAGCCCTTTTTTTCATACATCAGCAGTTGTCACAAAGTGCTTATACAGATACCCAGCCTAAAACCCCAAACAGCAAGCAATGCAGAGGAAGGAGCACAGTGGCACCACTCTCTAGAAGGCAGACCTCTAGGATGTAACTGAGGTAAATGGATGCCGTATCTGAAATAACATTGAAGTACAATGTTTAAGATCCGCATGAAGTATTGCTATCATTTTGTATGTATACAGTATCTAAGACTGTATTGGGGTCTTCATAAACAACAAGCATCCCATGTCCCATTGTAACGTAAACCCAGAACACTGAGCACTGTGACTGGGGTTAGTGGTGTCTGTGTGCTCAGAGTGTCTTCGGACTGCTCTGGCCACCGGGCCACCCTCCCAGCAGACCTCTATTGATCTCCAATCGGTCATTAATCCCTCCATGACTCAGCCTGAGAACTGTCCGCGAACCATTACAAACCTTGGTCCCTTCCTTACTGCGGAACCACTTCCCTCCTTTCTTTGTGTGTGTGTGTTTTCCTTTCAGGTAGTGAGCCTGTCTGATGGCATAGTAAGACAGAGTATGAAAGGGGACCCCCAGATGTCCCAGAATGCAGTCAGTGCCCCTCGGTCATGTTTCAGTGGGCAGGTATGCCAGACATCCAGGCATGTGGAGGGCTGTCCTCTCCTCTCCACCAACATGTCTGAGTGCCTCGTCTCGTCAATCTCCAGTACTACTTCACAATGTGCCCTGCCTGAGGCCACACACAGAGACAGAAACAGCACCGCTCCGTCTCAGTGTCCGTTACAGTACAGTGGCTAACTAGGACACACTGTCCACTGTATGGGACCAAGACTGCATACAACACACACACACTACACAGGCTGCTTACACTTTAATCCGGTTGACTGAAAATGAGATTTTAACAAGAATTGCTTGTGCAAGTTAAATTGACCTCAGTCATGGATTTGCAGCATAATGCTACAAGTTGGACAGCATTGCATGGTGATCAGGGAGCCTTGGTTTGACTCCGGTTTAAACTGGTTTGCTGGGTATAATCCCATATAGAGTACTAAAGGCTGTTAGACCTTTCAAGGAGGTCACCATTGGATACATTCCACCCCGTGAATACATGGGATGTAAAATGTGTATTTTATCATCACTGGATGCTCAATGAAGATGTTCAGGAGGGAAGATGTTGAGGCAAGGCCGTACCTAGAGAACACGTCTCCTCTTCAACGTGACTGCCCTGGTCACAAGGCCTTCCTGCTAACTGTCTGCTGTGTTCCAAATTGCACCCGTATTCCCTTTAATAGTGCATTACCAGGGCACTTGAGGCTTTTGTCAAAAGGAGTGCATTATGTAGGGAATAGGGTGCCATTTGGCATGCATGCTGAGAAAGCAGCAATGGGCCCCGTCGCCCCAGAGAGAGGCACACACACACACTCACGCACTGTTACTGTTCATTCACGGGTCAGGGCTGATGGCTTACCATGGGACTGACACAATGGTCGTCGGGGGCCAGACAGTGCCTGACAACGTCTAGGACGTGATTTAGTCACCTCTGAAACTTTAACATGGTTAGGATAGGATCACAACACCTCTCACCTTTCTAATAATGGTAAGCCTGGGTAGCACTGTATACATGTTGGTTCTACATCTGTTATAGGAGATTGTTATTGAGAAAAAATGGATATCTCTTGCACTTTTAGATGACTTGCTATCCATATATTCTAGCTGTTGATGCAAGGACATTGCAGAGCTGTTGGGGACACAGTCAATCACAGGGAAATAGCTAGTGACCTCTAGATAGTCAGATTGGGAAGGGGACATTGCTGGTGTGTGTGTGTGTGTGTGTGTGTGTGTGTGTGTGTGTGTGTGTGTGTGTGTGTGTGTGTGTGTGTGTGTGTGTGTGTGTGTGTGTGTGTGTGTGTGTGTGTGTGTGTGTGTGTGTGTGTGTGTGTGGTAGGTAAGGATGTGCTAGGATAGGATGGTAAAGCACTACATTACTTTGTGTCTTAGTGTATATGGTGAATGTTGTTGCCTGGAGGGAGTGTGTGTGCTATGTACAGCTTGGTGGAGGAAGAGTGAGGGAATGGAACTGTGACCTACATAGGAAGGGAACAGTATTTTATTGTGGCATGTGACTCCATCTTCATCTACTCCTGGCTTCATTCACAGGCTAGGTAAGACACACACACAAGCAGCAAAACCACCTAGAGATGTCATTGTGGCTAAAAGGAAACTATAACAGCTTCAGGAATTTGTTCAATTAGTCTATTCCATAACTCCATGATTCCATAATTCCAATTCCATATTCCACCATTCCAGTATTAATCGCTATAGTATGAGTCACATTAAAACATAATCCCATTGCAGCCATATCTGATCATATATAGGCCAGCGTATGGCTATATCCCAAATCCCTATTCCCTTTATACTGCACTTATTTTAACCAGAGCCCTATGGGCCAAAAGTAGTGGACTATATAGAAAATAGGGTGTAATTTGGGATGCGTCCTAAAAGTGTTTTAGACCTGGGGCTGATTTTCACTAGAGGAGCTTTTAGTTAGGTGTTGAAGATTGAGCCCTCCCACAGGATGTACTGTAGTTCCTTCCATCATAATTAACTATGGGACTCCGTCCCCCCCGTCGGCCTCTTTCTTTGCATTTGTTTTGCTTTGCATACTGTAATTGAGCTATTTTCCTGTTTGTATACTCCCCTTATAGTTCACAATAACAAGTCACTTCTCAGGTGCTACACTTGTCACCCCAAAAACACACCATCATGTACAACATATTATCACCTCAGTCCTGAAGGTTTAACAGACAAAGCCGTTCTCAGCCATGTAACACTGTAAGCATCTCTTTCCACTGACGGAGAACATTTCTGCTGAAGGCCGCACATCCCAGCCAATGTTTTCTGTGGAAACCAATGACATTCCACAGTAACCAAAACAGTCCTCTAGTGCAGAGCAGTAGACTGAATGACGGCTATGTCTGAGGCTCTGTCCCCAATAGCTCCCTATTCACTATGTAGTGCAATACTTTTGACCAGAGACCATAGTGCACTACTTTTGACCAGAGCTCCATGTTGGGAATAGAATGCCATTTGAAGCTACCTGAGTGAAGCATGCACCTTTAAAGGGATACTTTGGGATTTTGGCAAGATGAAGTCAGATGAACTTGTGGATAAATTTTTTATGTCTCTGTGTCCAGTATGAGGGAAGTTAGAGGTAGCCAATGCTAAATAGCATTACCCATAGACTTCCAGTCATTGTGCTACCTGCTAGCATGCTAGTGCAATGACTGGAAGTCTGAGTAAAGCTACTTAGCAATTGTGCTAGCGCAGGGGTTTTGGTTTTTGCTCTAGCGCTACACAGCTGACTCAAATAATCAACTAATCATCGAGCTTTGGTTTAGGGCAACAAACCAAAACGTGTACCTCTTGGGGTCCTGAGGACTGAGGTTGGGGAAACACTGCACTAGCGCTAGTTAGCGACTTTTTTCAAACATCACGCAGAGACATAACAATGGTATCCACCAGTTCATCTTGACTCTGGGAAGTTTCATGGATTCAGATTAAGCCTAGCCCTACACTAAAAAGCACTTCCAAAGTGAGATTCTATTTTGAGGTTGCTTTTTAGTGCTTAACATGTATGAATGCTATTGCGTTGGCGTCATGTAGCAGACGTTCTTATCCAGAGCGACTTACAGTAGTGAAACGTTTTCATACTTGTTTCTTGTACTACCACAGTGGCCAGAGGTAGATGGTAGTCAGCGGTAACGTTCCCAATTGACATTTTCACATGCCATCCAGTCACCTATTATGTATTAAATGTGGAAAAGACAAACTGACCTGACATTTGACTACCAATGTAATCAATGACATTAACAGTGTCAATTATCTCCTTTCACACAATGCAACATTTTTTCATAATATGATTTCAGATGCTATATTGTGTTAAACTCCTATAATCTAATATTTTTTCTCTTTTCTCTCCTTCCCTTGGTGCCTTCTGATTGCTACTTGGGCTTGCCTTCTCCTTCACAGGTGAGTTTGAACATATGATTATCCTATCAGGCGTTTGCTTCCGCAGTCAATATTCACGTGTAATAATGTCAAGGAAGCATGCTGTCAATGAAACAAATAGGAAGGAAGAGGGCAGGACCTGTGGCAGCAGTGTGACCTCTCCCCCCTCTGCTGTGTCTATGTCCATCTAATACGTGACTGTGTATGGGGTACGTTCTATTGCTATCCCCTTCTGTTCTGCTGTCCATGAAGAAATTGAATTTCCTTCTCTGCTGATGACCACTGTAAGGGAATAGCCAAGCAAGACACTAATCTGGACTACAATATACTGTGTGCTTTGAGCTTGTTAAGTGGCAACCAATAAAGCAGCTAGCTGAAAGGTCGGTGCCAGCTTAGTTAGTTAGGCTAGAAAAGGTCTGTACCAGCTTAGTTAGTTAGGCTAGAAAAGGTCTGTGCCAGCTTAGTTAGTTAGGTTAGAAAAGGTCTGTGCCAGCTTAGTTAGTTAGGCTAGAAAAGGTCTGTACCAGTTTAGTTAGTTAGGCTAGAAAAGGTCTGTGCCAGCTTAGTTAGTTAGGCTAGAAAAGGTCTGTGCCAGCTTAGTTAGTTAGGCTAGAAAAGGTCTGTACCAGCTTAGTTAGTTAGGCTAGAAAAGGTCTGTGCCAGCTTAGTTAGTTAGGCTAGAAAAGGTATGTGCCAGCTTAGTTAGGCTAGAAAAGGTCTGTGCCAGCTTAGTTAGTTAGGCTAGAAAAGGTCTGTACCAGTTTAGTTAGTTAGTCTAGAAAAGGTCTGTACCCGCTTAGTTAGTTAGGCTAGAAAAGGTCTGTGCCAGCTTAGTTAGTTAGGCTAGAAAAGGTCTGTGCCAGCTTAGTTAGTTAGGCTAGAAAAGGTCTGTGCCAGCTTAGTTAGTAAGGCTAGAAAAGGTCTGTACCAGCTTAGTTAGTTAGGCTAGAAAAGGTCTGTACCAGCTTAGTTAGTTAGGCTAGAAAAGGTCTGTACCAGCTTAGTTAGTTAGGCTAGAAAAGGTCTGTGCCAGCTTAGTTAGTTAGGCTAGAAAAGGTCTGTACCAGCTTAGTTAGTTAGGCTAGAAAAGGTCTGTACCAGCTTAGTTAGGCTAGAAAAGGTCTGTGCCAGCTTAGTTAGTTAGGCTAGAAAAGGTCTGTGCCAGCTTAGTAAGGCTAGAAAAGGTCTGTACCAGCTTAGTTAGTTAGGCTAGAAAAGGTCTGTGCCAGCTTAGTTAGTTAGGCTAGAAAAGGTCTGTGCCAGCTTAGTTAGTTAGGCTAGAAAAGGTCTGTGCCAGCTTAGTTAGTAAGGCTAGAAAAGGTCTGTACCAGCTTAGTTAGTTAGGCTAGAAAAGGTCTGTGCCAGCTTAGTTAGTAAGGCTAGAAAAGGTCTGTGCCAGCTTAGTTAGTAAGGCTAGAAAAGGTCTGTACCAGTTTAGTTAGTTAGGCTAGAAAAGGTCTGTACCAGCTTAGTTAGTTAGGCTAGAAAAGGTCTGTGCCAGCTTAGTTAGTTAGGCTAGAAAAGGTATGTGCCAGCTTAGTTAGGCTAGAAAAGGTCTGTGCCAGCTTAGTTAGTTAGGCTAGAAAAGGTCTGTACCAGTTTAGTTAGTTAGTCTAGAAAAGGTCTGTACCCGCTTAGTTAGTTAGGCTAGAAAAGGTCTGTGCCAGCTTAGTTAGTTAGGCTAGAAAAGGTCTGTGCCAGCTTAGTTAGTTAGGTTAGAAAAGGTCTGTGCCAGCTTAGTTAGTTAGGCTAGAAAAGGTCTGTGCCAGCTTAGTTAGTTAGGCTAGAAAAGGTCTGTGCCAGCTTAGTTAGTTAGGCTAGAAAAGGTCTGTGCCAGCTTAGTTAGTAAGGCTAGAAAAGGTCTGTACCAGCTTAGTTAGTTAGGCTAGAAAAGGTCTGTACCAGCTTAGTTAGTTAGGCTAGAAAAGGTCTGTGCCAGCTTAGTTAGTTAGGCTAGAAAAGGTCTGTGCCAGCTTAGTTAGTAAGGCTAGAAAAGGTCTGTACCAGATTAGTTAGTTAGGCTAGAAAAGGTCTGTACCAGCTTAGTTAGTTAGGCTAGAAATGGTCTGTACCAGTTTAGTTAGTTAGGCTAGAAAAGGTCTGTACCAGCTTAGTTAGTTAGGCTAGAAAAGGTCTGTACCAGATTAGTTAGTTAGGCTAGAAAAGGTCTGTACCAGCTTAGTTAGTTAGGCTAGAAATGGTCTGTACCAGTTTAGTTAGTTAGGCTAGAAAGGTCTGTGCCAGCTTAGTTAGTTAGGCTAGAAAAGGTCTGTGCCAGCTTAGTTAGTTAGGCTAGAAAAGGTCTGTGCCAGCTTAGTTAGTTAGGCTAGAAAAGGTCTGTGCCAGCTTAGTTAGTAAGGCTAGAAAAGGTCTGTACCAGCTTAGTTAGTTAGGCTAGAAAAGGTCTGTACCAGCTTAGTTAGTTAGGCTAGAAAAGGTCTGTACCAGCTTAGTTAGTTAGGCTAGAAAAGGTCTGTGCCAGCTTAGTTAGTTAGGCTAGAAAAGGTCTGTACCAGCTTAGTTAGTTAGGCTAGAAAAGGTCTGTACCAGCTTAGTTAGTTAGGCTAGAAAAGGTCTGTGCCAGCTTAGTTAGTTAGGCTAGAAAAGGTCTGTGCCAGCTTAGTTAGTAAGGCTAGAAAAGGTCTGTACCAGCTTAGTTAGTTAGGCTAGAAAAGGTCTGTGCCAGCTTAGTTAGTTAGGCTAGAAAAGGTCTGTGCCAGCTTAGTTAGTTAGGCTAGAAAAGGTCTGTGCCAGCTTAGTTAGTAAGGCTAGAAAAGGTCTGTACCAGCTTAGTTAGTTAGGCTAGAAAAGGTCTGTGCCAGCTTAGTTAGTAAGGCTAGAAAAGGTCTGTGCCAGCTTAGTTAGTAAGGCTAGAAAAGGTCTGTGCCAGCTTAGTTAGTTATGTTAGAAAAGGTATGTGCCAGCTTAGTTAGTAAGGCTAGAAAAGGTCTGTACCAGCTTAGTTAGTTAGGCTAGAAAAGGTCTGTACCAGCTTAGTTAGTTAGGCTAGAAAAGGTCTGTACCAGCTTAGTTAGTTAGGCTAGAAACGGTCTGTGCCAGCTTAGTTAGGCTAGAAAAGGTCTGTACCAGATTAGTTAGTTAGGCTAGAAAAGGTCTGTACCAGCTTAGTTAGTTAGGCTAGAAAAGGTCTGTGCCAGCTTAGTTAGTTAGGCTAGAAAAGGTCTGTGCCAGCTTAGTTAGTTAGGCTAGAAAAGGTCTGTGCCAGCTTAGTTAGTAAGGCTAGAAAAGGTCTGTACCAGCTTAGTTAGTTAGGCTAGAAAAGTTCTGTACCAGCTTAGTTAGTTAGGCTAGAAAAGGTCTGTACCAGCTTAGTTAGTTAGGCTAGAAAAGCTGTCACAAACTATTTTTTGTGATTTGTGAATACAATGACTCACAGCCCAATCGAAACACTAGTTATTTTTTCAGAGGTAAACAGGTGAAGGACAGCTAAGAGAATCGAGCTGTCAAACAACTGGAATATGTCTGGGTCACCATCAACGTACTCAAGCCGTTAGCTGTACATAGAAACAATAGCAATGTTTCAACATTGCATTGTTATTGCGTGGCACCAAGGGCTACAAGTGCTGTTCCCTCCCTCTGATAACTAATGAGCTTGGCCCTTTGATATAGACTACTAGAGGATGTGTCAGTGTCAGAGAGGGGCTAGATGTCAGTGCTGTAGTCTGAAGACAGCGCTGCCTTCCCAACTGAAGATGCTGCCAAACCTTCACGCCTGCCTGTCTGGCTGATGAGGACACACCACTCTCCCCTACAGGGAGGGAGCATAGCCACAGCCTGTTGCCTAGGCAACTGTTGCACAGACAGAGTAGTGCTTGAAGAGAGTTACTGTACACTACCATGCCTCCCATATGAAGAGGAGTTCTAAGTTTCCAAGGTTCAGGTTGTCAACACTGCAGCAGCTCTACATATCGCTGTCAGGGTCTGTGTCCCAAATGGCACCTTATTCCCTATATATTGCACTACTGTAGACCAGAGCCCTGTGTGAAATGTTTATTCAAAAATGCAAAAAAGGACTGACAAAAATAGGGCCCTGGTCAAAAGTAGTGGCCTACATGGGGAATAGGGTGCCATTTGGAACACAGAAGGATCACCCATTCACAGAGTTATCCTAGCTCATCCAACATATTGACATGAGCTTTCTGGATGCCCTTGGCATGTAGGCTGAGAGGCTAATTCTAGCCCTATGGTGATGGAAGTAGAACCAACAACCCTTTGTGTTGGATATTGTCCCGGAGCCATTTTGAAGCTGGGCTTTGATTTCCTGACAACTCAAACTGAATTGTTCCGCTGCTCTGTCTTTCGCTACACACTTCAGTCTGAGATGGCCATCGCTGAAGTTGTTTGTTGTATGAGGTGAGGTGTTGTACAAAACAAAGTCATCAGCGATTGGATCATCTCTAACCAATCAGAGGGTTTTGTGTTGTGTTCTGACTCTGGTCCAAGCAATAGGTTTTGGGACCAATCAGAACGGTTCGAATGTTTTTCCGTTCTAGAAATCGCAGTGGAGGTACTCAGATCCGGACTCATTGCGTCGAAGAAACTAACATCCATGGGCGTGGCGTAGCGTTTGGCCGGAGCAAGGAGTTTGGGTAGCACGCCGTCCCTGCTCAAACACCGACATTGTCGGCTATCTTGAGGCTAAGTTTTCCAGTCATCTTTGCGTCTGACAATGAGTGAGTGGTATGTTGTCCCAGTCGCGTTTTGTGGGAAGAAACAACACTCCTGGGAAATGTCTCCCTATTCCCTACGTAGTGCACTACTTTTGACCAGGGTGGTGGTGACATGGCCTGCTGTCTCTTTCTGCTCCCTCCACTGTGGAGCTCCTCTTGGTCTGGTCTGTTCTATTGTTAGGCAAGTCCTCCCCTCCAGTGTTTGACTAGTCCACAATGGAGAGCCAGGTGCAAAGGCCCACTGTTTGCCTTCTCCCCTTTGAAAAGGAATATATAGCTTGTTGACACGATGATGTCACACTTTACAGCTCTACGCTAGAAATGAAAGATAAGGAATTAACCCTTTGCTGACAAGTCGACAGATGGGGAACTAGGGAAGACTAATCAAACCTGTATAGTTCTGGAAGTTCTCGGTTATAGAAATACTAGATTTGTTTTATGAATCACTCTTGGCAGTCGTCATTTACAATACAATAGTGAATTGGAGCAGAACAAGCCTTTCTCCTTGATGGCAGGCTGGTATTGTCTTTCAGCAGAAGCTGAGCAGTCATCCTCAGATTGATGGCTGTGTCAGACTGCAGAAGGAAGACGGGCTGAGAGGCTATTGATTTTGTTTTTCACTGAGGTCATAATGAAGTATTCTGTAGCCTGTGAGTGTCAGCGCTGTTTAGTTCTGCCTTTTAGGTGAGCAGATCCTCCCACTCCTGTCCAGTGGACTTAATTACAACCAACTAATGACTGTGTTCTGCTCTGCTGCGCCTACGGTCTTCCTGGTCGGATGTTGACACAGACTCAGGAGTTCAGTTGCGGGGTTGATAGAGCAGTTTGAGGAAACTGCTTGCTTCTGTGTAGAGCCCCAGAGTGGTGGCCAAATCCATAAGTTCCTTTGACTACGGGATTGGTGTCACAGTTTTGCCTCAGCCCCAGCGAACACACCTGACTCCAATTCTTTTGTTGACATGGAAGTTCAGCTGAAGGTTTGATAGTGCAGTTTTAATGGAAGCTGCCTTTGTGTAGAGCCGTGTAGAGCCCCTGAATGGCCGCCAGCTCCACCAGATCCTCTGAGTGCTATAAAGATGGGATCAGCATGGTGGACAAGTGTGAGGAACCACTTTATTGTGGAAGAAAGAGCAATTTACACCTGGACCATGCCATGCTCAGAGCCCTCAAGTAAGCCTCTTAGGGCCGTTTTTTTTTAAATAGTAATGTTCGGATTCTTCTCACAGGAAACCTCACAATGTTAGCAGACTCACCACCCACATACACACACACACGAAACATATGTTGTGGGAAAATCATTGCATAATTTATTGCGTGCTGTTCGATTGCACGTGCTCAATAACTGGAAATTCACAGGAAGCCATATGTTTAGTCTTCCCCCGTCACATTGCTTTTTGTTGGAGTGATACTCTGGCTTGGGATCATCCTTGTAGCTTGTTGTGGTCTCGACCTCAGTTAGTCTAGAAATCTGCCTGTACGTATGCAGTATGCACATGTCACTGATATACAATGACAAGCAGGCGCAGGTCAGTCTAAAAAAAGGATTTAGAGTGGCTGTGGTTTCCTGGATGCTTCCCAAATGGCACCCTATTACTTACAGTGCACTACGTATGACCAAATAGTCCACTACATAGGGAATAGGGTGCCATTTGGGACAAAACCTTTCTCATTCCAAAACATGTGTGAATGGCATGCAGATTATTATAGAGAAAGTGTTCTAGACTCCTCTTAGTGGGTAACATCACATGGATTGTCATTGTAGCATCCTCCCCTTTGTCTGTACTCTAATACCTGCCTAGTCCTAGGCTAGGGCTTTGTACCAAATGGCACCCTATTCTCTATATAGTGCACTACTTTTGACCAGGGCCCTTATAGCTCTGGTTGAAAGTAGTGCACTATGAAGGGGGTAGGGCGCCATTTGGGACATTGCCCCTTGCCTTCCACATAGTTTCACGGTGGCTAATGCTGTGGCTTATGTCAATACTGCCTGCTGCCAACTGCCTCTGAGCTGGAATGGATGAGGACCATCGATGACTCTCTTTCTCTCCTCCTCCATCCCTCTCTTCTCATCCTCCTCCTCCTCTTTCTCCTCACCTGTCAGCTTCTGCATAGGCTTGTCATGGAGAACTTACCTTGTCACGCACACACAGACAAACACACACACCGAGACTCACACACACACACACATTTAGAGAGACATAGATTGTTAATCTTGTCCAGTTGGTGTCCGGTGTCCAACGTTGTAAGGCCCGGCCTGCTGAGCTACTCATGCCCTCGCATGCCAAGTGAGCTCTCACTTTCTCTTCCTCCCTGCCTCCCTTCCCCTCTTTCTTTTATTTTTCTCTTTCCCTCCCCCTCTCGCTCTCCCTTTCTGTCTATTTCTCAAGTGATTCAACAGTCCTTGCTGCCCAAACGGTTTTTACATTTTTGCTGAACCCATCAGGATAGTACATCCTTGCTACTCATTCTGTTGCAGAATGCTGCTTTCCGTAGGTTCAGGTTTATTTGATATCTCAGTCGTGTTTGACTTCGTGGAGAGAGAGATTTAGCTGTGCTCTGCTCTGCACTCCTATTCAGGCTCCAAACTGGCGTACGTGGCTGTGGCTGCATTCCCATACATGGCCAAAATGCATGCAGCGAGCAGATGTCCACAGAGTGAGAGAGAGAGCAGAGTTCTTACAGAGAGAGCGAGAGAGAGAGAGCAGAGTTCTTAGAGAGAGAGGGAGCAGAGTTCTTACAGAGAGAGAGAGAGCAGAGTTCTTACAGAGAGAGAGAGAGAGCAGAGTTCTTACAGAGAGAGAGAGGGAGCAGAGTTCTTACAGAGAGAGAGAGGGAGTAGAGTTCTTACAGAGAGAGAGAGAGAGAGAGCAGAGTTCTTACAGAGAGAGAGAGAGAGAGCAGAGTTCTTACAGAGAGAGAGAGGGAGTAGAGTTCTTACAGAGAGAGAGAGAGAGAGAGCAGAGTTCTTACAGAGAGAGAGAGAGAGAGCAGAGTTCTTACAGAGAGAGAGAGAGGGAGCAGAGTTCTTACAGAGAGAGAGGGAGCAGAGTTCTTACAGAGAGAGAGAGGGAGCAGAGGTCTTACACACAGAGAGAGAGAGGGAGCAGAGGTCTTACACACACAGAGAGAGAGAGCATAGGTCTTACACACAGAGAGAGAGCAGAGTTTTTACACACAGAGAGAGAGGGACCAGAGTTCTTAGAGCAGAGTTCTTAGAGCGAGGGAGCAGAGTTCTTAGAGCAGAGTTCTTAGAGCGAGGGAGAAGAGTTCTTAGACACAGAGGGAGCAGAGTTCTTACACACAGAGGGAGCAGAGTTCTTACACACAGATGGAGCAGAGTTCTTAGGGAGACGGAGCAGAGTTCTTACACACATAGGGAGAGGGAGCAGAGTTCTTAGGGAGACGGAGCAGAGTTCTTACACACATAGAGAGAGGGAGCAGAGTTCTTAGGGAGACGGAGCAGAGTTCTTACACACATAGGGAGACGGAGCAGAGTTCTTACACACATAGCGAGAGGGAGCAGAGAGTTCTTGCACACATAGGGAGAGGGAGCAGAGAGTTCTTACACACATAGGGAGAGGGAGCAGAGAGTTCTTGCACACATAGGGAGAGGGAGCAGAGAGTTCTTACACACATAGGGAGAGGGAGCAGAGAGTTCTTGCACACATAGAGAGAGGGAGCAGAGTTCTTAGAGAGAGGGAGCAGAGTTCTTAGAGAGAGGGAGCAGAGTTCTTAGAGAGAGGGAGCAGAGTTCTTAGAGAGAGGGAGCAGAGTTCTTAGAGAGAGGGAGCAGAGTTCTTAGAGAGAGGGAGCAGAGTTCTTAGAGAGAGGGAGCAGAGTTCTTAGAGAGAGGGAGCAGAGTTCTTAGAGAGAGGGAGCAGAGTTCTTAGAGAGAGGGAGCAGAGTTCTTAGAGAGGGAGCAGAGTTCTTAGAGAGGGAGCAGAGTTCTTAGAGAGGGAGCAGAGTTCTTAGAGAGAGGGAGCAGAGTTCTTACACACAGAGAGAGGGAGCAGAGTTCTTAGGGAGACGGAGCAGAGTTCTTACACACATAGGGAGAGGGAGCAGAGAGTTCTTGCACACATAGGGAGAGGGAGCAGAGAGTTCTTGCACACATAGAGAGAGAGCAGAGAGTTCTTACACACAGAGGGAGCAGAGTTCTTAGGGAGACGGAGCAGAGTTCTTACACACATAGGGAGAGGGAGCAGAGTTCTTAGGGAGACGGAGCAGAGTTCTTACACACATAGGGAGAGGGAGCAGAGTTCTTAGGGAGACGGAGCAGAGTTCTTACACACATAGAGAGAGGGAGCAGAGTTCTTAGGGAGACGGAGCAGAGTTCTTACACACATAGGGAGACGGAGCAGAGTTCTTACACACATAGGGAGAGGGAGCAGAGAGTTCTTGCACACATAGGGAGAGGGAGCAGAGAGTTCTTACACACAGGGAGAGGGAGCAGAGAGTTATTGCACCCATAAGGAGAGGGAGCAGAGTTCTTGCACACATAGGGAGAGGGAGCAGAGAGTTATTACACACATAGGGAGAGGGAGCAGAGAGTTCTTGCACACATAGAGAGAGGGAGCAGAGTTCTTAGAGAGAGGGAGCAGAGTTCTTAGAGAGAGGGAGCAGAGTTCTTAGAGAGAGGGAGCAGAGTTCTTAGAGAGAGGGAGCAGAGTTCTTAGAGAGAGGGAGCAGAGTTCTTAGAGAGAGGGAGCAGAGTTCTTAGAGAGAGGGAGCAGAGTTCTTAGAGAGAGGGAGCAGAGTTCTTAGAGAGGGAGCAGAGTTCTTAGAGAGGGAGCAGAGTTCTTAGAGAGAGGGAGCAGAGTTCTTAGAGAGAGGGAGCAGAGTTCTTAGAGAGGGAGCAGAGTTCTTAGAGAGAGGGAGCAGAGTTCTTAGGGAGACGGAGCAGAGTTCTTACACACATAGGGAGAGGGAGCAGAGTTCTTAGGGAGACGGAGCAGAGTTCTTACACACATAGAGAGAGGGAGCAGAGTTCTTAGGGAGACGGAGCAGAGTTCTTACACACATAGGGAGACGGAGCAGAGTTCTTACACACATAGCGAGAGGGAGCAGAGAGTTCTTGCACACATAGGGAGAGGGAGCAGAGAGTTCTTACACACATAGGGAGAGGGAGCAGAGAGTTCTTGCACCCATAAGGAGAGGGAGCAGAGTTCTTGCACACATAGGGAGAGGGAGCAGAGAGTTCTTACACACATAGGGAGAGGGAGCAGAGAGTTCTTGCACACATAGAGAGAGGGAGCAGAGTTCTTAGAGAGAGGGAGCAGAGTTCTTAGAGAGAGGGAGCAGAGTTCTTCGAGAGAGGGAGTAGAGTTCTTTTAGAGACGGAGCAGAGTTCTTAGAGAGAGGGAGCAGAGTTCTTAGAGAGAGGGAGCAGAGTTCTTAGAGAGAGGGAGCAGAGTTCTTAGAGAGAGGGAGCAGAGTTCTTAGAGAGAGGGAGCAGAGTTCTTAGAGAGAGGGAGCAGAGTTCTTAGAGAGAGGGAGCAGAGTTCTTAGAGAGAGGGAGCAGAGTTCTTAGAGAGAGGGAGCAGAGTTCTTAGAGAGAGGGAGCAGAGTTCTTAGAGAGAGGGAGCAGAGTTCTTAGAGAGAGGGAGCAGAGTTCTTAGAGAGAGGGAGCAGAGTTCTTAGAGAGAGGGAGCAGAGTTCTTAGAGAGAGGGAGCAGAGTTCTTAGAGAGAGGGAGCAGAGTTCTTAGAGAGAGGGAGCAGAGTTCTTAGAGAGAGGGAGCAGAGTTCTTAGAGAGAGGGAGCAGAGTTCTTACACACAGAGAGAGGGAGCAGAGTTCTTACACACAGAGAGAGGGAGCAGAGTTCTTACACACAGAGAGAGGGAGCAGAGTTCTTACACACAGAGAGAGGGAGCAGAGTTCTTACACACAGAGAGAGGGAGCAGAGTTCTTACACACATAGGGAGAGGGAGCAGAGAGTTATTGCACACATAGGGAGAGGGAGCAGAGAGTTCTTGCACACATAGAGAGAGAGCAGAGAGTTCTTACACACATAGGGAGAGGGATCAGAGTTCTTGCACACATAGAGAGAGGGAGCAGAGTTCTTAGAGAGAGGGAGCAGAGTTCTTAGGGAGACGGAGCAGAGTTCTTACACACATAGAGAGAGGGAGCCGAGTTCTTAGGGAGACGGAGCAGAGTTCTTACACACATAGAGAGAGGGAGCAGAGTTCTTAGGGAGACGGAGCAGAGTTCTTACACACATAGGGAGAGGGAGCAGAGAGTTCTTGCACACATAGGGAGAGGGAGCAGAGAGTTCTTGCACACATAGGGAGAGGGAGCAGAGAGTTCTTGCACACATAGGGAGAGGGAGCAGAGAGTTCTTACACACATTGGGAGAGGGAGCAGAGTTCTTAGAGAGAGGGAGCAGAGTTCTTACACACATAGAGAGAGGGAGCCGAGTTCTTAGAGAGAGGGAGCAGAGTTCTTACACAGAGAGAGGGCAGAGTTTTTACACAGAGAGAGGGAGCAGAGTTCTTACACACAGAGAGAGGGAGCAGAGTTCTTACAGAGAGAGAGAGAGAGAGAGAGAGAGAGAGCAGAGTTCTTACACACACAGAGAGAGAGAGCAGAGGTCTTACACAGAGAGAGAGAGAGAGAGAGAAGAGGTCTTACACACAGAGAGAGAGCAGAGTTTGACACAGAGAGAGAGAGGGAGCAGAGTTCTTGACAGCATTCCCTACCACATATACCCCCCTAGGCACAACTATGACAACATAACAAACAAAAACGGGTCGCAGCTCTGTCGCACGCTGGGTATGTACATAGTCAATGGTAGGCTTCGAGGGGACTCCTATGGTAGGTACACCTATAGCTCATCTCTTGGCAGTAGTACTGTAGACTACTTTATCACTGACCTCAACTCAGAGTCTCTCAGAGCGTTCATAGTCAGCCCACTGACACCCCTATCAGACCACAGCAAAATCACAATCTACTTGAACAGAGCAATACCCAATCACGAGGCCTCAAAGCCAAAGGAACTGAGTAACATTAAGAAATGCTATAGATGGAAGGAATGCAGTTTGGAAACCTACCAAAAAACAATTAGGCAACAACAAATTCAATCCCTTCTAGACAATTTCCTGGGTAAAATGTTTCACTGCAATAGTGAAGGTGTAAACTTGGCAGTAGAAAATCTTAACAGTATATTTGACCTCTCAGCTTCCTTATCAAATCTAAAAATCTCAAATAGAAAACCGAAGAAAATGAACAACAATGACAAATGCTTTGATGAAGAATGCAAAAATCTAAGAAAGAAATTGAGAAACCTGTCCAACCAAAAACATAGAGACCCGGAAAACCTGAGTCTACGCCTTCACTATGGTGAATCACTAAAACAATACAGAAATACACTACGGAAAAAGAAGGAACAGCACGTCAGAAATCAGCTCAATGTAATTGAAGAATCCATAGACTCTAACCACTTCTGGGAAAATTGGAAAACACTAAACAAACAACAACACGAAGAATTATCTATCCAAAATGGAGATGTATGGGTAAACCACTTCTCCAATCTTTTTGGCTCTATAACAAAGAATAAAGAGCAAAAACATATACATGATCAATTACAAATCTTAGAATCAACTATTAAAGACTACCAGAACCCACTGGATTCTCCAATTACCTTGAACGAGTTACAGGACAAAATAAAAACCCTCCAACCCAAAAAGGCCTGTGGTGTTGATGGTATCCTTAATGAAATGATCAAATATACAGACAACAAATTCCAATTGTCTATACTAAAACTCTTTAACATCATCCTTAGCTCTGGCATCTTCCCCAATATTTGGAACCAAGGACTGATCACCCCAATCCACAAAAGTGGAGACAAATTTGACCCCAATAACTACCGTGGAATATGCGTCAACAGTAACCTTGGGAAAATCCTCTGCATTATCATTAACAGCAGACTCGTACATTTCCTCAATGAAAACAATGTACTGAGCAAATGTCAAATTGGCTTTTTACCAAATTACCGTACAACAGACCATGTATTCACCCTGCACACCCTAATTGACAACCAAACAAACCAAAACAAAGGCAACGTCTTCTCATGCTTTGTTGATTTCAAAAAAGCCTTCGACTCAATTTGGCATGAGGGTCTGCTATACAAATTGATAGAAAGTATAAAATCCATGTACACAAACAACAAGTGTGCGGTTAAAATTGGCAAAAAACACACATTTCTTCACACAGGGTTGTGGGGTGAGACAGGGATGCAGCTTAAGCCCCACCCTCTTCAACATATATATCAACGAATTGGCGCGGGCACTAGAAAAGTCTGCAGCACCCGGCCTCACCCTGCCAGAATCTGAAGTCAAATGTCTACTGTTTGCTGATGATCTGGTGCTTCTGTCACCAACCAAGCAGGGCCTTCAGCAGCACCTAGATCTTCTGCACAGATTCTGTCAGACCTGGGCCCTGACAGTAAATCACAGTAAGACCAAAATAATGGTGTTCCAAAAAAGGTCCAGTCGCCAGGACCACAAATACAAATTCCATCTAGACACTGTTGCCCTAGAGCACACAAAAAACTATACATACCTTGGCCTAAACATCAGCGCCACAGGTAACTTCCACAAAGCTGTGAACGATCTGAGAGACAAGGCAAGAAGGGCATTCTATGCCATCAAAAGGAACATAAATTTCAACATACCAATTAGGATCTGGCTAAAAAATACTTGAATCTGTCATAGAGCCCATTGCCCTTTACGGTTGTGAGGTCTGGGGTCCGCTCACCAACCAAGACTTCACAAAATGGGACAAACACCAAATTGAGACTCTGAGATTGAGAATTGAGAATTCTGCAAAAATATCCTCCGTGTACAATGTACACAAACACAAATACACCCCACAGAGCCCCAGGACAGCAGCACAATTAGACCCAACCAAATCATGAGAAAACAAAAAGACAATTACTTGACACATGGGAAAGAATTAACAAAAAAACAGAGCAAACTAGAATGCTATTTGGCCCTAAACAGGGAGTACACAGTGGCAGAATACCTGTCCACTGTGACTGACCCAAACGTAAGGAAAGCTTTGACTATGTACAGACTTAGTGAGCATAGCCTTGCTTTTGAGAAAGGCCGCCGTAGACAGACCTGGCTCTCAAGAGAAGACAGGCTATGTGCACACTGCCCACAAAATGAGGTGGAACCTGAGCTGCACTTCCTAACCTCCTGTCCAACGTATGACCATATTAGAGATACATATTTCCCTCAGATTACACAGATCCACAAAGAATTCGAAAACAAATCAAATTTTGATAAACTCCCATATCTACTGGGGGAAATTCCACAGTGTGCCATCACAGCAGCAAGATTTGTGACCTGTTGCCACAAGAAAAGGGCAACCAGTGAAGAACAAACACCATTGTAAATACAACCCATATTTATGCTTATTTATTTTCCCTTGTGTTCTTTAACCATTTGTACATTGTTACAACACTGTATATATATATAATATGACATTTGTAATGTCTTTATTGTTTTGACATTTCTGTATGTGTAATGTTTACTGTTAATTTTTATTGTTTATTTCACTTTTGTATATTATCTACCTCACTTGCTTTGGCAATGTTAACACATGTTTCCCATGCCAATAAAGCCCATTGAGTGAGTGAGTGAGTGAGTGAGTGAGTGAGTGAGTGAGTGAGTGAGTGAGTGAGTGAGTGAGTGAGTGAGTGAGTGAGTGAGTGAGTGAGTGAGTGAGTGAGTGAAGAGTTCTTACACAGAGAGAGCGAGAGTACGGGAGCAGAGTTCTTACACAGAGAGAGCGAGAGGACGGGAGCAGAGTTCTTACACAGAGAGAGCGAGAGGACGGGAGCAGAGTTCGAGGGCCTTGTGCGAGGGCCTTGTGCTTCACTCAGACCAGACGAATCAAGCAGGCGAGGGCCTTGTGCTTCACTCAGACCAGACGAATCAAGCAGGAGAGGGCCTTGTGCTTCACTCAGACTAGACGAATCAAGCAGGCGAGGGCCTTGTGCTTCACTCAGACTAGACTAATCAAGCAGGCGAGGGCCTTGTGCTTCACTCAGACCAGACGAATCAAGCAGGCGAGGGCCTTGTGCTTCACTCAGACCAGACGAATCAACCAGGAGAGGGCCTTGTGCTTCACTCAGACCAGACGAATCAAGCAGGCGAGGGCCTTGTGCTTCACTCAGACTAGACGAATCAAGCAGGCGAGGGCCTTGTGCTTCACTCAGACTAGACGAATCAAGCAGGCGAGGGCCTTGTGCTTCACTCAGACCAGACGAATCAAGCAGGCGAGGGCCTTGTGCTTCACTCAAACCAGACTAGTCCTCACACTGACTGTGATTTATCATAGGATAGAATATTCAACCCAGACAGAATTAAATCACATACATGAATACAACTCATTAAATGGACAAAGTGAACCAGTGTGTCTTGGAAAGATGGTTTTATTCTATAATGAACAATAATATAAATGCAACATGCAACAATTTCAACGAGTTACAGTTCATTTAAGGTAATCAGTCAATTTAAATAAATGAATGAGTTTGGCCTGGGAGGGCATAGGCCCACCCACTGGGGAGCCAGGACCAGACAATCAGAATTTGTTTTTCCACACAAAAGAGCTTTATTACAGACAGAAATACTCCTTAGCACCCCGCCCCACCCTTCTCAGATGATCCCACAGGTGAAGAAGCTGGATGTGGAGGTCCTGGGCTGGCAAGGTTACACGTGGTCTGTGGTTGTGAGGGCGGTTGGACGAACTGCCAAATTCTCTAAAATGTTAGAGGCGACTTATGGTTGAGAAATTAAGATTAAATTCTCTGGCAACAGTTCTGGTGAACATTCCTGCAGTCCGCATGCCAGTTGCACGCTCCCTCAAAACTTGAGACATCTGTGGCATTGTTGTGCGACACAACTACACATTTTAAAGTGGCCTTTTATTGTCCCCAGCATAAGGTTCACCTGTGTAATGATCACACTGTTTAATCAGCTTCTTTATATGCCACAGCTGTCAGGTGGATGGATTCTATTGGCCAAAGAGAACGGCTCACATATAGGGATGTAAACAAATTTGTGCACAACATTTTTGTGTGTAAATATGGGACAAACACTTTACATGTTGTGTTTATATTTTTGTTCAGTGTACATACATTACGTTTCCCTTTTATAGGAAACTGGGCTAAGTTGGATGGTTTTCCTGTGAGACCCGGCCCCTAAAAGCAGCGTCTGGCTGGCCGGCCGGCCCTCTTTGTCACTTGGAGCATACAGGAGGTGAAGTGACAGATTTGGATCACGGGGAACAGGACCCAGAAATGTGTCACGTTTAATAACCCAACCGGTCTAATTCAGACCTGAATTATGAATGCACCAGAATGAGAAGAGGTAGCCTAATGGGAGTCAGGAGAACACTGCCCAGAGACACCATCTGAGGGCCTCACTCTATGAACTTTGAACCTTGACTGTAGCAACAGGGCAGGTAGGATCATTGGTTATAATCAGCATCATCACATCAGTGAACAATGTACAGGATGATTACATTTGGCCTATATTTAATACAGTGTTTCTTAATCCTGGTCCTGGGGACTCAAGCACTAATTGACTTGATTTATCTGCTCAACTCATCATAATTAAATCAGGTGTGTTAGCGCTAGGGCAAACACAAAAATATGCTCCCCTTTGGGTCCCCAGGACCAAAAATAAGAATCACTACATAAAGCAGCCATTACAGCTCTATAGATGTACTTTATAAGAAAATAATTGGAGAAGATCCCATGAACACAGCAGGCCGTCTGCACATTGTTCTGCCAGACAGACGGTGCTGGCCCACTGACTGTCCCACAGACGGGGATCTCCGATGTGTCCCTCCATTAGATTAGAGTCCTCTGCTCTGAGGCTCAGACACGGTGATGAGAACAGGACTGTTGTCTCTACACACTCCCTTTGGTAATCACATGGGCTGAGTCTCAAATGGCACCAAATTCCTGATATAGCGCATTACCTTTGACCAGTGCTGCCGGGAATCAAGTAGTCTGTGTCCGAGATCCCACCCCTAGTGCACTATATAGGGAATAGGGTGGCATTTTGGACGTGTATCTCTCTGCTCCTTCTAATCAGCCGCCGGCAGCAGATAAACAGTGAGAAGGCTTAGGGAGTGTCCTAATCAGACCATAATGGCTGCCAAGGTCACCCCAATCCTGTCAGTGGCAAAATGCCTGCTACCGAACCTATCAATCGCAGTGTCTGTTGCACAGTTGTGTGTGTGTGTGTGTGTGTGGATTTGTGGATTTCCCCAGCAGATTCCAAGATAAGAGTGCTGCTGCATTAGTGTTCCATTTTCTCCATCGCCAATATGTAATTAAAGATAGGAAGCATCATCACCAAAGCAGGCTGTTATTTGAATTAAGGCTGGAGTCCTACAGGGACCTGATGCCTGAATATCAGCAGCTCAGATAACAGAAGCCTCTTAGGATGCTGATCTGGGAGTGTCAGTGTTGAAATGTGTTAGGGGAGGGGTGGGTATAGGTGAACGGTCTGTATCGTTTCAGCGAACACCTGATCTGAGGTCTGTAAACAACGGAATGTGTAATGATATGCCGCCTGCTGATGGTCCCGCGTGCCTCAGTTGGGTTTTGATTGTTCTATGTAAAAGGAGTGCACTCACCACTACAAGTTGCTTTGAATAAAACGCCTTTGTTAAAATGGCATGTATATTATGATGAGCCTGATAACCAACGTTCCTCAGATCTGCAGAAGTGAGTTTTGAACAGCTGGGAATAGTCGACAGCACTCCAGAGGTGGGAGAGTTTCATTGTTGTTTTCCTGCCATTTCAGCTGTAAAACCTCTTCAGTCAGTCCATAAAGACAATGTAACAGAAGCGACGAATGTTTATCTTTCGGGTGTCTCTTTGGAGTGTAGACTTAACAGAATGGTGATAAATAGCACACTAATCAAGGGCTGGGCGATATGGCCTAAAAATCATATCTCCACCCCCCCCCCCCCTAAACTTATGGCCAATTCACAATATACTGTATCTATTTTTTTCTCTAAATAAACTTTGCTCAATGAAAGGTTAATACATTGCATTTCAAAGTGTCTGGAATAATGTCATGAATTCAGGGTATTTACAATACCTAGGCTAAAAGACCCACTAATAATTTCATTATTTTATCAAAATATTTTAACCGGCTTTTTTCACCTGATCTGGCTTTCAAGTCTGTCAATGAAAATGCCCCTAAAAAAAACTAATTGAACCAAAACGATGCAGTAATCAGTAATAATGACCAACAGCTTGTAGCAGGCATTCTGGAAAGTAAACACGGGTCTCATGCACAACCTCTCAAGCACAAGGCCATGTGCTAATGAGTAGCCCGTTAATCTTTATATTTCAAGTTCATTCAAGTTGTTGGATCCACTTGCTTGCTAACAAGGTGGAAGCGGTAAACTGTGATAGCTAGACCCTCCTGTCCGTTTCCAACTGTTTGAGCAACACAGCCTGTTCACTTGGTTTAGATGTGGAAATCAACTGTCCTACCTGGATAAGCTGTTTAGCTTTGGATAAGCTGCCTCCTTTGTATGCTCAATGCACAAGTATAGAACACAGACTAGACAGCTAGCACATAAGTCTGTGGCTAACATGCTGCTAGCGGTACAGCGTGCGACACACTGAGCGTAAATGTTCGTCGATACTCTCGTTTCAGTAGGGTCCGCTCTGTTCTACATTTTGGAAGTTGAGGAATAAAAAGGGTATCGATAGAAAGGTCAAATTCTCCTCTATTACAGTCAAATCATGTCTGAGCGTTTCGGTGTCCATACGACTGATTTCTGTTGGACTAAACCTCACATGCAAATAGCGAGTTAAAACTTCAGAGAGGAGGAAGTGATCTTTTGTCGTTATTGTGATTGGCTGGGGGAGGGGCTTGGTGTCTGTGTGAGAGTGGGAAGGTGTACAGGTCACACGGCACAGAAAGAACAAAGGAGACGAGACCAAAAAAAGGAACAGAAAATAGGAAACCTAGCTTATTGCGATACAGGTGCTAATAGCTGGAGTCTGCTAATGGCACCGGGGTAGGTGAGTCACGCACCACGGTAACCATTGGGGGCACTGGTGGCATTGCACGCTCTCTGTATAACGCCCACCTCAAGCTTCAAATAAGGAAGGAAAACCAGCACAACCATTTTCACCACACCATCGCTGTTACATCTATAGATAAAGCACTAATTCATCTATACAGCTTTTTACTTTCAGCTTTTAAACAGAATGTGGAGGTTTGGTTTTGGGAATACCAGAAGTGTCAAACTACACACCCTTTTCTCCACCATTTGAATTTTTCAGACTGGTTTCCACAGCGAGCCTCAGATAGACAGACTGGAGAACAAGACCCTGGCTCATCCCAAATGACATCCTATTTCTTTTTATAGTGCCCTACTTTTGACCAGGGCCTTGGGATACATACCGAGAGGAGGGAGAGAGACAGAAGAAAGGAGAGGAGACGAGAGACAGACCGAGAGGAGGGAGAGAGACAGAGGAAAGGAGAGGAGACTAGAGACAGACAGAGAGGAGGGAGAGAGACAGAGGAGACGAGAGACAGACCGAGAGGAGGGAGAGAGAGACAGAGGAAAGGAGAGGAGACGAGAGGAGGGAGAGAGAGACAGAGGAAAGGAGAGGAGACGAGAGACAGACCGAGAGGAGGGAGAGAGACAGAGGAGATGAGAGACAGACCGAGAGGAGGGAGAGAGAGACAGAGGAAAGGAGAGGAGACGAGAGACAGACCGAGAGGAGGGAGAGAGAGACAGAGGAAAGGAGAGGAGACGAGAGACAGACAGAGAGGAGGGAGAGAGACAGAGGAGACGAGAGGCGGGAGAGAGACAGAGGAGACGAGAGGAGGGAGAGAGACAGAGGAGACGAGAGACAGACCGAGAGGAGGGAGAGAGACAGAGGAGACGAGAGGAGGGAGAGAGACAGAGGAGACGAGAGGAGGGAGAGAGACAGAGGAGACGAGAGACAGACCGAGCAATAGAAGAGCAGCACATGGTGAGATGAGTCTACTTTGCAGACGGTCAGGGAGCAGTGACAGCCCCTAGTGTAGAGAGATGGAGATGGGCCAATTTCATACTGAAGGGGGGGCTGAACTGAAGTGATTTAATAGTGTTTTATCCTCCATGAAAGATTAATAGGTATGGCTGGGCTGGCTGGCTGGCTGGCTGGTGAAGCACCCTGGATAGATGTGAATCATGGTACAGTAGGCCAGGGAGCCAGTGACTGTGGACATGCAGTTCCACTCACACACACTGGCCTCTGGGCTACAAAGAGTCTTCGATTTTTCGATAGAAAGTGGTTGTTTGAAGTGTGATGTTTTACAGAGGTCATTCTTCTACAGTGAGTGTAGAAAACATTAGGAACACTGGCTCTTTCCATGAGACTGACCAGGTAAATCCAGGTGAAAGTTATGATTCCTTATTGATGTCACTTGTTAAACCCACTTCAATCAATGTGGATGAAAGGGAGGAGACAGGTTAAAGAAGGATGTTTAAGCCTTGAGACAATTGAGACATGGATTGTGCATGTATGTTATTCAGAGGGTGAATGGGAAAGACAAAATATTTAAGTGCCTTTGAATGGAGTATGGTATTTTGTATTTGTATTTAGCCTTTATTTAACTAGGCAAGTCAGTTGAGAACAAATTCTTATTTACAATGACGGCCTACCAAAAGGCAAAAGGCCTCCTGCGGGGACGGGGACTGGGATTCAAAATAATAATATAGGACAAAACATCACGACAAGAGAGACACCACTACATAAAGAGAGACCTAAGACAACAACATAGCATGGCAGCAACACATGACAACACAGCATGGTAGCAACACAACATGGCAGCAGCACAACAGCACAAAGGCAAGAAGGTAGAGACAACAATACATCACGCGATCAGCCACAACTGTCAGTAAGAGTGTCCATGATTGAGTCTTTGAATGAAGAGTTTGAGATAAAACTGTCCAGTTTGAGTGTTTGTTGCAGCTCGTTCCAGTCGCTAGCTGCAGCGAACTGAAAAGACGAGCGACCCAGGGATGTGTGTGCTTTGGGGACCTTTAACAGAATGTGACTGGCAGAACGGGTGTTGTATGTGGAGGATGAGGGCTTCAGTAGGTGTCTCAGATAGGGGGGAGTGAAGCCTAAGAGGGTTTTGAGTGTGTCAAGAACTGCAACGCTGCTGGGTTTTTCACACTGAACAGTTGTGTGTATCAAGAATGGTCCACCACCCAAAGGACATCCAGCCAACTTGACACAACAGTGGGAAGTATTGGAGTCAACATGGGCCAGCATCCCTGTGGAACACTTTTGATACCTTGTAAAGTCGATGCTCTGATGAATTGAGGCTGTTCTGAGGGGAAGAGGGTGCAACTCAATATTAGGAAGGTGTTTCTAATGTTTTGTACACTCAGTGTGTATCTGGTCTATGGGATATCCATAACCCATGGTCACTCAGCCTGTGGAATTGGTGATAGTCCTTTTACATAGAGATCTCATCTACTGGGGCCACGTCCATTGGAAAACAAATTCAGTATTTAGGCTAATGTCCTCTTTATTCAAATCCACTATCAGTCGCTGCACTAGAGAATATGTTTGCTTTAATGTATGAAATAGTAGTAGTCTGGGAAATAGTAGTCAGTCTGGGACCCAGAATAACTAGGATTATTAGTGCCGCAGTTGGCTCCCCAGTTTTGCTGCTCTCAACGATTTATCCTAGAAGGCAGTGAAGACCTTATCAGACTCCCAACAACCTTATCAGCTGAGAAGAAAAGGCAACGCCGGCTATATCACTTTAAAGTTATATATCTAGTATAGCAGACATTGAGCCTGTCAATATCATGGAGAATCCTCTCAAAATAAATCATAGTTACATGGACACAATGAAGGAAGGTAGCCATGAAAATCAGATGGTAAGTTAAAGAGATTCAAGTTGAACGGTATCCTCCTCACTAAATGGGACACTGTCCTCCTTACAGGACTTTTAGGTTATCCCTGATGAGGATTTATTCACTAATTGTCATCTAAGACAGTGTTGAAAGTGAACATACTTTCTCATCTACGTTTAGTTCCACATATTATTCTAGGGTTACTGGTGTCTATGCTTCTGGGCCGTCAACAAGAAACATTTTGACAGTAACCCTTCCTGTTGAGGTAGAAAGAAGCTGTACCCTGTTGCTTAGATAGGCAGTGGAGTATGCAAGGACAAGGCTGCGTTGCTATGGAGAGGGTAGTCTGTTGTAGAAATGCAGAATGTAAACTTTGGCGCACAGGTCTGGGGTTGCGTCTCAAATGGTACCCTATTCCCTGTATAGTGCCTATGTGCCCTGGTCAACAGTGATGTACTATTCAGGGAATAAGGTGCCATTTAGGACTCAGCCTGGGTCTGTCCGCGTGGTTAAAGCCCTGTTAAAAGCATGGAGCGCTAGGTTGACTGGCATGCCTACAGCCTGTATCCCAAAACGGCACCCTATTCCCTATATAGTGCACTACTTTTGACCAGAGCCCTGCATAGAAAACAAGTTACCATTTGGGACAGATCCCCAGTCTCTCATCACATTCACCACTTGCGGACCACCTGCTTGACACGGCTATATGCTGAGGTAATGTTACCCTTCCCTATCCAGCCATCCTCCATTCACTGGAGCAGTTTATACATGCGCCTATGGTTTAAACCAGTTTGTGTTGGTAGTTGTCTAAACATTTCACTCAGGGTGAATGTGCTGAGAGTCAGCAGTTCCAACAGCATTTTCCTGTCGGACGTTACTATCTTACCTCAGACCATCCCTTTCCTGAGGCACACAACTTAACTAAGACTCTGTAACAGACTACTACACTACACCTATCCTTGGCCGGTCTCACTGTTTAGGTTCGAGGAGAGCTGAAACCTTTTATAGCTCACTTGTTGACACTGTTCTCTGTTCGTTCAGAGGCTTTACCCAACTCAATGGTGTGTCTACGGTTAACTACATCCTTCACAGTGTCCTCAGACAAGGTCCTGTGGCCTCAACTGCCTCCACATTGATAAGTTACTCCTGTCAACTGTCATTACCTGCCCTCTCATTTGGGCTCATTACACTGTTAGACAGGGAGCACCATAATGATATTACCGTGGCAACGCTGCTCCAGCGACCTCCCCATAGTGAAACTGGTGAAGGGTCTTAAGATACGTAGTGTAATAGAAAATGCTAGAAGACAGTCAGAAAACAGTCTCTGTCCTCACTTACCCTTCTGCAGAGTTTGGGAGAGAGAGAGAGAGGGAGAGAGGGGGGACTCCTCGGTCTGGAGGGCAGGGAGCTGCTGAATCACTGGTACCTTATGGGCCAGAAGGTACAGTGGTGAGGAGATCATCAAATCAATTACACCAGCGGCCCTGCTACTGCCAGCCACCAAGGTCAACCCGCCTCATTGGTGTCACCTGGATGATTACTATTAGACGGTTATTAGTATGCAGGCCACAGCCCTGTTTATTTACCAGAGGCATATCTAAATCTGCAGTTGCTGGCCTTGGCTTCCACCAGTTTGTTGAGGTCCTGCACGGCTCTAGGGTGACGGGTTTAGGGTTTATTGCCCGGCGCCCGCCACGGATGCCTGTTCGGGTGGAACTGACGCCCCACGTTTCACAACGTGACCCCTTCCCCCTTTTCCAGGAGCGGGCACCGGGGGTGGGTGGCCACACCAGATGAGATTAGGAGGTGCTGCAGTGCGTGGCGTGTCTTGGCCGAGCCACCAGAGATAACAGACAGGAGAAACACTGACAGGGCAGGCACATCCACCCACCTCCTCCTGACACACACACACAGGCCTAGCCCTAACATACAGAAGTTTGTGTGTTGACTGCTATAACACTAAGTAACATTGTTCACAGTGTTGAATATCTCCAGTGTTTCCACATGAGCCGGCCAGCCTCTGGTGTTTCACTATCAGTTATGCTGACATTTTGAAGTGTGGCCAGCACTCTATTCTGCTTCCCAGGACTCAGAGCAGTATGGAGATAGCAGCCTCAGTGACTGTGGAGTGTGGAGGTCACAGTGAATGGATAAAGTCCCTGCACTGACAGCAAAGCTCTGATCTGCATCTCAAATGGCACCCTACGCCCTTTACAGTGCACTACTTTTGACCACAATTCAATAGGTTGCCAGTTGGGACGCATCCGACACTGCCTGCTTATACTGGGCTCAAGTTAATATAAAGGTGTCCAAATCAGAGGTCCGAGCTGGTTCTCTCTGCATGTATTATGATACTGTATCTCTCTGTTACCATGGCTCAGGGGGAAATTTGAGTCAGTGCAGATGTGGCCTTTGTCCCAAAAGGCACCCTATTCCCTACATAGTGCATTCTTTTTGACCAGAGCCCCTTTTGACCAGAGCCTGTGGTCAAAAGTAGTGCACTATGTAGGGAATTGGCAGCTATTTGGTACGTAGCAAGTGTGGGTTTGTGTTTTACGGTAGGGAGGAGGAACGTTTAGGCACTGCGAATGGAATGCTGACAGAGCTCAAACAGTGTTTAGCTGTACTGTATTTTGCCGGTACTGTAGGACTTGTGGGTCAACCCCCCCCCCCCCCCCCCCCCCCCCAGATGCTGTTACCCGAGGTCCTTTAAGGATCTGCAATCTATACTACTGGTTCTAGTCTTACTACATGTCATCTAGCGAAAAAAATACACATCCTAAACTACCTCTGATGTTTTTCTCTGAGCTGTCGGAGTGATAGGGACAGTTTGCAGTGGCGTGGGATCACAATAGTTCGGCTATGTTAGCCTTTGGCTGAGCTGACGTTAACAGGAGAGTTAGGAGACGTTGCGCCCCTGCAGTTCAGCCTGCATTAATGGCTTTATTTTACATAGGTGGGTTCGGATAGGCGTCCTACTTGGAAACATGTGGCGCAGCTGTGCGCTTTTAAACCTAGGGCTGAGTCCCAAGTGGCACCCGATTCGTGTGTAGTGCACTACTTTTGACAAGGGGCTCTGGTCAAAAGTAGTGCCCTATACAAGGAATAGGGTGCCATTTGGGAAGCGTCTCTACTCCCCAGGTCATGCTGAGAGCTGTATGTGAAAATAAACCCAGTTGGTTCATAGAGTTCTACTACTGACTGTTTCAACATAACTTACAGTAGTTGAGTTCTTTATTAGTTTCTAACCCATGCTGCCTTTGGTATTTGGACTGCTGCCCAAAGAAGGGATGCAGCGCCAACGAGACAGACATTCTCAGCAGAGAATGTGAATACTGAAACCATAGCTAAAAGAAGTCAATTATCATCCAATCCAATACATTTATTATATCATTTCTTTCACAGTGAACCAAAATAAGATGTTATTGTCGCCCATTTCTGTGCTTCGTAATACCCTCTGGCTGAGTGCTGTCTGACTATGGGACTTGTACTATGGTTAAGTCCACCCACAGCCTACAGTATTTGGCTGTTCTTCCAGCCTTTACTCTGCCACAAAGCAAGGGAGGGCAGCTTTAAGGCCATGCTCCGAGTGGGGGTTTGTATGTGTGTGTGCGTTAGTGTGTGGTCAGTCGACTGTGTGTGTGTGTGTTAAGTACAGTGGTATCATCTCTGGCAGGATGTCTGTGTCCTGACTGGGTCTTCTTGAAGCAGCCTCCTCAGCACCTCTGTGTTTTGTCTGAGCATCCTGTTTTTCTCCAGACAGACAGACAGCAGGATCCACCTGCACCCCCAGGACACCCCAGCCCCACACCTGTCTGTCTGTCTGTCTGTCTGTCTGTCTGTCTCTGTCTCTGTCTGTCTGCCTGTAGACTTTTATGTAATTGAATCTCTCCGGGTACATAGCCTCATCATGAATGAAGAGGCCTACACAAACAGATGCACCGTCTAGCTGACCGACTGGTTCATATTCAAACCCAAGCCGACTGGCCAGCAGATGCATGTTCCTGTGTTCCATAATAGTCATGAAAGCAGAGGGACACATACAGGTGTACAGAGCAGTGTGCTAACAGCTAACCCGGTGTCCTTCCTTTGTCGGTTGTTCCTAGAAGGGTCAGGGAAAGTTCTCCCCTAGTAACTTCACAAATTAGCCTCCTTTTAATCCCCTGATTATGTCTCCCTGTCCCTTATATAGTGTACTACTTTTGACCAGAGCCCTAAAGTAGGTCACTATGTAAGGGATAAGGTGCCATTTTGGATGCAGCCATTGACTGTTGCAGTTAATGGCCTCTTTCTCTATTGCATCTATATACAGTATATACTGAACAAAAATATAAACGCAAATGCAACAATTACAAACATTTGACTGTTACAGTTTGTATAAGGAAATCAGTCAATTGAAATATATCTATGGATTTCACATGACTGGGAATACAGATATAGGGTGTGGATCAGAAAACCAGTCAGTATCTGGTGTGACCACTATTTGCCTCGTGCAACGCGACACGCCTCGTTTGCATATAGTTGATCAAGCTTTTGATTATGGCCTGTGGGATGTTGTTCCACTCCTCTTCAATGGCTGTGCAAAGTTGCTGGATATACAGTGGGGCAAAAAAGTATTTAGTCAGCCACCAATTGTGCAAGTTCTCCCACTTAAAAAGATGAGAGAGGCCTGTAATTTTCATCATAGGTACACTTCAACTATGACAGACAAAATGAGAGAAAAAAAATCCAGAAAATCACATTGTAGGTGAAATTATGGTGGAAAAAAAGTATTTGGTCACCTACAAACAAGCACGATTTCTGGCTCTCACAGACCTGTAAGAGGCTCCTCTGTCCTCCACTGTATTAATGGCACCTGTTTGAACGTGTTGTCAGTATAAAAGACACCTGTCCACAACCTCAAACAGTCACACTCCAAACTCCACTATGGCCAAGACCAAAGAGCTGTCAAAGGACACCAGAAACAAAATTGTAGACCTCCACCAGGCTGGGAAGACTGAATCTGCAATAGGTAAGCAGCTTGGTTTAAAGAAATCATCTGTGGGAGCAATTATTAGGAAATGGAAGACATACAAGACCACTGATAATCTCCCTCGATCTGGGGCTCCACGCAAGATCTCACCCCGTGGGGTCAAAATGATCACAAGAACGATGAGCAAAAATCCCAGAACCACACGGGGGGACCTAGTGAATGACCTGCAGAGAGCTGGGACCAAAGTAACAAAGCCTACCATCAGTAACACACTATGCCGCCAGGGACTCAAATCCTGCAGTGCCAGATGTGTCCCCCTGCTTAAGCCAGTACATGTCCAGGCCCGTCTGAAGTTTGCTAGAAGATTGGGAGAATGTCATATGGTCAGATGAAACCAAAATTTAACTTTTTGGTAAAAACTCAACTCGTCGTGTTTGGAGGACAAAGAATGCTGAGTTGCATCCAAAGAACACCATACCTACTGTGAAGCATGGGGGTGGAAACATCATGCTTTGGGGGTGTTTTTCTGCAAAGGGACCAGGACGACTGATCCGTGTAAAGGAAAGAATAAATGGGGCCATGTATCGTGAGATTTTGATTGAAAACCTCCTTCCATCAGCAAGGGCATTGAAGATGAAACGTGGCTGGGTCTTTCAGCATGACAATGATCCCAAACACACCGCCCGGGCAAAGAAGGAGTGGCTTCGTAAGAAGCATTTCAAGGTCCTGGAGTGGCCTAGCCAGTCTCCAGATCTCAACCCCATAGAAAATCTTTGGAAGGAGTTGAAAGTCTGTGTTGCCCAGCAACAGCCCCAAAACATCACTGCTCTAGAGGAGATCTGCGTGGAGGAATGGGCCAAAATACCAGCAACAGTGTGTGAAAACCTTGTGAAAACGTTTGACCTCTGTCATTGCCAACAAAGGGTATAAACTTTTGCAAATAAATTGATAAAAATCCTACAATGTGATTTTCTGGATTTTTTTTTCATTTTGTCTGTCATAGTTGATGAAAATTACAGGCCTCTCATCTTTTTAAGTGGGAGAACTTGCACAATTGGTGGCTGACTAAATACTTTTTTGCCCCACTGTAAGAGGGAACTGTCGTATACGTCAATCCAGAGCATCCCAAACATGCTCGATCGGTGATGTCTGGTGAGTATGCAGGCCATGGAAGAACTGGGACATTTTCAGTAATTGTGTACAGATCCTTCAAACATTTTTTTTTTTTATTTTTTTTTTTTTATATTTACAATGACAGACTACCCCAGCCGAACCCAGATAACACTGGGCCTGTCAGACTCCCAGTCATGGTCAGATGTGATACAGCCTGGATTCAAACCAGGGATTGCTCTGAGATGCAGTGCGTTAGACCACTGCGCCACTCGGGAGCCCTTGTGACATGGTGCCGTGCATTATCATGCTGAAACATGAGGTGATGGTGGCAGATGAGGCACAAACATAAGCTGACACTGTATGTAGTCCACTTCATTAGCATGTTGAGATGTAAATGACATGTTAGCGCACTAGTCTTTATAGGTAACTTTCAAAGTAATGGAAACACTTGAGTAAATGAGGGACGTAAAGTATATTTAAAAACAGGTGCATCCACACAGGTGTGGTTCCTGAGTTAATTAAGCAAATAACTTCCCATTAGGGTCATGAATAAAAATGCTGGTCAGGCCATTATTTTGGCTACCATGGCTATGACCCCATAGGATGACAATGCCCCCGTCCACAGGGCACGAGTGGTCTCTGAATGGTTTGATGAGCATGAAAACTATGTAAATCATATGCCATGGCCGTCAGTCACCAGATCTCAACCCAATTGAACACTTATAGGAGATTCTGGAGCGCTGCCTGAGACGCAGCGTTTTCCATCACCATCAACAAAACACCAAATGATGGATTTTCTCATGAAAGAATGGAGTCGCATCCCTCCAATAGAGTTCCAGAAACTAGTAGAATCTATGCCAAGGTCGTGGTCATGGTCGTGGTGGCCCAACCCCCTATTAAGACACTTTATGTTGGTGTTTCCTTTATTTTTGGCAGTTACATGTATCTCCTTCATATGCTTTGATGAAAGCCTCTGTCAGTTAATTCAGACTAATCTGTTGTTGTTTTCTCTCCACCCATATCCCAGAGGCAACAGGAATGATCCCGGGGGGGGGGGGTGCCATCCAGTCACATTATGCATTCGTCCCAAATGGCGCTCTATTCCCTTTATAGTGCACTACTTTTTGACCAGAGCCCTATGTTTACGGTGACAGCAATAATGTTGATGATGGAGTTTTGCTGTGCCTGTGTGTGATTTGTTTTTGTTGTCGGTTGTCAGTATGTGTCTGACTCCTGACGGAGGGTTGGAAGTCATTTGGCTGGTGAATGCACCCAAAACATCACCGTTGTTCAATGGAATTGATGAGGCTGTTCTGTTCTGAACCTGACACGGAGCCCTTGTGAGCCAGGTGGACATAGCGCAGACAGACCAATAAGAAGGCAGGGTTTGGGTAAGTTACTTTCTAAATGTCATCCGTAACTAGCTACCTGTCCAAATTTGTAATCAGTAACGTAACTTCGTTAGGGCCCGCCCCCTGCTGCTAATAGTTTTGAAGGAAGGTGGTAGCAGAGTGTCTGTGTTGACCTGCGTCTCTTTCTATGGTCCTTAGGGAACAGTATCTAAACATGACTGGACAGTAGAACTCTTTAAACAAACATAATGCAGGCTGTGCCTGCTAGATACACTTTTTCTTTCATCAATCAATACTCTGTAGGAGGACTTGTCTGCAGTTAGAAATGCTGTGAGACTCAGCGCTCTGCATTGGGGTGTCACTGAGCATTTTAGTTGATTTGATGTTTTCAAAGGTTCTTGCAGCCACAATGCTCAGAACTGGTGTGTTGACCAGCTGACTAAAACCTAACATTTGTTGTAGATTCACTAAGTCTGCCAAGTTTGTGTCATCTGCATTTCTCTTTGTTTGACTGTTTCTCGCTCTCTCTCTCTTTGGCTCTCGGGTCTTTCTCTGCTGCATCTCCCTTCCCATCTCTATCCTTCTCCAGGTAGCGTTGTGCATATGCTCCTCTGGTGGGGAGGGTGGTTTGGTTGGTAGAGTGTGTGGATGGGAGCTGGAAAAACACATCCACACTGCAGAGCCCCAGGGGACAAGCTCTGGGCGCCCCTGGCAGATGGATCCATGCAGCAGACACACAATCGCCACGGAAACCTTCCTAGAGTCCTGGCACTGCGCTCTGTTTCTCTGTCCCCCACTCCAGAGGGAGAGCAAGACACTCCCAGGCATTTTACACACGTGGACAAAGAAACCTGAAACACCCCTGTGATGCCCGCATCCCCCTCTCCCCTTCCAACATCGCACATCAAATTAAAATGACAAACTGAAAAGGGACCTGGCCAGGGGTGTGTAGGATGCCGGTACCCACAGAATGGGACATTTCTATTAAAACCGTTGGGAGGGAAGGAAAGGGACACAGTTGTGAAGCAGGCAGGACAATGCAGGAGGTTGAAAAGATTGGGCACGGGTCCTCAGATCCTTAAATAGTTATACAGCTGCACCATTGAGAGTATCTAGACTGGCTGCCTCACCGCATGGTATGACACCTGCTTGGAATCCGACTGCAAGGCGCTACAGAGGGTAGTGCGTACAGCCCAGTACATCACTTGGGCAGGACCTTTATACCAGGTGGTGCTGTTTTTACGGTTTATCTATCCTGTTGACTAGTCACTTTATTCCAAGTTAACTATATGTACATACAGTTGAAATCAGAAGTTACGTACACTTAGGTTGGAGTCATAAAAACTCATTTTTCAACCACTCCAAAAATGACTTGTTAACAAACTATAGTTTTTGAAAGTCGGTTAGGACATCTACTTTGTGCATGACACAAGTAATTTTTCACGTTCATCTGTACAAACAATAGTACGCAAGTATAAGCACCATGGGACCACGCAGCCGTCATACCGCTCAGGAAGGAGACGCGTTCTGTCTCCTAGAGATTAATGTACTTTGGTGCAATAAGTGTAAATCAATCCCAGAACAACAGCAAAGGACCTTGTGAAGATGCTGGAGTAAACAGGTACAAAAGTATCTATATCCACAGTAAAACAAGTCCTATCGACATGACCTGAAAGGTCGCTCAGCAAGGAAGAAGCCACTGCACCAAAACCGCCATAAAAAAAGTGGTTTGTAACTGCACATGGGGACAAAGATGGTACTTTTTGTAGAAATGTCCTCTGGTCTGATGAAACAAAAATAGAACTGTTTGGCCATAATGACCATCGTTATCTTAGTAGGAAAAAGGGGGAGGCTTGCAAGCCGAAGAACACCATCCCAACCGTGAAGCACGGGGGTGGCAGCATGATGTTGTGGGGGTGCTTTGATGCAGGAGGGACTGATGCATTTCACAAAATAGATGGCATCATGAAGATGGAAAATGATGTGGATATATTGAAGCAACATCTCAAGACATCAGTCAGGAAGTTAAAGCTTGGTCGCAAATGGTCGTCCAATTGGATAATGACCCCAAGCATACTTCCAAAGTTGTGGCAAAATAGCTTAAGGACAACAAAGTCAAGGTATTGGAGTGGCCATCACAAGCGCTGACCTCAATCCTATAGAAAATGTGTGGGACAGAACTGAAAAAGTGTGTGCGAACAAGGAGGCCTACAATCCTGACTCAGCTACACTAGCTCTGTCAGGAGGAATGGGCCAAAATTCACCCAACTTATTGTGGGAAGCTTATGGAAGGCTACCCAAAACATTTGACCCAAGTTAAACAATTTAAAGGCAATGCTACCAAATACTAATTGAGTGTATGTAAACTTCTGACCCACTGGGAATGTGATGAAACAAATTGTGCTTCTACACCTGCATTGCTTGCTGTTTGGGGTTTTAGGCTGGGTTTCTGTACAGCACTTTGAGATATCAGCTGATGTAAGAAGGGATATATAAGTACATTTGATTTGATTTGATGAAAGAAATAAAAGCTGAAATAAATCATTCTCTATACTTTTATTCTGACATTTCACATTCTTAAAATAAAGTGGTGATCCTAACTGACCTAAGACAGGGAATTTTTTACTAGGATTAAATGTCAGAAATTGTGGAAAAACTGAGTTTAAATGTATTTGGCTAAGGTGTATGTAAACTTCTGACTTCAACTGTATCTACCTCAATTACCTTGTACCCCTGCACATCGACTCGGTACTGGTACCCCATGTATAGAGCCAAGTTATCATGTCTCATTGTGTATTTATTACATGTTATTACTTTTAGATTATTTTTCCATTTTCTTTCTCTCTGCGTTGTTGGGAAGGGCCCGTAAGTAAGCATTTCACTGTTAGTCTACACCTGTTGTTTTACGACGAGTGTGACGAATAACACTTGATTTTGAAGGAGACGGGGGATGAGGGGAGGAAAGCAAGAGGGAGAGAAAGAGAGAGAACCCAGGCGATTTGGCTGTGAGTGGGTTCTCTGGGGGCTGGTTTTCTGCCTATATTTGCTGCTCAAGCTGAAGCAGCTTGCCTCCCTTTCTGCCTGCTGGCCCGAGGAGTCATCTGAAAATGTGCTCCTCATCTGTCCTAGGGCCTGTCTCTCTCTCTCTGTCTCTCACTCAGTCACATTTTACGACAGGCAGCAATATAGTGTGCTGCCAACCCACAGCTCCCTGTGTCCTCCCAACAGGATGGGTAGCCTCTTCTCATCAGAGAAGTCTTGGAAACCTTGAATGCCTGTTTGAAATTTGGGGAAATGAAACTGCTTTATATGGATCTCACCAAATCCGTTCCTATTCCTTGTTGCGGAAGCCCGTATCGTTAGTCAGTGGAAGAGCAGATTCTCAGGGATGGTAAGTGCCTGCTTGGACTTGTCGGTAAAAAGCAGCATGGCTTCAATAGGATGTCTGAAACTGTCCAGCGGCTAGTGGTCTGACCCACATAAGGAATGTGCCCCAAATGGCACCCTTTTACATTAATAGTCCTATGGGCCCTGGTCAAAAGCAGTGCACTATATAGGGAATAGGGTGCCATTTGGGATGCTGCCAATGGGCCCAGGGCCCACTCCATTTCCGCCTTGTCCCTTACTCCCGAGCTTAACGACACTCTGGCGATTTCCCCACTGCTGTTTAAATCACCAGCCCACTTTATCTTGGGCTTCTGAAACTCCTCTGGTTGTTGTGTGCCAGTGGGCCCCTTAATGTAGCAGGACTGGAGCTAGAGAGCATTGTGTAAAGGGTTGCCAGGCCAGACCTGGGTCTCCATCCCAAATAACACCTTGTTTCCTAGAATAGTGCACTACTGCACTAAACCCCAGTCAAAAGTAGTGCACTTTAATAGGGAATGGGATGCCATTTGGGACTTCGTCCAGTCCTAATCGATTCTTTGTTTCAGACCCGGTGGTATAGCAGGCAGGGCCTCCTCTGTCAGACTCTGAGCCATAACTGATATAGGCCTCTCCTGATTTAGTGCCCAGCCGTCAGAGGCGATTGTTTCAGTGCGGAAAATATATTGCAGTTTTTCTGCTGTATGATTTGTGCCACACTTAGTGATTACCCAGGCCAAGTGATAAACGATCAGTCTCTCTCGCTCTCTGTAGGTGCGACTAACTCACTTCAATCAGATTCATGAAGCCGATTTGGTATTGATGACAGGATCTATGGTAGAAACGAACATCGGTTTATCATGTTACAAAGGTGTGAATTATCCACAGTATCCCATTTATAGAGCAAGTATATTTTGCATTTCCTCACCACAAACTTGTAAACTATGTCTTTGCCAGGTCACAGACAACTAGAGGCTTTCATACAGCCACAATCATGTCTAACCATGCACACTATGTGTTGGGTTTTCTTTCTCCTGTGCATATCCCAACTGACATACCTGTGAAACATTATCAATGGACTGACCTTTTGCTTTCTGTTGGCTAAAACATTCCCTCATTCCTCATTATTCATTTGCCATTTACATCAATATCTCTAGTCTGCCTTCTAACACACTCCTCATGCGTCAACGTCCGTTCTGATGGCTTCATCAACTCCCACCCTCGGGCCACATCTCAAATGGCACCCTATATAGGGAAAAGGTTGCCGTTTTGAGAATCAGCCTCGGACAATATAACTTTTCTCTCTCTTTTGTTCATCTTCATTTTGTATTCTCCTTTTGCCCACCTCGGAGGAGTGTGTGTGTATTGTAACGTGAGGCTGGTGTGTGCGTCTGTTGGTCAGAGTAGAGGGAGGAGGGGTGCTGTGGCGTGGGGTCATCAGGATGGGATTAGCGCTGCCACGTTTGGAAGGAGCAGCTGACCGCGTCCGAGTCACAGCGTTGGAGGATCGCATATCTGAACATGGCAGCTACAGCCCTTCCTGATACCCTGTCTTCAGACCAGTGCTTCAGTCACCCCTGCCTTCAGACCAGAGCTTCAATCACCCCTGCCTTCAGACCAGAGCTTCAATCACCCCTGCCTTCAGACCAGAGCTTCAATCACCCCTGCCTTCAGACCAGAGCTTCAGTCACCCCTGCCTTCAGACCAGAGCTTCAGTCACCCCTGCCTTCAGACCAGAGCTTCAGTCACCCCTGCCTTCAGACCAGAGCTTCAGTCACCCCTGCCTTCAGACCAGAGCTTCAGTCACCCCTGCCTTCAGACCAGAGCTTCAGTCACCCCTGCCTTCAGACCAGAGCTTCAGTCACCCCTGCCTTCAGACCAGAGCTTCAGTCACCCCTGCCTTCAGACCAGAGCTTCAGTCACCCCTGCCTTCAGAGCAGAGCTTCAATCACCCCTGCCTTCAGAGCAGAGCTTCAATCACCCCTGCCTTCAGACCAGAGCTTCAGTCACCCCTGCCTTCAGACCAGAGCTTCAGTCACCCCTGCCTTCAGACCAGAGCTTCAGTCACCCCTGCCTTCAGACCAGAGCTTCAGTCACCCCTGCCTTCAGACCAGAGCTTCAGTCACCCCTGCCTTCAGACCAGAGCTTCAGTCACCCCTGCCTTCAGACCAGAGCTTCAGTCACCCCTGCCTTCAGACCAGAGCTTCAATCACCCCTGCCTTCAGACCAGAGCTTCAATCACCCCTGCCTTCAGACCAGAGCTTCAATCCCCCCTGCCTTCAGACCAGAGCTTCAATCACCCCCGCCTTCAGACCAGAGCTTCAATCCCCCCTGCCTTCAGACCAGAGCTTCAATCACCCCTGCCTTCAGACCAGAGCTTCAATCACCCCTGCCTCAGTGATCATTAGCACTGGTCCTATGAGCGTTGCTCACCTTTCAGCCCCATGCCCTCACCGCTTAACTAACCCGTCTGTCTGCCTGGCTGGCTGGCTGGCATCGCCAACATAGATATCGTATGTCTTACCCCACGTCCACAACCTCATCCTGTCCCCCTGCTTATTTGATTTACCTTGGCTAAATTTGTGCCGGCCATATTTATTTAAAGTGAAACCGATTGGAAGGTTTCCGGGACTCTTCTGAAAGAACCCTACTAATGGACTCATCTATATGTAAATGAGAGGTGAGGCGATGAGGTCTGTCCTGTTGCTGGGAAGGGACTTTTTTAGAGAATGAGAAGCAATTTGTGTTTCTGGAGGTAAAGGAGGTAAATAAAGTCTGGTGTGAAGTTACCAGGTGTGGTGCACAAAACGTTTAGACTGAGTTACTTAACGCTTGGGAATGTTTAGGGTCATTGACATTGTGGAATGTTTTCAGTGACTGGTCTCAGTCATTTTATTAACATACATGGGTCATCTTTTATGCACAAATGTTTGATTGTTGTTCTACTCAAGGCACTTTATTATTATCATAGTTGTAGGAAATACCTCAATCTGTTGCAGTCTATTCGCACACCCCCTCCATCCTTAAGCATTCACACCCGGTCTGTCCCTCCAATGACAGAGGGCGGTGTTGGACCCATGCACCCCCAGATGCCATACTAGTAACTCAATCAGGGGAGTTGGGGAGAGAGAGAGAGAGAGAGAGCGGTGGCGGTTGGGCTCGGTCGGCACCAGTTGTGGTCGAGTCAGTCAGTCCGTCCGTCAGTCACTGGAGCCCAGGAAGGAAGCCTCTGGTATTCCAGAGCAGTGGACGGCATCAAGCCCCAGGAATCCACAGTTCCAGGCTGTGTCCCAAATGGCACCCTATTCCATATATAGTGAACTACTTTTGACCAGAGGCTCCGGTCAAAAGTAGGGCACTATATAGGGAATAGGATACCATTTGGGATGTAGCCCCAGAATTCATCCAGCTCCACCCTGCCTGGCCTGGCCCGTGCCACAACAGCGTCTCCACTCCAGAGGGCGAGTCCATGTGTGTTTATTTCATTAGTCCAGTCAAGCTGCTCAAGCTTTTCCAGCTCTGTGAATCCCTAGATGTCCCTTTCTCTCACTCTTCTCTGTCCCCAGTTGACAGACAGACGGGTAGAAAAGTTGGAGTTGAATTAACTAGAGATCCTTTCATTATTCGCTCTGTCGTTGAGCAGACGGACGGGTAGCTTGATGATCAGGACAACGGAATATAGTTCTACTGTTGTTTAACCCTGTTGCTATGGGTGTCACGCTATACTTTTATGTCATTATAACTTGGGCTCCAATACTTATGTTTTCCACATTGACAGAAATGAGATACAGCTCAATGTATAGCATTCCCTTGGCCTGCAGGAAAGAAAAGGTTAGGCCAGACTGTTACTCTCTCAGCACTAAAATGGCTGCCGAAGAATGTTGGCACCCCTGTCGACTATGCTGTGATGAGCAGAGAAGGAGATGCACATTCTCTCCAGTTCCCACGTTTCTAACAAATATACTTCACAGGTCTCTGATCACTCTGTGGCCTTCTCTCCCTATTATCCCTCCCACGCCTTCCAAGACCCAGAAATACATTTGTTTAAAAAGCCAGGAAAAAATATTCAACATGCTTCTGTACTCTGGCTCTTTTTGGATTTATTTACTTCCCAGTTATGTCTGTTCGGATTGGTATCAATGTTAAAGCTGGAGATAAAACTTTCTTTCCATCCCCCTTCCTGTTTAAATATTGATGGCTTTACAGGGCCATGTGTTATTATGGATCAGGCAGAGTGTGAACAGCGGCAATAGGTCACGTTTCAGTGTATCCCTCTTCAGCTACGGCTCTGTGGCTCTGGGGGCTGATCATCAGCTTCTCTATTTCTGCGTCCCAAATGACTCCCTATTAAGTGCACTACGACCCATAGGGCTCTGGTCAAAAGTAGTGCACTAGAAATGGAATAGGGTACCATTTGGGACGCACGCTATCATACCTCCATTACCGCACAGCACATCACGTCTCACATCTCAAAGTCCCAGCCAGGCACTTCAAAGTGCAGGCTGAGGAAAATGCAACAAGACAATTGACGAAGAGATAAGAAGAAGGGGGGGTAGTTGATAAACAAGACGTCACCAATCTCGTTGATCAGTGAAGGGCGTTTAGGGATGCCAGGTCCTGGTTTTAAGAGATTAAAACTACCATTGTTTTAGCAGCTTAGAGTGGTATTTCCTCTTCACTTGACAGCTAGGATATATCCCAAATGGCACCCTATTCCCTATATAGTGCCCTACTTTTTACCATATCCCTATGTACCCTGTTCAAAAATAGTGCACTATATAGGAAGTAGAGTGCCATTTGACACTCGGCACTAGGCCATGCCAAGCACTGCAGCAGACCTTCCAAACTCATGAAAATATCAGACATAGGGGTGTGTCCCAAATGGCACCCTATTTCCTATCACTCTGTCCTATTTAGTGCACTACATTTGACCAGGGCTCTGGTCAAAAGTAGTGCACTATATAGGAAATAGGGTGCCATTTGGAACATTGTCATAATGTGCCTATATGTTATAGGCAGAGCCTGTCCCAACTAGCTAGCTGTGGGACCTGGGTCCAGGAGGGCTGAAGGCTCAACTGGTGTTCCTGCTACCTTTCTCAACCAAACTGACTGGAAAGTACACTTTTTTTTTTTTTTTTCAAAATACACTTTTTGTTGTTTGGAAGTGACCTCAACTGGGTGGAGTAAAATTATTTCTGGGAGCTCAGACAGGTCTGAAAACACAAGGCAAAGAAAGCTGCCTCGTGACACAGATAGTGGAGCATCAACCTCCCGCTTACCTTGTTTCAGAGCAGCTGAACCTGCCCTGCATCTCCAGTCAAGGTGTAAGTGAATCCCCATGCAGGCTGGAAAAGCCCACTCACAGTTCATCACTGGAGGCTGCTGAGGGGAGGAGGGCTCATAATAATGGCTGGAATGGAGTAAGTGGAATGGTATCAAAAACATGGTTTTCATATGTTTGTTGCAATTCCTTTCACGCCATTCCAGACATTATTATGAGCCGTCCTCCCCTCAGCAGCCTCCAGTGCGGATCACAGTAGCATGGTGAGTGTGAGGTTATTGCCTCTGGAAATAGCTAATCTGGCCGGCTGTGGTTGACTAAAGCACCAGAGTGCATCCCAAATGACACCCTGTTCCCTATTTAGTGCACTACTTTTGGCAGGGGTCCAACGGCTCTTGTCAAAAGTAGTGTACAATATAGAGAATAAGGTGCTATTTGGGACTCACACTCAGCCATATCCATGTATGCACATAGTACAGTGCCTTGCGAAAGTATTCGGCCCCCTTGAACTTTGCGACCTTTTGCCACATTTCAGGCTTCAAACATAAAGATATAAAACTGTATTTTTTTGTGAAGAATCAACAACAAGTGGGACACAATCATGAAGTGGAACAACATTTATTGGATATTTCAAACTTTTTTAACAAATCAAAAACTGAAAAATTGGGCGTGCAAAATTATTCAGCCCCTTTACTTTCAGTGCAGCAACCTCTCTCCAGAAGTTCAGTGAGAATCTCTGAATGATCCAATGTTGACCTAAATGACTAATGATGATAAATACAATCCACCTGTGTGTAATCAAGTCTCCGTATAAATGCACCTGCACTGTGATAGTCTCAGAGGTCCTTTAAAAGCGCAGAGAGCATCATGAAGAACAAGGAACACACCAGGCAGGTCCGAGATACTGTTGTGAAGAAGTTTAAAGCCGGATTTGGATACAAAAAGATTTCCAAGCTTTAAACATCCAAAGGAGCACTGTGCAAGCGATAATATTGAAATGGAAGGAGTATCAGACCACTGCAAATCTACCAAGACCTGGCCGTCCCTCTAAACTTTCAGCTCATACAAGGAGAAGACTGATCAGAGATGCAGCCAAGAGGCCCATGATCACTCTGGATGAACTGCAGAGATCTACAGCTGAGGTGGGAGACTCTGTCCATAGGACAACAATCAGTCGTATATTGCACAAATCTGGCCTTTATGGAAGAGTGGCAAGAAGAAAGCCATTTCTTAAAGATATCCATAAAAAGTGTTGTTTAAAGTTTGCCACAAGCCACCTGGGAGACACACCAAACATGTGGAAGAAGGTGCTCTGGTCAGATGAAACCAAAATTGAACTTTTTGGCAACAATGCAAAACGTTATGTTTGGCGTAAAAGCAACACAGCTGAACACACCATCCCCACTGTCAAACATGGTGGTGGCAGCATCCTAGTTTGGGCCTGCTTTTCTTCAGCAGGGACAGGGAAGATGGTTAAAATTGATGGGAAGATGGATGGAGCCAAATACAGGACCATTCTGGAAGAAAACCTGATGGAGTCTGCAAAAGACCTGAGACTGGGATGGAGATTTGTCTTCCAACAAGACACTGATCCAAAACATAAAGCAAAATCTACAATGGAATGGTTCAAAAATAAACATATCCAGGTGTTAGAATGGCCAAGTCAAAGTCCAGACCTGAATCCAATCGAGAATCTGTGGAAAGAACTGAAAACTGCTGTTCACAAATGCTCTCCATCCAACCTCACTGAGCTTGAGCTGTTTTGCAAGGAGGAATGGGAAAAAATGACAGTCTCTCGATGTGCAAAACTGATAGAGACATACCCCAAGCGACTTACAGCTGTAATCGCAGCAAAAGGTGGCGCTACAAAGTATTAACTTAAGGGGGCTGAATAATTTTGCACGCCCAATTTTTCAGTTTTTGATTTGTTAAAAAAGTTTGAAATATCCAATAAATGTCGTTCCACTTCATGATTGTGTCCCACTTGTTGTTGATTCTTCACAACAAAAAAAAAGTTTTATATCTTTATGTTTGAAGCCTGAAATGTGGCAAAAGGTCGCAAAGTTCAAGGGGGCCGAATACTTTCGCAAGGCACTGTACATATGGGTCCATGCGTTAACGAAGCACTGGGCCGAGTGTCTGTCGTTTTGTTGATGCTGTTCGTTCACAGCTGACTGCGCTGGCCTATTTATGTGGCTGAGCGCCACGCCACCGTTCAATGCCTTGGTTCTCTGCCATCAGTCAAACACCACCACACTGGTGGGACTGCCTGTCAGTTCTCCCTCTGCTTGCATTGTCTCTCAACATTTCCAGCGTGGCACCTAAACACACACAATGTACAGAACGACGTGAGATGGAACCCTGTCTCCTGATGTTTCATGGTGTATGAATGGTGTATAACCCCAAACTAATACTGACCTCAAAATCTGTGCCCGGTGCAACATTCTCTAGCAGGAAAAGTCTGAAAAACAACAGCATATTTCTGACGGTATATAGAACAATGCCCTTTAACAAAATAACTGAGACTTTCCACATAAAGACGGTCACATGGAATCCAGTGGCATCACATTGACTCAGTGATGACTTTGGCTTTATTTCCCACAAGGAGGAAAAAGCTGCTTTGCTCTTCTCTTGTCTCTATGTATAGATGGGGACATTCAGGACATGGACAGACCGATGTTATATAAAGTAGTAGAGGACTAGAGAGTCTAAATAACTAATGCCACACTCTGGTGGTGTCCCAAATCGCACCCTATTCCCAATGTGGTGCACTACAATAGGGTGCCGTTTGGGATGGATCTCTGATTCTCTGTGTGTGGAGCTAGCGCGGTCGGCTAGAGAAATATTACGGAGCAGGATAAGCGGAGGGAATTAGCCACTGGTTGGCTGATTTAGTAAATCCTGGCGAAGGTTTTATGCAATGCTAGACAACTTCATTAGCTAGACAGCCACTTCTTCAGCCGTGAAATGAAATCAATGAGCTGGAAAATAAACCAATTGTTATTTGTTGGCAGGTATACTAGTTTCGGACTGTTCAGTCAAAGGTCCACCATACAATTGTTTCTATTTATTTAGCCTCTTTTTTTTATTTATTTGGTGTTATTGGAAGGAAGGTATCATGCATCATGAAGTCCTAGTTGTTTGGCAGATATAGTGCTGTCTCACTAGATAAATCAGGTGCTCTTTCATCCTGTGCCATATACTCAAACAGCTGAAAAGTAAGCATAGTCCAACCCCAGTCTAACCCACCGTTGGAGAGGCTCTCCAGAGTGTTGAAGGATTCAGTTCGCTGTGTTGCTATGTATCACTGTAGTCTTAAGTCTGGTTTTCAGCTTGGAGTCTGTTTGATAAGGCACCCCCATGGTTAAGCCCAATGGTCTTAGGGTATTACCGCACATTTTAGTTATCACTAAAGTAGCTATCGATCATAGCCTCAGTCTGAAAAGCACTATTCTCACAATATAGCCCACCACCACGATATAGCCCGCCACCACCACGATATACAGTAGCTCACCACCACGATATACAGTAGCTCACCACCACGATATAGCTCACCACCACGATATAGCCCACCACCACGATATACAGTAGCTCACCACCACAATATAGCCCACCACCACGATATACAGTAGCTCACCACCACGATATAGCTCACCACCACGATATAGCTCACCACCACGATATACAGTAGCTCACCACCACGATATACAGTAGCTCACCACCACGATATAGCCCACCACCACGATATAGCCCACCACCACAATATACAGTAGCTCACCACCACGAAATAGCCCACCACCACGATATAGCTCACCACCACGATATACAGTAGCTCACCACCACGATATAGGCCACCACCACGATATAGCTCACCACCACGATATACAGTAGCTCACCACCACGATATAGCCCACCACCACGATATAGCTCACCACCACGATATACAGTAGCTCACCACCACGATATAGGCCACCACCACGATATAGCTCACCACCACGATATACAGTAGCTCACCACCACGATATAGCCCACCACCACGATATAGCTCACCACCACGATATACAGTAGCTCACCACCACGATATAGCCCACCACCACTGCTGTGATTGGTGGTAGTTTTGTACTTTGATTTCGATTCACTAAAGTAGCTTTTGTTTGGAGAGCCTCAGAAAAGCTCTCTGTTCTCACGATAGCCCATCACTCCTCTCAAAAAACAGAAGGGTGATTGGTGGTAGTTGGTGTTTAGATTTTCCCTAACCGATCACAGTCCAGTGCCACAAAATGCCAGGGAGAAGCCATGTTACGTGGTTGGCAGTCATTTACTGTCGGCCTATAACCTTATCCATCAGCCAGCGCTCTCTCTATGTGGCAGCACTTGAACGCGGGGACAGGGTTACTGACTGTATAACACTGTCCACTCATCTGTACTTGCTATGTGTAGGCTAACCTCCCGGTACTGACAATGTCTGCATCCCAAATAACACACTTTTACCTATATAGTGCACCCTATGGTCCCTGGTCGAAAGTAGCGCACTTCATAGGGATTAGGGGTGTCATTTGAGACACTGACAATGGCTGTGCTCTTCACAGTCGGGTTGGTTCTGTGTGCCGCAGTCGGCAGCGTCCTGTCTGGCCTGTCTTCTCTCCTGATAGCACTAACTCCAGATCACTACGCTCCGGCTCAATGAAGGTTTACGGCCTGTAACAGGACAGGAGACCTGGGTTCGTCCCCAAAAGGCACCCTATTCCCTTTAGTAGTACACTGCTTTTAACCTTGGGCCATGTCCAAATACCCATACTTGTGTTCTAAATAGTAGTCTTTTTGGGTGTGCGAAAATAGGAAGTTTGATTGTTTAGGAAATTTGGAAAATAGAGTGTGCTTTAAATGCCAGGATGTCATAGTAATTTAGGCTTTTCGTCAAGTAGAATTTGTTGCATGCTATTGAGGAAGAGAATCGACTTTTCTCCCAAGTGTATTTGACAACAGCTGATAATCAGATCTGTGTGTTGTCATATTGGAAACACTGCTGATCTGTTACTAGAGCTTGTGTGTGTGTGTGTGTGTGTGTGTGTGTGTAACAGATCAGCAGTGTTGCCAATATGACCTCTGTGCCAAGGCAAAGACCTGGTGCTTTGCCAGGGCCACCTACCAGCTGACGACTCAAACACACACAGATCACGTCACCAACTGCCAAGGAGTTACAGTGGCACTACCCAGAATGACCATTGTACTGGTCCAACGTGGACCAGGAGGGAACATATCAATAATTTTGAACATCTTGGCCATGTTCTGTTATAATCTCCACCCGGCACAGCCAGAAGAGGACTGGCCATCCCACATATGCTCTCTCTAATTCTCTCTTTCTTTCTCTCTCTCGGAGGACCTGAGCCCTAGGACCATGCCCCAGGAATACCTGACATGATGACTCCTTGCTGTCCCCAGTCCACCTGACTGTGTTGCTGCTCCAGTTTCAACTATTCTGCCTTATTATTATTCGACCATGCTGGTCATTTATGAACATTTGAACATCTTGACCATGTTTTGTTATAATCTCCACCCGGCACAGCCAGAAGAGGACTGGCCACCCCACATAGCCTGGTTCCTCTCTAGGTTTCTTCCTAGGTTTTGGCCTTTCTAGGGAGTTTTTCCTAGCCACCGTGCTTCTTCACCTGCATTGCTTGCTGTTTGGGGTTTTAGGCTGGGTTTCTGTACAGCACTTTGAGATATCAGCTGATGTACGAAGGGCTATATAAAATAAATTTGATTGATTGAATAAGGCTGTTGAGGCCCTGCTGTGGCCTTGTACTCACATCTAACACAAACACACTTTACAGCTTCAGAAAGGTTGGGCGTGGTGCCACTCACACACAGAGAAATATTTACCATGAGGGTGAAACAGCCCCCTCTGACAGTTGGACCCACAGACACACAAAGAGTTCTGTCTGTCACCTGGAGCCCTCTCTCTTTATCTTTTTCATGTATTGAGCCTCAATGGTGACAAACTAAACCGCCTGAATCCTATTGTTCTGCAGACTGTTATTGTCATGTACTGTCATGTTGTCTTGTCTCTGTCCTTTCCCTTCACCCTGTCTCCCTCTGCTGGTCGTGTTAGGTTACCTTTTCTCCCCCGCTTTCCCCCAGCTGTCCCTTGTCTCCTCTAACTACCCATTCACCCCGTTCCCCACCTGTTCCCTTTTTCCCTCTGATTAGGTCCCTATATCTCTCTCTGTTTCTGCTCCTGTCCTTGTCGGATTCTTGTTTGTTTGTGTCATTCATGCCTGAACCAGACTGCCGTCATGTTTGCTGTAACCTTGTCCTGTCCTGTCGGAATCTGCCGGTCCATCTGAGCCTACCTATGTTTGGTAATTAAAGAAGCTCTGTTTAAGTTGATTCGCTTTTGGGTCCTCATTCACGCACCGTAACAGAAGAATCCGACCAAGAATGGACCCAGCGACTTCGGATCCTCTCCACTCAGCCGTCGAGATCCAGGGAGCGATGCTAGGCAGACACGAGCAGGAATTGTCTGCTGCTCGACATGCCGTTGAGACCCTGGCCACCCAAGTCTCCAACCTCACAGAACAGGTTCACCATCTCCGCCTCGATCCACCGGCCACTTCCAGGGCTTTCGAATCTCCGGAGCCCAGAATCAATAACCCGCCGTGTTACTCTGGGGAGCCCACTGAATGCCGCTCGTTCCTCACCCAGTGTGATATTGTGTTTTCTCTCCAGCCCAACACTTACTCCAGGAGCACTGCTCGTGTCGCCTACGTCATATCTCTCCTTATTGGACGGGCTCGTGAGTGGGGCACGGCAATCTGGGAGGCAAGGGCTGAGTGTACTAACCAGTATCAAGACTTTAAGGAGGAGATGATACGGGTTTTTGATCGATCTGTTTTTGGGGAGGAGGCTTCCAGGGCCCTGTCTTCCCTATGTCAAGGCAATCGATCCATAACAGACTACTCTATTGAGTTTCGCACTCTTGCTGTCTCCAGTGGCTGGAACGAGCCGGCCTTGCTCGCTCGTCTTCTGGAGGGTTTCCGCGCAGAGGTAAAGGATGAGATTCTCTCCCGGGAGGTTCCTTCCAGCGTGGATTCCTTGATTGAACTCGCTATTCGCATTGAGCGACGGGTTGATCTTCGTCACCGAGCTCGTGGAAAGGAGCTCGCGCTCTCCGTCGCCTCCCTCTCCGCATCACTACCATCTTCCTCTGCCGGCTCGGGTGCTGAGCCCATGCAGCTGGGAGGTATCCGCATCTCGACTAAGGAGAGGGAACGGAGAATCACCAACCGCCTCTGTCTCTATTGCGGTTCCGCTGGTCATTTTGTCACTTCATGTCCAGTAAAAGGCCAGAGCTCGTCAGTAAGCGGAGGGCTACTGGTGAGCGCTACTACTCCTGTCTCTCCTTCAAGATCCTGCACTACCTTGTCGGTCCATCTACGCTGGACCGGTTCGTCAGCTTCCTGCAGTGCCTTAATAGACTCTGGGGCGGAGGGCTGTTTTATGGACGAGACCTGGGCTCGGGAACATGACATTCCTCTCAGACAGTTAAAGGAGCCCACGGCCTTGTTCGCCCTGGATGGTAGTCCTCTCCCCAGGATTCAGCGTGAGACGCTACCTTTAACCCTCACTGTTTCTGGTAATCATAGTGAAACCATTTCTTTTTTAATTTTTCGTTCACCTTTTACACCTGTTGTTTTGGGCCATCCCTGGCTAGTTTGTCATAATCCTTCCATTAATTGGTCTAGTAATTCTATCCTCTCCTGGAACGTCTCTTGTCATGTGAAATGTTTAATGTCTGCTATCCCTCCTGTTTCCTCTGTCTCTTCTTCACAGGAGGAGCCTGGTGATTTGACAGGGGTGCCGGAGGAATATCACGATCTGCGCACGGTGTTCAGTCGGTCCAGGGCCACCTCTCTTCCTCCACACCGGTCGTATGATTGTAGTATTGATCTCCTTCCGGGAACCACCCCCCCCCCGGGGTAGACTATACTCTCTGTCGGCTCCCGAACGTAAGGCTCTCGAAGATTATTTGTCTGTAGCTCTTGACGCCGGTACCATAGTCCCCTCCTCCTCTCCCGCCGGAGCGGGGTTTTTTTTTGTCAAGAAGAAGGACGGGTCTCTGCGCCCCTGCATAGATTATCGAGGGCTGAATGACATAACAGTGAAGAATCGTTATCCGCTTCCTCTTATGTCTTCAGCCTTCGAGATCCTGCAGGGAGCCAGGTTTTTCACTAAGTTGGACCTTCGTAACGCTTACCATCTCGTGCGCATCAGGGAGGGGGACGAGTGGAAGACGGCGTTTAACACTCCGTTAGGGCACTTTGAATACCGGGTTCTTCCTTTCGGCCTCGCTAACGCTCCAGCTGTCTTTCAGGCATTAGTCAATGATGTCCTGAGAGACATGCTGAACATCTTTGTTTTCGTTTACCTTGACGATATCCTGATTTTTTCACCGTCACTCCAGATTCATGTTCAGCACGTTCGACGTGTCCTCCAGCGCCTTTTAGAGAATTGTCTTTTTGTGAAGGCTGAGAAGTGCACTTTTCATGCCTCCTCCGTCACATTTCTCGGTTCTGTTATTTCCGCTGAAGGCATTAAGATGGATCCCGCTAAGGTCCAAGCTGTCATTGATTGGCCCGTCCCTAAGTCACGCGTCGAGCTGCAGCGCTTTCTCGGCTTCGCGAACTTCTATCGTCGTTTCATCCGTAATTTCGGTCAGGTGGCAGCTCCTCTCACAGCCCTTACTTCTGTCAAGACGTGCTTTAAGTGGTCCGTTTCCGCCCAGGGAGCTTTTGATCTCCTCAAGAATCGTTTTACATCCGCTCCTATCCTTGTTACACCTGACGTCTCTAGACAGTTCGTTGTCGAGGTTGACGCGTCAGAGGTGGGAGTGGGAGCCATCCTTTCTCAGCGCTCCCTCTCTGACGACAAGGTCCACCCATGCGCGTATTTTTCTCATCGCCTGTCGCCGTCGGAACGTAACTATGATGTGGGTAACCGCGAACTGCTCGCCATCCGGTTAGCCCTAGGCGAATGGCGACAGTGGTTGGAGGGGGCGACCGTTCCTTTTGTCGTTTGGACTGACCATAGGAACCTTGAGTACATCCGTTCTGCCAAACGACTTAATGCGCGTCAGGCGCGTTGGGCGCTGTTTTTCGCTCGTTTCGAGTTCGTGATTTCTTATCGTCCGGGCTCTAAGAACACCAAGCCTGATGCTTTGTCTCGTCTCTTCAGTTCTTCAGTAGCCTCCACTGACCCCGAGGGGATTCTCCCTGAGGGGCGTGTTGTCGGGTTGACTGTCTGGGGAATTGAGAGGCAGGTAAAGCAAGCACTCACTCAAACTCCGTCGCCGCGCGCTTGTCCTAGGAACCTTCTTTTCGTTCCCGTTCCTACTCGTCTGGCCGTTCTTCAGTGGGCTCACTCTGCCAAGTTAGCCGGCCACCCTGGCGTTCGGGGTACGCTTGCTTCCATTCGCCAGCGTTTCTGGTGGCCCACCCGGGAGCATGACACGCGTCGTTTCGTGGCTGCTTGTTCGGTCTGCGCGCAGACTAAGTCCGGTAACTCTCCTCCTGCCGGCCGTCTCAGGCCGCTTCCTATTCCCTCTCGACCGTGGTCTCACATCGCCTTAGATTTTGTCACCGGACTGCCTTCGTCAGCGGGGAAGACTGTTATTCTTACGGTTGTCGATAGGTTCTCTAAGGCGGCTCATTTCATTCCCCTTGCTAAGCTTCCTTCTGCTAAAGAGACGGCACAAATCATCATCGAGAATGTTTTCAGAATTCATGGCCTTCCGTCAGACGTCGTTTCGGACAGAGGTCCGCAATTCACGTCTCAATTTTGGAGGGAGTTTTGCCGTTTGATTGGGGCTTCCGTCAGTCTCTCTTCCGGCTTTCACCCCCAGTCTAACGGTCAAGCAGAACGGGCCAATCAGACTATTGGTCGCATCTTACGCAGTCTTTCTTTTCGCAACCCTGCGTCTTGGTCAGAACAGCTCCCCTGGGCAGAATACGCCCACAACTCGCTTCCTTCGTCTGCGACCGGGCTATCTCCTTTTCAGAGTAGCCTCGGGTACCAGCCTCCGCTGTTCTCATCTCAGTTCGCCGAGTCCAGCGTCCCCTCCGCTCAGGCTTTTGTCCAACGTTGCGAGCGCACCTGGAAGAGGGTCAGGTCTGCACTTTGCCGTTATAGGACGCAGACTGTGAGGGCTGCTAATAAGCGTAGAACTAAGAGTCCTAGATATTGTCGCGGTCAGAGAGTTTGGCTCTCCACTCAGAACCTTCCCCTTAAGACGGCTTCTCGCAAGTTGACCCCGCGGTTCATTGGTCCATTCCGTATCTCTCAGGTCATTAATCCTGTCGCAGTGCGACTTCTTCTTCCGCGATATCTTCGTCGCGTCCACCCGGTCTTCCATGTCTCCTGTGTTAAGCCCGTTCTTCGCGCCCCCGCTCGTCTTCCCCCCCCCCCCCCCCATCCTTGTCGAGGGCGCACCTATCTACAGGGTCCGTAAAATCTTGGACATGCGTCCTCGGGGCCGTGGTCATCAGTACCTAGTTGACTGGGAGGGGTACGGTCCTGAGGAGAGGAGTTGGGTTCCCTCTCGGGACGTGCTGGACCGTGCGCTGATTGATGATTTCCTCCGTTGCCGCCAGGTTTCCTCCTCGAGTGCGCCAGGAGGCGCTCGGTGAGTGGGGGGGTACTGTCATGTACTGTCATGTTGTCTTGTCTCTGTCCTTTCCCTTCACCCTGTCTCCCTCTGCTGGTCGTGTTAGGTTACCTTTTCTCCCCCGCTTTCCCCCAGCTGTCCCTTGTCTCCTCTAACTACCCATTCACCCCGTTCCCCACCTGTTCCCTTTTTCCCTCTGATTAGGTCCCTATATCTCTCTCTGTTTCTGCTCCTGTCCTTGTCGGATTCTTGTTTGTTTGTGTCATTCATGCCTGAACCAGACTGCCGTCATGTTTGCTGTAACCTTGTCCTGTCCTGTCGGAATCTGCCGGTCCATCTGAGCCTACCTATGTTTGGTAATTAAAGAAGCTCTGTTTAAGTTGATTCGCTTTTGGGTCCTCATTCACGCACCGTAACAGTTATACTGTGTGTGTGTGTGTGTGTGTGTGTGTGTGTGTGTGTCATAATGTCTTGCCCCCCTAACCAAGGTGTTTACAGTGCAGCTGTGTCTTGAGTTTCTCCTTTCCTTAACACAGTCAGACAGTCACACAGTTGATTGAGTAGCGAAGTAGTGTTCACTCACTTACATACCTTACCAGACCTCCTGCCTCACTATAGTTGCGTCCCAAATGGCACCCTGTTCCCTACATAGTGCACTACTTTTGACTTGGGCTCTGGTCAAAAGTAGTGCACTGTGTAGGGCCCTTCAAACTCAACTCTGGACCTTGAAGCCAGTTCTACTGCGTGTTTTCATTGTTCCCCTTTAATCAGGGACTGATTTAGACCTGGGACACCAGATGGGTGCAATTATTTATCAGGTAGAACAGAAAACCTGCAGACTACGGACCTCGTAGAGGAAGAGTTGAGTACCCCTGATGTAGGGTATAGGGTTTTATTTGGGACACTGACCTGCTTGTCAATCTCAACATTACTAAACTCTCTACTCCATCAACTATAAAGGATATTCAATGACCATTCTGCTTTTCAGCTTCAGACACACATGATCTAATTCACTGGGGTAGTATTCATTAGGGGGAGAAAATGGATGAAACAGGGAGGGACTATCTGGACTTGTCCAATAAGAAAAGCTTAGTTTTGTTTTCTGTTGCAAAACGTTTTGCTATGGTGTGCCCTAATGAATATGGCGCAGGTTATAATGAGGTCTGGTGTGTCTATTAACAGGCAGCTGTCATGTTGATGGAAAACCTTTAAGGGGACTCCAGCTGTTTTCTTAGAACTCAGCACAGCAGCATTGACTGACTGACGAACTGAACAGAACCACTAATGACAAGCGATGAAACCGCGGATTTTGCTGTGAGTTTGCTGTGGCTGAGTTCTGGTTGAGCCATCAGCCCCAGACTGAGACTGCCACCGCCACCAACAGGGTGCCTCTATTTGAGTGGTCACAACGTTTTCATCTCATTGTAAACAGGAACATATTCCCTCCAGAAAATAAGCTTTTAATCTTTACTATGATGCCACAATAACATTGTGTATTAACCATAACTGATTGTGTTGTTACTAGATATTCATTACTTGAAAATGATCTAGAAGGGCCTCCCGGGTGTCACAGTGGTCTAAGGCACTGCATCGCAGCGCTAGCTGTGCCACCAGAGACTCTGGGTTCGCGCCCAGGCTCTGTCGCAGCCGGCCAAGACCGGGAGGTTCGTGGGGCGACGCACAATTGGCCTAACGTCGTCCGGGTTAGGGAGGGTTTGGCCAGTAGGGATATCCTTGTCTCATCGCACACTAGCAACTCCTGTGGCGGGCTGGGCGCAGTGCACGCTGACCAGGTCGCTAGGTGTACTGTGTTTCCTCCGACACATTGGTGCGGCTGGCTTCCGGGTTGGATGCGCGCTGTGTTAAGAAGCAGTGCGGCTCGGTTGGGTTGTGTTTCGGAGGACGTATGGCTTTCGACCTTCGTCTCTCCCGAGCCCGTACGGGAGTTGTAGCGATGAGACAAGACAGTAATTACTAACAATTGGATACCACGAAATTGGGGAGAAAAGGGGGTAAAATTTAAAAATAATAATAATTAAGAAAAAGGATCTAGAAAGAAATAGTCTAGTCAACTTTCTAGTCAAAACATGTGAAATTGATGAATCTTTAGAGTAGAAACCTGTCCTTGTGAAGTGATGGAGGACGTGTATCTTTTCTTACTTTATATTCTCCAGTTAAGTGACGGATGTCATCTTTATATCTGGGGGGGGGGGGGGATTTACCTCTTTCACGTAATTTCTTGGAATATAGTCTGCTGACATCTTACTATTTTCCCCATGGGACTTTCCTGGCCTCTGGATTGTAAATGTAGTTAGTGAAGTGTGGTCCGATCTGAAAATGGACTCCTTGTGTTCTCTGGCTCTTGCTGGACTTTAATAATGGAATGAATTACTCTCTGAATGTTGGTCCCTCCCAACACCACCACTACCAAAGCCCTCCCCTCCCACCACTACCAAAGCCCTCCCCTCCCATCACCACCAAAGCCCTCCCCTCCCACCACCACCAAAGCCCTCCCCTCCCATACCACCACTACCAAAGCCCTCCCCACCCCTCTCACCACTACCACTACCAAAGCCCATTGCATCTCAACAATGTCCTTTAAAAAAAAACATTTACACTCAAGGAACGTCCCAGATGGCACCCTATTCCCTTTGGACCCTGGTCATAAGTAGTGCACTATAAATGGAACAGGGTGCCATTTGGGATGCAGTCTCAGCCCTGTTTAGAGCCTGGGAAATGTGTCAGGAAATCAGTGTTATTATATCAAATAACACAGTATGTCAATGTACTAACAAGCTCAACATCGCTAGGAATTCCTCCATCTTAACTGTTGATGCAGAAAGCCTTCTAAAGAGGATGCTATGAATCATTATAGTTTGACAGCAGACAGTGAAATCTAGAGCTGCCCTCCTTTCTACCATTATAGAAGATAGGCTGCTGTTCCAGTAGGCAATAATAGTAAGGTTCCATATAATTTAGTAAGGTTTCCCAAACCCTGTCCTGTCCCCCCCCCCCCCCCCCCGGTACACGTTTTGGTTTTTGCCGTAGCGCGATATAGCTGATTCAGATAACCAACTCATCATCAGGCTTTGATTATTTGAATCAGCCGTGTAGTGTTATGGCTAAAACCAAAACGTTCACCCGTTATGTTGTCATCCAGAGTCACATTTATTCATGTTCCAAGCTATAGCACACAATATTTTACATACAGCAAATTTTTAAGGGACAATTTTTGCCATGTAAAAAATGTTGTGATACTGCTGTCGTCCCAGCCTTACTGTTGTTCTTTTTATTATTGTTGTTGTTGAGCCGAGACACCAGAAAGCTCCAGCAGTGCCCCTCCCTGTCCTCATTTCCCCAGGTCTCCCCAGGAGCAAGCTGGAGGATCTCTGTCACCGTGGTGCCTAGGTGCCAACAAACGCCAATTTGTTTGTTTTTGCTGATGTCGCCGGTATAGCATGTTTGGGCAGGCAGGTTGGAATGTTCCAACTGGAAAGGTTTTGGAGGGGTGCAGACTGACTCTTCACTGATTGGATTGACCGCCCCTCAGGAAAAAGTGGTTTGTATGGGAAAGCTAATTGACAACCAATCGAATGTCTCAAAAGAGAATGAGTGTAATGTGACTGGTTACAAAGGCAGCAGAGGATGTCAGGAGACGGTTACCTTTTTCCTTTGTTCCTTTGAAATGCCTACATGGTTTGTGAAATGCAAATAAGGGGGTTGTTTTCCTGCATTACCTGCCTGAGCTCTAGATGAGTTTTTCCATTGTCTCTGTGCTTCAGGAGGGAATACAGAGGCACAGCTCTGCTTTACAGGACACTGTGGTGCTCTGTAGACAGAGACATAGGTAGTTTGTCCTAATATCAACAGCTTTTACACCACAACACCTGTGTCCCATTTCTTGGGACTGGATATGCTGGGTGAGTACAATGTGTATTGTAGATATCGTCAGATATATAACAGGTGCCTGTAGAAACACGGTTTACATCTTTTGATTCTATAACAGTGAGCGCTAACGCCTCCATTAGCATGGTACTTGTAGTCCTCTGCATCTTTTGATGTGTTTATTCACACAATATTGCAGCATAGCAGGCATTCTTGAACTGGCTTCTCTCCTGTTGATGGCTTAGCCTGGAATTTGTCCCTGTTTAGTTCATAGCTAGATAGCTGGAATTTGACGTGTGTGTGTGTTTTGGGTATATACACAGTCTGAATGTGTGCATGGTGGACCAGGGTCTTTGATGGGACTCTGGGGCCCTGGCCACCTACGCCGAGAGACCCTCCCTGTGTGAGGGGCTAACCAGGCTATTTGCATTGACTCCCCCCCTCCCTTTTAATCTTAGTTATTCCTATTTTTTGCTTTGACTCTCTTGCACAGGCTTGACGTATACCCACTGGACTAACCACACACTCGCACATACTACACTGACACTCCAACACACACACACATTCCTTCACACTCTTCACATGCGCTGCTGCCAGTCTCCTTTATCTATGCCTAGTCACTTTACCCCTACATAAAATGAAGGAAATTAATGAATGAACATTTGTTTGTGTCAAATCGCCAGTTGGCAACTCATCCCTTATGAGATTTATTGATACATGAACAAATGTTACAATAAGTCACTGTGATAGTTCTTCTTCCGGTGTTCTCTGCAGTAGTCTTTGCAGTGTGCATAGAGTAAAGAGTGAATACTACATAATAGTAAATAAGGTTATCCAAAAAATAATTATATCCCTAGAGCAGTACATGATATACATACAGTACCAGGCAAAAGTTTGGACACACATACTCATTCAAGGGGTTCTTTACTTTGACTAATTTACACATTGTAGAATAATAGTGAAGATATCAAAACTATGACATAATACATATGGAAGCATGTAGTAACCAAGAGTGTAAAAACAAATCAAAATATCTTATATTTGAGATTCTTCAAAGTAGCCACCCTTTGCCTTGACAGCTTTACACACTCTTGGCATTCTCTCAACCAGCTTCATGAGGTAGTCACCTGGAATGCATTTCAATTAACAGGTGTGCCTTGTTAAAAGGTAATTTGTGGAATTTCTTTCCTTAATGCATTTGAGCCACCTAACCTCAACCCAATTGAGATGGTTTGGGATGAGTTGGACCGCAGTGATGGAAAAGCAGCGAACAAATGCTTAGCATATGTGGGAACACCTTCAAGACGGTTGGAAAATAATTCCAGGTGAAGTTGGTTGAGAATGCCAAGAGTTTGCAAATCTGTCCAAGGCAAAGGGTGGCTATTTTGAAGAATCTAAAATATATTTAGATTTGTTTAACACTTTGTTACTACATGATTCCATATGTGTTATGTATGTGGGTTAAACCCTTGAATGAGTAGGTGTCAACTTTTGACTGGTTGTCACGCCCTGACCTTAGTTATCTTTGTTTTCTTTATTATTTGGTTAGGTCAGGGTGTGACAAGGGTGGTTTTTGTATTGTCTATGGGTTTTTGTATGTTTGAGGTTTTCTAGTCTAGGTGTTTTTATGTCTATGGTTGCCTAGATTGGTTCTCAATCAGAGGCAGCTGTTTATCGTTGTCTCTGATTGGGGACCATATTTAGGTAGCCATATTCCTTGGATAGTTTGTCGGTTGTTATTCTGTTTAGCTGCCTGTCTGCACTATCCATATTAGCTTCACTGTTTGTTTTGTATAGTTTGTTCAGTGTTTTATTAAAGAGTTATGTATTCATCACGCTGCACCTTGGTCTCCTCCATATGACGACCGTGACACTGGTACTGTATACAGTTGAAGTCAGTTTACACACACCTTAGCCAAATACATTTAAACTCTGTTTCACATTTCCTGACATTTAATCCTAGTAAAAATTCCCAGGCTTAGGTCAGTTATGATCATCACTTTATTTTAGGAATGTGAAATGTCAGAATAATAGCAGAGAATTATTTCAGCCTTTATTTCTTTCATCACATTCCCAGTGGGTCAGAAGTTTACATACACTCAGGTAGCCTTCCACAAGCTTCCTACAATAAGTTGGTTGAATTTTGGCTCATTCCTCCTGACAGAGCTGGTGTAACGGAGTCAGGTTTGTAGCTGAATTGCAGAGCGCCAAATTCAAATTAAATTACTAAAAATATTTCATTTTCATGAAATCACAAGTGCAATATAGCAAAACACAGCTTAGCTTGTTGTTAATCCACCTGACGTGTCAGATTTCAAAAAAGCATTTCGGCGAAACATAAACGCTTGGTTTGCTAAGGACATCTCTCTCAGCAGACAAAACATTCAACAGCTAGCAGCAAAGTAGATTGGTTACGAAAGTCAGAAAAGCAATAAAATGAATCGCTTACCTTTGATCTTCGGTTGTTTGCACTCACGAGACTCCCAGTTACACAATAAATGTTCCTTTTGTTCCATAAAGATGTTTTATATCCAAAATAACACGCCAACCAAATGGAGGTATGTTCAGAAATCCACAGGCTCGAGCGGTCACGACGGGGCAGACAAATTCCAAATGGTATCCGTAACGTTCGTAGAAACATGTCAAACGTTTTTTTTTATAATCAATCCTCAGGTTGTTTTTACAATAAATAATCGATAATATTTCAACCGGACCGTAGCTTTTTCAATTTGAGAGAGAAAATGTCTGCTCCAAGCTGCTCACGCATGCAAAACTCTGCTGGCACCCAGCCATCCACTGACGCGATATGATCTTTCTCGCTCATTTTTCAGAATAAAAGGCTGAAACTGTCTAAAGACTGTTCAGACCAAGTGGAAGCCATAGGGAAAGGAATCTGGTTGATATCCCTTTAAATGGAGGGAAGGTATGCAATGGAACAGGGAGCTTTCAAAATAGGCACTTCCTCTTTGGATTTTCCTCAGGTTTTTGCCTGCAATATCTGTTCTGTTATATTCACAGACAATATTGACAGTTTTGGAAACTTTAGTGCTTTCTATCCTAATCTGACAATAATATGCATATTCTAGTTTCTGGGCCTGAGAAATAGGCAGTTTCATTTGGGTACGTTTTCATCCAAACATCAAAATACTGCCCCCTACACTCAACAGGTTAAGCCATTTTGCTTTGGAAGTGTGCTTGGGGTCAATGTCCATTTGGAAGACCCATTTGATACCATGCTTTAATTTCCTGACTGAAGTCTTGATGTTTCTTTAATATATCTGCATAATTTATCAGACCAGAGGACATTTCTCCAAAAAGTATGATCTTTGTCCCCATGTGCAATTGCAAACCATAGTCTGGCTTTTTTATGGCGGTTTTGGAGCAGTGGCTTATTCCTTGCTAAGCACCCTTTCAGGTTATGTCGATAAGGACTCGTTTTACTGTGGCATTAGATATTTTTGCACCTGTTTCCTCCAGCATCTTCACAAGGTCCTTTGCTGTTGTTCTGGGATTGATTTGCACTTTTTGCACCAAAGTACGTTCATCTCTAGGAGACAGAACGCGTCTCCTTCCTGAGCGGTATGACGGCTGCGTGGTCCCATGGTGTTTATACTTGTGTACTATTGTTTGTACAGATGAATGTGGTACCTTCAGGCATTTGGAAATTGCTCCTAAGGATGAACCAGACTTGTGGAGGTCTGCATTTATTTTTCTGAGGTCTTGGCTCAGAGAGGTCTTGGCTCAGATTTCTTTTGATTTTCCCATGATGTCAAGCAAAGAGGCACAGAGATTGAAGGTAGGCCTTGAAATCCATCCACAGATAGAACTCCAATTGACTCAAATGATGTCAATTAGCCTATCAGAAGCTTCTAATGCCATGACATCATTTTCTGGAATTTTCAAAGTTGTTTAAAGGCACAGTCAATTTAGTGTATGTAAACCTCTGACCGCCTGGAATTGTGATACTGGTGAAATAATCTGTCTGTAAACAATTGTTGGAAACATTACTTGTGTCATGCACAAAGTAGATGACCTAACCAACTTGCCAAAGCTATAGTTTGTTAACAAGAAATTTGTGAAGTGGTTGAAAAATGAGTATTACCTCACTTATCTCAACTAACCTGTACCCCTGCTCATTAACTAGGTACCGGTACCCATTGTAGTTAGCCTAGTTTTGTTACTATTTTTCCTTTAGTTCATTTTGCACATTTTTGGTAGTTTTTAAAACACTGCATTGTTAGGGGCTCGTAAGTACGTGTGTCACAGTACCCCTGTTGTATTCGGTGCATGTGAAAAATACTTTCATTTGAACTCCAGCTGTACCTGCACCTCTTATCTGAAGACAGTCCTCTCGCCTTTGTAGATTGCTGTTCTGATTTACAGAGAAACCTTAGATGCTCAAGGCTTTGAGTCTGTGTGTAAGTGCCTCCTGAGTTCCCATTCACTAACTATGATGAGTTAGACAGATTTGGTATCCACTGACCAGTAAGATCTCAGCACTTTTCTTTTTCGTTGATAGCTTAGCCTTGGGACATGAACCTTAAAGATCCACACTGGATCTGTGCCCCAAATGGCTCCTTATTCCCTGTATCGTGGACTACTTTCTTTGACTGAGGCCCAAAGGGCTATGGTCAAAAGTAGTGCACTGTATAGGGAATAGGGTGCCGTTTGGGGGGGACATGAGGGGCCTGGTTTATTGTACAGTAAGCATCTGTACTGTCCGCCTGCAGTATGTAGTGTACAGTAGCCTGTCTCTAGCCTGTCTGTAAAGTGGGCCCTGGCTGTGATGACCATATAAGCCTGGGTTGGCCGGGGAGCAACAGGGAAGGGGCTGCTAGTGAGGCTCAGGCAGCAGGCATCGCCTAAAAAGGAAACGGTGCTGATTTGATTGTTTCCCCCATTACATCCAGCAGAGATAAACATTGTGATGCGGAGGAAGGGAGAGGGAGGGAGGAAAATTCTCGGGGGGGGGGGGGGGGCTGGGTGAAGGCGAGTGAGTGAGTTTCACCCGTCATGTCAGTCCAGTCTTTACTTTCAGACGACCCTGGGCAGCTATGGTAGCATTTCGTAAACATTCCTGGGAGAGGACTAGGATCGAGCATGCCATTCCTCCCATTTCTACTCCTCCTCCTCCGGCTGCTCCTCCTCATCTCCTCCTCCTCCTCCTCCTGTCAAACTACCTCATCTCCTCCTCCTTTCCCTTCCTATTCTATGGTCAAAGACTCTTATTGTTTTCTACACTGTTGTGTGGTTCGCCTTTGTCTTTCACATGCTGGCACAAAGCCTCCAGCAGCACAGACAACTGAGTTCCTGGGGACAATCTATGAAAAGGAAAACGGAGCTTAAATGTTGAGAACCTGGGCGAGGAAAGCAGAGTGATAATGGGTGTGTCTGTCTAGCGGTATGGGTTACAACCTTTGTCAGCACTAAAAAGCAGGTAGGACTTCTTTGTCCAACTCACCATTTTCCTGTGCAGTAATCGTTTCATGTGTTGGTGCCAAAACTAGCACTGTGAGTATGGTGGCTACTGGGCTACACCCTGCAATTGACTGTGAGGATGCTAGCCTACTTGGACTGTATATGCTCGGGCTCTTGTATGGCCTCTTTGGTGCCCAGTATTTTAGAAACCAAAGGAGATTCTGAAAGGGAAGGAGTCTCTGAAAGGAAATAGAAGGACTGAGCATTGGATGGATGGAGTCTAGTACAGTATGTATCTTAAATGATTCATAGCACGACGCAGCTTACCGAGTAGATATAGAAAGCATCAGGCATAAATCACTGTACTATACAGAAAATAGTGTAGAGGTCTGCATGCATATTTTAGTGTTAAGCTCCGTTGCACTTCAACTTGGTGCTAATTATTTCCACAAGTGTTCTTTCCAGAAGTAAGACGTGATTAAAACCATCTGCATAAAGGGTTTATACAGTAATTCTCGGGTTGCCTCTGGTATTCCTTCTTAATGTATTGACTCATCAGAGTGCTCAAAGCTCTTCACATGTCTTTAACTGTAATGGAGCATTCCAAAAGGCATCATATTCCCTTTATAGTGCCCTACTTCTGGCAGAACCCTATATAGGAAATAGGGTGCAATTTGGGACACTTACCTATAAGTCACCATCTATGGCATTGTCTTTCTGTCAACATTCAGACTTTCTATGGACAAGGGACAGGGGATGGCTTTGTGTGGTGTGTGTGTGTGTGTTCAACTCTGTCAAGTCACCATCTATGTGGCATTGTCGCCTTTCAGTCAACAAGGGACCTCTTTATTATGTGGTTCTCAGTGGCTTGTGATCAGTGGCTCGGGCCAGGTCTAAGTTAAGAGTGGCTGCTGTCAGCCCCGTCTGTGGAAACCTAGCGCTTGTTTCTGTCTCCAGATGGGTTCTCATAAACAGCTGTAGCAGCAGCACCGTGGGAGGGAAGTCATGATGAGTCACCCTCAATATTTTTAAAGAGCCTCGTCGTTCGTTGTCTCCTGCGGTCTCCTCTCCTGCTCTGGAGGACACGACTGAGGCGGTTGCCCAAATGGCACTCTATACCCTATGGGCCCTGGTCAAATGTAGTGCACTACAAAGGGACTAGTGTGCCATTAGAGAGGCAGTTCGAGGATGCGCTCTCTCACTGGGTCTTAAACAGAACTTCGCCCCAAAGCAGGCTGGGTAAATGTGCTAAAGCCATCAAACAGGTTGCATACCATACAGTCAGATAGACGCCAGCGCCATCTCCGCTCTGTCTGTCTCTCTCTCTCTCTCGTCTGTCTCTTTCTGTGTCTGTCTGTTCTCCTGGGTTACTGCTTGAAGCAGCACGAGCTCATCAGGAAATCTCTAATCCAGAGCTAGAGAAGTTGACTCGCAAATTAATTTCAGTTTGGCTTGGATCGTTTCCCTGAACATCAGTGCATCGTGCCAAGAAGATGCTTGGTGTGTGTGTAAAGCTTCACAGTGGGTCGTGCTGTAACCTATGTTTTGCAGGGTAAGTTATTCAGTCATGGTATTTTTAGCGTGCCACGCATTGGTGCAGACTTCACGTGTGTGTCCATCCGCTCTGTATGCCTGAGACAAGGTCAGGCCTCCTTCCAGACAGCCTTCTGTTCAACCAGACTGGGCTGGTATAGAGACTATGGTAGTTTGGTTAAATATTCATATGTTTACCAGTCCCTGCTGCGCTGCTGCATCCACAGTCTCACTGGGGTGGGAGCTCTCCTACTGGAGATGCTAATTAGTACCATGTGCCCTGCCTCCCCCTCTGCTTCCTCACATCGCTGACTCCCTCCGCCATCGGCCTTAACCCCCTCTGCCCTCTGTGTTTCGAAATATAGAATATATGATGCACATTTAAGGGATTCCAAAAGCCTGATCAACACTACATGGCAAAAAGTATGTGGACACCCTTTCAAATTAGTGGATTCGGCTATTTCAGCCACATTGTTCATTGGGAGATTTATGAAATGGGTTTCCTTGGCCAAGCAGCCGCACACAAGCATAAGATCACCATGTGCAATGCCAAGTGTCGGCTGGAGTAGTGTAAAGCTTGCCGCCATTGGCCTTTTGAGCAGTGGAAACGCGTTTTCTAGAGTGCTGAATCACGCTTCACCATCTGGTAGTCCGACAGATGAATCTGCATTTGGTGGATGCCAGGAGAACGCTACATGCCTGAATGCATAGTGTCAACTGTAAATTTTGGTGGAGGAGGAATATTGGTCTTGGGCTGTTTTTCATGGTTCGTGCTTGGCCCCTTAGTTTCAGTGAAGGGAAATCTTAATGCTACAGCATACAATGGCATTATGTGCTTCCAGCTTTGTGGCAATAGTTTGGGGAAGGCCCTTTCCTGTTTCAGCATGACATTGCCCTCGTGCACAAAGGGAGGTCCATACAGAAATGGTTTGTCGATTGGTGTGGAAGAACTTGACTGGCCTGCACAGAGCCCTGACTTCAACCCCATCGAACACTTTTTTTTCGGATGAATTGGAACGCCCATTGCGAGCCAGGCCTAATCGCCCAACATCAGTGCCCGACCTCACTAATACTCTTGTGGCTGAACGGAAGCAAGTCCCCACATCAATGTTCCAACATCTAGTGGAAAGCCTTCTCAGAAGAGTGGAGGCTGTTATAGCAACAAAGGGAGGACCAACTCCCTATTAAGGCCCATGATTTTGGAATGAGATGTTCGACAAGCACATACTTTTGTCCATGCAGTGTATTATTGAGTTATTGACAGTTCTGTTATTTTTATGTATTGCTGTTTTCTTGAACATACCTGGGTATTACTGCGCTTTAATGTACAGTACTGCTTTTACTATGAGTTGAAAGTTGCCTTTATACACCTTAATGTAAGCCTTCCAGTTGAAATTGTATGCTCTGCATCTTCAATGCCTGAAATGTTAGAATGTCTGTCTTGTTCAGCCACATACTGTCATGAATGTTGTGTCCATCAGTGTCATCAATGCACTACTGTGGTTGGTTGATGAGCTAAATGACCAGCTTGCCTTCCTCATCTCACTGCCAGCCTGTTGCTGCTCATTCCTTATCCACTCTGGCCGGTCATTGAGTTCAATCAAAGTGGATTTGCCTGCCAACACACACACAGTCACACCCATAGTCACATCTGCTTCCCCTGCTCTGAGAGCTACAGACAGCTAATATGTCCGTGGTTAGAGGAGCCAGATCTTGTGACTAGTGTCCGAGCCCTCTCCCCTTCCTCTTTCCCCCAGCCTCTCCTTATTACCTGTGAGGGCACCAGGCCTTGGTGAGTAATACACACTGGCAGCTGGGACTCTGTCGTATTTATCACGGACACTTACTACAGTCACTGCAATCATCTACTCCAGCTAGGCTACTACCCAATCCATACTTCTCTCCTTCCTTGTTCCTCCCTTCTCTCTGCCACTTCCTGTTTGTCCAACCTAGCGCCAAACACCCATCTTCAGCATAGAAAAGGACAAAGCGTAGCAGCGACTAACCAAACAGTTTAACCTGTTGTATACTGTCGTCTGCTGATGCCATGGATAGTGTGGTCTGGTATCAGTGATACTGTAGCAGCATGCAGATCTCTGAATAGGCCTAAGATTCTATTATTCTATATCCTTCCGTTTCACTAACGGTAGTTTTCCTCTCCTTTGGCAGGTGACATCACACAGAAAGGCTATGAAAAGAAGAGGTCCAAATTAATTGGGGCCTTCCTCCCTCAGGCACCAGGTAAAGGTAAATACCCCTCCAATCAAAACAATGTCTGTCTCCACTAATCTGGAAATAGTGATATGGATTCTGGAGTAGAGGTCTTTGTTTTAGACTGTATACCTCAAACCCAACGCTTGTTGTCTAACACAATAGTCATCTCAGAGTCTCTGCCCTCCCAAGTCACTGGGTGTATATAGGTTCAAGACTAGTGGGGTAAATGACTGGTTCATTATTACTAGTCTATATATACAATGGCATAACTTGGTTATGTAGACCAAACTAATATAATCTCACAGACCCAGTCTAGCTAATAATGTTCTCACTATTAGGTCTTGAAAGCTATAGAACGACAGGAACCACTAGATTTGACAGTCACTCACTTTTCAATTGGTATTATTCATTCATTTTTACGTTTCATCTCGTTAGCACAAAATTAGGCAACATGTTACTGTATGAATGTGTGGGTTGCAGTTGCGGTTAGCTATAACCCTCTGTCATTTTCTACAACAGGGGTATTAAAGTTCTGATATCTAAGTGGCCATTTTGGAAAATAAATCCGGTCAGAAGGAATGTTCATTGTTGACCCAGAAGACACCAATGACAAAGCTCTTTTGTGCTCACAGAGGACTGTATAACAATGGCCTCCACTGCATTTGCTGTGTGAATGGTTGTTTCCCCAAAATCTAATATTTTCAAGTGAAAGTGAGGATCTGTGTCCAAAATGGTACCTTATTCCCTATATAGTACACTACAAACGGTTCCAGTCTGCGCAGCATTCCATCAGACGGCTTGTCACCGAAGGCCCCAGGACACATGTTTGACACCCCTGTTCTACCAAGACATTGACTAATGAAACATTTACTAAATGCCATTGGAGGCAATCCGAATTTCTTTTTTTTCAAATTCCCTGACTAGCGCTATAAAAGCAGTACAGTATTCCTTTACTGTGTGTGTGTGTGAGAGAGAACATGGTAGTAGGCCTAGGAGGGTGTCAGCAGGGTTCTGCAGAGGTTTAAAAGTAAATGAATGGGGTTGGGAGCCCTCACCCAGTGTGTCCCAAATGGCACCCACAGAATGGAGACGGGAAGCCTGCCAGGAAAAGCATCCTCGCTCGGAGGTTAGTGTAAACACACAGGAAACATTTATTTAAAAGGTTGTTCTTATACTGATACAGGCACCTTAACACATTGTTTATGGTCATGTACCAAAATACAAAGATTCTGGTGTTCTGCAAGAAATTGAAAAGATCCTAGGGGTTGATCTAGAATTGGACCCAGTTTCTTTACTTTTAGGTCTCCCTAGTAGGCATGTTACTTCTGTGGGTAAAAGGAGGCATTACAACATCCTTACCTTCGCAGCGAGGAAAAACATCCTTTTACAGTGGATTAGTGATAAGGTTCTTTTAAAGATTGGCATAAGATACTATTTGAATGGGTGCCTCTGGAATATCTCACATGTACATTGCATTCTAAAACAGACCAGTTCTACAAAGTATGGGAACCTTATCTAAATTACCTAGAACCTATCAGCTATTATGCTGCAAGGATCTTAGAATGGCGGGGATCTATGCATTTCAGAATGTACGTTCTATGTGTGGAACCTAACTTCTTGGTTTAAACTGACCCTTTTTGTTTAATTTCTGTTTGTAAGTTTGTTTAAAATGTATGTATTGAGAGACACAATGATGGGGATGGGGTGAGAGAAGCACCGAGCGGGAAGAGGAAAATGGTGTACGTGTGTGTGTGTGTATATAATGTGTAAGTGAGTGCGTCTCTGTTGTTGTATCTCTTAATATGGGTGAAAATGGTGAAATTCCAATAAATACTGTTACAAAAAAAAAGTTGTTCTTCATACGACAGTATGGGCAGCTGCTACTGTTGGCAGACATACAGACCCACTAATAGGTATTTGTCCTAAATGGCACTCTATTCCCTACATAGTGCACTACTTTTGACCAGAGCCTTGTGGGAATATGGTGCCATTTCAGTGACGCACCCAATCATGGCGGGAGAGGCTGACCAATTTGTCTCAAATACATATTTTAACATGGGATGCACTGAATCCAGGCAAATCTAGGCCACTTGGCATGAACCATAAGCAGATATGGCAGCAGACATCCTAGATAAGGTATGTGTGTAATTTAATATCATGCCATATGGTGTCTACAGTGCCAAGGAGCCTTCAGATATGAGAAAGCCCCTTGTTATTCTCTGTGATACAACAGTGTTGTAGTACCCGCAAAACACCAGTCTCAATGTCAGTGAAGAGGCGACTCAGGGATGCTGGCTTTCTAGGCAGAGTTGCAAAGAATAAGCCATATCTCAGACTGGCCAATAAAAATAAGATTAAGATGGGCTAAAGAACAGACACTGGACAGAGGAACTCTGCCTAGAAGGCCAGCCTCCCAGAGTCGCCGCTTCACTGTTGATGTTGACTGGTGTTTTGCGGGTACTATTTAATGAAGCTGCCAGTTAAGGACTTGTGAGGTGTCTGTTTCTCAATCTAGACACTAATGTACTTGTCCTATTGTTCAGTTGTGCACCGGGGCCTCCCACTCTTTCTATTCTGGTTAGTTTGCGCTGTTCTGTGAAGGGAGTAGTACACAGCGTTGTACTAGTTCTTCAGTTTCTTGGCAATTTCTCGCATGGAATAGCCTTAATTTCTCAGAAGAAATGCTGATGCTCCAGATACTCAACTAATTATAAGGGCACAGGGCAAGACCCAGATGCAGACACGGGTGGCAGATGGTTTGAGTTTCTGATATTTATTATAATTCAAGGGGCAGACTTAGTGAATGGTTGTGGACTGGCGAAAGATCATAAACAAGGTCATAGTCCAGGAGGTACAGAGTGGCAGCATGGTCAGGCAGGTGGGTTCAGGGTCAAGGCAGGCAAGGGTCAAAATCAGGAGGACAAGCAAAAGAGATAAGAAAAAGCAGGAGCACAGAAAAACACGCTGGTTGACAAGACGACCTGGCAACAGACAGTCCCTGGGTATTTGTTCAAACGGGGAAAACCGGTGACACCTGGAGGTGGGTGGAGACAAAGACAGGTGAAACAGATCAGGGTGTGACAGTAACCCCCCCCTATGGGTGCCAGCGGTGATGAGGGACGGGTCCAGGATGTCTTTAGTGGGAACCCAGCACCTCTCCTCTGGGAGAGGCCCAACCCTCCCTGTCAAGCAGGTACTGGAAACCCCTGCCCCGTGGTCGAACCCTCAGGAGGTGTCTCACCGTGTACGCTGGCTGACCGTCGACGACACGGGGAGGTATGGGCCTAGAAACAGAAGACAAAGGACTGTGAAACAAGGGCTTAATCTTGGAAACAAGAAAAGTAGGGTGAACACGGAGGGTACGTGGTAACAGCAGTGGGACTAACTAAAGTTTGTGGATTTCCACCGGGAGGGGCAGGTCACGTGAGGACAATCATTCCCTGTGCCTGACCCGCTAGCGGGGAGCCCGGTGGTGGACCGGTTGTGGACGATACCTGGAGGTGGTCTTGAGAAGAGCCGCCCTGAGCTCTTTTCCAGGTACACCGACAGTGGGGGACGAACATCTGGGCATGTTTACCGCAACTTCTTGCTCTGAGAAGAGTGGAGGCTGATACCCCATGGAGCGTTCGAAGAGAGAGAGTCCAGTAGCCGAGTAGGGAAGAGTGTTCCGAGCATATTCTACCCAGGCCAGTTGCTGGCTCCAAGTGGTAGGTTTACTAGCAACGCGACACCGAAGTGTCTTCTCCATGTCTTGATTGGCTCTCTCCGACTGACCATTTTGATTGGGGATGAAAATCTGAGGACCGACAGCCCGGCAACCCAATAAGGATGCAGAACGCCTTCCAGAATCGGGATGGGAACTGAAGACCCCGATCCGAGACCATGTCAACCGGGAGTCCATATGGATTCGGAAGACGTGCTGCACCATGAGCTGGTCCGTCTCCTTGGCTGAAGGTAACTTGGGTGGGTGGTTTTGGAAAACCTCCCTTCCACCGTCAGATTAGTGGTGTTACCATCTGACGGGGGAAGCCCAGTGACAAAATCCAGGGAAATATGGGACGAAGGGTGATGAGGGACAGGGAGCGGTTGAAGGAGGCCAGACGGAGCATTCCGGAGTCTTGCTTTGAGACATCAGCAGCCATGGTGGGCCGCCAGAAGCATTGTCGGAGGAAAGCCAGGGTACGAAGAGCCCCGGGATGACAGGTAAGCCTGGAAGAGTGAGCCCATTCCAGGACCTGAGGCCGGGCCGAATCAGGAACGAGTATCCTGTTAGCCAGGGTCCGGCTGGGAACATTGTGTCTTGCGGACCAGAGCCTCAATACCCTAAACAACCGAAGCCATCTGTTCCTGGGCAGAACGAGAGAGAACCAGGATGTCGTCAAAGTAGACAAAAACAAAACGATTCAACATGTCCCAGAGCACATCATTGACCAGGCGTTGAGTCCAAACAGCATGACCAGGTACCCAGTGTCCACTGACAATGTTGAAAGCCGTCTTCCACTCGTCTCCTTCATATCCGCACAAGGTGGTAGGCATTCCGAAGGTCCAGTTTGGAAAAGATGGTAGCCCCCTGGAGAGGTTCGAAAGCCGATGAGAGGGGTGGTAGAGGGTACCGATTTTTGATCATAATGTCATTGAGGCCCCGGTAATCAATGTATGGACACAGGCTCTTGTCATTCTTCCCCACAAAGAATCCTGCGCCAGCAGGAGAGGCAGAATAACAAATGCTCCCAACAGCCAGAGAGTCCTCTGTACTCCTCTATGGCCTTGGTCTCAGGACCAGACAGGGTATATAGCCAGCCTTGAGGCGGCGTGGTGGCCGGGAGGAGGTCAATAGGACGATGGACAATGGGAGGTAGCACAAGCCTTGCTGAAAACCTCCAGGTCATCGTATTCTGCAGGAACAGCAGAGAGATCCGAGGCCGTACTCAACTCTGGAGGCAGACGTTCCGGGGCCGCCTTCAGGCAATATGAATGGCAGAATGGGCTCTGAATCCGTGGTCCAGTCAATATCGGGGTTGTGCTTCTTGGAGCCAAGAAAATAGAGATGTGGAGAGACTCAGAGGAGAAGCTGTATTGACTCACTGTGGTTTCCAGATACCCGCATATTAATGGACTGTGCTGTGCGTGACTCTTCCAATGGAGTGGCTGTCCAGTGCCCTGGCATCCATAGGAACAGAGATGAGTTGAGTAGGGATACTTCGTTCTGATACCAGGGTAGCATCCATGAAACGCATCTGCCCCAGAGTCAATGAGCACCCGGAGAGACTTAGACTGGTCTACCCACAGCAAACGGTTCCCAGTCAGGCTCACCAGTGTAGCCTGCATGAACGTTCCCTAGGCGATACTCTAGCTCTTTCCAGTTGCATAGTTTCCGGTGTATCCGACTCACCCGTCGTCAATGATTCTCGAGGGAGCTCGGGTGGCCTCGGATCCCCTTGGGGGAAAAAGCCTTTGGGGACTTCCGGATTCCTTCGGAGGTGAGCGAGCTGCAGCGGATGCGCGAGTGTGAAATAGGCCAGACCTCCTCTCCCTCCTGTATTCCCGTAGACTTCCATCAATCCTAATGGTGAGGGCAATGAGAGAGTCGAGGTCCCCCGGTAACTCCTGAGTAGCTAGCTCATCTTTTATCACCTCTGATAATTCGTGAAGGAAAGAATTGAATAAGAACTCTGGATTCCAGGCACTCTCAGTGGCCAACATGCAAAGGACTACAGTGTAGTCTGCCACACTATGGGAGTCTTGGCCTAATTCAAGTAGTTCAGGCCGATTCTCTCCCGGATAATGGAGAATCGAAAACCTTCCTCACCTCTGCCATGAAGACCTCCAGATCACAACAAAGAGCGGATTGTTGCTCCCAAATTGCCATAGCCCAGGAGAGCGCCCTTCCTGACATTAGCGTAATAATATACGCCATCTTTGACCGGTCAGAAGTTGGCTGCAGCTCAAATGTGGGAGCACTGAGAAAGAAAGAACCCTGGAAGAATCCCCAGATTATCGCTCCGGTGGTAAGTGCGGTTCTTGGGTAGCCGGTGTAGGCTGTACAAACCCACCACTAATAGTAAAAGGTTACTGGGTGGTCTCAGAGGTGGCAGGCTTGCCTATGAGCTAACTCACTGATTCGCTCCATAATAGCCTTGAGCCCTTGGTCGTGGCGTTCCGTCAGGGAACGAAGCCCTTCCAAAAGGTCCAGTAATAGCTCCTCATGCCTCCCAATGGTGGCTCCCTGCAGGGAGACAGCGTGGCGGAGCTGGTCCAAGTCTGCTGGGTCTGTCATGGCCAGTTTGTACTATAAGGGCTCAGGGTGAGATCCAGATGCAGATGGTTCGAGTCTCTGATTAGTTATTATAATCCAAAGAGCAGGCAAGAGAATGGTTGTGGACAGGCAAAAGATCATAAACAAGGTCAGAGTCCAGGAGGTACAGAGTGGCAGGCAGGCTCGAGGTCAGACAGGCGGGTTCAGAGTCAAGGGTCAAAACCGGGAGGACTAGCAAAAGAGAGAAGAAAAAGCAGGAGCACGGAAAAACGAACTGGCAACAGACAAACAGGGAACACTGGAATAAATACCCAGGGACTAATGGAGAAAATGGGTGACACCTGGAGGTGGGTGGAGACAATCACAAATACAGGTGAAACGGATCAGGGTGTGACACTAGTCTAAAGAAGGCCAGTTTTATTGCTCAGAACAACAGTTTTCAGCTGTGCTGACATAATTGCAAAAGGGTTTTCTAATGGTCAATTAGCCTTTTAAAATTATGAACTTGGATTAGCTAACACAACGTGACATTGGAACACAGGAGTGATGGTTGCTGATAATGGGCCTCTTTACGGCTATGTAGATATGTAAAGCTCGTCGTTGGAAGGAGGAGACCAAGGTGCAGCGTGGTAGGCGTACATCTTTCTTTTATTGATGACACTGAGAAAAAAACAAATACAAAACGAAACGCACAGTTCTGTTGGGCTGGAAAGCAACAGTACAAAAACAAGATCCCACAAACTAAGGTGGAAAAAAAGGCATTGGGAACCATACCCGGCCAACAACGAAATAGACAACATAGTTTGCCCACCGTAGTCACACCCTGACCTAACCACATAGAGAATTAAAATATCTAAGGTCAGGGCGTGACAAGATATTTCATACATCTGCCGCTTCCATTTACAACATGTCTACATTGTATTTTTTATCAGTTTGTTATTTTAATGGACCAAAAATGTGCTTTTCTTTGAAAAACAAAGACATTTTTAAGTGACCCCAACCTTTTGAAGGGTGGTGTAAATCAAACACACAGGGAATTTACTGAATGGTTGCCTCCCAAATGGCACAATATCCCTGGTCAAAAGTAGTGAGCTTAGTAGGGAATAAGGTGACATGTGGTACTCAAGCTATGTCTGAAACTAGCCAAGTGTGTAAAAAAACTTTCACGTCTAAAAGGTGCCCCCATGTCCACTCATTGTGCTTGTAAAGAGACATGCATAATGAACATGAGGTCCTCCTTTACACACAACCTCCTGTAGCTCGTCACATTATGGCCCTCTGAACACAAGACCTGCCCAGTTAAATGTTGTATTATAGTGCTGTAAAATCTGTCATCCAAAATGGAGCCATTCCATTCCCCACAAACCTACTGCTGTTGGTGGATGTTAATGTTCTAATCTGCGTCCCAAATGGCCCTATAGGCTCTAGTCAAAAGTACATACTGTAGGGAAGGGTGCCATTTGAGAGACTGGCAGATCTGTCCATTACACAATTGTGAGATGATCTGAACGCCTGCTCTGTAGCACTGTATAGCATTGCTCTGTGTTAGCCTAGCTCCCAGCCTCTCTCCCAGCCCTATTCACCCTCTACGGGGCGGCTGCTGAAAACCAATCGTATTACAGAAATATAATGGGCCGTTAAAATGTCATGGCCGGGGCGAGACAGTGCCAGACACGTAAAGTGCCTTAGATTATTATTATTATTATTATTATTACAAGGGTAATATATTCAAGCACCATCACAGGGCTTAATTTGACAGTGGGTGTACGGTCGGTCTGAAATGGCTCCCAGATGAAACACTCCTTCACCACCCTCTTACCAACTGTTACTCGGGAATCTAATAACCACTAGTAAACTCTGCTGGCTACCACTGCATAACCATTAGAAAGGTCAGTTAAGTGTCATGCGGATGCCTGGCTTGTGACACGGGTTGCAGAATTCTGGCAGCTTTCCCAAAATTCCCAGGTTCTCTAGAAATCCTGGTTGGAAGATGCACAGAATCAGCAGGGAATAAACAGGTAATCCTTAATGCTCCAACCAGGATTTTCAGGAAAACCTGGACTTTTTGGGAAAGTTTAGCAATCCTAGTTGGTCCTCAAATGCGGCGTGGCATTCTCATCACACTTGTCTCCAAGTCAATAAAAGGCTGAGCTAGCAGCCAGTTACACCAGTAGTGGGATGGTTGTTTCCTCTGAGTCTCTAGCCCAGTGAACCACAGTGAGTCTGAAGTCTGAGCACATACATAAAACAGATACTGTACTGGTCTCAAGTGAATCTAATATTGATTTGTGGAAGTGGAGGTCCAGGACAAACATACTTACTGTAAGTGGTTGTAAAATAATCAGGGGATTCCCCACAACTAGGTTAAATTAGGACTACAGTATCAGAGCGAGTTATTCCAAGAAATGCGTGCCTTTTTTGATATTTGAAGTATAAATTGTGCACACATTCCATGTTTAAAAGCCTAATAAATTAAGTGCATTTTAATATAGACCACATGGAAAATTTTAAACTTGCTAATGTGGCAAAATTCTGCCAGCGTTTTGACATGTGCATCCTGTTACTTCAAAGAAGATTTGAACCCATTTAAGCTCTAGTTGTTATTTTGTTGCTTTAAACAGTAATTTCTGAAGATTATATAATTTATTTAATGTGGTCAGTTATTCATTTTAAGGTCAAAGAACCCTGTCACACATTTTAAGGTCAACCCTGCTACGGGAAGTGAACTAGTGTTTTAATATGGTAAACTATTTATTTGCAAAAAATAAAAAACATTGAACATGTAGTAATCAAATCCTAGTGTAAAAGCAGGTAAGCTGGTTCTACTCTTTTTGGTAATTTTCTGGTGTTTTGTGGAAAACTGAGCAAATCGAGCGTAGCATGTCAACCCTGTTACCCATAGGCAGGCTAGAAATGTTTTAAAAAAAAAATGTTTTGGTGAAGCTAGCATTCAATTTTCCCTCCCTGTTGGACACAACAAGCTTCCATTCCCCTGTCACAAGTGTATTTATGGCTGATTTAAGATGTTGTCAACCCTGTTACGGCCAACCCTCTTTATTTAGCACTTAATCACCCCTTACATTTCTGGGAATTGGCCTACATGGATAGGGCTACATTTACATGTTTCTTACAGAAGAAATATGAAAAGCATATGCATAACCATGGTAGCAATTAAAAGGGAATATTTTGGAGATTATGGGAACATTTGTGGACTAACAGTGAGGACACAACAGTTCACAAGACTGAAGCCAAATATTACGCTGTTGATTTTGTGCATTTTTTACTGTACTTTTCATCACATATGTTAACGAAATCTGAAAATATTCTGGATGCAGTCAGTAGCATCAGAATATTCTTGAAAAATGTCAGTTTTCAACCATATACACTATATATACAAAAGTATGTGGACACCCCTTGAAATTAGTGGATGTGGCTAACATCCGTTGCTGACGGGTGTATAGAATCGAGCACACAGCCATGCAATCTCCATAGACAAATAATGTCAGTCGAATGGCCTTACTGAAGAGCTCAGTGACTGTCAACGTGGCACCGTCATAGGATGCCGCCTTTCCAACAAGTCAGTTCATCAAATTTCTGCCCTTCTAGGGCTGCCCCGGTCAACTGTAAGTGCTGTTATTGTGAGGTGGAAACGTCTAGGAGCAATAACTGCCACGAAGTCGTAGGCCACACAAGCTCACAGAACGGGCTCGCCGAGTGTTGAAGCGCACTGCGCGTAAAAATTGTATGTCCTCAGTTGAGCCCTGACCTCAACATCATCGAACATCTTTGGAATGAATTGCAACGCTGACTGCGAGCAAGGCCTAATCGCCCAACATCAGTGCCCAACCTCACTAATGCTCTTGTGGCTGAATATAAGCAAGTCCCCGCATCAATGTTCCTACATCTAGTGGCAAGCCTTCCCAGAAGGAGGGAGGCTATTATATCGGCAAAGGGGGGACCACCTCCATATTAATGCCCATGATTTGACATGCAAGTGTCCACATACTTTTGGTCATGTAGTGTATAAGGTGTTTTTGCAGTTTTCCTAGCCGTTAAGGATCTAGCGTAAGCACATTTGTGGTTGTATCATTTGGAACGCGACCCCGCATCCCTGCCGTTACTGTTTATGCAATCCGAAAATGGTTCATTTATAAATTGCAATCTGGGTCAGGTGGACATGATTTGAAATGGTTCTATTGCCAATGTAATGAAACAGCAGGGAGCAGGTCTCGAACCCTCGACCTTGAACCCGAGGTCCGGCGCGCTATCGACTGTGCCGCAAAAGCATGCTCGTGCGGCAGGGTCGATTTCCCTGCTTATAAACCCAGGGTCGCTACACTACTCCCTCCTTTCAAAGAGCGCGTCCTCGCGCTAGCTTGCGACTCTACGTCTTACAGGAACGCGCTCACCGGCCAAGCACACACACTGTCGTGGATGCGAGGTCCGATCCCACTTCCAACACCAATGTAATGAAACAGCAGGGAGCAGGTCTCGAACCCTCAACCTTTGAACCCGAGGTCCGGCGCACTATCGACTGTGCCGCAAAAGCATGCTCGTGCGGCATGGTCGATTTCCACGCTTATAAACCCAGGGTCGCTACACCAACATGGCTAGCTAAATTATCTAATTAATCTTCGTGTTAGGCTTTCACAAGGCAATTCAGAGAAACTGGACGTTATTTTGGTGTGCATATCAAATGTATTTATATAGCCCTTCGTACATCATCTGATATCTCAAAGTGCTGTACAGAAACCCAGCCTAAAACCCCAAACAGCAAGCAATGCAGGTGTAGAAGCACGGTGGCTAGGAAGAACTCCCTAGAAAGGCCAAAACCTAGGAAGAAAGCTAGAGAGGAACCAGGCTATGAGGGGTGGCCAGTCCTCTTCTGGCTGTGCCGGGTGGAGATTATAACAGAACATGGCCAAGATGTTCAAATGTTCATAAATGACCAGCATGGTCAAATAATAATCCCAGTTGTTGTCGAGGGTGCAGCAAGGCAGCACCTCAGGAGTAAATGTCAGTTGGCTTTTCATAGCCGATCACTAAGAGTATCTCTTCCGCTCCTGCTGTCTCTAGAGAGTTGAAAACAGCAGATCTGGGACAGGTAGCACGTCCGGTGAACAGGTCATGGTTCCATAGCCGCAGGCAGAACAGTTGAAACTGGAGCAGCAGCACGGCCAGGTGGACTGGGGACAGCAAGGAGTCATCATGCCAGGCGGTCCTAGGGCTCAGGTCCTCCGAGAGAAAGAGCGAATTAGAGAGAGTATACTTAAATTCACACAGGACACCGGATAAGACAGGAGAAGTACTCCGGATATAACACACTGGAAGGATATAGCCCCCCGACACATAAACTACTGCAGCATAAATACTGGCGGCTGAGACAGGAGGGGTCAGGAGACACTGTGGCCCCATCCGATGATACCCCTGGACAGGGCCAAACAGGCAGGATATAACCCCACCCACTTTGCCAAAGCACAGCCTCCACACCACTACAGAGATATCTTCAACCACCAACTTACCATCCTGAGACAAGGCCGAGTATAGCCAACAAAGATCTCCGCCACGGCACAACCCAAGGGGGGGCGCCAACCCAGACAGGAAGATCGCATCAGTGACTCAACCCACTCAAGTGACGCACCCCTCCTAGGGACGGCATGAAAGCGCACCAGTAAGCCAGTGACTCAGCCCCTGTAATAGGGTTAGAGGCAGAGAATCCCAGTGGAGAGAGGGGAACCGGCCAGGCAGAGACAGCAAGGGCGGTTCGTCGCTCCAGAGCCTTTCCATTCACTCTCACACTCCTTGGTCAGACTACAGTCAATCATATGACCCACTGAAGAGATAAGACTTAAAGGTTGAGACCGAGACTGCGTCTCTCACATGGGTAGGCAGACCATTCCATAAAAATGGAGCACTATAGAAGAAAGCCCTGCCTCCAGCTGTACAGTGCAATAAAGCTGCATAGTGCAATATGAATTTCAATACACACAATAGGCTGACTGGGGAGGTGATTTCACACGGTCACTGTGATAAGTGCCATGATGCTAATATTTGTGTAAACTCTTCAGTTGTACTCTGTGGGTAGACTGACACCCATTTCATTGCAACCTTGTTTAACATTATCTAGTCTAAATATGACATGATTCCACCAATTGTAATGTTCTGCATCACTTTCAAAAAGGTACTTTTATTTTGAGGGCAAACCGCAAATTCCACTACTGTTCATAATCCTTATTGTGGCTAGCTTGATGCTAGCTGCCTGCTTATAACGTTAGCTTTAGACAACAAGGTTAAGTAGCTGGCTAACTATTTATGTTCATGAACTGAAGTTCAATTTCAATAGGTGAACAATAAGTGGCAACCTAGCTAATACTTACTCGCAAGGATTCCTAAATCATTGCTAAGAATAGTGAAAATGACTGTAGTTTCTACTGGTCATTGTTTTCAGGCTCGTAATATTGGTGCTAGTTGGGTACCAAGCTAAAGCTAGCTACAGTGGGGCAAAAAAGTATTTAGTCAGCCACCAATTGTGCAAGTTCTCCCACCTAAAAAGATGAGAGGCCTCAAATTTTCATCATAGGTACACTTCAACTATGACAGACAAAATGAGAAGAAAAAAATCCAGAAAATCACATTGTAGGATTTTTAATGAATTTATTTGCAAATTATGGTGGAAAATAAGTTCATCAAGTAATACTTTTTTGCCCCACTGTATGTGTTTGGCCGGTGTTTTTTTGTGCATATTTGACAGAGCTACGTAGTGGTGGTGCTTGGCTTGCACGTGCAAATTCCGAACCCACAACATTCAATAATAGAACTGTGTTATTTGACGTGTCAAATTAACAGCGTATTTAACGTCAAATAACACTATTTGACGTGTATCTTTTTTGACACGCCAAGACCAAAATGGCGTTCCATAGTATGTCGTGAAGCTAATAGTAGTGACGCTATTACTGTGTAACTCTGGTAGGGAAACATCTGAAAAATAGCGCACTTTGTAGTGTGTACCGGTGCTCAACCAGTCACGAAAGCAAACATCACCCACGACAGAGAACGGTTGATTGTCAAGGGCAATGAATTCTATTATCTTGGCATTAATGGATTTTGCCTTTGAGTTGTCTGCTGAAATGTTCTTAGTCTTTCAAATGACTGCTTGACTTGACTGCTCAATCCACACAGCAGACGTTGTGGGCTAGGTTAGGAATGCTGTGTTGCACGTGTAGCGCCAAATTTTACGTGGCGTCATTACGTCATGTACCTACCTACGTTATATAGGTATACACGTCAGCTTTGGCATCGGTTTTGCGCATCGGCGTTAAACTAGACATCGGGCTGATACCCATGTTGGCATTTTTACCTAATATCGGCCGATTCATTCACCGATTTTATGTTGTGCATACCTACTTACTAAAGTATTTTTATTTATGGGAAAACATGTTTTTATTAAGTTGACCATGTGCACTTCATGACAATGACAAATTAGGTGAAATAATGTTTGTTTTTTCACTAAGTGAATTGGTAGAACGACCCTGTTCATGCGTGTGTATTGCCATTTAGAACACCAGCAACAAACTTTCCCTATCTAGCCTCGACTCGAGCCATTCCAGGATTACAAAGTGATGCCTGGCAGTGCAAGACTACCCTATCTAAACCATTGACATCTATATAGTGCAGGTTGAAAAAGCACGGTTTTCGCCACCATCTCTGTGTCCCATCTCTGTGTAGAACTACAGGTAGTTCTAATTCAAACCTTATTATAGATGACTCCCCTAAGGGGGGGGGCAGTTACATTTCACACTGGCTTTGACAAATTCTTCATGCTACAATTTTGGAGCTTAAAATACCTTCAGAAGTCTTTAACAATCTATGTATTTTGTTACTTATTGAGGTCAGACTCCTCCATCGAGCCTCTTATTGAATGTAGCATTTCCCTGTGAAAGGTGGACAGGAACAGATGAGACTGAGATTGATTTCCTTTAAGGTGTGCGTGTATGTGGATGAGTGTTCTCTGTGCTTGTCAATCTGCAGTAGAAAGGGGGAATGGGATCATCGATTTATCATACGTCTCTGGTAAACCAAGGGTCACTATGGCAGAGCAGAAAGTAATCCACTTTTTAGGGCACTTGCCTAGAGTATTACAAATGGCTGCAATGCTCAAGCTCCTGCCTCGGGCTTTGGTGTTGAGGACTGAGGAGATTATTTCATTGTTTCTTTGTTGTGAACATGCGATTTACCTTCTAGGGTTGGGCTGTAATGAAGACCACAGAGATTTAGTCTAAAGCCATCGTAGAGTCAGTCGTAGATCACTAGCTTTGTGTTCTCTAGCTAGCAGACTGTCTGCAACAGTGGAATACTAGCAAACACTTGTTTCAGGGTTATTGTAACTGTTGGGTGTTTGCTGTGTTTCGGTGCGTGTCCATGGCATAGGGAATAGGATTCCATTTGGGATGCAAAATGAGAGGCTGAGTGACCCAGTCACCTGATGGATTTAATAGGAAAGGGAGTTAATTGAGGGGACTCTCCGTTTAAAAGGAGCGTAACAATACCAGACAGACTTGAATAATGTCCATGGATGTCTGTGGTGAAATAAAGTTGTGCTCGCAGGAACAAATAATACTGACACTGAGTTTAACAATGTAGATGCAGACTGTATAATGTATTAATTTCCCTCTATTTTTCATGATCTATTCATTTCCTCCTTATACTATACAGTACACCACTATATGCTCATAATATAATCTATAATAGGCTGGTATCTGCTGTGCGAAGAAGAGAGAACCTTGTACACAGCAGTGTGTTTAGATCCAGGTGGTGGTTTTGGCAGGAGCAACTTCGACCCATCCAAAAACGTGTAAAAACTCGGGGCTCCCGAGTGGCGCAGCGGTCTAAGGCACTGCATCTCAGTGCTCGAGGCGTCACTACAGACACCCTGGTTCGATTCCAGGCTGTATCACAACCGGCTGTGATTGGGAGTCCCATAGGGCGGTGCGCAATTGGCCCAGCGTCGTCCGGGTTTGGCCGGGGTAGGCTGTCATTGTAAATAAGCATTTGTTCTCCACTGACTTGCCTAATTAAAGGTGAAATAAAAAAACAAACGGCATACTAGAGTCTGCAGTGTTCTGTCTGTTCCACCCATAGGAAAGGCCTCTGTACTCTAGTACCAGTTGCTGTGGTGATTGTGGTCTGGCCAGGCTGTGCTTTAGGTAACTCGGTCCTTGCCTTCTCCCCCCCTCCCACCCCAGGGATGGACCCCTCTGTGCCCCACGAAAGGAGAACCCCCGTCACTCCTGGCTCCTCCTCTCGCTACCACCGCCGCCGCTCCTCTGGCTCCCGGGACGAACGCTACAGATCAGGTAGGACAACGACACCTTTCAACATCACACAAAAACTCCAAACAACAATAAATATGCATTTGTATCAACTCCCTCTTACTGCCAAGAGTTGCTGAATTTCCTTTTTACTTCAGTTGGCATCTTGATTGGAAAGCGAGGTAGTGGCAGTTTCTTTCCGTCAACCCAAACAGTAGCACAAACCTCAAAATCCCGTTATATAGTTTGTAGTTATTGCCAGTTACTATAGTAATGGAGCTCTATAGTTTTACCACTAAATAAAATGTATAGGTTTGTGGTAACAGAATAAACTCGGATTACCAAACGCTTTGTTTTTATCAAGTCAAATTTGATTTGTCACATGCGCCGAATACAACCTTACAGTGAAATGCTTACTTAACCAACAATGCAGTTTTAAGAGAATCTCACTCTTAATGCTAATAGCTCAGTTTTTTTTATTTTTTTTATCCTTTCATGTTTATCACTCTTATTTATTTTAGACCAATTATTACCACTTATGCTATTACCAGCTCAACAGCTTGCTTCATTAGTAGTCACCCCCCCCCCCCCTCCCCCCTCTCTCTCTTGCTCTTTTTTTTCTCTCTCATACAAATGACCCTGCTTCAACATACCAGCCACAGATTCTGGCACTGTGCTCCAGCCTCATTTTAGAAACACATTGATTGTGTCTCAAATGTCACCCTAATCCCTATATGGTGGGCTACTTTTGACCAGAGCTCTGCTACACATAATTGTAGAGAATAGGGTGCCATGTGAAACACACACAGAACCAGCTTGGCCACAGTCCTAACTGTAGTCCAGTTGGCAACCACGACTACAGTCTGTAGTGCCAGAATCTGCCAAGCACCCATAGAAAACCTGCATTTGATTTTCTGGTGTGACACAATACCCATTGTAACATACCAGTACTATAGTCTATAAAAACTGGACCAATGGGTTGGGGTTGAATCATGGGTTTTGTTGTTTTGATGCTCTTAATTAAAAAAATCTGTAATAGCCCATTATCTGGCTGAACACAATGATCTCACATTAAGCCCCAGTTGTCTGAGGACATTATTCAGACCCAGCCATAGAGGGAGCAGCCAATAGACACAGAGGTCCCAAAAATACAGCCCTATAAAAACAGGATCCATGTTGAATTAAAGAATACCTGACAACCAACAAGGCTTTGCATGCATCCCAAATGTTACCATATTACCTATATTGTGCACTCGTTTTGACTTTTGACCAGAGCCCTATGGGCTAAAAGTAGTGCACTATAAAGGGAATATGACTTAGGTTGCATCTCAAATGGCACCCTTACTATATAGTGCACTATTTTTGACCACAAGTAGTGCACTATAAAGGGAATATTATATAGTGCACTATAAAGTGAATATGCGCCATTTGGGATACAAATGTAGTCTGTTCTCAATGGCCATTACTAAACAGGTCCACTAAAGCATCATGACATAAAGGGTGTAGGTTACTGGCAATTGTTTTTCCTCACTAGAACCAAGCTAAGATGAATTAACTTAGTGTGATATGTCTTACTTTTTGTGAGCAGCCAGAGGTGGAGTCCCCAGTGTACAAGACTCACTTTGAGAGGAGCAGCAGTGGACAATTTAGCTTCTTACTGTACATAGTCTTCAGTGTCTTTAGATATTTTTGTCAGATGTTACTATGGAATACTGAAGTATAATTACAAGCATTTCATAAGTGTCAAAGGCTTTTATTGACAATTACATGAAGTTGATGCAAAGAGTCAATATTTGCAGTGTTGACGCTTCTTTTTTCAAGACCTCTGCAATCCGCCCTGGCATGCTGTCAATTAACTTCTGGGCCACATCCTGACTGATGGCAGCCCATTCTTGCATAATCAATGCTTGGAGTTTGTCCACCCGCCTCTTGAGGATTGACCACAAGTTCTCAATGGGATTAAGGTCTGGGGAGTTTCCTGGCCATATACCCCAAAGAAATCAATGTTTTGTTTCCCGAGCCACTTAGTTATCACTTTTGCCTTATGGCAAGGCATTGTTCATCACCAAACTGTTTCTGGATGGTTGGGAGAAGTGGCTCTCGGAGGATGTGTTGGTACCATTCTTTATTCATGGCTGTGGTAGGCAAAATTGTGACTGAGCTCACTCCCTTGGCTGAGAAGCAACCCCACACATGAATAGTCTCAGGATCATTTACTGTTGGCATGACACAGGACTGATGGTAGCCTTTTCCAGACAAGCTTTTTTCCAGATGCCCCAACCAATCGGAAAGGGGATTCATCTGAGAAAATTACTTTACCCCAGTCCTCAGCAGTCCAATCCCTGTACCTTTTGCAGAATATCAGTCTGTCCCTGATGTTTTCCCTGGAGAGAAGTGGCTTTTTTGCTGCCCTTCGTGACACCTTGGCCATCCTCAAAGTCTTCGCCTCACTGTGCGTGCAGATACACTCACACCTACCTGCTGCCATTGCTGAGCAAGCTCTGTACGTACTGGTGGTGCCCCGATCCCGCAGCTGAATCAACTTTAGGAGCCGGTCCTGGCACTTGTTGGACATTCTTGGACGCCTTCTTCACAACAATTGAACCGCCCTCGAAGTTCTTGATGATCCGATAAATGGTTGATTTAGGTGCAATCTTACTGGCAGCAATATCCTTGCCTGTGAAACCCTTTTTGTGCAAAGCAATGATGATGGCACGTGTTTCATTGCAGGTAACCGTGGTTGACAGAGGAAGAACAATGATTCCAAGCACCACCCTCCTTTTGAAGCTTCCAGTCTGTTATTCGAACTCAGTCAGCATGACAGCATGATCTCCAGCCTTGTCCTCGTCAACACTCACATCTGTGTTAACGAGCTGGTCCTTTTGTGGCAGGGCTGAAATGCAGTGGAAATGTTTTTTGGGGATTCAGTTCATTTGCATGGCAAATAGGGACTTTGCAATGAATTGCAATTCATCTGATCACTCTTCATTCTGGAGTATATGCAAATTGCCATCATACAAACTGAGGCAGCAGACTTTGACACAAATATTAATTTTCATTCTCAAAACCTTTGGCCACGACTGTACACTGGATCTTCTGAAGTCATCAATGTCCGGAGTAATTGTTACAGCCCAATCTTCCATGATTTAAAAAAAGTGGCTACAGGCATGGAATTGTTTTTTAGATTGTTAGATTTTTTGGGGGCCGGTTTCCCGGACACACAACGATTTCCCGGTCCTAGTGGGCATGTTTAAAAGGCATGTTCAATAGAGATTATCTATTGAAAGTGTTAATTAGTCCAAGACTAGGTTTAATCTGTGTCTGGGGAAACCATGGTGTTTAGTAAAATATAGCATACACCTTGCACTATTTTCACTGAATTTAGTTACATTTCACTTAAGTGTTTCCAGAATAAAGATGAAATCTGAGTTTGTGACACCAGGTCTTCCAACATGTCTGTCCTGCTGTGTGTTGCAGATGTCCACACAGAGGCTGTGCAGGCGGCTCTGGCCAAACAGAAGGAGCGTGGTAAGATGGCAGTACCCATGCCCTCCAAGCGCCGCTCCCTGGTCGTGCAGTCCTCCATGGATGCCTACACTCCCCCAGGTGAGGAACATATAGGACTCCAAGGTAATGTCATAGCTGCCTGGGACTACCTCACTGTGTGTGTGTGTGTACGCTTGAATATGGGTGTAGGGTTGATTGGCGGTATCCCGGTTTCTGGGATTTACCGCCAAAAACCACTCCCCTTTTCTGTGAGAAACCTGTAAATGATATGAACAGCATGGTGTGAAATGTAACTGTTAAATTATATGGGATGTCTAAATCTGTCTTCTCTACGGCCTCTGCATGATGAATCGACGCTCAGGGTGGGGACAGACATCCCCTCTCAGTATGGACCACAGTTCACAATGCATGTAGCCCTATCATCTCATCATGGTAACTTTTTTCCTTGCGACTGGTTTTTGCTGCAGCATAGCCTCTGATATAGTAATGTAAAGACCGAATGTGCGTCTTTACACATCTCCATCTGGATTTTGGGGGTCACCTTGTTTAAAAAAAAATGTAATTGTTTTATTGCAGCTGCAGAACTTTAAAACAGCCTATCACTCAAATATCTTTGCTTTAAATCAGTGCAAGCGCGAGCACTCTGTCTTTCTCTCTCGACGTCAACTCCATTCAAATTGTATCCAAAATAGATCATCCTGTTCTAGAATGATACTGGGTAAAGCCATATATATATATATATATATGATGTCCAAGCCAACCTCTATCAGGTAATGAATTCAATGCCGTATTAGCCTTGTATTTAGCTAATTAATGATGGGTTATGCATAATAAGCTTCTAACTTATAACCGCTGACTCTTACACAATACTCACGCACCTGTACTCCACTTGCCTCTACGTAAATAACACTCGTTAGCGCTTGGAGTCCCATGCAGGAAAATCTGTACTAGAATAGCTTGCTGGACATGATTTCTGTAGCATTTCTTATACCAATGGACTATTTGAAGAGACACAAGCTATTTTTACTGAATGTTAAATACAGCAGCCAATAGAACTCACCCGTAGTTTTGAAAGACGAGCGAACACGCGACAGCGGTAAGCTATTTATTCAGACCCATAACCATTCAATCTTTGTGTAGAGAAGTGAAAGCCTTTTGCGTCAGGAGAATGATGAAGACGAGGACAACTAAACATTTCATTTAACTGTTGAAAGCGAGGAAGGAATGAAGCAACAATAGAGAGAGAAAGAGGTAGGCAGGCTAATAAAATTAGGGGAAATATTATGAAAGGTATATATGCGTCAGACAACTAATTATACAAATAGGCCCTATTATATTTCAATATTAAAATCAAATTCGCTAGCCTATAACTTTGTAAGCCGCTTGTGCTGCATCAGAACCACATGTTCTCTTCTGCTTTATCATAATACAAAACAGTGCAGTATAATACATTCAACAAGATTAGCCTACTGGAGCTAGTTTCATTTATTTACCCAAGCGGGCATATAGCTAGCTACGTCTATGGGCTTTTGTAATTCTGTCGTGCGTAATGTGTAGTAACCTGTATCTTATATACAGTGCCTTGCGAAAGTATTTGGCCCCCTTGAACTTTGCGACCTTTTGCCACATTTCAGGCTTCAAACATAAAGATATAAAACTGTATTTTTTTGTGAAGAATCGACAACAAGTGGGACACAATCATGAAGTGGAATGACATTTATTGGATATTTCAAACTTTTTTAACAAATCAAAAACTTAAAAATTGGGCGTGCAAAATTATTCAGCCCCCTTAAGTTAATACTTTGTAGCGCCACCTTTTGCTGCGATTACAGCTGTAAGTCGCTTGGGGTATGTCTCTATCAGTTTTGCACATCGAGAGACTGAAATTCTAGTCCCCCACTAACTCACTGATGCAGTGTCTCACCTATGTGCCTGTACATGTCATGTCTGCCAGTCAATTCAATCAGCCTGGGTTGGCAAAGCATCTATTTATCACAAATTGACGTTGTTGATATCATCAGAAGCTCCTTTCCACAGTGTAATTTTTTTTTCTTCATCTCCATTATTTCTTGATTGGCTGTAATTACAACGGAATGAGTCCATTTGAAAATGTGATTGACGTTAAAGTATGGTTATGTTGTCTCTTGATGTTTTTTGGGGGGATCGTATCCATTAGATACAGTACAATAGGGCTTCAACACAGCACTTTAAATCTTCAGTCTCCTAGTATTTTACCACTAGAGTTGATGGCACTCCAGACAGTCTTAGATAAAACGTCCCCAGTCTGTCAATGGAGCAGATGGACTGGGGAAGAAAGAAGCCAATATTGACATGGTGTCATAGATGACCATGGGAGTGGTTAAGTCACTCTGAAACTGTTACTCATGCTAGCTAAAAACAGCTGACTGACGAGCTGCCATTTTGATAATTATGATTGCCATCCATTTCAGTCACCTCTCTCAGACCCTTAGCTAACATAAGACAGCTGAACCACAGGCTTAGGTTTGCATCACAAATGGCACCCTGTTCTCTATATCCTGCACTACTTTTGACCAGGGCCCATAGGACTAAAGTAGTGCACTATCACTATAATGCTCCGCTTATAGGAGTAATATGGTTAATACTAGCTAGCTGAAAGGTATAGCTAATTTCTCCCTTTGCCATATCCCACTAACCAACATCTGTGCTGTCTGTGCTACAACAACGGGTAGACATAATCACTTGTCATATACTGCACTGTAGAGCTGTAAGAATGTAACAGCTAGATTGTAGCATGGCCCCCACCCAGCCAGAGGTTTATGGAGTGGAGAGTATCTTTATGAGAGAGTGGTGTTAAGTAGCCATTATCGCATTTGCATTAGGGCTGAAGGCTAGGGCTGAAGGCTGGGACTGAGGCGTCTACAGGGATTCATTCACTGAACACGCACCACACACACCACGCAGGAAATCACGACAGGCACATTTTCAGATGATTCCAAATGAGCAGGCAGGCAGAGTTCTTATAAGGCAGAGCGAACAGCCCCTTGAGGGAGAAGGAACAGTGACACAGCACTCACGGTGTGTTGGTGCCTGACTGCCTGCGAGGCTGGGGCGTTCAGGGACACTAGAGCCACTCACTGCGTGTTGGTGCCTGACTGCCTGCGAGGCTGGGGGCATTCAGGGACACCAGAGCCACACACACATCGTATCATGCAAGGCAAGCAGCCTTATTCCACTGAATCACAGCCTGCCAATGGCAATTAGAATATGGACTCCTTGTCTTCTAGTCTGTCTTTCTAATTAATTAGTATCGTGATTATTATGACGTGTGTTTTTTTTTTTTTTTTTTTTTTTTTTTTTTTTTTGTACATGGATTTGTCCCGAGATGGGTCTCTATTCCCTGTGTAGTGCACTACATAGGGAATAGGGTACCATTTGGCTCGCAGCTTGTGTCTGTCTCAGGGCGCCATCTCCTGTGTGTTGTGGAGATCAGAGGAAATGCACTGTTTCTGTGTTTAACGTGCTGATAATGATGAGTGGCAGTGCATACAGCACATTACAATGTAATCAGCTGTGACTGTTACTGAGGGACAAACAAAAAAGAAAAGCAACTGCCTCTATTCCCTGTGTGTGTGTGTGTGTGTGTGTGTGTGTGCGTGTGTGTGTGTGTGTGTGTGTGTGTGTGTGTGTGTGTGTGTGTGTGTGTGTGTGTGTGTTGGTACCTTATCTCAGCAGTCAAAGCCTAATCAATTTAATTAACATGAAATTAGCACAGGACCGGCTACAAAGAGTTTTCGTCCATCATCTCAATCAAATACTGACGTCCAATACTAGATTAGGATTAGGATTGGAATGGTCACTAATCCAGCTACATTAATTGGTTTTCCCGAATAGGATACCATATCGGATATATGCACGCACGTCCACACACCCGCCCATGTCCTTATACTGAGGTCCTCTGATGTCTGGCTTCTTAGAATCATTACATGTATTGAGGATCCCTAGAGGGCTTAGTCTTCAGGGGCTCATCAGAGACTTCCTGTGTGTGTGTGCGCACATCTGGATTTGTGTGTAATATGATTAGGTGGTTGCCTGGCATCAGTGTATTTTTGCCGTCAAGTGGTGCTGGCCATATACACACTGCCTCTGAGAAGCTTTCCTGCCTTGCAATCTAGCACTGCTCTACCTGAGACTGTCACTCAGACTGTAGAGGCTCAGACTAAAACAGTAAAAACTGGAGCTAGCATCCAGAAATGGTGGCACTGTCAACAACTGTAGCAGATGGGGTAGTTTGCCACACATTATCCACATGCCATCTTAGTCCACTGTAAAACAATGCGCTTGAAGAAGGATTTTGAATTTCACCAATGAGGTACAAACAGCCACAACAAAGCATGACTAAGAGCTGAGACCTGGAGGGCAAGTTGCAGCAGTTCCTTTTTAAGAGCAGCATGGCAGGGCGGCAGCTCTCAGATAGGGCTGTCAGGGGACCATTATGCCACGCCACACGGCTGCTCTCCTATCTGTCCCAGTGTCAACAATGCAGGAGAGCCCAGGTGTGAACGGACTGACAGCTGTCACTGACACTGCCCTGACAACACCACCAGCCAGCCAATTAAAGAGTGCTGTACGACACACTGCTGGCCAATCAAATGTCAGGCTGTTTCCCGGCCAATAGCGGGGCTGGGCTGTGTTGTTAATCTGCTCTTTCTCCTGTGTTTGTGCAGGCAGGGTAGGCAGAAGGAGAGCGGATGGAACCCTGGTGACCTGAAGGGTGTTGGAGCCGGTATTCACTGCAGGCTGGAGGAGACCTCCCTTAGCCCAGCAAAGGTTACCGTCTCTCCCACTGCTGTCACTGGCAAAGACAGTGTGTCAGCTTCTCAGTGTCAGAGAGAGGCTCACAGATATACTGAGGACTAGACTAGATAACAAAAAAAAATTCTCAGACATTTTACTGGCCAAAAATATATATTATATTTTATGTGCACTCATAAAACCTATTAAGTTAATGTAGGCTTTTTATGTTTTTTTGCTGATATCTATTTTCCCAGAATTTATCACGTTACATTTTTATATTCAACATTTTGCCCATGCAGATTTGACATTTACTAGAAAAGGGCAACCGGTTCGAGGCTGCTGTATTGTTGGCTAACTTAACTAGATAAGGTGCTAGGCTGAAGTGTAATTGGAGGACTGTACACACACACACACACACACACACACACACACCCGAGAGAGAGCCAGGCCCATCCTGTTGTTGATCTCTCTCAGTAGGTCACTCTGCAGTGCACCTGGTCCTTAAATGGCTCGTCATGATCCAGCCTCTCTCCCTCTGTTTGTTCCTCTCATCCCTCAGACAGACACCCTCCGCTGGCCCCCGGCAGACAGCCCTGTCCTGTCGCAGTATGCAAAATAAAGCACACAAAGAAACCCACTCCCTCATCCCCAGACTCAGCCACTGACTGGCTAGGGTTTAAAAACATCCCTGAGTGGAGAGTAGTGATATTAGCTCAGTAGGAGTGACAGTGTTTGGGCTGAGACTGTCTGTGTTGCAGTGGATTTGGGTGCATGAAAGTGAGTCAGCCTAATGATGTGAGGTGCAGGGCTGTGAGGGCTATAGGGGAAGGGCTCCTCGTGACTGAGTCTGATACAGTGGATGGAAGCCATTCTCCCCCTCACTGTCATGATCAGGTTTCTGTCAACTCTGATTTGCATGCGTTCTGTGGAGTGTACCTGTTCGCCTCACCTTCGGTATGAAAGCCTGTGGAAGTTCTTGTCAGGAGGAGGCTAAAAGGAGGGTATCCAAGCAACTTGACCCTCCCAACAATTGGTATAGGCACATTCAAACAGGTGGAGATTCAAAACCGAAAGCCAATCATTTACAATGGCACACACACACACACACACACACACACACAAATGCTTACTCTGAATAATTCTGAAGAGGGATGGATGTTGTTAATTTTGAAAAATCGCTTCTACTCACAGCCCATCATCACAGTTCCACTCATACCTATAACCCCAGGCTCTGGAGAACAACGTGCGAGAGGGCCTGAAAGCTGATGCTAGTGGAGGGGTTATGCTATGGGGGAAAGGACATCTCCTTGTGGCATAGCCCAAGTTTCTCTGTTTGTTGTGCAAATGTCTGACATTGACAGTGACATGCAGGTGTGTGTTTGTGTGTGCATATGTACGTGTGTTCATGTGTTTCTACCTGCCGTCGTAGACCCCCCCCCCCCTCTCTAATTCCCCTCTCCGTCTCGGCTCTTCTCCCCCCTCTCTCCAGACACGTCGTCGGGCTCGGAGGGCGAGGGCTCCATGCAGGGTGAAGGCACACCAACCTCCAGCCAGAGCAGCATCAACATGGAGAACTGGATCAGCCGAGCCATCCACGGCTCCACCACCTCCTCCACCACCTCCTCCTCTTCCACTCAGAGTGGAGGGAGCGGGGCAGCCAGCCGGCTAGCAGACGTCATGGGCCAGACGCACCTCGGTAAGTCAGGTAAACCACCCTTCAACTATAACCTACACACCTACTTACATCTATCTACCTCTGTGTGTTTGTCTTGTTGGCTTTCTAACTCGATACCCCCAGTGGGTGTGTGTGTGTGGGTACTGTTGATATCACCCCTCACCCATCCTGTTCCAACCCCTAAGGCATGCAGCCACAACACCAGCCTGCGCTTCCAGTGTTACTTTCTATTAATTGCATGCTAGCCCCCTGACAGAAGTGACCTTCTAGACTTAGTTAACCCCCTAGGGTAGTTGTATGGCCAGTGCATAATACATAAACAATTCAAAATAGTGAAAAATAATTGTTGTAGCCTATTTACTCCCTATGTAGATAAACTATATAAAATAAATAGGACTGGAGGGCTGTCACCATGAAGTACCACTGTTGTCTGTGTAGACTGTTCCAGTGGCCAGTCTGTTTTCATGCTGCTGACACCGTTTAAATGCCACCAGAGACAGCACAGACAGTCAGCCCTCTGCCAGGGGGACAGCGGTCATAGACAGTTAGGACTAGGAGACAGACCATCATAGCTATTTGGCCCTATTATGATCTACAAACGTCAAACTGTGGGAGCTCCTTGAAGACAATTTAGAGAGGCATATCTGTTGACCAGAGCTTGTTGTAGGTCCATTCATACCAGCAAGCACATGAGTAACTTTCTCACCAGTCCTTGGTGTTCAGAGGCGTTTCCATGACAATCAGTTTACACACATAGCTGTTTTGTTGTCACAACATGGCATGGTGTGTGTGTGTGTCAGACTTGACTGGCTGTAGTGTATTCTAGGCCTGCTCTCTCTCTGCTAGGTGTGTTATTGAAGAGGAGGATATCCTTTCCTGTGTGTGACGGTTACGACTCGGTTTTCCTCTTCGCTCCTGTTTTGAGGCCAAAACAAACCAGCTCCCCAGTGTATGTGTGCTGGCTTTTTAAAAGGCTGAAGGAAAAGCATTTTCCATCTTCCCTTCATCCCCCTCTCCCGCCCTCCCTCCTCCCTCCCCTCCCATTAGTCTGGTTCTGCCTGCCCGTGTAGATAAGTTGCTTTTCTCCATGCCCCTTACCGTGACCGTTATCCATGGGTCCGTCCAAAATGGCACCCTGTTCCCTGTATAGTTCACTACTTTTCACCAGAACCCTATGGGCCCTGGTCAAAAGTAGTAAATGTAATAGGGGACCATTTGGGACGAAGACCGTATTTTCCATCTCTCCATATCGCTGATGCCTCTTTTGCTGAGAGACACTGCAGAGAGGCCTTCCTCCATCTGGGTGCAGTAGTGCCTTTGTTTTGGCTCTGTGTGGTTGCCGTAGTCTGGATTTAAGGTTCTGGTTTTCCCCTCACATGCAGGGCCCATTGCTCACCTCTCTCTGAAGAGGAAAACTAGGAAGGTCCTGGGTCCTCCGGCCCCAGTCACAGTAGAGAATGGGAACACAGGTCCAGGTCCTGTGGTGCGCCGGTCTTGTGAGTTTGGATCAGGTGGATCAGAGCTCGTCTGGCAACAGCCCCCTCTGGAGAAGCAGGGTCAGTATCCCACTATCCCAGACCACCGTGCGGTGGTGCAGTCAGCGCCCCCCTGCCTTCGCCTCCCTGCCCTGCTCTGACCAAGCCCCCATTTGCTTTGTGATGATCAAGTGTGGCGTTCATTGACGAAGTGGTGTGTCCCTTGCTCTTACTACAGTTGTGTGAAAAGATGGGAGATAGAAGAGAAGTGATGCTAACCCATGGTTAGCTTTGGCTAATGAGTGCTGTGATCGCATGAAGCAGTGTGTTATACTTTCATGCTTGTGAATGAGAGCCAAGATGCTGATGGAAAATCAACAATAATATTACAGGGAAACGGTAAGGTCTGGAAAGCAGTGTATTTGACAAAAATGGCACCCTACTTCCTATATAGTGTACTACTTGTGACCAGGGCCGACAGGGTTCTAGTCGAAGTAGTGCATATGTAGGGAATCTGGTGCTATTTGGGATGCAAAAAAACCCCATTGTTGTTGCTTTCATGGCTGTGAAACATTTGTTTAAATTGTGAGAAATACATTTGTTTGCTTGGCAAGATAAGAGTGTTCAAGAATGCTTTTCATCTCTGACACAGAGCAGACGGATGGTTGCTCCAGTTACGTGGAGGTGGTGCTTGCTGCAAAATGTATTCTGTCTGCTTTTAGACACTTCTCTGCCCTCCCAATCTTCCACATGGATACAGACATTCATGTTGGCAGTGTACACTTTACATCTGAACTTTAGGCAGGTGCCACATTGTTTTAAGTAGTCTGTTTAAAATGCCCTGTGCAGTTTACTTTTTGGTGCCAAAACTCTGCTGGATGCTTTAAAGAGCCCACTGAACCAGCATTGAAGAATGCAGTGATTGAACCCATCTGTTATCCCATCAGTCACTATTCTGCAGGGAGAGTGAATTATTGAAATGAGTTGTTTATATCCAACGACAAAAGAAAATAATCCCCAGGTGGAAGTAGATGGATGTTCTGAAAACAAAGGCTTGGTCCACACTCTAATCAACTATTAGTTAACATCTGAGAACACCACAGAAACCATTAACACATTTCTGGAAGGATTCCCATTCCTAATGGAATCAAGTGTTGCCGTCTATGGTTTGCAGTTTATGCTTGTGTTCCGGGGCAATTACAGTACATTGCATGACGCGCCTATCCATACGTTGCTAGATACAGTATGGCAACGCGGCCTATGTGACGACCCATAGGGATTCCATTGCAGTACAGTGTGTACCTCGAGGTGTATTCCCTATCTCATTAGTATTCCTCTAGGTGTTGTGCTGTAAAGGAGAGATTCGTCAAATGAAATGTATTCGTCACACGCTGCGTAGACAACCGGTGTAGACAAACAAACAGTGAAATGCTTACTTACTTACGGGTCCTTTTCCAACAATGCAGAGTTAAAGATGAGGTATAAAATACAAATAGTGACACTGTGAATAATGAGTAGAAAACGACATGGCTATGTACCGGGAGTAGAAAATAACATGGCTATGTACCGGGAGTAGAAAATAACATGGCTATGTACCGGGAGTAGAAAATAACATGGCTATGTACCGGGAGTAGAAAATGACATGGCTATGTACCGGGAGTAGAAAACGACATGGCTATGTACCGGGAGTAGAAAATAACATGGCTATGTACCGGGAGTAGAAAATAACATGGCTATGTACCGGGAGTAGAAAATAACATGGCTATGTATGGGGAGTAGAAAATAACATGGCTATGTACCGGGAGTAGAAAATGACATGGCTATACAGTGCCTTGCGAAAGTATTCGGCCCCCTTGAACTTTGCGACCTTTTGCCACATCTTTTGCTTCAAACATAAAGATATAAAACTGTATTTTTTTGTGAAGAATCAACAACAACTGGGACACAATCATGAAGTGGAATGACATTTATTGGATATTTCAAAACATTTTAACAAATCAAAAACTGAAAAATTGGGCGTGCAAAATTATTCAGCCCCTTTACTTTCAGTGCAGCAAACTCTCTCCAGAAGTTCAGTGAGGATCTCTGAATGATCCAATGTTGACCTAAATGACTAATGATGATAAATACAATCCACCTGTGTAAATCAAGTCTCCGTATAAATGCACCTGCACTGTGATAGTCTCAGAGGTCCGTTAAAAGCGCAGAGAGCATCATGAAGAACAAGGAACACACCAGGCAGGTCCGAGATACTGTTGTGAAGAAGTTTAAAGCCGGATTTGGATACAAAAAGATTTCCCAAGCTTTAAACATCCCAAGGAGCACTGTGCAAGCGATAATATTGAAATGGAAGGAGTATCAGACCACTGCAAATCTACCAAGACCTGGCCGTCTGTAACGGTCTTCTTGATGAGAAGGAGAGTCGTACCAAAATGCAGCGTGTAGATTGCGATCCATGTTTTAATGAACAAACGTAAAACACGAATCAATGCAAACACTACAAAATAAAGAACGTGATGAACGTAACAAAAACCTAAAACAGCCTATCTGGTGAAAGACACATAGACAGGAACAATCACCCACAAACACACAGTGAAACCCAGGCTACCTAAATATGGTTCCCAATCAGAGACAATGACTAACACCTGCCTCTGATTGAGAACCATATCAGGCCAGACATAGAAATAGACAAACAAGACATCCAACATAGAATGCCCACCCAGTTCACGTCCTGACCAACACTAAAACAAGGAAAACACACACGAACGATGGTCAGAACGTGACAGTACCCCCCCTCCAAGGTGCGGACTCCGGACGCACAACTTAAACCTATGGGGGAGGGTGTGGGTGGGCATCTGTCCGCGGTGGCGGCTCTGGCGCTGGACGTGGACCCCACTCCATAACAGTTTTAGTCCACCTCCTTAGCGTCCCTAGATAGGTTACCCTCCTTAAAGACCGCTCGGGACAGAGGGGCAGCTCGGGACAGAGGGGCAGCTCGGGACAGAGGTAGCTCGGGACTGATGGGTAGCTCGGGACTGATGGGTAGCTCAGCACTGAGAGGAAGCTCAGCACTGAGAGGAAGCTCAGCACTGAGAGGAAGCTCAGGCAGGTGGTTGGATCCGGCAGATCCTGGCTGGCTGGCGGTTCTGGAAGATCCTGGCTGACTGGCGGATCCGGAAGAGTCTGGTCGACTGGCGGATCCGGAAGAGTCTGGTCGACTGGCGGATCCGGAAGAGTCTGGTCGACTGGCGGATCTGGAAGAGTCTGGTCGACTGGCGGATCTGGAAGAGTCTGGTCGACTGGCGGATCTGGAAGAGTCTGGTCGACTGGCGGATCTGGAAGAGTCTGGTCGACTGGCGGATCTGGAAGAGTCTGGTCGACTGGCGGATCTGGAAGATTCTGGTCGACTGGCGGATCTGGAAGAGTCTGGTCGACTGGCGGATCTGGAAGAGTCTGGTCGACTGGCAGATCTGGAAGAGTCTGGTCGACTGGCAGATCTGGAAGAGTCTGGTCGACTGGCAGATCTGGAAGAATCTGGTCGACTGGCAGATCTGGAAGAGTCTGGTCGACTGGCTGCTCTGGCTGCTCCATGCTGACTGGCTGCTCCATGATGACTGGCAGCTCTGGCTGCTCCATGCTGACTGGCTGCTCCATGCTGACTGGCAGCTCTGGCTGCTCCATGCTGACTGGCTGCTCTGGCTGCTCCATGCTGACTGGCTGCTCCATGCTGACTGGCGGCCCTGGCTGCTCCATGCTGACTGGCGGCCCTGGCTGCTCCATGCTGACTGGCGGCCCTGGCTGCTCCATGCTGACTGGCGGCCCTGGCTGCTCCATGCTGACTGGCGGCCCTGGCTGCTCCATGCTAACTGGCAGCTCTGGCGGCTCCTTGCAGACTGGCAGCTCTGGCGGCTCCTTGCAGACTGGCAGCTTTGGCGGCATCCTGCAGAAAGGCAGCTCTGGCGGCTCCTTGCAGACTGGCAGCTCCTTGCAGACTGGCAGCTCTATGCAGACTGGCAGCTCCTTGCAGACTGGCAGCTCCTTGCAGACTGGCAGCTCCTTGCAGACTGGCAGCTCTATGCAGACTGGCAGCACTTGCAGACTGGCAGCTCTATGCAGACTGGCAGTTCTGAACAGGCGGGAGACTCCGGCAGCGCTGTAGAGAAGGAAGGCTCTAACAGCGCTAAACAGGCGGGAGACTCCGACAGCGCTGGAGAGGAGGAAGGCTCTGGCAGCGCTGGACAGGCGAGGCGCACTGTAGGCCTGATGCGTGGTGCTGGCACTGGTGGTACTGGGCCGAGGACACGCACAGGAAGCCTGGTGCGGGGAGCTGCTACCGGAGGGCTGGGGTGTGGAGGTGGTACTGGAAAAACCGGACCGTGCAGGTGCACTGGAGCTCTTGAGCACCGAGCCTGCCCAACCTTACCTGGTTGAATGCTCACGGTCGCCCTGCCAGTGCGGCGAGGTGGAATAGCCCGCACTGGGCTATGCAGGCGAACCGGAGACACCGAGCGCAAGGCTGGTGCCATGTAAGCCGGCCCAAGGAGACGCACTGGGGACCAGCTGCGTAGAGCCGGCTTCATGGCATTAGGCTCGACGCTCAATCTAGCCCGGCCGACACGCGGAGCTGGAATATACCGCACCGGGCTATGCACCCGCACTGGAGACACCGTGCGCACCACTGCATAACACGGTGCCTGTCCGGTCTCTCTAGCCCCCCGGTAAGCACAGGGAGTCTGCCCAGGTCTCTTACCTGGCGTAGCCATACTCCCTGTTAGCCCCCCCCCAAGAAATTTTTGGGGCTGCCTCTCAGGCTTCCATCCGCTACGTCGTGCTGCCTCCTCATATCTGCGCCTCTCCGCTTTCGCCGCCTCCAGTTCTTCTTTGGGGCGGCGATATTCTCCTGGCTGAGCCCAGGGTCCTCTTCCTTCTAATTCGTCCTCCCATGTCCATACCTCCTCTTTGGGCTGCTCCTGTTGCCTCTTCTCCTGCTGCACCTTTGGGCGGCTACACTCCCCTGGTTTAGCCCAGGGTCCTCTCCCGTCGAGGATTTCCTCCCATGTCCAGAAATCCTTATTGCGCGTCTCCTCGCGCTGCTCCTGCCTGTTGACACGCTGCTTGGTCCTTTTGTGGTGGGTGATTCTGTAACGGTCTTCTTGATGAGAAGGAGAGTCGTACCAAAATGCAGCGTGTAGATTGCGATCCATGTTTTAATGAACAAACGTAAAACACGAATCAATGCAAACACTACAAAATAAAGAACGTGATGAACGTAACGAAAACCTAAAACAGCCTATCTGGTGAAAAACACATAGACAGGAACAATCACCCACAAACACACAGTGAAACCCAGGCTACCTAAATATGGTTCCCAATCAGAGACAATGACTAACACCTGCCTCTGATTGAGAACCATATCAGGCCAGACATAGAAATAGACAAACAAGACATCCAACATAGAATGCCCACCCAGTTCACGTCCTGACCAACACTAAAACAAGGAAAACACACACGAACGATGGTCAGAACGTGACACCGTCCCTCTAAACTTTCAGCTCATACAAGGAGAAGACTGATCAGAGATGCAGCCAAGAGGCCCATGATCACTCTGGATGAACTGCAGAGATCTACAGCTGAGGTGGGAGACTCTGTCCATAGGACAACAATCAGCCGTATATTGCACAAATCTGGCCTTTATGGAAGAGTGGCAAGAAGAAAGCCATTTCTTAAAGATATCCATAAAAAGTGTCGGTTAAAGTTTGCCACAAGCCACCTGGGAGACACACCAAACATGTGGAAGAAGGTGCTCTGGTCAGATGAAACCAAAATTGAACTTTTTGGCAACAATGCAAGACGTTATGTTTGGCGTAAAAGCAACACAGCTTATCACCCTGAACACACCATCCCCACTGTCAAACATGGTGGTGGCAGCATCATGGTTTGGGCCTGCTTTTCTTCAGCAGGGACAGGGGATGGTTAAAATTGATGGGAAGATGGATGAAGCCAAATACAGGACCATTCTGGAAGAAAACCTGATGGAGTCTGCAAAAGACCTGAGACTGGGACGATTTGTCTTCCAACAAGACAAGGATCCAAAACATAAAGCAAAATCTACAATGTAATGGTTCAAAAATAAACATATCCAGGTGTTAGAATGGCCAAGTCAAAGTCCAGACCTGAATCCAATCAAGAATCTGTGGAAAGAACTGAAAACTGCTGTTCACAAATGCTCTCCATCCAACCTCACTGAGCTCGAGCTGTTTTGCAAGGAGGAATGGGAAACAATTTCAGTCTCTCGATGTGCAAAACTGATAGACATACCCCAAGCGACTTACAGCTGTAATCGCAGCAAAAGGTGGCGCTACAAAGTATTAACTTAAAGGGGCTGAATAATTTTGCACGCCCAATTTTTCAGTTTTTGATTTGTTAAAAAAGTTTGAAATATCCAATAAATGTCATTCCACTTCATGATTGTGTCCCACTTGTTGTTGATTCTTCACAAAAAAATACAGTTTTATATCTTTATGTTTGAAGCCTGAAATGTGGCAAAAGGTTGCAAAGTTCAAGGGGGCCGAATACTTTCGCAAGGCACTGTATATAGGCAGTAGAAAATGACATGGCTATGTATGGGGAGTAGAAAATAACATGGCTATGTACCGGGAGTAGAAAATAACATGGCTATGTACCGGGAGTAGAAAATAACATGGCTATATATAGGGAGTAGAAAATAACATGGCTATGTACCGGGAGTTGAAAATGACATGGCTATATATAAGGAGTAGAAAATAACATGGCTATGTATGGGGAGTAGAAAACGATATGGCTATACAGTGGGGCAAAAAAGTATTTAGTCAGCCACCAATTGTGCAAGTTCTCCCTATTAAAAAGATGAGAGGCCTGTAATTTTCATCATAGGTACACTTCAACTATGGCAGACTAAATGAGAAGAAAAAAATCCAGAAAATCACATTGTAGGTTTTTTTAATGAATTTATTTGCAAATTTTGGTGGAAAATAAGTATTTGGTCAATAACAAATGTTTATCTCAATACTTTGTTATATACCCTTTGTTGGCAATGAGGTCAAACGTTTTCTGTAAGTCTTCACAAGGTTTTCACACACTGTTGCTGGTATTTTGGCCCATTCCTCCATGCAGATCTCCTCTAGAGCAGTGATGTTTTGTGGCTGTTGCTTGGCAACACAGACTTTCAACTCTCTCCAAATATTTTCTATGGGGTTGAGATCTGGAGACTGGCTAGGCCACTCCAGGACCTTGAAATGCTTCTTACGAAGCCACTCCTTCTTTGCCCGGGCGGTGTGTTTGGGACCATTGTCATGCTGAAAGACCCAGCCACGCTTCATTTTCAATGCCCTTGCTGATGGAAGGAGTTTTTCAATCAAAATCTCACGATACATGGCCCCATTCATTCTTTCCTTTACACGGATCAGTCGTCCTGGTCCCTTTGTAGAAACAGCCCCAAAGCATGATGTTTCCACCCCCATGCTTCACAGTAGGCATGGTGTTCTTTGGATGCAACTCAGCATTCTTTGTCCTCCAAACACGACGAGTTGAGTTTTTACCAAAAAGTTATATTTTGGTTTCATCTGACCAGATGACATTCTCTCAATCTTCTTCTGGATCATCCAAATGCTCTCTAGCAAACTTCAGACTGGCCTGGACATGTACTGGCTTAAGCAGGGGGACACGTCTGGCACTGCAGGATTTGAGTCCCTGGCGGCGTAGTGTGTTACTGATGGTAGGCTTTGTTACTTTTTTCCCAGCTCTCTGCAGGTCATTCACTAGGTCCCCCCGTGGGGTTCCTGTATTTTTGCTCACCGTTCTTGTGATCATTTTGACCCCAGGGGGTGAGATCTTGCGTGGAGCCCCAGATCGAGGGAGATTATCAGTGGTCTTGTATGTCTTCCATTTCCTAATAATTGCTCCCACAGTTGATTTCTTCAAACCAAGCTGCTTACCTATTGCAGATTCAGTCTTCCCAGCCTGGTGCAGGTCTACAATTTTGTTTCTGGTGTCATCCAAGCTACTCAATACTTAGTTAACACAGGTGTGAGTGTTGACGAGGACAAGGCTAGAAATCCCTCTGTCATACTGATTGAGTTCAAATAACAGACTGGAAGCTTCAAAAGGAGGGTGGTGCTTGGAATCATTGTTCTTCCTCTGTCAACCACAGTTACCTGCAAGGAAACACGTGCCGTCATTGCTTTGCACAAAAAGGGCTTCACAGGCAAGGATATTGCTGCCAGTAAGATTGCACCTAAATCAACAATTTATCGGATCATCAAGAACTTCAAGGAGAGCGGTTCAATTGTTGTGAAGAAGGCTTCAGGGCGCCCAAGAAAGTCCAGCAAGCTCCAGGACCGTCTCCTAAAGTTGATTCAACTGCGGGATCGGGGCACCACCAGTACAGAGCTTGCTCAGCAATGGCAGCAGGCAGGTGTGAGTGCATCTGCACACACAGTGAGGCAAATACTTTTGGAGGATGGCCTGGTGTCAAGAAGGGCAGCAAAGAAGCCACTTCTCTCCAGGAAAAACATCAGGGACAGACTGATATTCTGCAAAAGGTACAGGGATTGGACTGCTGAGGACTGGGGTAAAGTCATTTTCTCTGAATCCCCTTTCCGATTGTTTGGGTCATCCGGAAAAAAGCTTGTCTGGCGAAGACAAGGTGAGCGCTACCATCAGTCCTGTGTCATGCCAACAGTAAAGCATCCTGAGACCATGTGTGGGGTTGCTTCTCAGCCAAGGGAGTGGGCTCACTCCCAATTTTGCCTAAGAACACAGCCATGAATAAAGAATGATACCAATACATCCTCCGAGAGCCACTTCTCCCAACCATCCAGGAACAGTTTGGTGACGAACAATGCCTTTTCCAGCATGATGAAGCACCTTGCCATAAGGCAAAAGTGATAACTAAGTGGCTCGGGAAACAAAACATCAATTTTTTGGGGGGTCCATGGCCAGGAAACTCCCCAGACCTTAATCCCATTGAGAACTTGTGGTCAATCCTCAAGAGGCAGGTGGGCAAACTCCAAGAATTGATTATGCAAGAATGGGCTGCCATCATTCAGAATCTGTCCCAGAAGTTAATTGACAGAATGCCAGGGCGGATTGCAGAGGTCTTGAAAAAGAAGGGTCAACACGGCAAATATTGACTCTTTGCATCAACTTCATGTAATTGTCAATAAAAGCCTTTACAAGTGTCAATTATACTTCAGTATTCCGTAGTAACATCTGACAAAAATATCTACAGACACTGATGCAGCAAACTTTGAAAATTAAAATGTGTGTCATTCTCAACTTTTGGCTGTACATATAGGTAGGGGTAAACTTACTAGCAGCAGCTTATGTGCTGAAAGTGTGCGCGTGGCAACAATATGCATGGTGTGTGTGTGTTGGTGTCAGTATGTGTGGGTAGAGTCCAGTGTGTGTGTGTGTGTGTGTGTGTGTGTGTGTGTGTGCATAGTCAGTGCATGCGAGTTAGTGCATAAAAGGGTCAATGCAGGTTGTCTGGGTAGCCATTTGATTTGCTATTTAGCAGTCTTATTTAGCAGTCTCATACCTTGTGTTTAGAAGCTGTTCAGGGTCGTTTTGGTTCCAGACATTGGTACTGCTTGCCATGTGGTAGCAGTGAGAAAGGTCTGTTGCTGGGATGGCTGGACTCTTTAAAAAACACAAAAAAAAAACATTTGGGCCTTCCTCTGACACCGCCTGGTATAGAGGTCCTGGATGGCAGGAAGCTCGGCCCAAGTGATGTACTGGGCCATACGTGCTACCCTCTGTAGCGCCTTGTGGACAGATGCCAAGCAGTTGCCATACCAAGTGGTGATGCAGCCAGTCAAGATGCTCCCGATGGTGCAGCTGTAAAACTTTGAGGATCTGAGGCCCATGCCAAATCTTTTCAGCCTCCTGAGGGGGAAGAGGCGTTGTCGTGCCCTCTTCACGACCGTGTTGGTGTGTGTGTGGACCATGATAGATCCTTAGTGATGTGGACACCGAGGAACTTGAAGCTCTCGACCCGCTCAACAACAGCGCTGTCGATATGAATGGGGGTGCACTTGGCCCTCCGTTTCCTTTAGTCCACGATCAGCTCCTTTGTCTTACTGACATTGAGGGGTATCAGGCCCTCATCGTTGTCAGGGATCAGGGCTACCGCCATCATGTCGTCTGCAAACTTCATGATGGTGTTGGAGTCACGCATTCGTGGGTGAACAGGGAGTACAGTAAGGGACTAAGCATGCACTCCTGAGGGTAAGCAAGGCGGATGTGTTGTTGCCTACCCTCGCCACCTGGGAGAGGCCCATCAGGAAGTCAATGATCCAGTTGCAGAGGGAGATGTTTAGTCCCAGGGTCCTTATCTTAGTATCTTAGTGATGAGCTTTGAGGGCACTATGGTGTTGAACGCTGAGCTGTAGTAAATGAACTGCATTCTCATGTATGTGTTAATTTTGTCCAGGTGGGAAAGGGCAGTGAGGAGTGCAATCGAGATTGCATCATCTGTGGATTTGTTGGAGAGGTATGTGAATTGGACTGGGTCCAGGGTTTCTGGGATGATGGTGTTGCTGTTGCTCGCTCTGTGTCGCGCTCGCTCTCTGTGTCGCGCTCGCTCTCTGTGTCGCGCTCGCGCTCGCTCTCTGTGTCGCGCTCGCTCTCGCTCTCTGTGTCGTGCTCGCGCTCGCTTTCTGTCGTGCTCGCGCTCTGTGTCACTCTCGCTTTCTGTCGTGCTCGCTCTCTGTGTCGTGCTCGCGCTCGCTTTCTGTCGTGCTCGCTCTCTGTGTCGCGCTCTGTGTCGTGCTCATGCTCGCTCTCTGTGTCGCGCTCGCTCTCTCTGTGTCACGCTCGCTCTCTCTGTGTCGCGCTCCCTCTCGCTCTCTCTGTGTCGCGCTCCCGCTCGCTCTCTCTGTGTCGCGCTCCCGCTCGCTCTCTCTGTGTCGCGCTCTCGCTCGCTCTCTGTGTCACGCTCTCGCTCGCTCTCTGTGTCACGCTCTGTGTGTGGCGGCCTCACTTGCTCTCGCTGCCTGGCACTCACACAGCTCTGAAGGCATTAGGAATATGACTCTCGCACATTAGCACTGTGTGGAAGTTATATATTTATTTACAGTAGTCTTTTCACCGGTTACATAAGCAGCTACTGGCTGATTCTAGGGAGTGGGGGAGGGAGGGTGAGCGACTAAGTGGGGGCGGCAGTGATGTTGTCCTTGGTCTGACATTGTCAATATGAATCTTGTTTAATCTAGCGAGGTCTGGTGGTCTCAAATGGCACCCTGTTCCCTATGTTGCGCATAGGACTCTGGTCAAAAGTAGTGCACTATATAAGGAATAGGGTGCCATATGAGACATAGCCTATACATGGTGGAAGGTGAGATGATCGTGTGATGACACATTCTATTTTCATAAATCTGTAGATGTGAAGTTTTGGGAAGCTCTTATCCTATTGGCCTATATAGGCATATTAAACGTCATGATGAATTGTCACTGAAAAGAAGATTCCTCATTGCAGACAGTATGATGGTCTGAATGTGATTGCTCTGACTTATATCTGATTACCAGCTCTTATAGATAAGTGCTATGTGTGCTAGCTAGTGTTTCATCCACTTTAGCGTATGTATGGTCCTTGACTGGGGATGTAGTGTTTTGCAGTGGGAAGAGACTGAGTACTGGGAATGTAAAGGAAAGACAGCGAGGGACCTCATTGAAATTCCTTGTGGTTTCTCCTCCCAAATGGTGTCTGGAATTATATTACACGCTCATTCACTTCAGTTGGAGTCAAAATCTAGCAGGGAGAGGAAGTAACGTCTGATGCTTTTTTACATTGTCCTGTCAGTATGACGGGAGAAAACAACATAAGTTCACGGCTACTATACGATGGTTACAAGATTATCGTGAAACTGACAATTATGGATGAAGACCTTCATGAAAATATATATATACATTTTTTTGTGTAAAATAAGTGGCACAAACAGCTGTCTGAAAACCAGACGGCCAGGTCATTTTTGCGGTTGAGTCCGTTTCCACGGTAAAACGAACTCATTACAACGCGATGACGTTGCGGTCATTTGGCTGATCAATAACTGTCATCTGAAATTCCATGACCGTCACAGCCCTTTTCACGGCAGGATTAGACTTTCAACAACATCTGCCTCTTGAAAGAATCTGAAATGAAATACAAGTCGAGGAGTGAGAGAGAGAAATGTAGATATTATTTCACATTGAAAGATAATGTCACACGTGGGAAGTCTCAGAGAGAGCAGGAGAGGCGGAAGCGCTGCATTAATTATGTAATGTTGAAGCATTTGGAGGAATTATGTTATGGCCAGGGGATTGAAGAGTGGGCGGTGATGATTACAAACATATTTCCATGAAGTCCATCAAATCTCCTGCAGCTCCACTACTGGATTTAAAGGGGCAATCTGGGATTGCCCCTTTAAAACTGAAGAATGTTAGACTGAAGAATATAACTTATAAAATACCTTTTTTAATGATCATGAGCTTAGTTACATTTTCTTCCCTCATCAGAGGCCAAAATATAAACTTGTTTTACCTTTGCCTCAGCTGTTTACCAAAAAAAGTGTGTGTGTGTGTGAGAGTTTTGTTTTGTTTTAATCCCAGCTCAGTGGCAGGTAGCATAGTGGTTAAGAGCGTTGGGTCAATAGCTGAAAGGTCACTGGTTCAAATCTCTGGGCTGACAAGCTGAAAAATCTCTGTGCACTTGAGCAAGGCACTTAATCCTAATTGCTCCTTTAAGTTGCTCTGGATAAGAGCGTCTACTAAATGATGATTTTTTTTTTTTTTAAATACAATACATTTCGATCAACCCTTTAATCACAATCTGACTGAAGGAGAGGCTGGTGGCCTGGGGATGAGACATTTGACTATCAGCTCGGTGACTCATACATGGACAACTTAATACACAGCATTAGTTCGTTTGACTTGGTTGTCATAGTTATACATTTGTATTAGTTAGTGTGGTCCCACACATTCAGTCTTACGTACACATCACATAGAAATGTGTGTAGCAGAGATGTATGAGACGCTATAGGGCTAGTAAAGTTCACAATATATTGACTTAGACTGATTTTGTATGTGAGTTACAATGGCTGTGCCACGTGGCCACACGATTAAGATGATATTTTCATCAGAATAAAATAGTTTTTGGGTCATTGCAGAGGTACTTCCCTCTCGTGGAGTGTATGGACTTCGGGGTGTTCACTATCTCATCTTCAAACACCACTAATCTGTTTTCAAAGGAAAACTAACTAGAGGGCTCCTAAAATGCAAATGAGGTGACATGAAACACTTTCAGTGTGATATCATAACGGATCATATTGGTAAGGGCTGAGGACTATGGCACTATGGAAGTGCCAAGATAAACACAGCAGCATTTCAAACATTTCCTTCCTTGAGTTAACCATAGTCTACCTCTGTCTATTCTCCACCTGGGGACACCTGTTTGCATGTGCCTCCTGACCTGACTAGACTAACCCTTGTGTCCTACGGTCTGTCTGTCTCTCGGTCTGTCTGTGTGCTCACGGACCGCTGCCTCATCCTGTCCTCGGTTGTGTGCGTCCAAAATGGCACCCTTTTCCCTCTATAGTGCACTGCTTTTTACCTGGGTCAATACATCTATGGTATGTATGAGTGGTGGTCAAAGGGCGTGCACTATATAGGTGCCAGACTCAGCCCCCCCCCCCCCCCCGCACTGTTATGCTGGCTTGGCTGTGGCAGCCTGTGGCCTGCTGTGGCCCTTGGTTAGCTATAGGGCTGAGGGCTGGGGGGTCTAACAGTAACAGGCTTCCTTCACCTTGCCTCTCCTCACGTCCAGAGAACCACTCTGCCCCTCCAGATGTCACCAGCTACACCACAGACTCCATACAGGTGGAGAGACCCCAGGGCTCCACCACAACATCCAGGTCCACGCCCAAATATGGCAATGCAGAGCTCATGGAGACCGGAGATGGTGAGTGCATAGAGGGGTTGGGGGTATTTGTGGGGATGTGTGTGTGTGATCGTGACCTATATTTGTTTTCATGGTGCTTGTCTTTACAGTGATGTGTATGTTTGGGTCATGTTTGTACCCACTCCCCACCACTTGGTGATTTGGACAGTGAAGCTAAAACAAATTTGCCTCTACTATTTGAGCTCAAATGCTTTATATTAGGCAACAGTACCAATAGCAGGGGAGGTTAGCATTTTTGTGGGGGTATTTTATTTATGCCTCGAACTTTCTCACTCAACATTATTCACAATTCATTCAGGATTACCTGTAATCATGGTCACATTCATGTAGAAGTGTTCAGCAGCATATTCTAGTCTTATTTACAATAATGTGACTCCAAAATGACACATTTATTTGCCATTCATTTCTAATGGGCACAACATAATCTGAAACACAACCAAAATAAAAGGCAAATGCACTCAACAACTCTGCAGCGCCACAAGCTTGATGTAGAGCAGCCATCGCCTGCTAGGAATATGGGACCAAATACTGAACTTTAAACCAAATGTAATACACTAAGGGAATTTGTCTAATGACTTATGAACACTTCAAATGAGGGGACTAAATACAAAAGTGCTTTAATTTCTAAACGGTAAAACGGATATGTATGAACATACCCTCAAATAAAAGGTAGCTTTCTTTCTGTACGGTATTGAGCCAAATATATTTATTTTTTAATATTGTTTTTATCATGCTTAGTCATTTTTTGTTTTGAAGTGTTTGTGTCCTGGTGTTTGTCATTTGGTTAGGATGACACTGTTTTGGGAGAAACGTGAAAGGAAAAACAAGAGCCGATTTAAATGTTTTACTTATGCCTCTTAGGATTCAATACTGTGAATGGGATGACACAAGAATCAATCTTTTCATCATCTCTGATTTGATTTTTGACATTTGGCATCACAGAACTGTTCAGTTAGATCTGCAGCAAACACCAGGAATTACTTTAGTTGGAGCAGTAAAACTCTGTCTCCTCTTAACAGATGCGTCACTCACTTATCTTCATTTTCACTCCTCTTTGAGCACATCACTTTTGATGGCTTACCTTTTGGAAGCTTTCTTTGACACACGAGAGGGGAATGAAATCCTTAGGGGATGTGAGTAGAATAGAATGCATCTAATGTGGAAATGTGGACCCAAAGTGGATTCTGACATTTTGTTCTGAATGCACTCCAGTCAGATGACGGAGTATGCCAATATGGGAGTCTCTCCGCTATTTTAATTTGTTCTCCTGAGGCATGCAGCATCGTCACAGACTAATCTGTTTATCAGATGCTCCAATCAATGGTGCTGAAGAATAGATTTGTTGAGCGCACAGCGAGTCTGCGTGATAGATCAAGTGCCAAGCTTCACGGATTGGGCTGACTGGCTCAGGGAGGTTCTGAAAAGAACTGTCTGTCTCAACTTCTGTAGCAAGGCCAAACTTGTGATTAGAGATTTAAAATGTTTGTTGTGCTACTTACTTGTTTTGTCTTGCCTAATACAGGTTTGCATGCTTTACACAGATTTTATATTTTTGTCAAATTAAGTTTGGCCAAATTAAGGGCGCTGTACTGCAGCGCCAGCTGTGCCAACAGAGACTCTGGGTTCGCGCCCAGGCTCTGCCATAACCGGCCGCGACCGGGAGGTCCGTGGGGCGACGCACAATTGGCCTAGCGTCGTCCGGGTTAGGGAGGGCTTGGCCGGTAGGGGTATCCTTGTCTCATCGCACCAGCGACTCCTGTGGCAGGCCGGGCTCAGTGCGCGCTAACCAAGGTTGCCAGGTGCACGGTGTTTCCTCCGACACATTGGTGCGGCTGGCATCCGGGTTAGATGCGCGCTGTGTTAAGAAGCAGTGCGGCTTGGTTGGGTTGTGTATCGGAGGACGCATGACTTTCAACCTTCGTCTCTCCCGAGCCCGTACGGGAGTTGTAGCGATGAGACAAGTTAGTAGCTACTAAACAATTGGATACCACGAAATTGGGGAGAAAACGGGGTAAAAATAGTAATAATATTTTTTTTTTTTAAAGAAAGTGAGTTTATGGACCTGAATGCCGAAACATTCAAGAGATAAAGGTGTTTAAAGTGAACTCATTCTGCATACCCCACCATACCATGGAGACATCCATGTCTTCATCACTGGAACATAGAAACGGTTGAGATTGATATCATTTAAAAGCTTCCAAACAGGATGGTAAAACAAGTCTATTTTTTTTCTTAAATGTAGATCTAAAACACGTAATATATTTATTTTTTTCGCATCTACATGTTGTAGCTTAAACCCTATATTATATCATCGTCGGTTGAAAGACAACATACTCTTGAATACAGGGTGGGTGTCATGTTTTGGCTGATAAATGTACTGAAATTGGAATAACATTGAAACCTCAACTTTGAAGTGGTGCCACCAAGATGGTAGGAGGTCCACACATCAGCGAATGTTGACTTGAAATGGAATATCAGATTTAAATCAATCCTCCATATGAAACCTATTGAGATCATAGAAATATAGATAATAGATTAGAGACGACCATTTTTAAGTTGTGGTAGTAATTAGAAGTGAAAATTTAAATTAATTGAATTTAAATTTCAATGGTGTAGCAACTAAATTGAGGTGGTCTAAAGGGATATTAAAGGTTAATTTATATAATTAAAATGCCACTTACCCTCTTTCTTTTTTTTTTACCTCGGATGATGTAAATTTAAGGTTTAAGCTAGAACATATGCAAACATGAATTGATATTAAAGGTTAAAGTTTTTATAAAAAAATGTCTCATGGTATGGTGGGGTATGCAAAATGGGTCAACTTTAAACACCTTAATCTCCTGAATGTTTTGTCATTCAGGTCTAAAAAGTAACTTCCTGACAACTTCTACCATGGGCAAACATGTAATGAAAGTTTTTTTGTTTAAATCTGAAGGGATGCTGTCAAAGTGATTTACTTGTGTGTGTGTGTGTGTGCTCCACTTTTCACTCCCTCAGTCTTTGTGGTGTGTTGAGTGCCATGAGAAGTGTCATTGGAGAGAAATGGCGGTAGATGGTGTCATTGGAGAGAAATGGCGGTAGACGTTGTCATTGGAGAGAAATTGCTAGTGGATAGTGTCATTGGAACAAAAACAGATGATTGAAACAGGGACAGCTCTGCTATATGCAGTAGAACAGTGGTTCCAAACCAAGGGTACTAGGGCCCCTGGGGGTATGTGGCCTATCCACAGGGGGTACTTGAAGACCCATGAAACCATAGGCTTACTGGTGAAATGAACAAGGGAGCACTTCAGGGTTACTCTGGGCAGAGGAGGATTCAGTTGGTGGCACAGTAAGAAAAAAAGGTTGGGAACCACTGCTGTAGAGAAGACGCTTTGCATATTACCCATTGACGTGTGGCTGTCTCATCTCAGAATGCCCTAAAGTGACAAGACTAGGAGAAGTGGCCATGCTAGTCCAATTAGACATACAGAAGTTTCCATGAAGTATTGAAGTTTTATATGTGTAGTGAACTGTGTTAACCCCTACAGGCGTTCCAGTAGGTGGCCGAGTGTCAGCCAAGATCCAACAGCTAGTCAACACGTTGAAGAGACCCAAACGACCTCCCTTAAGAGAATTCTTCGTTGACGACTTCGAAGAACTCCTAGAGGGTAAGAGGGCCTACTTATTCAACATGGTGACTTCAAAGACAAATCCTTTGATTGGTTGATTTCTGAATGGGTTTAGTTTAGTGTGTTGGTTGTTTAGCATTATTCCAGGTTCTTATTGTTATTAAATAATCTCAAGCTGTGTCTCAAATGACAGCCTATTCTCTATATAGGGGCCCTGGTCAAAAGTAGTGCACTATGTAGGGATTAGGTTGTAATTAAGGATGTTTTTGGGATTATTTTGCAGCTATAACATAAATGATTGTGTTGCTCATGCTCCAGTCCAACAGCCAGACCCCAACCAGCCCAAAGCGGAGGGGGCTCAGATGCTGGCGATGAGGGGGGAGCAGCTAGGGGTGGTCACTAACTGGCCCCTGTCGCTGGAGGCTGCCCTGCAGAGGTGGGGCACCATCTCTCCCAAAGCTCCATGCCTCACCACTATGGACACCAACGGAAAACCACTGTACATTTTAACCTACGGTAAGGACTCTTGTATATACTTGCAATGACTATGCTACACAGTATACTTGCAGTGACTTGTGCTATGTGGTTGTTTTACCTACCTGTTGAATTTACTGACTGTAAGTCACTCTTGTTAAGAGTCTGCTCAAATGATGTCAATGTACTCGTCACAAGGATTGACTCGGTACAGCACGAGCGCTATTGAAACGTTTCAGACAACTTACTAGAGAATATAATAAAAAGCAACGGGGGCTGTATAACAGTGGAGAGTGTGCTCATCTATAACGTAGAACTGTAGCTTGCCTTGCGTAATGATACCATGACCCAGACATGCAGGACTGATGCAGCACCACTGTTATGTCAATGACCCTTTACCAGCCACTACATTTTTAGGATGGATTCCATGGTTGCATTCCAAATGGCACCGTATTCCCTATATAATGCACTACTTTTGGAAGGAGCCATTTGGGATGCAACCCGGTGTGTGCTGCAGTGGAGTACTCGAGAGGGTTTCCATTTGAAATACTGCTTCATGCTCGGCCTTCCCACCAACCTTATTCAGCATAGCCGAGCACCAAACTGTGCGTGTTTGACACAGGCAAGCACCTAACAGTACTGCTACCTGCCGCTGAATCATATTAATGACAGCCACACAAGGAACGCCAAGTACGCTGAACAAAAATATATAAACGCAACATGTAAGAATTTCAAAGATTTTACTGAGTTAGTTCATATAAGGAAATCAGTCAATTGACTAAGCTATAGATTTCACATCACTGGGAATAGAATAGAGATGTTACCAGCATAAGGTGCACCTGTGTAATGGGTAAATAATAAATAAATAAAATAAAACCTTGGCAAAGGAGAAATGCTAACTAACAGAGATGTAAACAAAATAGTGAGAAGCTTTTTGATTTGAGAGAAGTAAGCGTTTTGTGTGTATGGGAAATATCTGGGATCTGTTATTACAGCTCATGAAACATGGGACCAACACTTTACATGTTGCGTTTATATTTTTGTTCAGTGTACATTGTTTGTGGAAAAATGCTTTTTGAAGTAAATCGTACAGTGGCAAAAGCACTGCAACGTAGTTCATTTGTATAGTTATTTAGTTCAGTAACATAGTATGTTATTTCTCTCACTTAGGGGTCTTTAAAGTTCATTGTGAATCTTGATATATGAAGAGTTAATGTAATCAAATCCACTGTTTATCAGTCGGTCACTACCCAGGAATGTCTTGAGTTATGTTGCAGCACTGCACTACTGCGACAATACACACTCCGACTATTCCCCTCTGCTTACTTAGATTCAAGTTTTTCTCCCAAGTCCCACCTCAAAATTCATTATGGGTTGAGGGCTGTACTATGATTTGAAGAGAAAAGTTCTGCCTCAGTAGAGTTGCCCTTATGAATTCCAAGCTGCTGGGAAGGGCCCCTGTGAAGCTGTGGGAATAAAATAACCTGTAGGGCTGAGTCCCAAATGGCGCCCTATGGTTCCTGGTCGAAAGTAGTGCACTACATAGGGAATAGTGTGCCGTTTGGGGTGGAACCATCGACAGTCCTGCACACCGCATCCGAGAGTGCAACCTGCTGCTGAGTCGTGGAGACATGACTGGCAGACATGCAGCATGCCCTACAGGAATAACGTACAATATTTCCTATATAATGCACTACTTTTGACCAGAGCCCTATGTAGTGCGCCATGTAGAGAATTCGGGTGCCATTTGGTACGCAGACACACGGTCAGTCAGCACTAAAACAGGCCCCAATGGAACTAGTGCAGTGTCTGTCAGTCCTCTGTCTGTATGGCTGTCGGTGTGAACATATTGATTTGTAAAGTGTGGTGGCTGATCGGACAATGTTCACCAGGCTGTGAAATGTCTGCAGACAGCCTTCCTTTTGTCAGGAGCCCAGAGTCGAGTCCCAGCTCTCTGGGAAGGAAGAGACTGTTGGTCGGGTGAGCAAGAGCTACTGGGCCCTGAGCTGTGTGAACAACTCTGTCTTCAGTGTGCAGTGCTGAATCTTAATATGACTCTCTGAAGTGAACCTTGAGTGAATCTCACTCTCACACCCTCTCTCTCACTCTGCATCGTTCTCTCTGCCCTCCTCTCTTTGCTTGTTTAATTCCTCTGGTTTCTCTGCTGTGTGATACCTCATGACATGGACAGTTTGCTTACAACATCAAATTATGGTTGATAGCTTTTATTGAAATAGGGGATTGATTCCTCCTAATGATTGTCTCGGTTTCCAAAAAACACAGATGGATAATTACATGAATTTATCCTCCAAAATTGGCTAGCTAAATGCTCACACTGCACTTAAACTTTGGGAATTTAGTCCATATCTATACCATCCTCCTTTACAAATGAACACTATGTATTGCAAAAATAATGGTATCCATTTAAGCCATCCTTAGATTAATAAAAAAATAAATCACATTTACATATTACGACCATTTAATTTAACGATGGGCCGACTCGATGGATAGGTCACCACAGCATCATGATAGGAGGACATTTCCCTCCAATGCTGTAGATACAAAGCATGCCACCCTTTTCCCTATCTAGTGCACTACTTTTGAACAGAACCCTATAGGCCCTGTTCAAAGGCAGTGCCCTAAATAGGGAATAGGGTGGCATTTGGGCCTATGTAATTCCAATATGAAATCCCTTATCATGGAAACGTAGTGCTGTGTATCTAGGAAGGTAATGGTCTCCATAATTCACCATCTATTAATAGAGATGATGATTATGCATGAGTCATGTGCCCTCATTAGTTTATCTCAAACTCCCAAACCGAGTAGTTTATGCAATAATCCAGCTCTAATAGTTGTTTTATTTCACAGTGAAAGACATAGCTAGCTGATTAAAAAATAATCTCCCCAGACTGAGTAGAATCTACTACGCAGTAGATTGAATCAGTAGAGAGCCACTGAGTTTGTAGGGTTAAGCTCGCCTGGAGGTCTCTGACAGAAAGAGATTTCAAACTGACAGAAAGAGAAGCCACATTCACCCTCTCACTCACACACACTCACACACCTCACCCCCATCCTCCTCAGTGTGGTGTAAACACAGTGTAGGTGTGACATCAGCATGGGGGTAGGTGTGGTTGAGGCGTTGGTGGAGGCTGCTCTCTGTGTGGAATAGGGATGGGCATTTTGAGATGTTTTGACTGTTCGAGTATTCACATTATTATTTTTTCACGTACTTGAGTATGCCAGAAATATATATATGTCCTTGTTTTTGAAAGAAAAGCAACAAAAAAAATTCCATTTAAAATAACATCAAATTGATCAGAAATACAGTGTAGACATTGTTCATGTTGTAAATAACTATTGTAGCTGGAAAATGGGATGCCTAGAAGGCCAGCATCCCGGAGTCGCCGCTTCAATGTTGACTTTGAGACTGGTGTTTTGCAGGTACTATTTAATGAAGCTGCCAGTTGACGAGTTGTGAGGCATCTGTTTCTCAAACTAGACACTCTAATGTACTTGTCCTCTTGCTCAGTTGTGCACCGGGGCCTCCCACTCCTCTTTCTATTCTGGTTAGAGCCAGTTTACGCTGTTCTGTGAAGGGAGTAGTACACAGCGTTGTACGAGATCTTCAGTTTCTTGGCAATTTCTCACATGGAATAGCCTTCATTTCTCAGAACAAGAATAGACTGACGAGTTTCAGAAGAAAGTCTTTGTTTCTGGCCATTTTGAGCCTGTAATCGAACCCACAAATGCTGATGCTCCAGATACTCAACTAGTCTAAAGAAGGCCAGTTTTATTGCTTCTTTAAAATCAGAACAACAGTTGTCAGCTGTGCTGACATAATTGAAAAAGGGTTTTCTAATGATAAATTAGCCTTTTTAAAATGATAAACTTGGATTAGCTAACACAACGTGCCATTGGAACACAGGAGTGATGGTTGCTGATAATGGGCCTCTGTACGCCTATGTAGACATTCCATAAAAAATCTGCCGTTTCGAGCTACAATAGTCATTTTATAACATTAACAATGTCTACACTGTATTTCTGCTCAATTTTATATTATTTTAATGTACAGAAAATGTGCTTTTCCTTCAAAAACAAGGACATTTCTAAGTGACCCCAACCTTGTGTGTGTGTGTGTGTGTGTGTATTTTTAGAACACCAGGCCTGCACTGGAAAAAAACGTGCTTGTATATCTATATGCCAACAGATCACAACAATGCCTAATTTGGTAACACTTTACTGTCCTAGCCATGTCATAATATGTCTAATAACCTGTCATAAATTGTGTTATTTTATGGGTGGTTATGACAGTGTTTTTTTTCCCCTGCCAAGAAGTTTCCTTTCATTTCAAGGTTTTGTTTCTTAAATCCTTTGATGTTGTAATTAATTCTTTAAAGTCATATTTTTACACTTTGACACTGTCAAAAGGCATTATGACCATCCTGTCACTTTACTTGGACTAAGAAAATACACTATGACACTGTCAAGAAGCATATGACCATTAGAATCATATAAACCAGATAGACTGGTCACGTACAATGCCTTCAAAGTATTCATACCCCTTGACTTATTCCACATTTTATTGTTACAGCCTATATTCTAAATGGATTAAATAAAAAAAATTCTAAATTCTTCAAGCTCTTTCAAATTGGTTGTTGATCATTGCTAGACAACCATTTTCAGGTCTTGCCATAGATTTTGAAGCAGATTTAAGTCAAAACTGTAACTCGGCCACTAAAGTATATTCACATTCTTCTTGGTAAGCAACTCCAGTGTAGATTTGGCCTTGTGTTTTAGGTTATTGTCCTGCTGAAAGGTGAATTCATCTCCCAGTGTCTGGTGGAAAACAGACTAAACCAGGTTTTCGCCTGTGCTTAACTCCACCCCATTTCTTTTTATCCTGAAAAACGATTATAACCATATCCATAACATGATGCAGCCACCAGTATGCTTGAAAATATGGAGAGTGGTACTCGGTGTATTGTGTTGTATTGGATTTGCCCCCAAAATAACACTTTGTGTTCAGGACCAAAACTTAATTGCTTTGCCACATTTGTTTGCAGTATTACTTTAATGCCTTGTTGCAAACAGGATGCATGTTTTGGAGTAGTTGTATTCTGTACAGGCTTCCTGCTTTTCACTCTGTCAACTAGGTAAGTATTGTGAAGTAACTACAATGTTGTTGATCCGTCCTCAGTTTTCTCCTATCACAGCCATTAAACTTGTTTGACTTGATAAGCACATTTTTACTCCTGAACGTATGTAGGCTTGCCATAACAAAGGGGTTGAATACTTATTGACTGAAGACATTTCAGCTTTTGATGTTTTTATTCATCTGTAAAAAATAAAATTAATTAAAATACAAATAAAAACATAATTCCATTTTGACATGAGGTATTGTGTGTAGGCTAGTGACCAAAAAAATCTCAATTTTAATTGATTTTATATTCAGTCTTACACAACAAAATGAGAAATTCAAGGTTGGTGAATACTTTCTGAAGGCACTGTACATGCCCTTATTTACAGTGTTAGGACCATGTTACAGTGTTAGGACCATGTTACAGTGTTAGGACCATGTTACAGTGTTAGGACCAACCTGTTACAGTGTTAGGACCATGTTACAGTGTTAGGACCATGTTACAGTGTTAGGACCATGTTACAGTGTTAGGAGGACCATGTTACAGTGTTAGGAGGACCATGTTACAGTGTTAGGAGGACCATGTTACAGTGTTAAGAGGACCATGTTACAGTGTTAGGAGGACCATGTTACAGTGTTAGGAGGACCATGTTACAGTGTTAGGAGGACCATGTTACAGTGTTAGGAGGACCATGTTATGACAGGGTTGTGACCATGTCATAATGTTGTGTTAAGTAAAGAGTTAACCCTAATTTATCATAACCATTACAAATAACAGATCATAATTACTAAATTGCCCCACATACAGTAAATTCAGTCAATAAAGTAAGTGCCATTTAAGATGCTTTTTTTACCGTAATATCAACTGGATAATTTAGTTTTCAATTTAGTTTGTTCTACCTGTTCTTTGGAATTTTCTAAATGGATGAACAGTGTTGATGAACTGCATGATGAATTACGGCCACGACATCAGTTTGATGAGTAGACCTAGGCTTAATGATTCTGATGAAAATACGCTCTTTGTCTTTAGACAATTGATGTTTTTGCATATTTTGAGTGGGGAACATGTATGTGTGTGGGGGTTATAGCCTACGCTAACCAATTCTAAATGGCACTGGCCGTTTGAAAAGTAGCTTAAGCGGAAAATAGACAGAACGCAATTATCTCAAAACTGCAGATTGTTGTTGGAACTTATATTTTCCTACTTCAATCGACTTGTCCATTTTGAATTTGTGATAAAACTGTTGTCATTTGGCAAGAAATCTAGCTTATGTACCCAATGAGTTAGATCCGTTTTTTTATGAGCATTTATTTGGGTAGGCCTAATGGGAGCTTGTGTGTGCGGTCGGAACGCAATTGAGTGAATGAGATATGAAGGGGAAAGGGAATTTAGGGAGAAGAACGGTGTGATGCTTGGTTTATTTTTGTTGTGCCACGCAAATGCACATGTACAAATGGAACACTAGACTCAAAGCAAATGAACGTAGTTTTCAAGACAATTTCACTTGCTCGTTTGGGCAGCCACAAAGCACATTCCACCAAATAGTTTAAGGTTATTTGAAAAAAATGTGCTCTCTGGTTAGAGACCGAGCTTTGGCGTCCATTCGAGTACTCTATTCATGTCCATCCCTAGAGTGAAGTTGTCATCTGACTCAGCACTTCCCAGGCTGCCAGTTCTGATGTCACCCAGTCCCCATGCCACCACTGAGTCAGTCAGCCCTCAAAGGAAAACCCAGTCCCAAATGGCACCCCATACCCTGTTTTAGTGTACTGCTTTTGACCAGGGCCCATAGGGCTGTGGGGAAAAATTTGAGCACTCTAAAGGGAATAGGGTGCAGTTTGAGACGCAAACAGACGCGAACCGTCGCATGGACACTGTCACCATGCAAGCTCAAACCTCCAAGGAACACCCTCGGCTTTCTTTTCCTCTCAGCATCGGGAGAATAGTTACAGTAACCAGGCAGATGAGAGCCGGGTCCTAATCATTAGCAAGCAAATGGAAGAAAACCGACTGAAACAGGGACAGACCATCTGAACTTGTCCAATAAGAAATGCTCATTTTCGTTTTCCATTACACAACGGATTAAAACATTTTGCTACGGTGTGCTGTGATGACTACAACACCGGCAAGTTGTTTGCTTTCTCATTAATACTAATACAAATGCTTTTTCTTTGTCGTTTCTTCCCCCCACTTGAAGCTCAATCCCCCTGGGGTCCCTCCGCCCCTCTGCTCAATCCCCCGGGTCCCTCCGCTCCCTCCCTCCCTCCACCCCCTCCCTCTCTCCCTCCCGCCCTAATTCATTAATTCTGATGGAAATCAAAAGACTCGTTTGGAGTACAGAACAACACACCATTACAGGAGATTGATCATGCATAATATCTGCATCTGCCATGTTGAATTATACACAGAACTGCCATCAGTCACCTAACACAACACTCACAGCAATGCTGAATGGAGCATTCAACTTGTCCAACTAAACACCTATCCCAGAAACATTTCAGTTGTCTGAAGACTAAAAGAACTTTCCTCATTTGTGACTTAATTTTGAGCCAAATAGTTATTTCATCATCCAAAAAGGGAGGTTCAAGTTACCTTCATATCCTGGAAAATGCTAAAACATTATCACCGACTAACCAGAGATTCCTACGATGAGATAAAATACGAGATTGTATTGTCCATTTATTGTACTTTTCAAACATGACCTACTCAAGTAGCCTACATGTTATTGTTTCCCATGCTGCTCTTTGATGTGCTCTCTGTTTCCTCTTCCTCCTGGGGTGGTTTGGAGTGAGTCTATTACAAACATGCTGCCGTCTTTGTCCTGGATCCACAGCCTCTGAAACAGATCGATAACCAGTGTTTATTTTGATTGGTCCCTGTAGGAAAACTCTGGACGCGGAGTATGAAGGTGGCCTATAACATCCTCCACAAGCTGGGGAGCAAGCAGGAACCCATGCTCAGACCTGGAGACCGGGTGAGTGAAGGGGGGGAGGATGGAGGGAGTGAATGGGGAGGTATGGGTGAGGGAGAAGGGCAGAGAGACTGGGTGAAGAGGCCTGTGTGTGAGCTCCAGCCCCTGTGTCTACATTCAAAGAGCAGGGCTTACAGAGCATCAAGCAGCATCATGTCCACCCCAGTGTCCAAGATAAGCACCAGCCACCAGGCTTAATCTCCTGTGTTCAGGCTCAGGACACTGCCTGGTGTGTATTACTGCAGTCCTTCTGGGATTTGGTACTTCTCTGGCTACTTATGTTACCCAACATGAATGTTATTCCACGTGACGTACAGTATCTGAGTTACTGTATGCTCTCCCTTTAGATCTTCTGTGCTACTGTTCTCTGTGCTACTGTTCTCTGTGCTACTGTTCTCTGTGCTACTGTTCTCTGTGTTACTGTTCTCTGTGTTACTGCTCTCTGTGTTACTGCTCTCTGTGCTACTGCTCTCTGTGCTACTGTTCTCTGTGCTACTGTTCTCTGTGCTACTGTTCTCTGTGTTACTGTTCTCTGTGTTACTGTTCTCTGTGCTACTGTTCTCTGTGCTACTGTTCTCTGTGTTACTGCTCTCTGTGCTACTGCTCTCTGTGCTACTGCTCTCTGTGCTACTGCTCTCTGTGCTACTGTTCTCTGTGCTACTGCTCTCTGTGTGCTACTGCTCTCTGTGTGCTACTGCACTCTGTGTGTTACTGTTCTCTGTGCTACTCTTCTCTGTGCTACTGTTCACTCTGTGTGCTACTGCTCTCTGTTTTACTGCTCTCTGTGTGCTACTGCTCTCTGTGCTACTGCTGCAATCCTTTCTTCTCAAATGAAAGTGATTTACCACTTAAGGTATCCATTTACACAACATGTCACCAGCTTTGAATTACAAGTAAGGATTGTAATGAAGAACCATACTGCCCCACTCTTTTTTTTTCCTGCTATTTGATATACCGGTACTTGTGCATTACTAAAAGGCAACCGTATTGGTCGCGTCCCAAAATGGCACCCTATTCCCTGCATAGTGCACGAAGTGGTGCACAATATAGGGAATAGGGACGCACAATATAGGGATGCCACCATTGACTCAATTCTCCTCAGCATCCATCCTATTTTGAGGATGTTGCTTTGTTTCTTTCATCTAGGTTTGTTCCCCTTCGTTTGCTGGGTAGGAAACTAAGTCAATGTTTGCATCCCAAGTGGCACCCCAGTTCCTTTTAAGTGCCCTACTGTAGACCAGAGCCCTGTGACCGTATGCTCAAAAGAAGTGCACCATAAAAGGAAAAGGATTGCATTTGGGACGCAAGCAAGCTGGTGCTATGAGTGTGTTTCCTCATTAACTAGAGAGGAACGGTTAATTACTGTACAGAAAGTTTATTCTCCCACCCCTCCCTGTAAATTATAAAGTAGCATTGATTATACTTTTCATAAAAAATAGTTTATTGAAGCTCATAAGTCCCACTAGAGCTGCTTGGAGGTTTAGCAGAATGGGATGAGTCACAGCTGACAACACAGAAATGGAAGAAAACCTGCATTTTGCAAGGTGACATTGAAAAGCTCTGCAAAAAAGATTTAACAGCACCCAGAAATGATTTACTCTCCTTTTGCGCATAAAGCCATAGGGCTCCAGTCAAAAGTAGTGCTCTGTGAAGGGAATATGGTTTGAGGCATTTGAGACTCAGATAATGTAGAGGACATGCAGTAAGGTAATGCTGTGTTCCATCCAGACAGGTGCACTCTGTTTCACCCCCCAGATGCTGTCTAATCAGAGCTACAGTATATCATGGCTCTCTGTCCAACATGGGAGCCATTAACAGCACTTAGTGTTAAGTTTACTGTTATCTCTCTCTCTCACTCACACACACACACACACACACACACACACACACACACTGTTATCACCCCTGCTCCCAGGCCAGAATGCAACCTGGTGCACATCTGATCCAACATGCACTAGCACCAGATAAGCGTTCCAATGACGCCACTATCCACTGTCTCCAGACAGAAATCTATTGAACAGGATATTTGTTATTTATTTATGTATTTTTAGTCAACCCTTATTTTACCAGGCAGGTCAATTAAGGACAAATTGTTATTTCGAATGATGGCATGACTTCCTGGATCTAGGAAGTTGCCCTCTTTTTGTGTTGAGAAGCATTGTGATTCTGTGATGTGATCTATCCATCAGTGAGCTGTGCTGTCCTGCTCTCCTCCTGTGTCGGGGCCTGCTGGAGAGGAGAGAGCTGCATTAGGCAGATGAAAGTGTCTAGGGGAGATAGCGTTGGCTTTTATCAGAGAGGGAGAGAATTTCTTCTCACTTTTGTTTGTTTATTTCACTTGCTTTGGCAATGTAAACATATGTTTCCCATGCCAATAAAGCCCCTGTTGAATTTGAGAGGGAGAGAGCAAGAGCCCAGATGCTCGGTGAGAGTTCACAATTCCACTGTTCTGATAAGGCTGCCTGCCTCGCTGCTGAAGCTCAATCAGCCCCTTTTGTAGGCAAAGCCAGCGTCCCGTCCCACATGGCACCCTATTCTCTTTATAGTGCACTGCTTTTGACCAGAGCCCTATGTAGGAAATAGGGTGCCATTTGGGACAGAATCTAATGTTGTTGCTCCAGTGTTGAGGAGAAAAAAGGCCCCCCTGTGTGAACACGGTTTAGACATCGCTGATCATCTGTCACTGGGTGGAAAACTCCCTCAACAGACTGACTGACTCCGGGCTCATGGGATGATAACGTTAGCAGCATGCTTTCATATATTACTTGGCACGTAGTCATATTTTAGGAGATGTTGAGTTTGGGCTCTATTTGGGGGGTTGTTGTCATGACAACACTGACCTAAGACTTAGTCATGCTCTCCTCAGTTTACAATAAGCGGTGAGATTTCAGACATATAGATTTTCTGCGGCAACTTAACCAATGGAGGCACATTTACAGATCTTAGATTATCAGAGCGTATCAAGTGTTTCCATTTTCTATTCAAATCTCCTTTCTTTCAAGTTGGAAAACTTACCATTTGTTGTTTTCATATCGTAGGATGTCATATTTTGGAGATCGTCTCTATTTGGGGCTTTCCGACATCACAACACTGGCCTAAACCATTATCTGTTCAGTTATCAGAGCTTATGAGTTATTTTCCACAAATCAGAATACGTCTACAGGATATCTATTGGTAATCAACCATTTCTATAAGGGTGGGTTAGTGCCCCTTGACCATTACTATTATATAATTACCATTTCACTCTGTCTAACCTTTGTGATTTATCTGTCCACAGGTGGCTCTGGTCTTTCCCAACAACGACCCGGCTGCCTTCATGGTTGCCTTTTATGGCTGCCTCCTGGCGGAGGTTGTCCCTGTGCCAATCGAAGTGCCACTTACGAGAAAAGTAAGGACACACACACACACACACACACACTGTACGTGTGTGTCCTCCTGGGTCATTGAGGCCAGCAGCATGAAAGGAAAGACAGGTGGAGTTCCCCTTTTTAGTACAACATTTGTGTCCCAAATGGCGCCCTATGATGTAGTGCACTTCTTTCTACCAGGGCCCATGCAGCTCTAATGAAAAGTAGTGCACTGTATAGAGAATAGGGTGCCATTTGGGACTCAGGAATAACAGGAGGAAAAGGGAATGAGAGGTGAAGCAATGTTAGCATTTGGACCAAAGAGGTCGGGCAGTCATAGGACTCATTCTCTTCATAAGTGTTGACAGTAGGGTGTCAACTGTCATGATGTAACAAAGAGAAAAGAGCAGAGGTACTGTAGCCTTGTAAACTTGGCCCTTTGCTGTCAGTGCTACGTGTGTAGCTACACAATATAGTCAAAAGTATATGGACACCCCTTCAAATTTGTGCATTCGGCTATTCCAGCTACACTTGACTGACCTGCACAGAGCCCTGACCTCAACCCCATCGAACACCATTGGGGTTGATCCGAGGACCTTCTAAAGGTGGGTGGCGGGCCGGCAGTTGCCGATCCATGTACTAAGGAGATCAGTCTAGTCCTTTTGTCTGGTGAAGTCAGAGTTGGTCATCAAAAAGAAAGTAGGACCATAGCACTCTTCATATAATTAATTAAAATGCCTTTATTTGTATGGCGTGTTCCTTGGAAACCAAGTTTTAAAAACTCAGACGCGTTTCGGCTGCATGGCCTTTGTCAGGGAGTACAAAGATACAATGTCCTCTTCTAAACAGCATTTCCCGAATAAAGCAGAATTTGAAGAGGAAGTGGTTCCAGAATTCATTGTACACCATCTAGTAAGCAATACTTAACATATCTACAGTATTTCACTTTAATGTGTAATCAAAAATGCATCTCAAGGCTAGAAGCATCAGAGCCCATAGAAAGGTAGTTCTAACCTTGAATATGACAGGGCAAAGTGCTAAGAATAGGAGAGCCATCTGTTTTATAGTTCACTAGATCACAGCAAACCACAACAGTCTAAACCTAGCTGAGGGCAACAGAGCAATAGTAGAGTTGGTGGTCAGTGGACAATAGCTGTTGCCCAGCAGTGTGTAGAACCAGGAGACTAGAGGGATTGTTTTGCGAGTGAACAGGTCTGTCTTGTAAAAGAGAGGTTTTATTCTCATTGAGATGAAGTATGTACATTTAAGTTTAAATCCAAATACAAGAGTGTAGTCTCCTGTATGTTCTTCTCTTATGAGGCTGCTCACGTCCTAGTGTGACTTTCACCAGATCTGGCTCTGTCGTTCAGTCAGAGGATCAAAGCTTTTCATCGTGGCCATAGAGAGGTCTGGGGGAGGTGGAGGACATCCAGAGAGAGAGCAGTCAGTGGCCTGTTGATGTGTGCTACGCTACAGTGCAAGAGCACAGAGTTTGTCCCAAATGCCACCGTATTCTCTATAGTGTGCTACTTTTGACCAGGGCCCATAGGAATCGGGTGTGTTTTTGATGCATACAGGTTTTTATTCAGAAATGAAGTTATGACTAGGACTAAAGAGATGTAACTGCTGTGTGCTCAGAGGGAGTAACTTGGCTTATTAACACTTGTGTGACTAAAGTCCTGTCCAGGGGGTGTACTTGTACGCCAAAGCTGCCTCACGCTACAGAAACAGGGACAGGCTCGAGCCCTATGGGCCATTCTGGCTCGGAAAGGCTTACTTTCCTTGCTTACAGTTGTCATGGTGTAATATCTCTGGGGAGTGCCGTAGAGAAACCAGACGGCCATTATGGCTCTTCAGCATCTGGATCCAATTGGCATTATTAAACAAGACTTTGTAGTTTCACTCTCTGTGGGGGAACCTCGCTGATAGTGTACTCGTATACTGTAGTCATCACACTCAAGCTGGGATCATTCAGCTGTTCCTCAAACCATTTTATTATGTTATGCTACAATAATAATGGAAAATGTGGCAAGCAATTCATTTCTGCGATTTACAGGAACATTTGTAATGGGAGCGTGGGTTGAACACTGAAGGGCTCATTCTTCTTGATATTACAGTATGTAGGGAACGGAGAAAGCTCTGATATTGGTGACATATTAGCTTGTAGCTCCAACGGGTCGGTCTGGACCGTCGGGTTTGTGAGGCGACCTCTTCAAAATGAGTTCAGACGTCTGACGTAAAGCTTGTCGTCTTCGTGAGAGTCATCATTCGATGGTGGTTTAGTTTGTAGCACAAACGCTTCGGGTTTTACAGACGATTTTGTGGCGATTTTCTTGTCGGCATCCTCGTGTGTAGAAAAAGACCGTTGGGCCTCCCGAGTTCATTCCCGGGCTGTGTCCCATAGGGCGGTGCACAATTGTCCCAGCGTCGTCCGGGTTAGGGGAGTTAGGTTTGGCCGGTGGGGCTGTACTTGGCTCATCGCGCGCTAGCGACTCCTTGTGGCGGGCCGGGTGCCTGCAGGCTGACCCCGGTCGCCAGTTGAACGGTGTTTCCTCTGACACATTGGTGCGGCTGGCTTCTGGGTGGGCAGGTGTTGAGGAGTGTGATTTGGCGGGTCATGTTTCGGAGGACTCATGACCTTCGCCTCTCCTGAGCCTGTTGGGGAGTTGCAGCGATGAGATCGAAAAAGGGGGTAAAATACAAAAAAAATCCTGCTATTACAAGCCCTATGTTATGGAATAGGCGCAAGCTTTATATGGATAGAAATTGAGCTGCAGCCAGGACAAGAAACGGTATGTCTCTAGCATGAACACGAGGAACTATTCAAAATGACATCACCGTGTGCCGCTGGGGAGTGTTTTCCCCCCTACCACCTCTCACACCTCTCTGCCTTTTCCCCCATCTTGCTTACTCACACATCACTCTTCGCTCTTTCTCTCCCTCTGTTTCTCTCCCTCTGATTTCTGTCTGTTGTCTCTTTCTATCTCCTTGTCTGTCTCTCTTCATCCCAGCTCAATTAACTATTTCACTGTTTATCTGATGCAGCCAGTCCAGAAGAGAGGCAGGCAGGCGGGAAGAGAGGCAGGCAGGCGGGAAGAGAGGCAGGCAGGCGGGAAGGAAGAGAGGCAGGCAGGCGGGAAGGAAGAGAGGCAGGCAGGCGGGAAGGAAGAGAGGCAGGCAGGCGGGAAGGAAGAGAGGCAGGCAGGCGGGAAGGAAGAGAGGCAGGCAGGCGGGAAGGAAGAGAGGCAGGCAGGCGGGAAGGAAGAGAGGCAGGCAGGCGGGAAGGAAGAGAGGCAGGCAGGCGGGAAGGAAGAGAGGCAGGCAGGCGGGAAGGAAGAGAGGCAGGCAGGCGGGAAGGAAGAGAGGCAGGCAGGCGGGAAGGAAGAGAGGCAGGCAGGCGGGAAGGAAGAGAGGCAGGCAGGCAGGAAGAAAGAGGCAGAAAGAAAGAGGTAGGCAGGCGGGCGGGAAGAGGTAGGCAGGCGGGACGAGAGGCAGGGCTGTGAGCCCAGTTTATCAGAGACCAGTTTATCAGAGACCGAGAGAGCAGCTGTGATGGAGAGGCTGAGACAGTGGCTGTATACTGTAGTGTAGGAATAGGAAACCCCCTAGCTGCACAGCAGAACAGGCTGTGATGTCAGAGCTGCAGGGCCTGCTTCTATTAGTGTTGCTATCTACTCCATATGAGCCTGTGTGGGTTTATTCCTGCACCCACACAATGTCTGAGAGCGAGACAGAGAGCGCAGGCTACACATGACCATGCAGTAAGTGAACAGTGGGATAATATAACTGTTTTTCTAACCTAAATATACACTCTTGATAGTCGTAAAACACCAGAGCAAAGACGGAGGGGTTTCACAGTATACCTTATGATGTTTGTACAGTACTATATTTTGCATTATGATCATTCATGGATTTATGAATACACTGAACATAAACACATGCTCCATGTACAATATGGGAAAAAAGCAATGATTCGTCCTTTGCCTCTCTCCTCTCTTCCCTCTCCAGGATGCAGGGAGCCAGCAGATAGGCTTTCTGCTGGGGAGCTGTGGGGTGACGGTTGCCTTGACGAGCGACGCCTGCCATAAAGGCCTTCCTAAGAGTCCCACGGGGGAAATTCCACAGTTCAAAGGTAAGTGACCGTGTCAATGTGTGTAGCACATCACCGCATGATGTGCCCCTGTCATATGCTGTCATACGTGAGATGGTCTGATGGGTTTTCAGGAGATGCTACAGCCATGGTAGCATATGTTGTCTGTTCACCATCACAGCCCCATTGACTTCAATGGGGAATACTGAATTTAGGAATTTAGTAATGATATTTCTATGGTTATAGCAGAATGAGGTTCTGTAGTGCCAGCATGGATTGAAATTAAACACTGATATCGAACCGGTTTTGAGTTTCACCCGGGCTCCAGTGATTTTATTGCTCCCCTCTGAAACAAATGGAGAGACTTATTGGAATGGAAGGACAGACAGGCAGGCAGCAGAGTAATGGGATTGAATAAGAGGGGAGGTTTGCTGTAGTAGACAGAAGATCCTGCATATAGAATGGCCCACTGCGTGGAGAACAGAGCAGTCAGACTGGGAGAGATGGATGAGGAGAGAGAGGGAAAAAGGGGGGAACAGAGAGAGGAATATAGGGTAGTGAGATGAGAAGGAAGGCTGGAGGGAGCAGAGAGAGGGGAGAGAGAGGGCTCAGTGTGATTAATGCCTTGTGCCTGCTCTTCAGTAATGGCTGTATAAATAGCAACATGACGCCAGACAGTGGATTTAAAGCTATTCTTTTAGCATAGATTGAGAACCTGAGTCAGGGCTGAGTAGAGGGCTGGCTGTGGAATCCCCATAGTACTGGGGCCAGACCCATTCTGCATCCCAAATGGCACCCTAAGGGCCCTGGTCGAAAGTAGTGCCCCCTGTAGGGAATAGGGTGTCATTTGGAACGCAGTCCCAGCCTCATTAGGGATGAGTGGTCATTGATCGCATCAGGGTAATCACATCACGTTAAATGGCAGATTCTGACAGGCTCTCTAATGCCTCGACTTCCTTTACGGTTGTCTTTACTTTTCTCTTGAATTATTCTGTCTCTATCTCCATCCAGGCTGGCCAAAGCTGCTGTGGTTTGTGACTGAATCCAAGCACTTATCCAAACCCCCCAGAGACTGGTTCCCACATATCAAGGATGCGAATAACGAGACGGCCTATATTGAGGTGACCCACAGCTTTATGTCTTTTGAGGGCTTGTGCCTTGTGCAATAATATAAATGTATTTCAAGATGTTCCAAACTTGTGCCAGGTCATGTCAGAAGACTTAATAGGTAAAGTTCACCACCACAATAATATTTGTATTTTGTGCCTTTTACTCCCATTGACTGAGACCTCAATATTCTCCTGGGTCTGTTAAATACGTGTCTCACTCTTGACAGTCAGAGAAGGATTGGATAGACTGCGGTCTCCATTGATTTGATGAATCATTCATGATGAAGACGGCAGGGTGTTGCTGTTATTACTTCAACTCCAGCTACAGTAGATCTCCCTCAACGTCCTACAGATCCTAGTCAACATCAATTCCTGCTACGCTATGCTGTGTGCACAGCTCTCATAGGGAAATCTAGACCACCTGCAAATGGCTCTTGTTTGGTGTGATAATTTCAGGCCTTCTAATTGCAGATCAATATGCTTCATGGGGTTTGATTACAAGTGTCTTTCTGGGGATTGGATATTCCGTTGCTGCTTCTGTATGAGAGACCAAGTGTTTTTCCCAAACGACACCCTGTTCCCTATGTAGTGCACTATTTTTGACCAGGTTCCTGGTCAAAAGTAGTGTACTATAAATGGAATAGGGTGCTATTTGGGAGGTGACCTAAGACCAGTCAATCCAGTAATCTAATGTGATTTGTCTTAATTAACTCTTTTTTTTTATGCAGCGAGGAGGTAATTCAACCGGAGGCGAAGATATTCTATGCTCATTGTGAAGTGATTGAAATGATCACGATGAAATAAGAGGGAAGAAAATGATTGGAAACGTCGTCAGGTCAGACGGCAGAGAGAGGTTGTGTCCCAACTGACACCCTATTCCCCATGTAGTGCACTACTTTTGACCAGGTTCTGTAAAATAGGGTGCTGTGTGAAACAGGTCCATTTTGTTTGTTCCAGTGGAGACCGAATCCAAAATGGCGGTAGTGAATAGTGACCTTTTTTTTGTTGTACTTTTGGCACATGCATGGTACTTTCCTACTCAGTCCGCACATTTTTCTAGTACGCTCTTCATTCAGCAATGGCTTAGAAGAAATCGCCTTGTCACATCTACAAAGGAAAATAACTCCAGAAATATTTTGCTGTAGTCCTAATCTTTTAGACAAATGGTTGTTTTCGTAGTCGTGCATCGCTAGCTAGACGTATGGCTGAGCAGATATCTGGACGTGCTATGCATCACTCCTCTCAACGTGGTACTACCTCAGATAGTCTGTGAGATATATAGAGCATGATAGATTCTGTTTTAATGACTTAGCCTAATGACGGACTAACTTTTCATATTTTTGTTCCATCTCCCTGTCTCTTAGTGCAGATACAAATCAATGGTGTAATCCATCTAAATGTTGAGAGCTGTTCTCCCCATTTTAGTTTGGTTGAGATCAAATATACGATGAAGAATGAATGTCTGATCCATTCCTGAGTTTCGGCCTGCGTTCCAAATGGCACCCCATTCCCTATGTAGTGCACTACTTTTGACTAAGGCCCATCAGCCCTCAGACAGATATGAGAACGGTCTCAGTACTCAGTCAGGGGAGAATACGGACAGTAGTCTGTATAGTGTTTATGTTTTGTTGTCTTCTCCCATTGATCCAGGCTAGCGCTGTGGTCGTTCATCAGACTGACTGGAGAAGACTGGCCGAGACCGCATCAAGGCTTTATTAGAGGAAAGATTGTCGTTGCCCTTCCTAGATCTACTACTATGTGTCTACTATAGGACTGGGAAAGGTCTGGTCTTAAAGACGGGACGTTACCGCACCATTTGTTATAGACAGAATGACTTTCTCAGCATAAAAATAGCACTTACTGTACACCTGGAGGTGTGTAAAAAGTAGTGAAAACAAATGAGGACATCATATGCCAAGTAGCATTATGGATATTGTCAATACTAGTGACTGATAATGAATCAGATATTTAACAGTAGTCTTTGTCAGCTTACGAGCCGTGTGGGTTGTCTGTACAGTAAGAAGCGGGTACCATCCAACAACATGATTGTACAGGAGGTGGATATGATGGGCTGTGTTGATGTGTTGCTGATTTGTGATTGTGACAGTAATGTGATACACCACATCCTGACTCCTTCTCTCTTTCTCTCTTTCTCTCTCGCTCTCCTTTCTCTCTTTCACTGTCCCTTTCTCTCACGCTCTTGCTCTCCTCTCTCTCTCTTTCTCATTCTCTCTCTCTCCTCTCTCTCTCTTTCTCATTCTCTCTCTCTCCTCTCTCTCTCTCTCTCTCTCTCTCTCTCTCTCTCTCTCTCTCTCTCTCTCTCTCTCTCTCTCTCTCTCTCTCTCTCTCTCTCTCTCTCTCTCTCTCTCTCTCTCTCTCTCTCTCTCTCTCTCTCTCTCTCTCTCTCTCTCTCTCTCTCTCTCTCTCTCTCTCTCTCTCTCTCTCTCTCTCTCTCTCTCTCTCTCTCTCTCTCCTCTTCACTACAGTATAAGACGTGTAAAGATGGCAGTGTGCTGGGAGTGACGGTGATGAGGATCGCTCTGCTGACTCACTGTCAGGCCCTCACCCAATCCTGTGGATACACAGAAGGTGGGTTTATGCACCCCTTTCCTATAAGACATTCTACAGAAGTCACAATACTTAGACTCTCGAAGTATCCTTTTTTTCAATTCTCCGTCCTACAGGAGACATGCATTAAAGATAATTCTTCATTACAATTGGCTTCTATTTCTCCTTTTATCTCTTTACCTCTTTCGCTTGTCTGGGCATTGTGCTTTTCACAGTCATTGTTCTAAACCCCGTATCTCACAGTAATCTTGTATTGTGTACATCTAATCTAATGTGTCATGTTTCATGGTTACTGTTTGATGCCACTGTTGGATTAAACTCTCTTGTTCTCTGTTATGTCTCTCTCTCGCTCTCCCTGTCTCTCTCTCTCGCTCTCCCTGTCTCTCTCTCTCTCTCTCGCTCTCCCTGTCTCTCTCTCTCTCGCTCTCCCTGTCTCTCTCTCTCTCGCTCTCCCTGTCTCTCTCTCTCTCGCTCTCCCTGTCTCTCTCTCTCGCTCTCCCTGTCTCTCTCTCTCACTCTCCCTCTCTCTCTCGGCATCTCGCTCTCTCTCTCGGCATCTCGCTCTCTCTCTCGGCATCTCGCTCTCTCTCTCGGCATCTCGCTCTCTCTCTCGGCATCTCGCTCTCTCTCTCGGCATCTCGCTCTCTCTCTCTCTCGGCATCTCGCTCTCTCTCTCTCTCGGCATCTCGCTCTCTCTCGGCATCTCGCTCTCGCTCTCTCTCGGCATCTCGCTCTCTCTCTCTCTCGGCATCTCGCTCTCTCTCTCTCGGCATCTCGCTCTCTCTCTCTCTCGGCATCTCGCTCTCTCTCTCTCGGCATCTCGCTCTCTCTCGCTCTCGGCATCTCTCTCGCTCTCGCTCTCGGCATCTCTCTCGCTCTCGCTCTTCCTGTCTCTCTCTTACTGTCTCTCTCTCTTGCTCTGCCTCTCTCTCGGTCTCTCTCTCTCTCTCTCTTTCCTGTCTCTCTCTCTCTCTCTCTCTCTCTCTCTCGCTCTGCCTCTCTCCTCCCTCTCTCTCTCTCTCTCTCTCGCTCTGCCTCTCTCTCTCGGTCTCTCTCTTGCTCTGCCTCTTTCCCTCTGTCTCTCTCGCTCTGCCTCTCGGTCTCTCTCTCTTCCTGCCTCTCTCTCTCCTGCCTCTCTCTCTCCTGTCTCTCTCTCTCCTGTGTCTCTCTCTCTCCTGTCTCTCTCTCTCTCTGTCTCTCTCTTACTGTCTCTCTCTCTCTCGCTTCCTGCCTCTCTCTCGCTTCCTGCCTCTCTCTCGCTTCCTGCCTCTCTCTCGCTCTGCCTCTCTCTCGCTCTGCCTCTCTCTCGCTCTGCCTCTCTCTCGCTCTGCCTCTCTCTCTCGGTCTCTCCCTGTCTCTCTCGGTCTCTCCCTGTCTCTCTCGGTCTCTCTCGGTCTCTCTCTCTCTCTCTCCTGCCTCTCTCGGTCTCTCTCTCTCTCTCGGTCTCTCTCTCTCTCTCCCTGTCTCTCTCTCTCTCTGTCTCTCTCTCTCTCTCTCTCCCTGTCTCTCTCTCTCTCCCTGTCTCTCTCTCTCTCTCTCTCCCTGTCTCTCTCTCTCTCTCTCTCCCTGTCTCTCTCTCTCCCTGTCTCTCTCTCTCCCTGTCTCTCTCTCTCTCCCTGTCTCTCTCTCTCTCTCTCTCTCTGTCTCTCTCTCTCTCTCTCCCTGTCTCTCCTGCAGCTGAGACCATAGTGAATGTATTAGACTTTAAGAAGGACGTGGGGCTGTGGCATGGCATTCTCACTGTGAGGACCAACCAGCTGGGCTTTCAATGGGTTTCACACAGACACACACACACACACACACACACACACACACACACACACACACATATATATATATATATATATATATATATATATATATATATATATATATATATATATATACACACACACACATACACTCACACACACACACACACACACACCTCTGCCCGGGGCTTAGAGGACTCGTTAAAGATCATTATATTCTTACTATGTTTTCTCTGAACACTGTCTTGGAATGGGAATTATATTATCAATTATCAGAGGCTTTTTTACCACTGTTGCTAAATTAGTTCTCCCAAATCCAATTAAAAGGAATAGTGAATATATTCTAATGTGTAGCCACAGGGAGTTTTGTCTCAATACTAAGGTTGAGCCCCAGATGGGACTCTGCTTCCTATAGAGTGCTCTACTTTTGACGAGGGTCCATCGGGCTCTGGTCAAAAGTTATGTACTACAAAGGGAATAGGGTGCCATTTGAGACGCATACAGTAATTCATCAGTTTTAACCAACCAGATTTCAGATCAGTTTTCTCATTAGCCTAGAAAGAGCCTGATCATTACCAGTCTTGATTGAGTCTAAAGGCACAGATGGTACGATTTTATTTGTCTTATGCCATGATTTTGCCGTCCGGGACAGAAATGTCCACGTCATGGAGGTGAAATGACCAAGTCATCACATTATTCACAACTGTGTATCTCAGTCATGGTCCTGTTTTGCCCTAGCACTAAAACACCTGATTGTCGGAGGTCTTGGCTCGTTCAGTGTGACAGGGTCTAGGTCTGCCGATGAAATGCCACTACGAGCGGTCGTAGGCTCAAGTTCTGGCAGTGTCAGAAATGTTGAGCCTTCATCTTGTAGTGTGGCTGGTGTTACGAGCCAATCCCGGTGACTGACCAATAGGAACACGGCCGGCATCGAGTATGCACACGATAACACGATTAGGCAGATTACTATAATAGTTCTATGTAAACGTTTACATGCGCCTGCAAGAAGAACGATTTCCCTAATAATCTTGTTTACATGACACATCTGAAATCAGGCAACCTGATGGGATTTTGATAAATGCAGAAAATCACAGATCAAAATGTACGTTCTACCATTTTTGGGAAGCACATTTGATTCTGAGTTCGGACATATTAAGTTTTTATGTGAAAACCTATTTCTAAGATGCACGTTTTTTTAACATAAACATAGGAGTGTTGCGCTGCTGGTGCTGGCACCTGCACAGGTAAAATACACAGCTTCAGCTGACGTAGCCTAGAGGGTGTCGGCTGACGTAGCCTAGAGGGTGTCGGCTGACGTAGCCTAGAGGGTGTCGGCTGACGTAGCCTAGAGGGTGTCGGCTGACGTAGCCTAGAGGGTGTCGGCTGACGTAGCCTCGCAAGCCAATCGCAGAATGTTACGACAGAACTGAATGAAATCGTACAATTCGGCCAGGCTGATGACAAGATTTGAATTTGGTAACAGCGCACAGTGTGACATTTAAGTAATCGTAGATGGAATCCAAAGTAGAGTGTGGGAAGTCTTTAAGTCTTAACAGTTTAATGGTGGTTCTGATTTGAATCTTGACTTGCATATCATCACGGCTCTGAGTAACGTGTGTCTCCTGTTGTAGAGTGTGATGAACATGATGCATGTTATCAGTATACCCTACTCACTGATGAAGGTCAACCCACTGTCCTGGATCCAGAAAGTGTGCCAATACAAAGGTCTGGACTCACCACCTCTCTATTCACATGACTTCTGTTAATAACTGCATGTCTATTTGACACCGGATGCTGTGCAGCTTTTAGTCGATTATGTGTTCTTCATTTATTTGTATAATACGTATGATTTGATATGCAGTTCAAACTGTGTTGTGACTGTTGGCATTTTGACTTCACATATTTTGAATATTTTGGCTGTGATCCCCATGTGAACTGTCCCTAATCCTCGCTATGGTCTGATTCCTCCCCCAGCGAAGGTGGCGTGTGTGAAGTCCCGAGACATGCACTGGGCCTTGGTGGCACACAGGGACCAGAGGGACATCAACCTGAGCTCACTACGCATGCTGGTGGTGGCCGATGGAGCCAACCCCTGTAAGACCCCACTACCGTAGTACTGTATCACGTCTCTCTATCAATTCAAAGGCCTTTATTGGCATGGGAAACATATGTTTACCTAATAGATATGGGAGTTGATCAGGATTGGATTTTTATTCAAATTCTTTGTGGGTCTGTGTAATCTGAGGAAAATGTGTCTCTAATATGATCATACGTTTGGCAGGAGGTTAGGAAGTGCAGCTCTGTTTCCACCTCATTTTGTGGGTAGTGGGCACACAGCCTGTCTTCTTCAGAGCCAGGTCTGCCTATGGCGGCCTCTCTTGATAGCAAGGACAGTCTGTACATAGTCATAGCTTTTCTTGATTTTGGGTCACGGTAGTCAGGTATTCTGCTACTGTGTATTCTCTGTTTAGAACCAAATAACTTTCCAGTTTGCTCAGTTTTGTTGATTCTTTCCAATGTGTCAAGTAATTATCTTTTTGTTTCCTCATGATTTGGTTGGGTCTAATTGTGTTGCTGTCCGGGGGCTTTGTGGGGTGTGTTTTTGAACGGAATCCCAGTATCAGCTGACTGAGGTGACTCTTCTCCAGGTTCATCTCTCTGTAGGTGAGGGCATTGTTATGGAAGGTTTGAGAATCACTTCCTTTTAGGTGGTTGTAGAATTTAATTGCTATTTCTGGATTTGCATGATTAGTGGAAATTGTCCTTATTCTACTAGACATGCCTTATTTGGTGTTGTACATTGTATACAGAGGATGTTTTTGCAGAATTCTGCATGCAGTCTCTCAATTTGGTGTTTGTTATATTTAGTGAATTGTTGGTTGGTGAGCAGACCCCAGACCTCCCAACCAAAAAGAGCAATGGGTTCTATAACTGATTCAAGTATTTTTTGACAGATCCTAATTGGGATGTCAAATTTCATGTTCCTTTTGATGGCGTAGAAGTCCCTTCTTGCCTTGTCTCTCAGATTGTTCACATCTTTGTGGAAGTTACCTGTGGTGTTAATGTTTAGGCCGAGGTAGGTATAGTTTTTTTGTGTGCTCTAGGGCAACAGTGTGGAATTTGTATTTGACAACCGGACATTTTTTTGAATAATTGGTCTTACTGGAATGAACTGTCTGGGCCCAAGTCTGACACAATCTCTGCAAAATATCTAGGTGCTGCTCTATGCCCTTCTTGGTTGAGGACAGAAGCGCCAGATCCTATGGAAACAGTAAATATTTGACTTCAGAGTCAATTAGGTTGAGGCCGGGTGCTTCAGACTGTTCTAGAGTCCTTGACAATTCGTTGATATAAATGTTGAAGAGGGTGGGGCTCAAGCTGCATCCCTGTCTCACCCCCCTGAGGAAATACATTATTTTTTTTTGCCAATTTTAACTGCACACATGTTATTTGTGTGCATGGATTTTTATAATGTATGTTTTCCCTCCAACACCGCATTCCATAAATTTGTACAGCAGACCCTCGTGCCAAATTGAGTCAAGCTTTTTTTTTATCAACAAAGCATGGGAAGACTTTGTTTGTTTGTTAATAAGAGTGTTCAGGGTGAATACATGCTCTGTCGAACGGTAATTGGTAGAATTTGGTAGGAAGCCAATTTTTAAATACTGTTGACATCTAGTGGAAAGCATAGGAACTGCAAATGGAGTCCTAAGTCAATTGATACTGTAATGGCATTGAATAGAAAACTACAAAACCAAAAATAAACTACTTCCTGAATGGATTTTTCTCAGGTTTTCGCCTGCTAAATCAGTTCTGTTATACTCACAGACACTATTTTAACAGTTTTGGAAACTTTAGTATTTTCTATCCAAATCTACCAGTTACATGCATATCATATATTCTGGGGCCGAGTAGCAGGCCGTTTAATTTGGGCAAAATTCCGAATGCTGCACCCTACCCTAGAGAGGTTATCCATACATCTCCATTTTGGATAGATGGCTCTTCATGTTGTTTGTTTAGTGTGTTCCTATTTTCCCAGAAGTGGTTAGATTCTATGGATTTTTCAGTTATGTTGAGCTGATTTCTGATGTGCTGTTCTTTCTTTTTATGTAGTGCATTTCTGTTTTGTTTTAGTATTTAACCATAGTGAAGGTATAGGCTCAGGTTTTCTGGGTGTCTGTGTTTTTGGTTGGATTGGTTCCTCAATTTCTTTCTTAGGTTTTCTTTGTCATTGTTGTAAAAAAATAAATAAGGTTTTCATTCCACTGTTCCGACCAGCAAAATAAATGTCCGAACCGGTTCAAAAAACCCAAAAGGTAAGTTTATATCGTTCCTTTCGGTTCTTTTTTTTAACCTTTTACTCAAGTTTTTTACATTTTAGCTCATTAACTAACTTCACCAATCAGTGCAGATAGAGCAGGCAAGCTAGTTGTTTACAAGCGTGATGGACAGACAAGTCTAGCCTATGGCGCAAGATGCAACTGAAATTTTGCAGGTGGGGAAGAGGGCGAGAGAGGTTTGAGGAGGAGGAGGCTTGAAGCACTGAGCATCTTATGACATGCCACAGAATTATACATAGAAGGAGAGGCTTCTATAGAGGAACTTTGAATGCCCTTTGAGCTAGCTAGCTAACAATCTTGTGTGTGCAGAGCAGGGCCAGAATTAAAAACATGTCTTGCCTTTTTGTAGTTAATAAATCCAACGTGAAACATGATAACTAAGCCTATGCTAGTCCTTAACTAGCATTGAAAAAGTGAATCCATTCTTCTGTTGCTAATTTCAAATCTCTCACTGTCTTATTGTGGTGGCAGAATTTGGGGTGAGCTGTTGTTACTTTTCAATATATTCTGTGTTGGACTGTGATATGCCTTTCATAGACTCCTGGTATGTCTGTACCCTAACACAAGGCCACTGTGTTCCATAACTGTTGCTTGTATAAAATAACTATTGTGTAAACAGTATGATTGTATTATCACCTCCCACTATATAATGAACATGTACTGTAACTGTTCACTCTTGGAGTTCTACCCTGTGAAATCAGAGGTAGATCTCTCTTGCAGCTGCTTGTATTACATATGTTTCTATTATACAATTAAATAGTCTCTGCCTTAATCTCTGGATAAAATTTTCCACAACAATCTCAATCAAGCTTGTAACGTCAGTACTGTAGCCTAAACATGGGGGGATGGGCAGGTAGCCTAAACATGGGGGGGATGGGCAGGTAGCCTAAACATGGGGGGGATGGGCAGGTAGCATAAACATGGGGGGGATGGGCAGGTAGCCTAAACATCGGGGGGGATGGGCAGGTAGCCTAAACATGGGGGGGATGGGCAGGTAGCCTAAACATGGGGGGATGGGCAGGTAGCCTAAACATCGGGGGGATGGGCAGGTAGCCTAAACATGGGGGGGATGGGCAGGTAGCCTAAACATGGGGGGGATGGGCAGGTAGCCTAAACATGGGGGGGATGGGCAGGTAGCCTAAACATGGGGGGGATGGGCAGGTAGCCTAAACATGGGGGGGGATGGGCAGGTAGCCTAAACATGGGGGGGATGGGCAGGTAGCCTAAACATGGGGGGGATGGGCAGGTAGCCTAAACATGGGGGGGATGGGCAGGTAGCCTAAACATGGGGGGGATGGGCAGGTAGCCTAAACATCGGGGGGGATGGGCAGGTAGCCTAAACATGGGGGGGATGGGCAGGTAGCCTAAACATGGGGGGGATGGGCAGGTAGCCTAAACATGGGGGGGATGGGCAGGTAGCCTAAACATGGGGGGGATGGGCAGGTAGCCTAAACATGCACATGCAAAGATGTTCTGCTTGCAGGCAAACACTGGAATCATTTTCTGAGTGACAGAGTGAGAACTTTGCATAGGCGTTTTGTTGTGGGACTAGGAAAAAAATGCCTGGAACATAAAATAACATTGTTAACCGGTTCCCATGCTTCTAAAAGAACGGTTCTGTTCCGGAACAGTATGGATCATCAGTTTTCTGTTCTGTTCCAGCGCCTGCTGTTTAGGCTTTCTACTGCCAAGTTTACACCTTCACAACTGCAGTGAAATTTGTTGTTGGCTAATTGTTTACTTTCCATCCATCTGTAGCATTTCTTAATAGTATGCCGTTTGTCTGGCTTTGATGTCTCGTGATTGAGTATTGCTTTGTTGAAGAAGACCAGGGTGCTACCCTTCCCCAGATCTGTGCCTCAACAGAATCCTGTCTCGGAGCTCTACGGACAATTCCTTTGACCTCATGGCTTGATTTATTTGCTCTGACATGCACTGTCAACGGTGGGACCTTTAAAGACAGGTGTGTGCCTTTCCAAATCATGTCCGATGAATTGAATTTACCACAGGCGGACTGTAGGAACATCTCAAGGGTGATCAATGGAAACAGGATGCACCTGAGCTCAATTTTGAGTCTCATAGCAAAGGGTCTGAATACTTATGTAAATAAAAAAAAACTGTTTTCGCTTTGTCATTAAGGGGTATTGTGTGTAGATTGATGAGAAAAAAACATTTATTTAATTAATTTTAGAATAAGGCTGTAATGTAACAAAATGTAGAAAATGTCAAAGGGTCTGAATACTTTCCAAATGCACTGTAAGGTTATTATACAGCCAATGTTTGTCTATGGAGATGGCATGGCTGTGTGCTTGATTTTCTACACCGGTCAGCAACGGGTGTGGCTAAAATAGCCGAATCAACTTATTTGAAGGGGTGTCTACATACTTTCTCTCACAAACTCATTTTCAAATCAGGAGAACCCACATGGGGTCGCGACCCCTAGTGAGGTACGCTATGATTTTGCTGTGATCTGAGGGGTGTCAGTGGGCTGACTGAATGCTCTGAGAGACTGTGTTGGGGTTGGTGATAGTCGTCTACAGTACTGCTGCCAAGAGATGAGCTGTAGGTGTACCTACTGTAGGAGTCCCCTCGAAGCCTACCATTGATTATGTACAGACCCAGACGAGTACATGTTCCTGGGTCTGGAAATGATTGATCTCCCCCTCTAGGATGGAGAAGCTGTCTAAATTAAAGTATGGTGATTTTAGTGGGGGGATACAGGTAGCACACAGGATGGAAATGTTCTCTGTTGAGATTATTTCCTTATTTATTTCCAAATGTGCCTGTTTTTATTAATTGAATAGTGGGTTAGGTCTGCTTTATACCAAATTAGCATACTCCCTGGGTCTCTTCCCTGTTTCACACCTGGTAGTTTGGTGGATGGGACTACCAGCTCTCTGTAACCTAAAGGGCAACCAGTGGGTCCATCTCCTCTATACCATGTTTCTTATAGGATGACAATGTCTATATTTCTTTGGTGAAATGTCCTCACTCACTCACACCACAGAAACATCACTGCTCAGAGTTTTCTATTCACACCAGGCCATGAACTTTGAGAACACCATTGTGTTGTGCATGAGTCATGGCACCTGTTGACAGCAGGTCAGAGTAGAAGCCTAGAGTTCCACCATCCAGTAGGTCTAACTTGTACTAGACACTACCTAGGACAGTCTTCTATGAATCCAATAACTTGTTCCATACAGATCCTATAATTCACTAGTGGACATTGGCTTCCTAGGTCAATGAAACTTTAATTCTAGATATGGTCAAATATTACAGAAAACTATAGGATCTCTAATACTTTGTACTGAAACCTATTCTGTGGCAGCCTATGTTCATGATGCGGGTCTCATAGAATGTCTCTGTCATCTAGGCTAAGTCATCTTATAACTTTAGGGAAATGCATTTAATGGCCTAGTGAAGTATACTGTAGCCAATATATAATTGACCAAGCAGCGGTCATGGAACAACTACAGTAAGTTACCACTGGTGCTGTAAAAACATATACTACCACAGCTACGTTACTATAGCTAGTGGGACCTATGGCGACAATAACAATTGAGTGATGTTGTTCACTTCCAATGCTAGCCTTATAAATGTGACTCTAGAGAATATAATTGAAAGGAACAAATGAGTGAGAATGGTTTAGAGGCAGTGAGATCTGGTAACGGAGGGCAGTACAATCTGGTTACATCATTTGATGATTAACAGTATGCTTGCTGAGCTCAGCCTGACAGGGTTATGGTGTGGGGCAGACGAGCAGTGCAAGCTGGGAGAAAATCAACTGCCACAGCAACTAACCTGCTGTAACGGTTATCCACAGAATCAAACGATGCTGACATCTAGATTGGTATTTAGATTGGTATAATGTATTGGTGTTTTCCTCCCCTTGCCCAGGAGCCAAATCTATGGCTTCCAACCTACTCAAAAACAGCACTTGCCAACTTGAATTGGAATGAGGTAGTCTTTCAACACGTTTGTGTGTAGTATCACTAGGATGTCTGATTTTGTTCTTCAACATTGACTGTTAAGGTACACCTCTCTCTGTCTATCTTCCTCTCTCTTATCCCTCGTTGTCTTTTGCGCTCTCGCTTTCTCTCTCAGGGTCCGTCTCGTCGTGTGACGCATTCCTCAATGTCTTCCAGAGTAAGGGGCTGAAGCCGGAGGTTATCTGTCCCTGTGCCAGCTCTCCAGAGGCCCTCACTGTAGCCATCAGGAGGTACACACAAACACTCATTACTATGAACTTTTATACAAAACTCTTAAGTTTACTGTCCTGTGGGTTATGGCAGTTATAGCTGCCACCCATCTATTGTAGCTCAACTTCAAATAGCCCCTGCTTACAGTAATGAGGGCAAGTTTAATTAAATCTCAAATTACAGGAAAAAAAAGTCAACTCCCTGCCCTTGATTATGACACTGTAAAAAGCTTACTGTGTGCGCCACATGCATCACTTATAAATGACATCTTGACATTAAGGATACTGTGGCAATTACGTCATTTCATTTCCAGGACACAGCTTCAAACTCGCAAATCTAATCAACAGCCTGCCAATAAAACCCAATTCCCATTTCTACCCTGTTGCCCACACACACACACACACACACACACACACAGCACCATTAATGAAAGCACCCCTATGATGGCGTTGTCCTGGTGTTTTATGGCCCTCCGTTTCCCCGGGGGCGTCGAGCTCCCGCTTCCACTAAGGGAGTAGCCCCATCCCTAGCCGTCTAATTGGCAGATTTTTAAATGGGATGCAGGTTTTGATTTGGGGATGTGTATTTTGGAGCTTGTTGGTAGGGGCGCTACACTGTGGCTGACCCCGGTTCTGACCCCAACCTCTCCGTGTGTACAGTATGTACTGTATGTGCATGTCTACCGGGGTGAATGGGATATGCAGAAGACCCATTTTATTTTGTTAGTCATGAAGCAAATGGACAATAAAGTAATCTTCTTGTTAATAGGCCGACAGACGACAGTAACCAGCCCCCAGGAAGAGGAGTACTGTCCATGCAGGGTCTGAGTCACGGGGTCATCCGGGTGGACTCTGAGGAGAAGCTGTCTGTTCTCACCTTGCAGGATGTCGGCACTGTTATGCCAGGAGGTAAACACCAGGGTTGCAATACCGGTTACTTTCCCAATATTCCCAGGTTTCCAGAAATCCTGGTTGGAATATTCCCGGCATCAGAATGGAATAAGAAGGAAGTCTGGTAACCTGCAACTGGTGTTTCTGGATAAGCTGGGATTTTTGGCAAGGTTACTGGAGATTGTGTAACCCTACTACAAACACAGCTTTATGTCTGATTTATGCCCTTAGCAAGGATAGAAAGCAGCATAGCAAACAGAATGTTCATAGATTCATTGAATTTACCAGACACACACACACACACACACATTACTTGATGTATGACTGAATTATCCAAAAAATATTGTTTTGATATCCATATTTTTAGATGAAGCAGAAGTTGTTCATTATCCAGATCACGTCATATGATAGAGTTTCCATCAAATGGAATCTTGTTTTCCATGTAAAATCCTGGCATTACTCACGACGATGCCTCATAACTGACCAACACGCATAAAGAAGTTATATTGACCCTGAAATGAAAATATAAAAAGTGTAAATAAAAAAACATTCCTCAACGGAGAGTTCAACCTAGGGAGTGTGTTTTTGTGATTTGGCTCAGTGGGAGGGTTGGAGAGGGTAACTCAAATGTCACCCTATACCATACATAGTGCCCTACGTTTTACCAGAGCACTATGGGAATTTTATAAGGTGTTTGGGACGCAGAAAGACCGAAGAAGAGAGGGGGTTGTGTGGTGGGTTTCTAGATTCCTGAGGGCCCTGACCTCCCCAGCATGTGGTGCCAAGATGAGTGCCTGGCTGCCTGATACAGAGTTCATAAAGAACCTTTCCACCCACACAGAGGCCCTGCAGCCATGACCCAGGGCCGCGGGCCTCCCTACCACCTCCCTACCCCTTAACATGTCTCCTTCCAGCACCAGATACGGGTGACCCTAACCTCATTTCCTCACCTGCTCTCTGTTAGGGGTTTCCTGGAAGTGTGTTGTGGTCCTGAGGACGCAACACCTTTTTATTGAACACAAGGGATGTGTCCCAAATGGCATCCAGTTCCTTATATAGTGCACTACTTTCTACCAGAGCCCTACAGGTACTGGTCAAAAGTAGTGCACTAAATAGGGAATATGGAGCCATTTGGGACACAGACCAGAGGAGTGCACCCTCAGCTATGTGCTGCAGAGTAATGCAGTGGCTATATAATGAAGTGCACTTGGCTTGATGTGGATCATTGAGGTAGCTGGGCCTGGCTTCACTGCTCTAAACCCCTCTCTCGCGCGCGCTGCTGTTTACTAAAAAAACTCTCTCCCTCTTTCTTTCCCCTCCACTCTCCTCCTCTTTTTGATTTCTTGCAGCTCTGATGTGTGTAGTGAGACCAGATGGGGTTCCGCAGTTATGCAAAACAGATGAGATCGGGGAACTGTGTGTGGGTTCTATTGCCACGGGGACGTCGTACTACGGTCTCTCAGGCATGACCAAGAACACCTTTGAGGTAAGGCCTAACAGCATGGCGTTGTGGGCTGAGCTACCCCTGGGTCCTGGCTAGGGACGGTTAGGATGCCTGGGGATTGGCTCTAACAACTGCTGCTGTTCAATAGTTCTTAAAAACCCTTCCACATTCCTCAAGTGCTCTATATAATCCATTAGTGGAGAGAGAGTCATTTAATGGAATTGCACCCTTATGTGATGCCTTCATTCATTCATTTGTTTTATTTATCCATTGGGCTAATTTTAATCACTTTCTGTGTATTGCACTTTGTTAGGAGAGTGATAAACTAATGTGTATGTCTGTACTCTAGGTGTTCCCCATGAACAGTGTTGGGGCTCTCATCAGTGAGTACCCCTTCACCAGGACAGGCTTGCTGGGCTTCGTGGGTCCTGGGGGACTGTGCTTCATCGCTGGCAAGATGGACGGCCTCATGGTGGTGGGGGGAAGGAGGCACAACGCTGACGACATCGTGGCTACAGCCCTGGCTGTGGAGCCCATGAAGTTTGTCTACAGGGGGAGGTAGCTGTTCATCTATCAGTTGTGGATAGGGACAGGAGTTTTTATTCATGTGTGATCATACCAGGAAAACCTCTGGGCCCTATTTCTTGGTCAAGTCCTGTGGACTGGAAAAGCTCCTGACACTAATTAAATAAGAAATGATGGTGATCATAGCTGATTGACTGTTTGTGCTTATGCAGTGTTGGTAACAGTATTGGCCTCCTGTTTCTCTATGCTACAGGATAGCTGTGTGCTAATGCTAACATGTGCTAATGCTAACAGTGTGGTAACAGTATTGGTCTCCTGTTTCTCTATGCTACAGGATAGCTGTGTGCTAATTCTAAAAGTGTGGTAACAGTATTGGTCTCCTGTTTCTCTATGCTACAGGATAGCTGTGTGCTAATGCTAACAGTGTGGTAACAGTATTGGTCTCCTGCCTCTCTCTGTTTCTCTGTGCTCCGGGATAGCAGTGTGCTAACGGTGTTGGTCTCATTCTGTATGTAATTCTATGGTTGGTCTCCCATCTCTCTGTTCTCCAGGATAGCAGTGTTCTCCATCTCTGTGTTACATGATGAGAGGATCGTGGTGGTGGCAGAGCAGAGACCTGACTCTACAGAGGAGGACAGCTTTCAGTGGATGAGCAGAGTGCTGCAGGTGTACACACACACACACACACACACACACACACACACACACACACACACACACACACACACACACACACACACACACACCAGTAGACTGAGCCCTGTACTGTAATAACCCAGGTCTCTGGGCTCCTGTCCATAACTAAAGAGACTGTGGTTTCACTATAAAAGCTGTTTCCAGCTGTGTGATTGCAGTCAAAACAAATAAGATAACATGTTCACTTCCTCTTGATCCGATTACACATGGCCTTGGTGTGTTTATCGTCTTTACGACTGTAGCCATGTTCCACCGAAGTCAAATGTTCACTTAGTTCACGCATGGAGACAAAGGGAGAATTTGACTTAATAGGAAGTTGTGATTTGCTCCTTAGCCATCCATACCTCACAAACACTGGCACCGTGTTCCTCCACATACAGGCAATATGACCTGTCTTTACTACTGTAAGCATATCTAGTTGTCATATACAATATAATAGTGCAGTCCTTTTGAGGCACACATCACCCTAATCCCTGTCCCCTTCCCTCCCCATATAGGCCATAGATGGGATCCACCAGGTGGGGGTGTATTGCCTGGCCCTGGTCCCCTCCAACACGCTTCCTAAAACCCCTCTGGGGGGAATCCACCTGTCAGAGAGCAAGCAGCTGTTCCTGGAGGGCTCCCTGCACCCCTGCAACGTCCTCATGTGTCCCCATACCTGTGTAACCAACCTGCCCAAGCCCCGGCAGAAACAACCGGGTCAGACACTATATTACACCATCCTGAGTGGGTCTGCCTGGGGGATTGATAGTTCATTTGTTTCATAGAAATCCTTAGTTTACATGGTGATAGAGATATCTACAGCCATTTAATTCATCTTAATATTTATTGATTCTGTTGGATGAGGTGTAGAACTATTCAGGACTGTACAGGGTGTGTTTTGTAGTCTGGCCTTGTAACATGTCCCATCTGATCCAACACATCCCAAACTGTCACCTCTCTCCAATAGTTATAGTACTGTGTTGCCCCTAGATAGATGTTAATTTACAACACAGGTTTCTGTCTGAGAGGCACTCTGTCAGAGTAGAATCCATCCAGTCAATTGGCCCATCCATTCGGTGGCCTTCGCCTCTGAACACAAGGTCAATCTCAGCCCACCCGGCCTCTGTAAATCTCTGGGAATTAGGGGGAATTCACTGCACACACAATGTGAGCTAGTATATATCACTATAGATCACAGCCAGGGATATAGATTCCACATGTTTGTATCAGTGTGTCTCTCTGTATGTGTGTTGTCTCACCTTTATCCCTCTGTCCACAGAGATCGGGCCTGCCTCTGTGATGGTGGGGAACCTGGTGTCGGGGAAGAGGATTGCCCAGGCTAGCGGCAGGGACCTGGGCCAGATGGAAGACAATGATCAGGCAAGGAAGGTGTGTGTGCTGTGCTGCTCTCTGAGGGCTTGGTTTTCATCAACACCATCTACATCGGCACGCTCATTAAACCATGGACTGTGGGCTTCCAGCTGAATATTCGCCTGTGTCCCAAATGCCACCCTACTCCATACATGGTGCCCTACTTTTGACCAGATCCCTATGGGCCCTGGTCAAAAGTAGTGCACTATATAGAGAATAGGATTCCATTTGGGACTTCGTATGAATCAGTTGAATATTGGCACACTCTCCATGTTTAAGTTGACCATCGACTGTAATTTGATCCCCTCATATGTAAACACTATAGTTGTACTGTAGTTCAGCCGTTGTTCATCTATAGTCTCCCAAAGTCATCTGTGTGTTTATATGGATGGATCAGACCATATACATTTCTGCTCTCATGCCTTGCACAACACAGCAACAAATACCACCACCCCGTGGTCCAATAGGATGTATTGTTACTCTGATTTTTGACTCAAGTGTCAAGGCTTCAAATGTCCTGGGATCGGTAGACTGGTGTTGTTACAGAACTAATATGGAACAAAGCGTTTAAAAGGATTGTTGAGACAGGCAACATTAGGATATTTAGTATGCACAGTACTAAAGACATTTCTCAATGGTATTTTCCATTTCATAGACGGATGTCTAAGAGGCTCTCTGTCTCTGAGATACCTAATAATAGGGTGTGTAACTGTACCGTGAACTCCGTCCCAAAATGGAATTTTCCCCATGTAGTGCACTGTTTCCCTTTGTATTCCCTGTTGGCCCTGGTTAAAAGTAGTGCACTAATGTAGGGATTAGTGCTCCATTGGGACCAGTGCGGTGTGTTTGCGATAGACTGAAGTAGATGGATGGGACTGTAGAGTGCAGAGTGCCTACCCAGCATAGCTCTAGGTGCTGACACTAGGCCTCAGGTCTCCATGTACCCATAGCTCTAGGTACTGACACAAGACCTCAGGTCTCCCTGTATCCATAGCTCTAGGTACTGACACTAGGCCTCTGGTCTCCCTTTATCATAGCTCTAGGTACTGACACTAGGCCTCTGGTCTCCCTGTATCATTGCTCTAGGTACTGACACTTGGCCTCTGGTCTACCTGTATCCATAGCTCTAGGTACTGACACAAGACCTCAGGTCTCCCTGTATCCATAGCTCTAGGTACTGACACTAGGCCTCTGGTCTCCCTTTATCATAGCTCTAGGTACTGACACTAGGCCTCTGGTCTCCCTGTATCATTGCTCTAGGTACTGACACTAGGCCTCTGGTCTACCTGTATCCATAGCTCTAGGTACTGACACTAGGCCTCTGGTCTCCCTGTATCCATAGCTCTAGGTACTGACACAAGACCTCAGGTCTCCCTGTATCCATAGCTCTAGGTACTGACACTAGGCCTCTGGTCTCCCTGTATCCATAGCTCTATGTACTGACACAAGGCCTCTGGTCTCCCTGCATCCATAGCTCTAGGTACTGACACTAGGCCTCTGGTCTCCCTGCATCCATAGCTCTAGGTACTGACACTAGGCCTCTGGTCTCCCTGCATCCATAGCTCTATGTACTGACACAAGGCCTCTGGTCTCCCTGCATCCATAGCTCTAGGTACTGACACTAGGCCTCTGGTCTCCCTGCATCCATAGCTCTAGGTACTGACACTAGGCCTCTGGTCTCCCTGCATCCATAGCTCTAGGTACTGACACTAGGCCTCTGGTCTCCCTGTATCCATAGCTCTAGGTACTGCCACTAGGCCTCTGGTCTCCCTGTATCCATAGCTCTAGGTACTGACACTAGGCCTCTGGTCTCCCTGTATCATAGCTCTAGGTACTGACACTAGGCCTCTGGTCTCCCTGTATCATAGCTCTAGGTACTGATACTAGGCCTCTGGTCTCCCTGTATCATAGCTCTAGGTACTGACACTAGGCCTCTGGTCTCCCTTTATCATAGCTCTAGGTACTGACACTAGGCCTCTGGTCTCCCTGTATCCATAGCTCTATGTACGGACACTAGGCCTCTGGTCTCCCTGTACCCATAGCTCTAGGTACTGACACTAGGCCTCTGGTCTCCCTGTATCCATAGCTCTAGGTACTGACACTAGGCCTCTGGTCTCCCTGTATCCATAGCTCTATGTACTGACACTAGGCCTCTGGTCTCCCTGCAGCCATAGCTCTAGGTACTGACACTAGGCCTCTGGTCTCCCTGTACCCATAGCTCTAGGTACTGACACTAGGCCTCTGGTCTCCCTGTACCCATAGCTCTAGGTACTGACACTAGGCCTCTGGTCTCCCTGTATCCATAGCTCTAGGTACTGACACTAGGCCTCTGGTCTCCCTGTATCCATAGCTCTAGGTACTGACACTAGGCCTCTGGTCTCCCTGTATCCATAGCTCTAGGTACTGACACTAGGCCTCTGGTCTCCCTGTATAATAGCTCTAGGTACTGACACAAGACCTCAGGTCTCCCTGTATCCATAGCTCTAGGTACTGACACTAGGCCTCTGGTCTCCCTGTATCATAGCTCTAGGTACTGACACAAGGCCTCTCGTCTCCCTGTATCCATTGCCTCCTTTCTGTTTCCACTGAGTGTTGGAACTATCCATCAACATTTTCTTTCTACGAAGTAGGAAGCTTAAACCAGTCAAACACAGACTGATGTAATGTTGGCTTATCTAAGCCCTTACTTCATATCTGAGTAGTGGATAGCGGCATACTGGTTGGTATACTGCGTGTTGGGGAAGGATTGTAGTCTTGGTTAGTTTGGTTTGATTAGATTTGCCTTGAAATATCAAACAGTACATTTCCCTCAGGGCTTTAGGACAACCCTGGCAAATGGCATCCTATTCCCTACAGTGCACTACTTTTTGAACAGGGCCCATAGGGCTCTGATCAAAAGTAGTGCCCTACATAGGAAATAGGGTGCTATTTGGGACGAAGCCCCTGTCAATACAGAGATGTATGTGATTTGACTGATTCTCGATTTGATGGCACTTTATTTTCCTTTTCCAGTGGCAGAGGTTTGGAAAGTAATTATTAATAAAGGAATGTGAGGTGCCTGGCTGGTGGCACTGAGCAATGGTGAGCATAGCCGTACCGTAGCGGAGACAGAATTGATTTCCCCTTTCTCTCATGCTGAAAAATCTCATCAATCACCCCGTTAGGCAGTCGCTTGGGCAGTACGACCTCTAATGTAAAGTGACAAGGCAGACGACAGCAACAACACAACACTCACATTTCTTCTGTTTTACTTTCCCTTTGGAAGACGGGACACATTGAGTGCATTTCAAATGGCACCCCATTCCCTATATAGTGCACTACTTTTGACCAGGGCTGATAAGACTCTAGTTAAAAGTGGTTGAACTATTGAGGGGAATAGGGTTCCATTTGAAAGGCAGATATTGTTTGTGGTGTGGTTTGGAATCCTCTGACTCAGACTTCATGCTCTTTTCCATTTGCTCTAATCCTCCTAGCAACCATCAGTCTGTATCCCTTCCTCTGCTCCTTTGTTCTGTTCAGCATGCCAACCAGACCATAATAATCACTGCTGCTCTGCTTCCCTCATTATCACCTTAATGCACCAATATGGTCTGGCTGTCTGCATGCTCATTCATCTGGAAATCAGGTCCTCTGTGTGAATGGCTTTTTCTTATTTCGTAGCTCGATTTCCTTAATATTCAATGTTGTGATTTTAAACCTGTGCTCGATAGTCTGGCCATGTCTAACCCAATCAATGAATTTGCGTCAGGGAATGGTTGCTGCTCTAGCATGTTTTGTTCCTTCTTTCCAGTATAACGAATAGTTGTGTTCAACTTCATATTGCTGAAATGTACACCACCTAGTTGGTCACATAACAGTAAAGACTGATATCCACTTTGATAATGACAGCTGATACTTTTCAGATAAATCTCTTCTACACAAGCTCTGGAATCACAGACGCTTAAACAGATAAAGCTCTTTCTTCTCTGTACTGATTCTAATCCACAGCCCTGGAGTCTGAGTCACAGACCGACACTGACTGGCTGGGCTGATTAAAGACAATGGCTCTTTGTGCTGCTCCGTACTGACCAGGCAGGCTCAGGCTTAACTAGAGCACTCTGGGGGAGTCTCAGAGGAGGGGGTGGGCCTTCAGCGTTCAATACAGTCCTCTGCCATTCATATCTGCCTGTCTCTCCTGGCTGTCACAGCTCTGACAATATCGGGGATGCATCCCAAATGGAACTCTATTCCCTATGTAGTGCAGTACTTTTGACCATGGGCCCATAGGGCTCTGATCAAAAGTGATGCACTAAATAGGGAAAACGGTGCATTTTGGGACACAACCTGGGCCTCTCTCAATCCAACTGATCTAGCCTAATCTACAGTAGTGGGATGGTTTCCTGTGAACAGAAACAGAATATATTGGTTTTACTGAATTATCCACTGGGCTTATGGCAAGTGCCTTAGTGATGTTTTCATCAGGAAACGGTGTTCATATTTTACCAATGTTGTAGCAGCGTTGGCAGAGTCGACTAAGTTCCTGTCTTATTGTTTGTTTGAGTGCAGAGAGAGAGAGGGAGGGCGGGAGCCACTTAGTTTTAGGCAGCCCCTCACTTGGGATTTGTCCCAAATGGCACCCTATTCCCTATGCAGTGTAATACTTTAACAAACCCACATGGGCTCTGGTCAAAAGCAGTGTACTACACAGGTAATGGGGGGGGGGGGGGCGGCATTTGGGAAACAGACGAGGGTTCACAGGGAATTTGTCTGTTCTGTGTGTCTGTTGGAAACAGGCCTTCCTATGGAATTAGACAGGAAATATCAAATGACTGTTTTAACAGGACAACATCTGTCCGTACTTAATGGCAAGAGCCCTGGTGTAAAACTAAGCACTTTCAGCAGCTGTCATTTTCACAGCATTTTTCTAAAACTAGACAGGCTAAAGTGACGGTTGGTGGTGGGTGGATTTTCCTGGGGTGTCCAGAGCAAGGAAGTAGTTCATGGTGTAAATCCTAAATGGCACTCTATTCCCTAATTAGTGTATTACTTTTGACCAGAGGGATCTGGTAATAGGGTGCCATTTTGGGACTCATCTGGTTGTCAGAGCAGCGTAGAAGATCACAGAGAACATGATTTACTATCTGTAGCAGTTGGACCCGGTGGATTAAAACGGTGCATACTGAATCTCTAATTCATCACTATAAGAGCAGGCCTGAAGACGTTTGTGCTCTGCTCCTATGACAGAACCAGACTGCAAAAAGCATGAATTACACTCCACTATTTACTCCTCCACTGCCCCCACGGATGAAACCTTGAAGAATTCATAAACTGAGACATGCTTGGCCCATTCTCTTATTTCTCACTCTTTCTATCTGCGCCACCGATATGGAGCTCATGTCTCTGTCTCTCTCCCTCTCTGTCTCTCTCTCTCTCTGTCTCTCTCAGCAACTGAACCAGTGCATTCAGCATTTTGAAATGTTATGAGAGCAGGTCATTGTGCTAAAAGAATGATATGTGTAAGAACTCAGCGTGTCACCTTCTAATATGAAGCTCTGACTTTGCTGATACGCTACATGACCAAAAGTATGTGGACACCTGCTCGTCGAACATCTCATTCCAAAACATGGGCATTAATATGGAGTTGGTCCCCCTTTTTTTTGCAATAACAGCCTCCACTCTTCTGGGAAGGCATTCCACTAGATGTTGGAACATTGCTGCAGGGACTTGCTTCCATTCAGCCACGAGAGCATTAGTGAGGTCGGGCTTTTGATGTTGGGCAATTAGTCCTGGCTCGTGGTTGGCGTTGCAATTCATCCCAAAGGTGTACGATGGGTTTGAGGTCAGGGCTATGTGCAGGCCTGTCAAGTTCTTCCACACCGATCTCAACAAACCATTTCTCTATGGACCTCGCTTTGTGCATGGGGGCATTGTCATGCTAAAAAGGGCCTTCCCCAAACTGTTGCCACGAAGTTGGAAGCACAGCATGGTGTAGAATGTCATTGTATGCTACAGAATTAAAGTTTCCCTTCACTGGAACTGAGGGGCCTAGCCCAAACAATGACAAACAGCCCCAGACTATTATTCCTCCTCCACCAAACTTTACAGTTGGCACTATGCATTGGGGTAGGTAGCGTTCTCCTGGCAACCGCCAAACCCAGATTTGTCCGTCTGACTGCCAGATGGTGAAGCGTGATTCATCACTCCAGAGAACATGTTTCGAGCTTTACATCACTCCAGCTGACACTTGGCATTGCGCGTGGTGATCTTAGGTTTGTGTGCATCTGCTCTGCCATGGAAACCTATTTCATGAAGCTCCTGACGAACAGTTCTTGTGCTGATGTGGCTTCCAGAGGCAGTTTGGAACTATGTAATGAGTGTTGCAACCAAGGACAGACGTTTTTTACGCGCCAGCACTCGGCGGTCCCATTCTGTGAGGTTGTGTGGCTTACCACTTCGTGGCTGAGCTGTTGCTCCAAGACATTTCCACTTCACAATAACAGCCCTTACAGTTGACTGGGGCAGCTCTAGCAGGGCGGAAAGTTTACGAACTGACTTGTTGGAAAAGTGGCATCCTATGACGGTGCCACGTTGAAAATGACTGAGCTCTTCAGTAAGGCTATTCTACTGTCAATGTTTGTCTATGGAGATTGCATGGTTGTGTGTTCGATTTTATACACCTGTCAGCAACGGGTGAGGCTGAAATAGCCGATTCCATTAATTTGAAGGGGTGTCAACATACTTTTGTGTAGATACTTTATTGAGGAAAAATATACTTACTGTGATATGTGGTTGTCCTACCTAGCGATCTTAAGATGAATTCACTAACTGTAGTTGCTGTGAATAAGAGCATCTGCTAAATTACTCAAATGTAACAGCTTCTCCTCAATAGGCTAACAGATTGTGTGATTATGGCAGACATGTTTTAGCCAATGGTACTCAGGGATTTAATTACTGTACCTTTCTCTCCTAGGCGATGTCTGAAATGGCACCAAATTCCCTATATAGGGCACTTCTTTTGACCAGAACCCTATGCATTCCCTGGTCAAAAGTAGTGCACTCTACATAGAGAATAGGGTGCCTTTTGTGACACACACTTCCTGTCTGAGTTGAACACTGAGGCAGAATGGCTCCTCTCCTCTCGGAGTGTGTGATCCAGCCAGAACCTTATTTTATTTTCCCTTCTTTTGTATATTTTAGTTCCTCTTCCTCTCTGAAGTGTTACAATGGAGGGCCCAGACCACTCCGGAACATGTGCTTTACACACTTCTCAACTGCAGGGTGAGTGAGACCTGGCTAAAGGCTGTATTGGCATTGTTCACATCTGACTCCTGACATGTTTTGTACACACAGCAGTAGCAGCTGAAATAGTTGAGTGTTCTCACTTTGTATTGAGCCCTATGAGGATTTTATTTGAAGTAGCCCTATCAAAGACCTATTGAAACTTTAAAACTGTAAATCATCATTTTCTTGCTCTCTTTTTCTCTCCCTTTTTCTTTTTGTCTCTATGTGTATGTGCCTGTGTCTTCGCGTGTGTGACCACAGGGGACGATAGCCAGCTCTCTGACATGTGTCCAATTGCATAAGAGAGCAGAGAAGATTGCCACCATGCTGGCGGAGCGAGGACACCTGCAGGACGGGGATCACGTTGCGCTCGTCTACCCCCCTGGTACGGCTGCTGCCTGGGACTGACACACAGATCACACGTTTCTCACTGGGTTTATCACCAGCAGTCATGTGTTGTCAGTTATCATTCATCAATCTAGAATCTCTCTGTGCTTCCAAGCCAGAGCCTGAGCCACATCTCTCTGATAGTATAGCACTTCCCACAAGAGTGTGCTGATCTTTAAGGGTACACACAGAGAAGGCCCTGGGTGTTCCAAGATTTAAAAGGTAGAATTCTAATTTGGAACTCCGTTAGTATTTGGGAGCCAGAGAAATTCAAGCGTTCAAGTGAACCATAGGTCCATAATGAAAAGGCTCAGTCAAGCAGGACAAAATCCTGACAAGGGAGATTGCCTGAGAGAGCCATTCAATTAACTGTCTCTTGGACAGCCTGCTCAATACGACACCTTGTCCTGAGGGTGCAGTGTCTTTCTGTCGGTCGGGAGGATGGTTCCGATTTGGCACAAGGACTCATGGACTGACGGACCAGAACTAATATCCTCTCTCTCTCTCTGTGTCCTTCATGCAGGGATTGACCTGATCGCAGCGTTCTACGGGTGCCTGTATGCGGGCTGCGTGCCAATCACTGTGCGACCTCCGCACCCCCAGAACATAGCCACCACTCTGCCCACAGTGAAGATGATCGTGGAGGTAAGTGCTTCGGTTGACGTCCTCTGTATCAAGTCGTCATCGCATCACAACTGACCTTTCATTAGAGAAAATGTAGACCAAGATGATGCATAAGAGGTCACGTCAAAGGGAACTGGATCCTCGAAGGCGACAGAGTAGGCCTCGTCTTTCTGGAGCATTTTACAGTGCGTTTGCGCGTGCGTGTATAAACTTGTGTGTATCCAAACTTGTATTTGCTTGTCTCGACGTGTGCGTGTGGCCCCAGGTGAGCCGCTCGGCGTGTATGATGACCACAGCGGTGATCTGTAAACTGCTGAGGTCGAAGGAGGCCTCAGCAGCAGTGGACGTCAGGTCCTGGCCTCCTGTCCTGGACACAGGTAAGAGACTCCATTACCCACGCTGCACTCAGTCAGACATTACCCACTTTAGCCCGAGGGTCTGGACTTCTTTACAACAGACACCGACGCAGAGATCTTACGACCAATCGAGACTAATGACAATGTAATGTATCCTCTACTTAAGAATGTATTTGTGATGACAGTGGTCTTGTCCTTTGTCTCTCTGTCCTCTAGACGATCTGCCAAAGAAGAAACCTCCATTGTTGTACAAGCCCTCCAACCCAGACACACTGGCCTACCTGGACTTCAGTGTGTCCACCACAGGGATGCTAGCAGGAGTGAAGGTAAACCTCTAACCACAATGTGTTTCTCCTATCAGGGAGGCTGATATCACGAAAAGCGTGTGAAGTGAAACAGAAACAAGCTGTATGAAGTGATCGTCTGAGTGGAAAGATAGTGGTGACATTTCAACAACACGAAAGCAGTTATTGATCCCAGCACCCCTCTGCTGTGGATGACTGCTGAATCTGTCACAGTACGGTGCTCACCCAGAAGGCCTGTTCTCCCTGTCGCCACAAATCCAACGCCATACTAGGACACGCCTTGTTCACAGTTCATCTGGCCATGTAGAAACCTTTGTCTGACCGACGAAGCTCAGTAGGAAATCCAGTGAAATAGCAACTTGTAAACATGAATCTTATCACTGGTCTATAAGGAAGCAAATTTGCTATCAGTTCCTCAGTGGACGAGGCTGTGGATTTTCTCCCTTCACCTAGAGGCGATTGTCTATTCTGTTCTCCGTCTAGCTGAAAACGCGTAGAGGAATAGGGTCGATTGAGGTGGTGGTGGTGGGGGAGAATTGTTGTGGTGTGTGGGGCTCTTTTCTGTAGTTTACTAAAACAAGATGCACTCTGGCTGTTCAGCCATGTCAAATAATGATGTCTCTCATGCTGTACACTGATTAACATGACAAAACCCTGAATTTGGGTTTCATGTGAGAACATGGCTCCTCCTACTGCTTGTGTCCCAAATGGCGCCCTATTCCCTACTTAGTGCACTACTTTTGGAAAGCTCCTTATATCCCTTTGTCAAATGTACAGCACTGTATAGAGAATAGTGTGTCATTTTTGACACGGATAGGATTGCGTGCCACTTTAACAACCTCTTAGGCTGGAGTGGAACTAGTGTTTTTCAATGGGACAATAACAGCTTCTATCTACCGGAGGGGAGACGCACCAAGTTGTGAAAGCGTTATCCCACTATATATTCAGCCGCGTTGAGTCATTGTTCTACGATTTAATTTATTCATTAGTTAAGGATTCAGGAGTGGTACTCTTACTAGCAGCTCATGAGAATATTTACTTATAATAGTTTTTTGCAGTGCGTTTCCTAATTCTGATGCAGTTCCATTGAAACTCAAAACAAAGCCTTGGGCTTGAATACCGTACTCTACATTGATAAAGTTCTGAAATAATGACTGGGGTACACATGTACGTCATGTGTATATCGTTTAATAAAGGGCCACCCTGGTGAAAATGATAGACTGTATTTGTTGGTTTTGGGATGTCGCTTGAGTGCCCTTCAGTTTGTGCCACCATGCCAACTCCTTGTCATATTTTGTAATGGAGTTGGCAAGAGCACAAACAGATCTGGGACCAGGCTATAGCCAAGTAGAGTGTTAACTAAATTACTAATCTGTATGCGTTTGTTCTTATCATCCCTCCCGTGTAGATGTCTCATACTGCCACCAGTGCCTTCTGCCGTTCTATCAAGCTGCAATGTGAGCTGTACCCCTCTCGTGAGGTGGCTATCTGTCTGGACCCCTACTGCGGCCTGGGCTTCGTCCTCTGGTGCCTTTGCAGGTGAAACAGAGAGAGATGGACCCTTCTAGCCTCGTCACTGCCCACCAATCACATCATACACATCTAGCTCTGCTTGTCCACACTTCACACACACACACACACACACACACACACACACACACACACACACACACACACACACACACACACACACAGCTACTCCTGGACCTCTGTTCTGAAGAAGCCATGCTATGTTCACCCTGCGCCTCACTCAGACCCTCACACACAGTGAGTGACGTCCTCATCGGAATGCACCGTCTCTCAGTACCTACAGATGTCAGGAAGCCTGTCTTCTTCAGGCAGACCAGTTAGACCTGTGCCATGCTGGGGCCTTGTCAGGACATTACAGGCCTGTCAGAGGGGGGGGGGGGGTGTTGAGAGGGAGAGAAAGCGAGAGAGACTAGACTAAGCAGGGGGCCAAATGCAGCGCATGCATTATTCTGCTGTGTTTAGCCTCCCACCCGCCTCCTTGTGACGATGACGCCGTTCTGCTCCGCTGTCCGCTGGGCTTTCTTTAATCGCCTCCCCGTTGGAAGCACTCTCTGACATGGCACCACTCAACTTGGCAAATCTTCAGATGGAAATATCCTCAGTGGGGTGCTGTCTCAACACCAGGACCTTGCTAAAGAACAAAGCTGTTTTATTTGCCGCGTGTGTTTCTGATTGATGCCTACGCAAACTAGCCCTGACTTGTTATTCAGTGTATAATTCACTAGCTACTAGTTAGCTGTACTATTAGAGGTTGCATTGGCCTTGATGAAATGGCATTGGTCTGGATTATAAATGGAGCCACTGAATATATAATGTAGTTGGCTGTTAGTACACTCATGGTCCCAGGTGTGAATTGTATGAAGTCTTTAAGTTTGTGTGCTCTCAGGCTACGCACTTACTGTATGGTACATGTTTCTAGTGTGTACTACTTAGTTAGTGTCCTGTGTGTATTCACTCGGTGTCTCCTGTTTCTAGTGTGTACTACTTAGTTAGTGTCCTGTGTGTACTCACTCTGTGTCTCCTGTTTCTAGTGTGTACTACCTAGTTAGTGTCCTGTGTACTACCTAGTTAGTGTCCTTTGTGTACTCACTCTGTCTCCTGTTTCTAGTGTGTACTACTTAGTGTCCTGTGTGTACTCACTCTGTGTCTCCTGTTTCTAGTGTGTACTACCTAGTTAGTGTCCTGTGTGTACTCACTCTGTGTCTCCTGTTTCTAGTGTGTACTACCTAGCTAGTGTCCTGTGTGTACTCACTCTGTGTCTCCTGTTTCTAGTGTGTACTCCGGCCACCAGTCGATCCTGATCCCGCCTTCGGAGTTGGAGGTGAACCCTGCTCTGTGGTTGCTAGCTGTCAGTCAGTACAAGGTCAGGGACACCTTCTGCTCCTACAGCGTTATGGAGCTTTGCACCAAGGGCCTGGGCCTGCAGACCGAATCCCTCAAGGTAGGTATCTACCCGCCAAATCACAACAAAGATAACGTTTTATTACAATGTGATGACCTGAGAGCAAAACACTTTGACAACTGCTGATGTAAAAACATTGATTGATTGACTGATACGTGGATTGTCCATCAACCCAGACTCATCCAGCCTGGTTAGTTCTGATTTGATCCAGTTAGTTCTGGTTTCTCCGTCAGTCTCGGGGCCTGGACCTGTCGCGGGTCAGGACGTGTGTGGTGGTGGCGGAGGAGAGACCCAGGATAGCTCTGACTCAGTCCTTCTCCAAGCTCTTCAAAGACCTGGGCCTCCACCCCCGAGCAGTCAGCACCTCGTTCGGCTGCAGAGTCAACCTGGCCGTCTGTCTGCAGGTACAGTCAGTACCTTCCTCCTCTCCTCTGGTCCGCAAACCACATGTGCTCTGTCCCTCAACGTTTTATAAAATGTGCTCTTACTAAGTTCAGTATCTATGGGTGCTGTCTCTCTCTGTCCCCAATCTGTCACCAGTGGGACTCTGAGAGACTGAATGAGAAGGACAACCCCAGCACGCTGGTGATGTCAATGCATCCAACATTTAATGGATCCTATTACCAATGTTTCCACCATAGTAGACAACAGGCTCTTTGATACATGTTAGCCAATGTGTGTTTGTGGCTCTGTTACCTTGTTTGTTGAAAGGCGTGCGACTGTTTCTTGTCATTTTCTCTGCCTCCAGTATCGTTTGCAAAGCCTTTTCCTCAAGTCTTGGAAGTTCGTTGTGTTTTGTTTTATTTAGAGACTTTGTGAACTCTAGTTGCCTTGCAGTTTGCTTGTTTTTTGGGGTGAGGGAGATGAATCTGGTTTAATTTAATGGCCTATAGTCATTAATCTGCATTTGTGACTTAACATGGGAAGCCACAGTTTCCCCAGGGCCAGCCTATGGGGCCTACAGTAATATTCCTGACAGGGTTTACAGCTCACAGGAGGAGAAGCCAACATGCATAGATGTCCTCTACACATCTCACTCTCTCTGCCCTCTGCTTCTCACCAACGACAAAAACTATTACCAGACATACACTGAGCTATGTGTATGTCTCAAATGGCACCCTATTCCCTAAATAATGCACGACTGTTTGCCCTGGTCAAAAGTAGTGCACTATATAGGGAATAGGGTGCCTTTTTGGATGCACACTATGTCTCTGGAGCTCAGCTGTCCATAAGCATTTACACATGCTGCTACTTCATGCTTTAATTTTGGGCTCATTCTTTTACATGATTCAACTATTATTTGCAAGCTTTATTATTCAAATGATAATGAGATAGAGATCAGAATACTATTTGCACCAGATTCAGGTGCACTTCGCTGTTCCATCAATCAATCAAATCTGAAGGATTGACAAAAAGCCCAATCGAGAAGCCTGTTGAAAATGTTGTATTTAACACCATTATTTGACATGTATAGATTCTTCCCTCTTAAACTCTATTGTAAATAAGCGATTACCTCTGACTTACTGCATGCTACTCTTCTTAACTTGAGTATACGTAACACAATTTCACTTAGGGCCCCCAGAAGGCTAGGGCCACCTCTGACTGGATGTGTGGGTATGTATTTGTGGGTATGGATGTGGGTACGCGGACTCGCGAGCCACTACAGCCCCTCATGATGAGTTCAGATGTTTTGTGGCCCCCCGGCCCTATCGAAGTTGCCCATTCCTGATCAATACTATCAATGAAATCGTGTAAATGTAACTGATCATGTATAAATGTCCCAACATTTGCTAACATTGATCTATTGGCTAACATTAATAAGCCTAGAACATAACTTCTCATTTAGTTTAAGGCGGCTTCTGTTTTTTTTTGTTTCCCATTTCTATAGTTGACATTTTTGTTTTTTTCCCCCCCTCTGTTGTTTTGCATAACCCCACCCACATCTTATACTTCGTTTTTGTCTTCGCCCCCTTCTTCCTCCCTCCTCCCCCTTATTTCTCCTTCCTACCTCCTCCTCACTCTCCTCCTGCTGCTGCTATAGCCTCACAGGCTGGGGAAGCTTGCTGACCAGGTAGGGGATTTTCACGTTCGCTAATCACCCTCTTCATCAGGTGTTGTGAGCAGGCAGGGGAAGGGAGGGCGGGGCAGGGGACGGGTTAGGATAGGAAGGGGTGGGGGTGGGGGGGACAGGGTAGAGAACAGGTATAGCAGTATATTGGGACACAGGCACAGCCATTCTCAAAGCTTCTCAGTAGCTTTCTAGGTGGACAGGATGTGTGATTCAAAGGTCAGTTACAGTGATGTGATTTAAGGGTTATATGGTGATATTGGGGCCATATTTGACTTAACAGGGAAAGGCAACCGTTGCCACTCTGGTGAGCTGTTATAGGCTGAGTTACGAATGGCACCCTGTTCCCTATGTAGCACACCTCTTTTTGACCAGGGCCCTATGGCCTGTGGTCAAAAGTAGTGCACCATCTAGAGGAAAGGGTGCTATTTGGGACATGTGCACACATACTGTTTTGTTTGTGTAGCAGCAATATGTTCTACTGTCTAAAGGTGCCATTTGAGACCCCTCTTAGCAAAGCGCTCAGCACTTAGAAAAAGTCAGCTTGTTAAAATGAAATCCCTGCAGTACTGAAACGTTAACCTGTGCTGGGCCAACTTGTCAAGTGTGGTCATATCATATCAGTGACAGCTTCCAGTTTGCCTTGAGATAGATACTGCCACAGCTCACCGAGAATGCTTTCCTTCTGAGACCCAGAGAGACAGAAGTGCAGTGAGAGTACAATACCATCATGTCACTTGTATAGTACTATATTAGTGTTAATAGCCTAGTCCAAATTAGCCTCCGTGAACTAAAGCACATTCCCAATCTGAACAATTCTAGTTTAGTGCAGTGTGACTGCAGTATTTGCAGTAGTAGTAGTATTGTCATAGTGTAGGCCTGCTCGATGTTTGAGTGACTGTAGATAAATACTATAATACTGTACTATTGCGATACTGCTGTAAGACTGTATAGTGTGTCCTGTTTGACAGTACCTTGTGTTCTGGTCTGCGTGTACTCAGGACTGAGTCAGGATCTAGCATGTGTAGCTCTATGGCTGGTCTGAGTCAGTCTAGCATGTGCAGCTCTATAGCTGGCTGTCTATGGCTGCAATGAGTCAGGATCTAGCATGTGTAGCTCTATGGCTGGTATGAGTCAGTCTAGCATGTGCAGCTCTATAGCTGGCTGTCTGGCTGGAATGAGTCAGGATCTAGCATGTGTAGCTCTATGGCTGTCTTCCTCTCTGGTGGTAGATGCTGCTCTGCTGCTTCCTCTGCCAAAGCCTTAGCCATGCTATTAAAACATGCTGCTGAGTCACGGGTGCACTGCAATCTACCTGGGGAGGGCCGGGGATGTCTCTAGTCCAGGGCGTTGAGGAAAGCGCCACATCAGCAAGCTGCATGTAACACCCTGGACCAGAGCTAGGCTGAGGAAGTCTGGGGAGGGGAAGCTGCTCTGTGCTTTCTCTATTTCTTTGTTGGCTGGTTTCTCCTCTTTATTCATATGGGTTTTTTGGTTGTTCACTAACCTACTAGATAGAAAATACTATCAGACACGCACACTACTACACTACTGTTCAACTTGGTGCCTCTGTGTTCAATGTAATGTATGTTGGGATTGTGTTGTTCTGTCTGTGTGGCTTTGACTCTCATGTCTGGCCAGTCAAGCCTCTCTACTGAACTGTCAGCTTTCAAAACCATCTATTGAAGGGACAGATACAGATTGTGTTTGCTCGTTCAGACATGATGCACTATATCACCATGTCTACCTCCTCTCTCTCCTTCCATCTGGTTGTGTTCTGTTCTCCCTCTCCTCTTTAAAAAAACAAAATGTTTTTTTTGTTTTGTGGCTTCTTTCTGTGTTTGCATGAGGTGGATCAGACTGGATCTGATCTCAGAACAGTTTTTAGGTGCACCTTTTTTTCATTTTCCTTCTGCTCTGGGGCGTATCCACAAAGCGTCCCTCACTAGAAAATTGGTCGTAAGTGCTGAGGCTAGAGACATTCTACTACTCATATGGGTCAAAATAAAGCTATGCATGAAGCTTAGTCAACAGATATTTCGAAGACCTCATGAGGTGTCCTAACCAGTTAGGAGTTACCAGCAGGTGTCATGATAATAGAAAATAGATAGTAGAAAAAGGCACAGATTCAGTGGTTCCTGCGCCATTGCAGGCAATTGATTTGAAGTTGTTGAAAGACATTTTTTTAAATATTTCTGATCAACCTATAAATAATCTAGACCTACATGCAACAGTAGCCTCATAAGCTTTTGACAATGATTTCACATGAAATGCCTAATTACTTCTAACGACTAGGCTAATAAATAATCTCATTTGTTTTCTGTGGATTATTTCATCAATTAACCTAAATCATGTTATTTCAAGGTGTCCTTGAGAGCAATATCACGTTTAAAAAAAAAAGATGCCTGAATTGGGCATGCCTACAAATTGGGCGATTGAAAGCTAGGGCCTATGTTAACTTTGATTTTGCTCGGTGAAAATTATAGACCTTTCAAAAGTTTTCTGCTATTGATCGGCAAGTAAAAATGAACAGTAGGCAAAGTGGTCGTGTCATGCGAAAACAAAGCAACTCGTCATCCGCCACGAATGACGCATCATTCACACAAGTTTAGTCAAAATCGTCCCAGTGCTGTCTGAGAGATCGCGTGTGACTAAAGTACGAATGAACGTACTGATGGAGACCGATCTACAGTCCCATCCCCGATTTTTATTGTGGGAGATCATTTCTATCAAACGTTTGACCATTGCTTTCAACCACAACCAGACCGTGGTTGTCAGAAGCGTGCACAGCTGGCGACGCTTCGTTGCGATTGGTTATCATTTGCAACCCTGTCAGTGAGCGTTATCCCACATTTTCCTTTGCGGTACCTCAAACTGTCAGTGCTTTGTGGATACGGGGCCCTGTTCGGTTCTTTTTGGTTTTTATTGACTTCAACCTTTTCTTATTATCCTCTTCCACAACCATGGTATGTCTGAATGTTATAGTTCGTAACCCATTAGGATTAGTATTGTTGGTTGGACTTGTCGCAAAGCTGCCATTCACAACCAGTGTGATCTGTAGGCATTCTGTTAAGCACTAACATGCTAGTAGCATCTAGACAGCGCTGTGTTCATGGTTCTGTAAGGCAGCAGACATCCTAGCTCGGACACTAACCCTGGCGCGTTGTCATTCTGCAGGGAACTTCAGGACCAGACCCAACCACTGTGTATGTGGACATGAGAGCGCTGAGGCACGACAGGTAAGGGCATGCTCCTATCAGAACATCCTCTTAAGCATTTGTTGAAATGAATAAATTATTTGATAAATGAGCTATATAGTACACCAAGTGGTGCATTTTCTGTTGTACTGTTTATTCTGCGTCAGTGAGTGACACACACAGGGGGGTCTTCAGAATCAGAGGTATGACATCTATGCCAACAGAATGTTGCTCACAACCAAAACAATATCTTGGACCATGCTCGCATGACATTGAAGACTCAAATCAAATTGTATTTGGCACACGTGCCAAATACAACCAGTGTAGACCTTACCATGAAATGCTTACTTACAAGCCCTTAAAACCAACAATGTAGTTTTATGAAAACGCCTATTCAAAAAAGAAAGACCAAGCAGTAAATAACAATAGCGGGGCTCTATACAGGGGGTACCGGTTCAGAGTCAATGTGCAGGTAATATGTACATGTAGGTAGAGTTATTGAAGTGACTATGCATAGATAATGACAGAGTAGCAGCAGTGTAGAAGAGGGGGGTGGGGGGGACAATGCAAATAGTCTGGGTAACCATTTGATTAGCTGTTCAGGAGTCATTACCTCTGCAGTGTCCATTTACAGTGGAATAGTTCCACTGCATTGTATGCATAAAGGTTGAAGCCAGACTCATTCCCTGTGACACTAAAGCAGTCCGATATAACTGGCTATGGAGCCTCTAGCTGTGTTCGCAAAGTCTGACATTAAGATTACAAACGGGTCTTTAAGACGGCCCGGGGTCAGAACAGTGGGTCTACGTACCTCTCCCACACCCAGTCAACACATCAATAGGACCCAGCCTGTAGCTGCTCTGGACTAATGTACATCCCAAATGGCATCCTAATTCCCTTTATAGTGTACTACTTTTGACAAGTGTCCATAGGGCTCTGGTCAAAAGAAGTGCACTATATAGGGAATAGGTTGCCATGTGAATGCCGACGGAGTCTGAGACACAGTGTACTAGCAGGGCCACAGCATGCTGCACATTGGGCCTCACCGCTCACAAATATAGCTGCTGCTATTCACATACACACTGTGATTATAGACAGTCGTTTTTGCCTCCACCACTGTCCTCCTCCCTGGGATGTAGCTATTGTGTTTGTGTTGAAAGTAAAGTATAATTTGTAGACTAAAAGGGCTTGTATAAACTGCTGCATTGGATGAAATGTGAAATGAAAGGTTTCAGAATGTAATCTATTGCTCTCCAGTATCCTTTAGTCTTGATGATGAAGTGCTCGGTGAGGACGACTAGCCAGATGACACGCTGACTCACAGGGTGTGTCTCAAATGGCTCCCTATTACCGCAGGGCTCTGGTCAGAAGTAGTGCACTATATAGGGAATAGGGTGCCATTTGGGACGCAACCACAGTATTGACTCAGAGGCCCAGTAACTCTTCACTTCCTCCCTCCCTCACAGGGTTCGTCTGGTAGAGAGAGGTTCTCCACACAGTTTACCACTCATGGAATCTGGAAAAGTGAGTCCCTTTCCTGACTTGGTGAATGAACAAACGAATGGTTGTCATTTACATAGACATAGGGTAGACTCTGAAGTATTTTGAATCACTGAGATTAAACTGTAGTGTGTATGCTGTGCTGTGATTCGTCTAGTCGTCTAGTTAGTTTCCACAGCAACCCATCCCCATAATTGAGGAAGTGTAGGTGAGAGTTAATTGTGCCCCGGCTGTGGCAGCGCTCTGCTCTGTTTCACATGGACCAGCCAGGAGATCCGGATCAGTCTGTACCACACAACAATGAGGCTTTTTTTTCTCTCGCAACATTAAATCCTGTTACACAGTTTGTGGTCGCTTACTAAATGGCGCCCTTTTGGGAGAGAGAGGGAGTCGGGCCACTTCACTGTGCCTCAACCCAGTAAATCAGTTACATAAATGGCCTCTCTGAAAGGAGAGAGGAGTGGAGAGATGAAAGCACTAATCGTCTCTTCCTTAATGCCATCAGATTCTACCTGGGGTTCGAATTATCATCGCTAACCCGGAGACCAAGGGACCGCTGGGAGACTCGCATCTTGGAGAGGTTGGTTGAGACATAATCACTCACTCATTAAACTCAGTACAAGCTACAATAAATTGGGCTACAATAGTCTCTCTCTGTACTTAAGTGTCATAGCTCATTAGATATTCACTCTCTCATTAGACTAAACTACAATAGTCTCTCTCTGTGTACTTTAAGAGTCAGCCCACATAACTTCAGTCTCACTTGATGTTAAAGGGAAATTTTACCATTTTTAAACTTCATATTCCAGCACCACCCCAACATCAACATCTGTGAAAATGGGGCGTTTCTATGTTTTGTAGTAAAATATATAGCGGAAGATGGTTTAACCAATGACCTCATCAACCAATTAGTAGGCAATTCCATTGGTTCAAATCACAGGATGCTCACCGATGATGTCATTGGGAACACTGTCTTCTTCTCTGTTTTACTACAAAACATAGAAACACACCATGTTCACAGATGTTGTTGATGGTGGGCTCCCTTTAAGGAGCATCTTAGATATCCAGTGTAATGTTCTAAGACCAGTAAGTGTTATGTAATTGGTCTAAAAGTACACATTTGTCACTGGATTGGTCTGGACACAGATCCACTATAACATGTTTGATATTAGTGATACGTCCAGCGGTCCTGTAAGTTTAAGGGCTGAGTTGTTCTGAATTAATTTGGGTAAACAATCATACAACTAGACATGGATTGGATCCCCAGAGGATCTCACTTAAAAAGCATGAATTAAAACATCGAATTGCTGTCCTGCCCACAGATCTGGGTGTGCAGTGGACACAATGCCAGCGGCTACTTCACAGTGTATGGAGACGAGGCCCTGCAGTCAGACCACTTTACCTCCCGTCTGAGCTTTGGAGACACACAGACAATCTGGGCCCGCACCGGATACCTGGGCTTCCTCAGGAGGACCGAACTGACTGATGCCAGCGGGGGTAAGCTACGTGTTCCCTTCATTACCAAATGTACTTATCATGCATACTTTCACAGGTGAGCTTCACATCCAGTAGCAGCAGTTTGTTATTATGTTTGTGTGTGTGCAGAGCGACACGATGCCCTGTACGTGGTGGGGGCGTTGGATGAGGCCATGGAGCTGAGGGGAATGAGGTACCACCCCATCGACATCGAGACCTCCGTTATCAGGACGCATAAGAGCATCACAGAATGGTGATGACTGTAACTTCATAAGGCTACATGATAAGCATCCTGATAAAATACAGTAGCTTGGGGATTTGTGGTTCTGGTGTAGCTCAACGTTTTCGGGACATTTTATCCAAGAGAGAAAGCAAGTAGGCGGCCAGTACGATGCAGAAAAACTTTAGTTAACTATATACAGGTCAGATGTATAGAAGGATCTGATCAGCCTATTGTATATATCAAATCAGGACAAACACATGCAGTAGGGGCATTTTACCAAATTATTTTCTGTTCAAATATCAAGCTGATTATGTTAAATTACAAGTTGTTAATGGTGAGCAGTTGAAATGCCCTAGATTGACTTACTGTTTGTTGAAATGCCAGAGTGAGTAGCTAACTTACAACATGCACAGTACCTACTTATACGGTTTGTTGTTGCAGTGTTCACATGTATCAACCTCCTGGTGTTGGAGCTCAGACCAGTAGCTCATGTTGTTTAAACTGACTGAACCTGACTACCTGTCTGTCTCTCCCTTGCAGTGCGGTGTTCACGTGGACCAACCTCCTGGTGGTGGTGGTGGAGCTGGATGGGTCGGAGCAGGAGGCCCTGGACCTGGTGCCCCTGGTGACCAACGTGGTTCTGGAGGAACACTACCTGATCGTGGGGGTGGTGGTGGTGGTGGACATCGGGGTCATCCCCATCAACTCCCGGGGGGAGAAGCAGAGGATGCACCTCCGGGACGGCTTCCTGGCCGACCAGCTGGACCCCATCTACGTGGCCTATAACATGTAGCCTGCCAGCTGGAGACCTACTAGACCATAGACAAGGCCTTGAACCGACGGGCCGAGCTTTATGTACATACTGCAATGCAACAGGACCTCTGGTCTCTGAGGAGGGGGAGAGGACGTGAGTCCTGGACCCAGGCGCTCGCCTAGTTTGTGGGACGTTGTCGCTAGTTCAAAACAAAAACGCCTAGAATTGTCAGGAACAGGAGACTGGTCAGTGTAGTGAAAGATTGGAATGGAAGGAGCTCTGTGTGTCGATGATGGGAGAGTGCGTCTAGTTTATTAGATTTGAGCTTTTTTGGTTATTGCTTTAAGTGTGTATATATTTTCATGTTACGTATTGCTGAAGTCGCTCGTTTTTTTTAATCTGCCCTCTAAGAGGTTAGGGTATTTTTTAAGAATATTTACAAGCTGTGGCAAATGGTATTTTATGTTGACCTTTTTTTATATCAGTCATTACAAATACAGATATGTTTTGATACAGGACATATCAATTTTGTGCTTGAACTTTACAATATGAGGTACAATATATTGTTTGTTTTTTTGTTTTGTTTTTTTACAATTACGTTTTTAGTTCTGTGCTAACATTTATTTTTCTGTGACAACTGTCCCAACTACAAGGGAAACCAGTGAGAAACCAGTGTGATTATTTCAACTACAACAGCCTTTTACTCAGTTGTCATGTTCAATATCATTATACTTCAATTGAAGGAAAACACTATGTTATTTCATATCATGTAAGTATGTACAAAAACTGATTTTAATTTATTTTGTTCACTTTAGAAGTATATGAGAGAGGACATTCAAGAATGTTTTAATCTTGAATATTTGCTAATATAAAAACAAAGCATTGTATTATCTTGAGTGAATACTAGTATCACATCAAGTATATCAAATATAGATCTATATTAATTAAAAAGACCTAGGATTCACCAAGCAAAATGTGTGCAGTTATTGAGAGGACAGTCTGAATCCTTACAGTCATCCCCTTTATGTCCTTCAAACAACGCAACATCTTCAGCTCTGTGTACGTCAGACATCATGCAAGTTGAGAAGTACTGCATTTCAGAGACAAAGAACAGCCCTGAAAAGATCAAAAGCACTTTTTGAGAAATGTCTGTGAGAAGGATGATGAGTATGTCTTTGTGCTGGCATGTCAAACACTTGTTTCTGAAACAACAGGTTGGAGATCTTCACCAGAATTGAATAAAAAGTTTAGTCCTTAATATTTTTACATTGAGAGACCAATCAGGCCTCCTATATTGATGTCAGAGGGGAAAAAGTACAAGACAACATTTTTACGGAAACCCTTTAGAGGAATAAATCTTGAGGCAACTATCATAAGGTGGAAGAGCAGTTTTGGGGGAGAGTGAAACCTTAAATCTGTGTGGAAACATACATGATTTGACGGTAAAGTTCATGGCTAAGAATGTTTTAGTTCAACACATTAGAATCTTTAAAAGCACTTTCTAGTATCTACACAGCATTCTTTTTATTGGCAAGAATGACACTGACTTTTTTTTTTTATAAAAAAATGTCTGAACTGAGTTGGCATAAGTCTTTCAATTAAATAAATATTTAAATGATTTTGACTATAAAATGTTTGTTTGTTGCAGCAGTACACGGTGTTTAAATTTTAGCAGAGCAATTAGGGTTAAGTGCCCTGCTAAAGGGCACATTGACAGATGTTAACTGGTCGGCTCGGGATTCAAACCAGCGACCTTTTGGTTATGGTCCCAACGCTCTTAACTGTTAGGCTACCTACCTGCTGTTTCAGAGGTTGCATCTCAATGTAATTCTATCATATGCCCAAGCATATTTGATATGTTACATATGAGATTTTGGGTTTTGTTAACTTTGTTCATACACACATTACATAGCAAGTTTTCCATATCTTCTATGGTGGTGTAATGTATAATGAATCAAAGCCATCAATCAATCAGTTTGCTCTATTACGACTTTAAAAAGATATTTAACCAAGAATGATTGATGCGAAATAACAAATACTGAGTCAGCCAGCCTCAACAGCGCAGTCTGTGCACATCTGAACTATTTCATGTTTTGCCACTTATTTTATTTTGAAAGGCTTATCTCAACAGAGGCAATGCATTCTACTCACAAACATTAGTGAACTGTTTCTAGAGATTTACAAAGTAACAGATGAGTGTGTGCTAAGCTCATAGCCCTCGGTTGAGACACACGTTTATACTGTTTCATAGCTGTTCATTGAAAAATGATAATGGTCCCATCCTATACTTGTCGCAGTGCTGTAAATCTACTTGTTGCAAATTCATCTGGTACACTGCTGATATTTGGTGGCTTTCATTAAAGAGGTATAGATCTGAGCCATTCCTATTGTGAAAAGGTTTACACAGGTCTACCCATATGAATATCTAATCTGAAGATATGTATTACGGTTTTCAAAATGTATTACAAAATCCATCAACTATGGCAACTTTCATACATGCATATATTTGTTTGCGTGTAGTGAAATATGTAAGGGATAATCGAGGGGCTATGCGTTCTATGGAAAATAGTGAACGATGAGCACAATGTGCTAGCGGCGTTGCATTATTTTCCAGAGAATGCAGAGCCTCATGTTGATTATCCCTTTTTATACCACTGCAAAAATGTGTTAATTTGCAGGTACAAATGTTTCAACATCCACTGAAGTAGCTAGCAAGTTAGTAGTAGTAACCAAACAAACATACTTGCTAGTTAGCTAACAAACCATCAGTCCTAGCTTGCTGTTATGAAAATCGATTTAACAATGGGAAATGTTTTAAATTCAACTTTTGCTTTTAAAAGCAGATCAAACATAGAACATGTAATGAACTACAGCCATTGCATTATACCATGCGTAATTAGGGAAATAATGCACGCTCTAGAATGCCCTTCAAGCCAATCAGAAACAAGTATTCAACAATGTCATGGTATAAGTTACAAGAATAATTATTTCAGTGTTTGCACATTGGAGCATTTATGGAAGTAGCACAATATAGTCTTTCTAATTCATGTAGTATATTTTGACAGATTTAAATAGGCTCCTTATATTTGGGATTTTGACATCTTTTTGTAATGAAGTCCTAATTTTGGGAATAGGTTTACATGTTTGCCTTTAGTGGTTATTCAGTTAATTTATTTCCAGAAGAAAGCCTACTGTATCTACATGTTTGGGAACATTTATCTTCAAATAAAACATTTTTCGGTATGAAGAAAACAGCTGGATTGGAAATCTAGAACTCACTTGTGAGCAAGTTTGCATGGTTGAATGTAAATACTGTTGGTGGCTGAAAACAAATACAATTAAGGCCGGGATTTTATTATATCGCAGCTTTTAATGTGTTCGTGGGAGTGAGGAGATGGGAGAGGCATGACGAGATGGGAGGCAGGATTTGCAGCACGATCTGCTTCACAAATAGAACTTGACTTCTATTTTAGCCCTTGGCAATGCAGATGCTCGTTGGCGCACGTCAGCAGTGTGGGTACAATAATTGAAGATTATAGATTTATTTGCGCAAGCGGTGTAGTCAGGGTGTTACAGGCTGACTACACCGCTCGCGTCGCAAAATAAATGTAGAAATATATATTAAATTATTGCACCCACACTGCTCATGCACATCAAGGAGTGTCTGCGTTTGCCAAGGGCTAAAAAATAAGTCAGTTCTATTTCTGACGCAGATCGAGCTGCAAGTCCTGCCTCTCCCATCTCTTCACTCTTCATTGGCCAATCGCAATATAGAATCAAGAGAAGGAAAAGCCTGGAAGGAAGAGAGATGACTAGAAATGATTCAGTTGATCGTTTTATGTGTGGATTAATTGTCTGAGTAGAGGACCTTCGTGCATTTCAGGTAAAATAACTCAATGTTTATATTCTAGGACAAATTTGCTAGCTAAATTGCCATAAAGTTAATGCTTTTCGACCTGTCCCCAAATTAATGTAATTGGTTCAGAGTTTGTTTTGATATTTAATTAACCTGCGTGTCGTGATCGCGTTTGGTGTGGGAGGACAAAATATATTTATGCACGATGACGCACGCGCGCAGCCAGTCTGGGTTCCGTGTTAGGATACTGTTTTGGGAAACTGATAAGGCATGATTCTGTTCAGTCTCCTGAGGAAGTGTATCAGGATTAAACAGAACATTATTTATTACATGTGGCAAATCAGTCGGTTCATTCAAGTGCGAGAAGGGGCTGCTTTAGTTTGAATTCAATTTAAAGGCGATGTTCGTGTCCGCAGTGACTGCATTCACGGTAAACGCTGCATATGTCGGCCCAATAGGAAATTACCTTAACATGTTTTACGAGGATCTTTCTCGATATGGAATGACTCCAGCCCAAAGTCTTTCATCGCGGTGAAAGTGAAACAAATTACTAATTTGAATCATGTCTTTGGCGAACTCTCATTTTCCCCAACGTTGGATATATGGAAGTAATGTTTTTCACATCCTATAATCACAACCATTAATTTAGTGTTGACACTACCTGCCCTTTTCAAGAATAGGACCGGGATTCAACCGGATTGCCCTTTCACGGTAAACATGCATGTCGGTTCAATTGAAAATGACCTGTAAATGTCAAGCACACTTACAGGGATCTACCATTGATCGGATTGAATCCCAGCCTATGGTAAGGCCAACAATATGAGAAAAAGTATGTTTGAAAATATCTTTTTTGCACAGCAAACAGTTTTACTGATCCAAAAAGTACTTTGAAGTTCAAGAAAAATAATTTTCTGTCTTACCCTGGAAACTTTTAGATATTTCTCAGGTTTCAACCCAAATGGCACCCATTTATTCAGTTACTTCAATCCATATCATGGAAGTTCAGCGTTATTGAAATTTAAAGGCAATGTTCCCGCGTCAGCGAAGACTGCATTCACGGTACACCCAGCAATATGTTGGGTCAATCAGAAATTACCTGTACATTTCTAACCACTCAATCTGTAACGCTTCAGTGATATATTGAATAGAGCCCTAAAATACCCTCAGATGGACATAAATGAATACTCAACTACAGGAACTTTTTGATACATTTATTCTCCATGTTAGCACATAGAATATATGTATATACATATTGCTAGCTAAAGCGTTAAAATGCCAGTAGCATAGAACATTTTAAAGGTCGACCTTGGACAAAAATAAACACTTTAAAACTGTATAACTGATCAATGCACGTTCAAAATGGTTTGGCTTCAGAAATGCCAAGTCTTAACGACGTCTACAGCTTCTGTCTAAAAACAAATCCTGTGAAATGACGTCAACACATACTGGATAAGTTATTGGCTAGTGACAAGTTTAGATAACGAACTAGCTACGTTGGAATGACGTCGATAAACCACAGAGTACACCCCATTTCTGTTTGAAAATTGAGAACGAGACGGACCATTTTTCGTGCCCAAAGTCGACCTTTAAGCCACGATTAACAGTGTACATATGGACAGGGGGGGACGTTTTTAGATGCAGTCATGTGTGAGACGTTACCCTTTTCTCGACAGAAAATAGTGAGAATTTGCTAGAATGCAATTTGAAGGGAAAATAATTGTCATATTGCATCATTTTCAGGAAGTACAACGCTCTTTTAAAATGAGAGGAAAAAGGAACATAATATGCACATCGTACTCATGCAAGTTTCCAGAAATACTTTAAAACGTGAATGACATCAAAATAACTCATTAATACATCCTCTATCAGTAAACCAATACAATTATCAGATCGGAATTTAAGTCCTATGCAACAACACTTTCCAAAGTGCAGACAAAGTTTTCGAAACAATGAAGACCAAACATTTGTGTTAAGAGGAGTGGTTGAGGTCTGGACAGTGATACTCACCTCAGTAATAGATAGACAGTTGGCCAGTTAAGAAGAACTGCAGGGGTCTACTGGTTTTCAAGGCAACATATCAACAGCTTAATCTGATTCCCAATTACATTGGTCCTCTCTCTTAGCCTTACTAATAGAGGGCAGATGAGTTAACTACTGCCTGCAGCGTGCCAGTGGTGAACTACTTGCAAACCTCAGCATTGTTAATAACTTCCATTAGAATGCACCATCAGTGTGTGTTGCCTTTAATCACATTAGAATGACATGGTGTAAAGGAACCAGTTTATTTACATGTGCAACCATGACAAACAGAATATGATTTTGTTAACACCATGAGACAGGGAGAGAAAGATTGTGGCATTCGTGCAGGGCATGCATGATTCTGTTCAGTCTCCTGAGGAAGTGTATCAGGATTAAACAGAACATTGTTACATGTGGCAAATCAGGCAGTTTGTTCATTACTTCTAAAACATTACACTGCTTCTCTGATTGAAAAACAACAACAGACTATGGGTTAGGGTAAGAGAAAAAGAGATTTAAAAGAAATCGTCTACGCCATTATTTGTCATCGTGTTCTAACGAATACAAATAATTGTGTTAGCTCTGAAAAGTGATACACTTTGTCGGAGCTAACGGAAGAGAGAGAGTTGCCATCATTGAAAACCGGGTGTCCAAAACTAGGCAAAATGAATGCAGGGGATAGATAACCTTTCCTCTGTTCAGTCAGCTCTTCATAACTAAGGAAACAGTCACATGGACTTACAATAATGGCTGACTTCCCAAGTAGCCTCTTGGTTAGTACTTCTGTTCTAAATAAAATTGGCAATTACATTACCCTTTAAGAAATGATCCAAGACAAGTTAAGCAAAGGATAATAACATTGCACACCATTCAGACTCCAGTAAGAAAAGAAAAAAAGTACTAAAAGTTAAGCCTGATCACCGTTGATATTTGCATATTTTATATTGGTCCATCCGTATTCATTGTCTATGGGGAAACCGAGATACTTTGCAAGCTTCTGTTATTTTTCTAGTAATAAAAATGTGGAACTATCAACATGCACATCTCTTCACTCAGAATATGAGGATAGTTTTTGAAAAAACAGGCACTGACCACCAACAGCATAAGCAGTGAATGTCTAACTAGTCACTGAGCATTCTAAAACCGTACTTACAGTGAACATCACAATAACCATGGCACTGGTGCCAATCATAAACAAGAGGGGAAAAAACAGCACGCACCTTCTCTTAAGATAAGGTTTAACAAATGTCATTTTTGGCAATATTACAAAGCATTTGGGTCATGAAATGAAATGTGCAAACGGTCAAATTATGAAGGAACCTCTCTAAGATCCAGCTCAGTAAAGATTGCTATATATTCCCAAGAAATGTATAACTTTTTCTTTAATTCATAAAAATTACAGTATATTCAAAATGTGCATAATAACAAAGGGAAGATTTGTCAGCATCTTTATAGCCGACTTCATAACCCTGTTCCCAACGATGTTTAAGAGACTTGAAAATGGATAAAAACAATAAAGGTGCTATTTACCAAAATATGTTCATGATAAAATCATGCAAAAAAATTTATGGATCATTTCCTTTTTTCACAATTACATTTTGTTTCTCATGATTTTCAGCATTTTAAAAAATATTTTCTGTATGAAAGCAGAGCTTATTTAACGCTGCCATAGTACTTACGGTATAAGATCGACTGTAATATTCATTGTTAAACATTAACAGTAAGAAAAGTGGAAAAAATGCAGGTAATAAAATGTTTTCAGTTAATGTTCATCTGTTACTAGACACTTAAATAACACATTCTGCAACATAGGTCAAATTAGCACTTCATAAAAATAAAATAAAAAAACAATCATTCGAGCCATGCTCTTGATAATATATATATTTTTAAAATCGATACACTGGGTATATTAAATAAAGTACTGAAATAAAATGAAAATAGCTATTTTTTCCCGCATATATTCGGTCCAAAAAGTGTTCAGGAAGTCAGGTAGGGGCGTGGTTGGGTAAGTTACATCGGGGGAGAGCCAATGGGGGGGGGTTGTTCATCTCTTCCTGCGGCAGGTGCGTTTGTGGTCGGCGTGCCAGTGCTCCTGTTGACACTTGATGGAGCAGTAGGAGGTGTTCCAGCAGCAGTGGTACATGGCTTCCTCCTCACAGTTATAACACTGGAGGATAAACACACAGTCAGAACTGACATGGCTTCCTCCTCACAGTTATAACACTGGAGGATAAACACACAGTCAGAACTGACATGGCTTCCTCCTCACAGTTATAACACTGGAGGATAAACACACAGTCAGAACTGACATGGCTTCCTCCTCACAGTTATAACACTGGAGGATAAACACACAGTCAGAACTGACATGGCTTCCTCCTCACAGTTATAACACTGGAGGATAAACACACAGTCAGAACTGACATGGCTTCCTCCTCACAGTTATAACACTGGAGGATAAACACACAGTCAGAACTGACATGGCTTCCTCCTCACAGTTATAACACTGGAGGATAAACACACAGTCAGAACTGACATGGCTTCCTCCTCACAGTTATAACACTGGAGGATAAACACACAGTCAGAACTGACATGGCTTCCTCCTCACAGTTATAACACTGGAGGATAAACACACAGTCAGAACTGACATGGCTTCCTCCTCACAGTTATAACACTGGAGGATAAACACACAGTCAGAACTGACATGGCTTCCTCCTCACAGTTATAACACTGGAGGATAAACACACAGTCAGAACTGACATGGCTTCCTCCTCACAGTTATAACACTGGAGGATAAACACACAGTCAGAACTGACATGGCTTCCTCCTCACAGTTATAACACTGGAGGATAAACACACAGTCAGAACTGACATGGCTTCCTCCTCACAGTTATAACACTGGAGGACACACACACAGTCAGAACTGACATGGCTTCCTCCTCACAGTTATAACACTGGAGGACACACACAGTTAGAACTGACATGGCTCCTCTTTAGGCTTAAATTTTTTCGTACATTACTATGATGTAATTTGTGAATACCACTTTAACAAATAACTCATTTGCTGTTAAGTCATTGTCATATTCAATTGATACATTATATTGACTATGTCTAGTACTGCTCTAATTATGTATTGGCCTTTTGGTTATGGAGTTAAAAATCCCAAAAGGTCAAAGATGTGCTTAGCTACCACTGTAGGTAGTGGGTTGTGGGACAAATCCATTAAAAAAATACAATGAATGAACTGTGCGTGTCCAAATATTTTTGGGGATTTAGCCCCTCAGGTCTCAACAGACTGAGCTGTGTGTGGTAGAGAACGAGGGAAAGAGAAGGCTCGCACTCACCCACTGCTTCTTCTTGGTGGTGGAGATGAGCTGCTTGTGCTGGGCCACCATCTTCTTCACCTCCTCCACCAGCTCCTCCTTACACTTCTCCTTCACCGTCTTACACTTTCTCTCCATCTCAGCCTGGCCCCCCGACACTGCCTTGCTCACCGCCTGCCTCTTCTCGTCCTCCATCTCAGAACGCAGCTGGAGACACACACCACAGAAAATGAGCCTCAACTTTGATACCTGTGGTATACTCGTGTGTTAGCGTGTTTCCTTTTCTTTAAGAATAATTCAATAAAAGCTTTTCTCAGTGTCCTACTGTTCTATGTCCTACTCAGTCTCAATCCCCCAGTCCCTCACCTTCTCCAGGGCCTCTCGGACCCCCTCAGTCTCAATCCCCCAGGACCTCTCGCACCCCGTCAGTCTCAATCCCCCAGTCCCTCAACTTCTCCAGGGCCTCTCGAACCCCCTCAGTCTCAATCCCCCAGTCCCTCAACTTCTCCAGGGCCTCTCAAACCCCCTCAGTCTCAATCCCCCAGTCCCTCAACTTCTCCAGGGCCTCTCGAACCCCCTCAGTCTCAATCCCCCAGTCCCTCAACTTCTCCAGGGCCTCTCGAACCCCCTCAGTCTCAATCCCCCAGTCCCTCACCTTCTCCAGGGCCTCTCAAACCCCCTCAGTCTCAATCCCCCAGTCCCTCACCTTCTCCAGGGCCTCTCGAACCCCCTGTCTCAATCCCCCAGTCCCTCACCTTCTCCAGGGCCTCTCGAACCATGCGCTCCGTCTCCCTCTTGTTGTCGGCCTTCATCATGTCCTTGACATCGTTGAAGATCTTGGTGTACTTCTCGTGGCACATGTTCTGGCAGGCTCCATCAGAGGTGGTCTGGGTGCTGCGGTGTAGGCTGCGTGGCGAGGTGGCTGAGGCCTTCTTGGTCTGCGTGGAGACAGACAGCTTCTCTGGCTGGTGGGGCGTCGTCACGGGGATCTCCTGGCTGCTGCTCACAGCCTCCATCTCAGGCTCCGGGTCCTGGGGGAGAGAGGTCAGAGATGGCGTTAGAGATGGAGAGAGAAACAAGCAAACAAACATAGAAACAGACACACGCATACATCTCCCTACACACACACACAACCCCCACCCCTCACACACAAACACTAAGTACTTGATTCAATCCATATTGCCGAAGTTTAGTGCGATTGAACTTTAAAGTCAATGCGGAAACTGCACTCACGGTAAACGCTGCGTATGGCAGCTCAAATCGGAAATGACCTTTAAATGTCAAGCTATATGCGACACAGATTAAATCAAGCCCTAAAACACTTCAAATGAAACACACAGACACATACCATGGTAACACACTGGCTAAGGTGACAGTACAACAGTAGTGTTGGGATACTTACAGTGGCTTCCTCTTTGGGCTCAGGAGCTTGACTGCGACGGCTCTTCTTTGCTTTAGGCTCCTGCCTGTCTGGCTGATGGTCTCGGTCTGCCTGTCTGTCTGCTTTCTGCTGGGGAGAAACACAACATATTGGATTACAGTAGCGCAGTATCAGAGATGTCTAACACCTCTGTTGGATAAGCATTTCCGTTACCACGGCAACCATTTGAGCCTGAGCCATAACAATACAGATGGTGTTTGTGTTGACCCTCACATTCTCAAATCATTGAAATTCCTCTTAATTTATTACAGGACCTGTAATATTAAATTAGCTACTAAAAACACACCAGAGCAGCTTTTAGTGAGCTTATTTTCAACATGCAAATAAAAAATACCTATGTATGTGTGTGAGAGAGTGTGTGTGTGTGAGGCTAGTGCATGCATACGTACATGTTTGACCTGATCGTTGTTGTTGCTGGTGGAGGAGATTGAGTACTCTGCCTCCTCCGGCCTCTCTGTCAGCCTCTCTTCTCCGTCTCCTCTCCTGTCCTCCAGCCTCTCCCCCGCCTTGGTTTTCCAGAAGCGGCCCTCCCTCTGAAAGCATTGGGACAGCTCTAGCTCATCACAGGCCTTCTTCCAGCTCGCGCTGCGCTTCACCTGCAGCTGCTGCACCGACACCTTGATGTCCTGGATGTTGTCTGCAGGGATCCACGCTCTGGGGACAAGGAGGAGGGGGAAGAAGAGGGAGAGGTGGAGGGACAACCGTCAGAGCAGCCAGGGAATCTCTCAAAGCTCCATAGCCAGGGGAAATTATATTGCATGGATAGCAAGATGCCTTGCTCTGGCCAAACGCTACACCATGCCCACGGACATTAGTTTCTTCTCCGCAGAGTCTGGATCTGAGTACCTCCCGACCCTTCACCGAATGTGAACACATTCAGGGCCGTCTGATTGGTACAGAAACCAATGAGTTGGGCCAGAGCCAGAACACGCGTGGGTAAAGTGGAGGTTTGGAAATTCGTCACTAGCTTTGATACTCTGTTTGGTACAACACCCCTCGTCACCACACAACGACTTCAGCGACGACAGTATCAGACTGAAGTATGTAGCGAACGACAGAGGAGCGGAAGAATTCCGTTTGAGCCGTCAGCCTAGAAATGATAGAGTACAGACAAGAAATTCTGGGTGTTCGAAAGTTTAAAATGATCCACTATGATATATCCGCCGCTCTGCGTGTCAATACAGTTGGTCCTCAGATCCAGAGACTCATGTCCTAGTGATAAGGCGCAATAACTATGCCCTGTCTATCAGCACGAGTGTGATAGCTGACCTCTGGTGGGAGATGAGTTCTAGCACCTTAGTGCACTCCTTTTGATGAACATTTTGGTTGAAAGTAGTGAGCTACATAGGGAATACAGTGCCACTTGGGACGCAGCCTCTGTATCAGTGTGATGGCTGACCTCTGGTGCTGGTGGCCAAAGAAGCGGACGTCCACCTGATTGTCCTCTCTCTGCAGGACCTTGGCCGGCCAGTAGCCAAAGCCCTTCATCTTAGCCCACACAACCTCATGATTAGGAGTCTGCAACAACAAGCACAACCCCAGATCAGCACAGGGCAAATGACACCAGATAATACACACATACAATTCATTCAACTTTATTTGTCCCCTTATGGCAATTATATTGGGGCAATAATGTTTCAGACATAGCCCTAACGTTACGGCCAATATTACATTGAGTTGATATCTTGATCATTTCAACAATCAACGCCCCAGGAGCATTGAAGGCAAGACCGCTTGATACTCACACAGGGGTAGCAGAACCAGTTGTCAGGCCGAGCGTTGGACAGGAAGAAGCAGTTCTTACACAGCATCAACTCGTTCAGCTGGAGAGAGAGCGAGACGTGGAGCGAATGATGAAGAGACACAGAGAACAGCTGCCCTGCCACTCACAACACAACCACCTAGAAAACTACAATACAAATCTGTCACATTTAGTTCAGAAAAGAAAAAGGGGGGGGAAAACTGTTTACCTCATGGCATGTGTCACTGTAGAGCAACCGTGCTATTTCAGCTTGGTCACTATGAACTGCAACAAAAACAGGTTTCGTTAACGTTGGGAAAATAACATTGAAGTACATTGTAAGGATTTTGTTCCATTGAACATGCCACCGCAAATGCATTGTAACTACATAGAGAGACATGATCCTCCTCATTTTTTGGTAGACAATCAATAACAGTTCAGACTTCGTGCTTCCTTCAAATTACATATCTGCCACAACTATACGGTCTTATTTTCTAAGCTGCAATTAATAATAGTAGGAAGGAAATCTGACAGCAAAACTTGCTCTTCACAGATGTTTCCCACATGGAACCTTATTCCCTATATAGTGCACGACTGTAGACCAGAGCTCTATGGTCCTTGGTCAAACGTAGTGCAGTATAAAGGGAATAGGATGCAACCCATAATAACAGCATGGTTGTGAACGACACACACACCCCCCCACCTCCAAACAAGATGGCGGTGTTGTGCACGATCAGCTGGGCATCTGCCTTGAACTCGTCGAAGCTCTTGTATTTCCCCTCGGTTAGGTTCTGCAACACATAGACAGCGATACAGAGACAGAGAGAACACAAAGAGGACTATTCATTCACACTAGGTAGGGCAGCAGAGAGGGGGTTGTGTGGTGCAGTTGCAGTACCATAAGAGACCAGAGGAGGGCAGTGCACTACAGACCCAGAGACCGAGACCCAAGCCAGGGAGGCACTGTGCTGTTTTCTAGCCTATCCAGAGGCCTATTCACTCAGCACCAAACAGAAGAAAACCGAATGGAACTGGGAGGGACTAAGCTGAACGTTTTGCTACAGTGTGCACTAATGAATACTACCCTGAGACAGTGGCGGGGAGCGCTGTGCTGTTTCCCAGCCAATTTGGCAGGCAGGGCTTGGCTGGTGGGAACTACCAGTGATCACGGTGCAGAGGAGACCTCACTGACGCCCTCGCTGTGACGAGAGGCAATCTGAAAGCCTCAGCTACACAATCACAGCTTTATACTGGGGCTACATCTGACGTGCCCTTACACAGACCCTCACCAAACAACATGGACTAAGTCCCAAATAGCACCCTATTCTCTATACATAAGAAATAGGGTGCCATTTGGGACAGAAAAAAAGTGAAATCCTGTGTTCAGCAGTGTATTGCGGGGAGTTACCTCCTGAATGTTGTTGACGTCCAGCGTGGTGTGGATGAGCCTTCTGTACATCGGGTGTTGAGTGTCTTTGCCTTTCTTGTTCAGGTCCACGGCCTACAGTGCCAGGAGAGAAATAATATGATTTATGGGCGAAAAGGAGGAGGGGAGCTGGGATAAACCCTAGCCATTGTGGTGGGACATTTTACTGGCCTTGATTTAAAGTGGAGTAAAACATGGCAGAGCTCTGATTCAATACAGTGTAGCGTTCCAAATGGCACCCTCGGAGCCCTATAGGAGGGCTGGTCAAAAGTAGTGCACTATATAGGGAATAGGGCGCCATTTGGGATGCAATCAGTGCCACAGACTGGTCCTGCATCCCTACCCTGAACATAAAACTAACTGCAACACTCACCCTCTCTTTCATGCGCTGAATGATAAAACGCAGGTATCTGCACATCTCCTGCTTGTTCAGGTTCTTCTTTTTACTACCCTAGAGAGAGAGAGAGAGAGAGAGAGAATGACTCTGTAACCCATCCAGCTCTCTATTCAAACCACGTGTAGCTAGCAGTAAATTGGAACTGATGAGAGCTAACGGAGTATATAATATGTTATATTGTCACATACACCGGATAGGTGCAGTGAAATGTGTTGTTTTACAGGTTCAGCCATAGTAGTACGGCGCCCCTGGAGCAAACTAGGGTTAAGTGCTTTGCTCAAGAGCACAGACAGATTTTCCCCCTTGTCGGCTCAGGTATTCGAACTAGGGTTGCACATTTTGGGGAATATTCAGGTGGAAACTTTCCGTGGGAATTAACAGGAATATATGGGAATTAATGGAAATATATGCAAATTAATATGAATACCATTTAAATGTAGATGTTTTTTGTATTGGATATATTTACCATAGCATATGGAGACAAACAAACATTTCACCTTATAAGTAGACATAATTGCAAATGATTCAATCCTTCCAATAGAAAAAAACAAAACAATTTAGTTATGAATTGAACTTTAATTAAATGAGTCAACTCTTCACATGGGATGATTTCACTGAACAAAAGGGAATATTGAATGATCCCCAATGATCCATCGCATCTCCCAAACCGTTTTCAACATACATCTGTAAAAGGATAGTCTAGAAACTAAAGCTTTAGTTGTCTTCCTCTCAGGCTTCCATGTCTTCTCCCTGGACCTCCTCAATGTCCACGTCTTGAACATCAGACTCTGAGGCCTCATCTTCACTGTCACTTTCCAACCTTGTTGAGGATGGCTCGTTGTCAGGCTCAAAAAGCCAGGGAATTTGCCCGGATGGCCACCAACTTTTCAACCCTTTTATTGGTCAGCCTGTTGTGTGCTTTGGTGTGTGTTCCCAAACAAGGACCAGTTGGGCTCTGAGGCGGCTGATGTTGGTGAGATTTGGAGGATGATGGAGGCAACGGGGGAAAGAGCCTCAGATCCACAAAGTCCCTTCCACCAGGTGGCTGATGAGATATGTTGGCACGACTTCCATATTGCATCTCCATCCCAAAGCCCTTGCTTGGAAGTGTACAGACTCCCAAGAACCTTGCCCTCATCCAGGACAAGGTGGTGAGACACGGTTGTGATGACACCATAGGCCTTGTTGATCTCTGGACAGACAGGATGGTCTTGCCAGCAAACTTGGGGTCCAACATGTACGCTGCGGCGTGTATGGGCTTCAGGCAGAAGTCTTTGCGCATTTTGATGTATTTCACAACTGCAGTTTCCTCTGCTTGGCGCAACAGTGAAGTAGGCAGGGCAGTACGGATTGCTTCCCTTACATCTGCAAGAAGAGTCTGAACATCAGACAGGATGGCATTATCTCCCTCAATGGCTATTGGTTTCAGGAGTGTCAGGCTGCTTACCACTCTCTTCCAAAATACATAATTTAGGAGGATCCTCTTGATGGGGCTGTCCATATCGGCAGACTGTGAAATGGCCATTTCTTGGAGAGGCTCCTCCAGGAGACTGTCAAACATGATGACAACACCACCCCAATTGGTGTTGCTGGGCAGATTCAATGTGGTGGTGCTCTTATTCCTCTCACTTTGCTTGGTGAGGTAGATTGCTGCTATAATTTGATGACCCTTCACGTACCTAACCATTTCCTTGGCTCTCTTGTAGAGTGTATCCATTGTTTTAAGTGCCATGATGTCCATGAGGAGCAGAGTCAATGCATTAGCAGCACAGCCAATGGGTGTGCTGTGAGGGTAGGACTCCTCATCTTTAGATCAAGCAGCCTTCATGTTCGCAGCATTGTCGGTCACCAGTGCAAATACCTTCTGTGGTCCAAGGTCATTGATGACTGCCTTCAGCTCATCTGCATTGTAGAGACCAGTGTGTCCTTTGTCCCTTGTGTCTGCTGTGCTCTTGTAGAATACTGGTTGAGGGGTGGAGATGTAGTTAATTTTTCCTTGCCAACAAACTTTCAACCACCCATCAGAGATGATTGCAATACAGTATGCTTTCTTTATGATTTCCTTGACCTTCACTTGAACTCTGTTGAACTCTGCATCCAGCAAATTAGTAGATAAAGCATGTCTGGTTGGAGGGGTGTATGCTGGGCGAAGAACATTCAGAAATCTCTTTCAATACACATTGCCTGTGAGCATCAGAGGTGAACCAGTTGCACACTAAGCTCGAGCAAGACATTCATCAGCATTTCTCTGACTCCGTTCCTCTATTGAGTCAAAAGAAAACTTCTGATTCCAGGAGGACCATGAGCTGTTGCTATCGATAAGGTGTCTGGTTCAGCATTTTAACCTCAAATAGAAATAGAGGGACTTTTGTCAGAGGTTGGTTGTTGTGAGCGCTGAGGGAATTTTATGCACTTGGCCAGATGATTCTGCATCTTTGTTGCATTCTTCACATATGATTTGGCACAGTATTTGCAAATGTACACAGTTTTTCCTTCTACATTAGCTGCAGTGAAATGTCTCCACACATCAGATAGTGCCCTATGGCATTTTCCTGTAAAGATTAGAAGTAAATGAGTAAAAAAAAAACTATACAATTCCATGTACAGATAAATAGTTAAGCAGTTGGATTAAACAACTCTTTTGTAAGATGTTTTAAAATTAAACATGTATGGAAACAGGTGAATTAACACTCCTCCGTTAGCAGGCTCAAGCAAGCTAAAACCCACATGGTAGCAAAAACTAACTAGCAGAAAGTTATAGATGATTTAAACGCACTTTGCTTTAGGCTACTATTTACTAGTTAACAAAAAGGCATGCATGTCATATAAAATGCATTCACCCCACCCAATATTTTAATCAAAACTTACCAGAAAGCATGTAGTCCTTGGCTCAGACAGTGAGGTAGTGTGGGCTCAATAGCATCTCATTAGTGTGCAAGATCTTGAGAATCAGCTGTACATGTGACGGAAGAGTGCACTGCACATGTGACGGAAGAGTGGTGCATGCAGACGGTTGCAATTCCATTGAATTGGAGATAGTTTAACCAAAATATGCCACAAGACCTAGAATTGCCTTATTTGTATCCCAACAAAAAAAGGTTCACTGTTATAAGCTAACTTTTTTGATGAATTTCCAGGAAAATTCAGAAAATGTACCGTTAAGTTTCCGACCCTTTGCAACCATAATTCGAACCAGCAGCCTTTAGGTTACTGGCCCAACGCTCTAACCGCTAGGCTACCTGCCGCCTATAGGAGTACCTACCCTGCACACCACACACTGCCAGTGGGATCCACTGTCCCGGGGCTTGTACTCATCAGACAGGCATTTTAGGTGATAGACACGGAAGCAGTTGTCGCACACAAGCACGTCTCCGGGCAGGTGGCACTCGAAGCAGTACCAGTCGTGGCTCTCCGCCTCCCATTCCTGAAACAGACGGAGCACAGTGGTCGGTGCCCCCCCTCCGCACCGACCTGACGGCTAGACTACACCCCCAGCCAGGGGGACACTCTTGGCCCCACCACACCAGCTACTCCACAACACACACCTGTGCTGGGGCTTGACAAAGGCACATCAATGGAACTTTTCAGTTCTATTATCTACAAAAAATGTATGTTATATATCCATGTCTCCTTTGAAAAGTGGTCTTCTGACCTCAATGGGACTTCCTGAATAAATACAAGTTAAATAAAACATGAAATCCCAAGTTTTTACAGGTAGCCTATACAAACATCACAACAGTTATTGAATGTTTATTTAGTTAGTGAATTCTGACTGACCTCCTCTGGTGGCTCCTTCTCCGTCTGCAATTAAACACCCCCATCATTGATTAATTAACTAACAAATAAACGGTGTGTGTGTGTGTGTGTACAGTGGATTGTGTACCATAACACCTGTGCAAGCCAATGATTCAAAGCACAATCTTTGGATAAACCTCATTGGAAGGAAGGCCTAAGACTAATGTGTGACCATCGCTGAAACATTGGCTTACTAGAAGGCTAGAGGAAGTGTACGTCCCAAATGGCACCCTATTCCCTATATAATGCCCTGGTCAAAAGTAGTGCACTATGAAGGACATAGGCTGCCATTTGGGATGCAGACAAAGTTAATATAAAATCCAGATGTGGTTGTGCATGCATGAAAGGCTGATGGAAGCTAGGGAAGGGTGGGTCAAATTCCTGCCAACCTGAACCTGCTGCTCAAACCTTTATGATTTAGCCTAATGATCTACTATAGTATTTCAGGTTTCACTAAGGGGCACAGAGCTAGAAACTACCTGCCAGCCTGGGATTCAAACCAACAACCATGGTAGTCACACTCCTCCTCCACACAGTCTGGAGTGGAAGTCAACAAGGACTGTGTTATATTGCAACATGTCAAAAACTAGTCTACACCTCCTCACAAAACCATTTCTTTCAGATGTAGGAAGCCAGAAAACCCGTTCCTTCAGATTAACGCCAGATCCAATGCCATCTAGGCTCTGCTCAGTTGCACATGCTCTGTTTAAACCTAGTGAGCTGGAGAGCACTCCATCACAGGTGAGCAGAGAGGAGGAGCACAAACTAAAACACAGCCATAAAAAGTCAAAAGGATAAAGGAAAGAGGACAGACTGACAGTCGGTAAACAGTGCCACTCCCAGCCTAGTGGGCTATGAGAGCCCTCCACAAGTTCCTCCATCTCTTCCTGTCCTGGGCCTGGTTTCCCAAAAGCATCTTCAAAGGCTAAGTTCATTGTTAGAACCATCGTAGGAGCATTGTTAAATCTCAGATCTGTTTCCCAAAACCATTATTATTACCGGTGCACTTCAAAACGCTCGTAATCTAACACCTGACCAATCCTGGCTTTTTTTGCACTCCCTTTATACCAAGAAGATCTCCGTGGTTCTCCGTCTCTCAGTGAACTTCAGAATAAAGTTCACAACAAAGTTGCCAATGTCTTTGCAATTGATACAAACAAGCGACATATAAAAATATGCTTCAAATGAAAACCGAGATGACTGAATTAAAATATAAACAGTAAGTAATAGGCCTATTTCAATCATATTGAAATACATTTCATGTTCAATCATTTGAATTATTTTTTGCTACTTGTAGGCTACTGTCTGTAATTTGTCTATATATATTTCATGATGTTTAGCCTAAAATGAGTCATTTAGTGCATTTTTATTTGGTAAACATTAGAATAAGCTGCCTCAATATTTGCAGCCATAGGTGGTAATAGCCCATCTCTCTAGGAGCTGATCAGTCATCAGTATTGTGATGTAATGTGATTATAATGTAAAGCAAAGATTTTAATGGAGAAAGCTGATCCGAAAGCAGCGCTCGCTTTCTTTCGATCCTATTGCTATCGACACATTCTCCAAAGACGCACTCAGTTCTCTCTGCGTGGTTTTGGGAAACGCATGTTACATCTTCGGCCATTGTAGAAAAGATGCATCGTTAAAATACTCATAAGCCTAAGTAACATTGCTATCGGGAAACTGGGCCCAGGGCTATTTTAGACATTTCTTTCCAGGCGAGACCTAGTCTGTTGGTAGTGTTCAGCTCTGTTTCAACAGATCTCCCTCTCTGCGCCTGGCCCAGTCATACTGTACAGTCAAGTGTAGAAAGGTACTTCACTGTCCACTCTGTGTCCCTGCCCTATTGTATTCTGAATGAAACGGTTGTTGTGACTTCAAAAAAGGGTGAGGCCTCTGGGGAAGAACTCTCTGTGTCCGATGAAGCTTTCTACCTCACCTGGAGTGTTAAATATCACCATCACAATGGCATGATTTTCCAGTGTGGTGATGGTTATTTCAGAGATCAAGTGAAGGACATCCAACATCCCCATGTAAGGAAAAAAAAGGCTGTTGACCATCTACTATAATATAAGGGAGAGGTAACATACAGTACAAGTCAAAAGTTTGGACACACCTACTCAAGGACTTTTCATTATTACTATTTTCTACACTGTAGAATACTAGTGAAGACATCAATACTATGAAATAACACATATGAAATCCTGTAGTAACCAAAAAAAGTGTTAAACAAATCTAAATATATTTTTTATTCTTCAAAGTAGCCACGCTTTGACTTGATGACAGCTTTGCCCACTCTTGGCATTCTCTCAACCAGCTTCATGAGGTACTCACCTGGAATGCATTTCAATTAACAGGTGTGTCTTGTTAGAAGTTAATTTGTGGAATTTCTTTCTTTCTTAAACGCGTTTGAGCCTATCAGTTGTGCTGTGACAAGGTAGGGGTGGGGGTACAGAAGATATAAGTCCATATTATGGCAAGAACAGCTCAAATAAGCAAAGAGAAATGACAGTCCATCATTACTGTAAGATATGAAGGTCAATAAATCTGGAAAATTTCAAGAACTTTCAGTTTCTTCAAGTGCAGTCACAAAAAACATCAGGCGCTATGATGAAACTGGCTCTCATGAGGACCGGCACAGGAAAGGAAGACCCAGAGTTAACTCTGCTGCAGAGGATAAGTTCATTAGAGTTACCAGCCGCAGAAATTGCAGCCCAAATAAATGCTTTACAGAGTTCAAGTAACAGACACATCTCAACATCAACTATTCAGAGAAGACTTCACGAATCAGGCCTTCATGGTTGAATTGCTGCAAAGAAACCCCTACTAAAGGACACCAATAATATGAAGAGACTTGCTTGTGCCAAGAAACACAAGCAATGGACATTAGACTGGTGGAAATCTGTCCTTTGGTCTTATGAGTCCAAATTTGAGATTTTTGAGACACAGAGTAGGTGAACGGATTATCTCTGCATGTGTGATTCCCACCGTGAAGCATGGAGGAGGTGGTGTGATGGTGCTTTGTCACTGTCGTTGATTTATTTAGAATTCAAGGCACACTTAACCAGCATGGCTTCCACAGCATTCTGCAGCGACACGCCATCCCATCTGGTTTGCGCTTAGTGGGACTATCATTTGTTTTTCAACAGGACAATGACCTAACATACCTCCAGGCTGTGTAAGGGCTATTTGACCTAGAAGGAGCGTGATGGAGTGTTGCATCAGATGACCTGGCCTCCACAATCACCCGACCTCAACCCAATTGAGATGGGTTGGGATGAGTTGGACCACAGAGTGAAGGAAAAGCAGCCAACAAGGACTCAGCATATGTGGGAACTCTGTTGGAAAAACATTCCAGGTGAAGCTGGTTGAGAGAATGCCAAGAGTGTGAAATGCTGTCATCAAGGCAAAGGGTGGCTACTTTGAAGTATGTCAAATATATTTTGGTTTGTTTAACACTTTTTTGGTTACTACATAATTCCATACGTGTTATGTGGGTGCCATTTGGGAAGCAGGCATAGTATAGACAACTAGATGACATCACACACCACCACACCCCCCTGTTCATCAAACCAAACGCATGCCGGAAACACAGAGATCATAACAGTAACACACAGAGGAACGTAGCTACACATCCCTCCCTGAGGAGTTACTACTACTACTACTGCAAAACTACATCTACTACTCACGTATTCATCATATATGCTTGCTACAAACCTGCGACTATGTTGGCATTGCTTGTTATGTCACTCAAAAGACATTGCTTTGAAATGTACTACTATAATTCCCAAACTATTTTTCAGAGATGTATTTATCTGTAGATGTATTTGAAGTATGTGTCAAACAAAGCCATGGAGAATATACAGCTTTCACTTTATTTAACCCTGGCAATGAATTCGATTTTTTTATGTAGCTATTTTTAAAGCAACGTTACATGTGTAGATAAGTAGCGAGCAAATATTTAAAGGAAGTCACTTTGATCCATTCCACAAGAAATTGGGCCACCGAGAGACAGCGCTACAATGGGCTTTCTGGAAGATTTTCACATGGAATATCAGCATCTTCTCTGGTATTAAAACTACTGAGTGTGACATAAAATGGTCTAATCATTACAAATTAAAAGATTTTTAAAAACAGTTAAACTAATTCCATGAGTCTATTATCTTCATATTCTATTATAGAGTATGCTGCGCTGTAAAAAGATTCCATAAAATCCAAGATTGCGCTGCAAGTGGCCGAAGTGATTTGTTCACGAGATGATGTTAGTAAAATAAATTATAGAGATAAAAGCAGAACAAATCAAACCAAAATAAAAAAAACAATGATGCACCCTTACCTTGCTTCCGTCGGCATTGGGCTCCTGTGTGATTGCAAGTGACCCAGAAAGCAATGTTTAAAGTCCTGCTGCTACGGTCAATTGAGCTATCTTTGGCTGTGTTAACACAAGCAGCCCAACTCTGATATTTTTTTCACTAATTGGTATTTTGACCTGATGTGAAAGATCTGACGTGATTGGTGAAAAGATCAATTGGCACGGAAAGAAATACAAGAATTGGGCAGCCTGTATAAACACAGCCTAAGAGCAGTGCTAGTGTTGACTGAACTGTGTGGGTTCAGATTGTTTGGTGTATAGCAGAGCTACAGTACAAAAGGAATGTGTGCATACCTATGACTAACAAGTCAGCTTCACATACAGTAAACATTTGAAAAAGATCAGCATGACTTCAATCACCAGGTGATTATAGTCAATGCTGAATTCAGTGCTATAGTTCATAGAACCTCTGAATGACTGATATATAACTAACATGCTGACTACACTGGCCACGCGCCATCCACACAAGACGCGATCAAGACACGCAGGTTAAAATATCAAAGCCAACTGTGAACCAACGATATCAATTTGGGGGCATGTCGAAACACATAAAACATTCATGGACATTAAGCTAGCTTGCTATTGCTAGCTAATTTGTCCTGGGAGATGAGCATGGGGTTTTACCTGAAATGTATGTATTCATTGTTGCTGGATTTTTGTAGAATACAAATTCATATGTTTCTCTACTCAGACGATTAATCCACAGATAAAAAGGGAAAACGAGTTTGTTTTTAGTTAATTATCTTTCATTCATCTCTCCTCATTTGTCTTTCAAGCATCCATGTGGGCTTGTATCTTTCTGATATCCAATAAGATTAGGACTTGTGTGGAGTGTCTAAAATATAACCAAGTTGTATTTTAGTGCTTAGCTACGCAGACACTCGTTCACATGAGCGGTGGGGGTGAAATGATTGAATAACATGTATGTGCACATTTATTTTGCAACGTGGCCAGTGAGGTTTGCATGTTAGTTGTCTAGCATAGCAGATATACACACACACAAGACACTCCATACAAATAAAAAAGACGTAAACATTTAATGAAGGTTTCCTCTGAACCATAGAGGTGTTAATCAGGAAATACACCCCTGTCATTCACTACAGGGTCAAATCCCTCTCTTACCTGCTCGTCTCCAGGCAGCCAGTAGCCCTCCTGTTCGATGCCAGCCTTGGAGCCCTTACAGCCCACAGTGAGAGTCTCTACGACCAGGCCATCCTTCACTGCCAAACTCAGCTGCCTGGCTGTCTCCTTTGGGTGCATGCCAAACACACGGCTCAGGTACCTGCAGACACAGCACACCAACATCACTGTCTCGGCCTGCCTGCGTTCTCTAACATCTCAACTCAACCAAAGGGAAATGCATACACCTCCAGCCAAATATGCAATTCACAAGTGAAATGTGTGAGAACAGAACAGAAGCAGCTATAGACAAGAGTGCCCACTGCATTGCCAAGGAAGGTATTGCGTTGCCAATTTAAAATCTTGAAGTAGGGCCTGGCCTATCCCCCAGAAAAATATTGCGAACTGCATTACAAACGCATCATCACAGTGAAGCCCAGTACATGCTCAAATCACATAGAATAGTTAGACATATACTACCACCAATGACTGTGCATTTTGGTCAGACAATCATTCGTGTTCTGCACAGAGATGGAACCTTTTCACATCTAGGTCCTAATGAAAAGAGATAATAACACAATTTCCTCACTCTCATTCCCGTATGCCTTTGTTCTCATATTAAACTGTATTTTCATGGACTCCCACTGTCACCACCTCATACATTCAAATACAAAATGTCTAGTTTTAAAGACATTAAGACAGTTCAACAGTGCCTGCCATTGAATTTCATTGCTTTATCTCCATGACAACAGCCACTCTGTGGCATTCATTATGACAGTGGCCAACTCCCAGGGCTCTCTGCCTGAGGATTTCATTTAGCCATATTCCTATTCCCATTAACATGAAAAAAAATGACTGATCAGCCATGGATTTCGCCGTGAATGAATTTAGACTAGACTGTAAGAATATCACATAACGATCATGTCTAATAAACTTTGATAGCACCTAACTCTTACAGGCTGACTACACCGGCTCGCGTCGCAAAATAAATTTAGACATACATGTTATTCAATTACCCACACTGCTTGCATGCGCCAACGAGCGTCTGCGTTGCCAAGGGCTAAAATAGAAGTCAGTTCTATTTCTGACGCAGATCACGCTGCAAGTCCTGCCTCTCCCATCTCCTCATTGGTTTATAGAAGCAGGTACCCACGTGCCATCTCCTCATTGGTTATACCCACGTGGGTGACTGAAAGACAAAATAGGTTGGTGGCGGTAATGCACCTAATTTATGAAAGTTGCCAGTCGCAATATAAAGTCAAAAGAAGAAAAAGCCTGGAAGGAGGAGAGATGACTAGAAACGATTCGGTTGACCATTTTATGTATGGATTTATTGGCGGAGTAGAGGACCTTGTGCATTTCAGGTAAAATAACTCAATGTTTATATCCCAGGTCAAATTAGCTAGCAACAGCAAGCTAGCTAAATAGGACAAATTAGCTAGCAAGTTCAAGCTAGCTAGCTAAATTTCCATAAATGTTTCATGCTTTTCGACGACCTGTCCCCAAATTAATATAATTGGTTCAGAGTTTGTTTTGATATTTTAACCTGCGTGTCGTGATCACTTTTAGTGTGGGGGGACAAAATACATTTATGCACAATGGTGCACGCGCACAGACGGTTTGGGTTCCGTGTTAGGGTCTAAATCTAATTATATATTCATCAACGTCTGATTCTACAATATAGGTTGGTTGAATTAATTTATGGTCTCGGGGTTCAAAATTCAGAGCTGCCCGATGGCCTGGCAACATCTGCCAAGCTCACCGGGCCAGTATATCTAGCTTTCATATGGCCCGCTAAGGCCATTACATTTTCAAATTCCAAAACATGTCCATTTGTAATTAATCACAATCTTCCCAACGTCTGAGACTTCACACTTGTTATCAACCAGCATTCGGTTCCCAAGCGGTGGCAAGAATGCCAAAGCCTTCCCGCTCCGTCTCATGTGACTCCCACCTCAGTACGGCCTGGATACTCGAGTCAGACCCACAGAGTTGAACTTCGGCCATGTCACGGCCATTTGAGTGCATAAACGATAGGCTTATATTCACTGTCAAATTCACACAATTGCACTGTATTTATAAACACTGTAAAAATCACATGATTTTATTAGGCTAGTGGCGGTGGGACTTTTTTAGGACATTTAGGACAAACTAGCAACAAGATCATATTTAGAGTCTGATCCACAGTGCATTCGGAAAGTATTCAGACTTTTTCCACTTTGTTACAATACAGCCTTATTCTAAAATGGATTCAATTGTTCATTTTCCTCATCAATTTACACACAATACTTTATAATGACAAAGCAAAAACATGTTTTTTTAGAAATGTTTGCAAATG